>NC_067479.1:84864396-85602437 GCF_947179515.1 Apodemus sylvaticus
ATTTGCCTGTTTGATTTTTTTCCTATGATTCTTTAAGGGTTTCTCTGTGTAGCCCTGGCTATCCTAGAACTCACTCTGTAGACCAGGCTGGCCTCGAACTCAGAAATCCACCTGCCTCTGCCTCCCAAGGGCTAGGATTAAAGGCGTGAGACACCACTACCTGGCTCTTTCTTTCGGTTAGGGAAGTTTTCTTCTATAATTTTGTTGAAAATATTTACTGGCCCTTTAAGTTGGGAATCTTCATGCTCTTCTATAGCTATTATCCTTAGGTTTGGTCTTCTCATTGTGTCCTGGATTTCCTGGATGTTTTGGGTTAGGAGCTTTTTGCATTTTGCATTTTCTTTGACTGTTGGGTCAATGTTTTCTATGATATCTTCTGCACCTGAGATTCTCTCTTCTATCTCTTGTATTCTGTTGGTGAAGCTTGCATCTATGACTCCTGATCTCTTTTCTAGGTTTTCTAACTCAAGGGTTGTCTCCCTTTGTGATTTCTTTATTGTTTCTAGTTCCATTTTTAGATCCTGGATGATTTTGTTCATTTCATTTGCCTGTTTGATTTTTTTCCTATGATTCTTTAAGGGATTTTCGTGTTTCCTCTTTAAGGGCTTCTAGCTGTTTACCTGTGTTCTCCTGTATTTCTTTAAGGGAATTGTTTAATGTCCTTCTTAAATTCCTCTATCATCATCATGACAAGTGATTTTAGATATGAATCTTGCTTTTCCGGTGTAATGGTGTATCTAGGACTTGCTATGGTGGAAGAATTGGGTTCTCATGATGCCAAGTAACCTTGGTTTCTGTTGCTTATGTTCTATGCTTGCCTCCTGCCGTCTGGTCATGTCTAGTGCCACTTGCCCTCACTATATCTGACTGCAGCCTGTCCTTCCTGTGGTCCTGGTTGTGTCAGAACTCCTCAGAGTCAAGCTGTCTCAGTGATCCTGTGATTCTGGGATCCTGTGATCCTGAAATTCTGGTGTGTCCGAGCTCCTGGGATCCTGTGGTCCTATGATCCTGTGATCCTGTGATCCTGAGATCCTGGTGTGACCCAGCTCCTAGGATCCTAGGATCCTATGTTTCTGGGCATGTTAGAGCGCCTGGGAGTGGAGCTTCCTCTGGGTGTTGTGGGACTGGCTATGAAGTTTGTACCCAAGGTCAGCTCAGGGCACCGGGCCAAACGTACTGGTAGGAACCCGTGCCACTGGTCTGGCGGGGTTCCTGTATGTCTGGGTCCCGCTGGTCCCAGTAACTCCCTTGGGAGCTTTTAAACATTACCTAAAATAAGCTACACCTCAAGAAAGTCTAACATAATTAGGTCTGAGATGGAGATTGAATGTTTTTTCAAAATTCCCCCCATGTAATTTTGATGCATATAGTTTCAAATCATCAACTAGCAGGAGAGACAGGTATTGGTCAGACTGGGAAGTAGGCAGTAAAAGAGAAAAAAAATTAATAGAGGGTTGTGGGAGAGGGTAGCTATAGATTTTCCTTTTGGAAGCCCAGGGAGACAGAAAGGCGGAGGGGCCAGTGGAATGGCTCAGTGGCTAACTGGTGCTTGCTTTGAAGTTCAGTTACGTTACCTGAGTGTAATCCCCATTACCCACACAGTGGAAGGAGAGAACTGACTCCCACCAGCTGGCTTTAACCTCCACTCATGCGTGCAACCTTCTCCCAGAACTACAAATAAACATTTGAGAACCTAAACACTGGGACTGGAGAGATGAATCAGCAATTGAGAACGTGTACTGCTCTTCCAGAACACCCAAGTTCAGTTCCCAGATGAGGCTCTCATCTACCTGTAACTCCAGCTCCAGAATCTGACACCTCTCCTGGATTCCACAGGTACCTGCACTCACATGTGTGCAAACCCACACACTGACATACACATAATTAAAAAATAAAAAGAAATCTTAAATAAAAAACCCTAAACATTAAATAAAAGAAAGGTAAACATGATTTCCAGTGTGAGCAGGCTGGCTCACCGTATGAATGGTAAGGGAAACAGTATATTAATTTTCTATTGCTACTATAACACATCACTATAAACTTAGTAATGTCAAAGAACACAAATGTCTTATGCTATAATTCTCAAGGTCAAAAAATTTAACTGGATAATAGTGTAGGGCTCCTCCCCAGGAGCTCTGTGGGGAGAATCAATCTCATTCCCTTTTCCAGCTCTGAAGCAGCTCAAGGCTCAACACCACTGATCTTTCCTCTGTTGTTACATCTTTTTCGCTCACTTCGAAGACTTATGCTTCTTTTTTTCCCACTTTGAGACAATGTTTCAACTCATAGCTGTGCTGCAGCCAAAATAGGGTAGAATTCTGTATCTTTCTTTCCCGTCCCAAGGTTACCAACACTTGCCTCCACGCCTGCTCTTCATTCCCTCTTGGCTCCACTCAAGTAATCCAAAATACCATCTCTATCCTTAAGTCCTTGGAGAGATAGCTTTGTGATTCAGATGCTTGCCATTTAAGTGGGAGGATCAGAGTTCATATTCCTAGGAGCCACACAAATACCAGGTGGGCATAGAAACCTGCTGTATATTTCCAGAGCTCAGAAGGCTGAGAAATGGATCACCAGACCAAAATGGCTAGCCAGATTAGACATATCGGTGAGTTCTTAGAATAACTGAGAGACCCTGTTTTAATTAATAAGGTGGAAAGCAATTGAGCAAGACTTCTGGGGCCTCTACATGTGTGAATATGTGTGCATGCCCACGCCCACACACAGTTACACCCACAAATATATAAACTTTCTCTTTCCCTCTCTCTCTCTCTCACACACAAAACACATATAAATATACATGAAAGAGAAAAAAGGAAGAAAAAGCTTAACCACATTTTCAAATTTCTTTTAGCATATAAACTGACACTCTCAGATTTCAGGGATTCAGAGACGGAGAGTGTGGAGTGGCGTCCACACTTTACCCTTTACCTTCCGAAGCTTCACATTTGTCTCTTAGAATGTTTACCTCATTCCAGCATCCTCTGAAGACTCACCCATCACATCAATTCAAGTCCAAAATTTTCATTTAAAACTCACATTTTTGGGTTTTTTTTTTTTTTTTTTTTTTTTTTTTTGTGTGTGTGTGTGTGTGTGTGTCAAGAGAGTTTCTCTATGTAACTCTGGATGTCCTGGAGTTTGCTCTGTAAACCAGGCTGGCCTCCAACTCAGATATCTGCCAGCCTCTGGCTCTCAAGTAGTGGGATTAAAGGCGTGTGATTCCACTACATGGCTTAAATCTCATAAGTTCGTGATCTAAGTAAGATGTGGGTGAGATGTTTGGGCATAGCCCATTCTAAGGCATGCTTCCTTTTTACCTGTGAACCAGTGAAACTCAAGAAAAAATATCTTCTCTCAGGAACAGATTTAGGATAATATTACAGACATTCCCATTCAAAAAAAGATAAAATGGAAAGTTAAAGGAAGCCACCAGTCCTAAGCAACTTACAAATCCTTCTGTCATGACTGGGAATGAGACCAGACTCAAGCTCTTGGGCTCAGGGAAGAGCTTTGGAGGATCTGAGACCACAGATGAGCAGCAGTGCACCCAGTGTGCAGAGTGAGTTTATCAGACTGTGTGGTGGTTTGAATACGCGTGGCCCATGGAGTGGCACTATTAGGAGGAGTGGCCTTGCTGGAGGAAGTGTGTCACTGTGAGCCTGGGCTTGAAGACCCTCATCCTAGTGCCTGGAAGCCAGTCTTCTCCTGTTTGCCTTTGGAGCAGGGTGTGTAGAACTCTCAGCTCCTCCTACCCAATGCCTGCCTGGATGCTGCCATGCTCCTGACTTGATGGGAACAGACTGAACATCGGAATCTGTAAGCCAGCCCCAATTAAATGTGATCCTTGGTAATGGTGTCTGATCACAGCAGTAAAACCCTAAGACAGACTATGTCCTGCTGCCAACAGAACTGTGACAGCCTTCTCTTCTTTCTTTTTTCCTTCCTTTCTTTTTGAGATGGGCCTCACTATCTTTCCCAGGCTTGCCTCCAATGATCCTATCTCTTCTCAAAGGCTGGAAAATAGCCTGATTTTGCTTTCTTCGATTTTGTTCCTTTCAGTGCAAGATGTTGGTGTTTCTACTAACTTCAGACATATAGAGATGAGTCTCACTATATAGCTCTGGTTGTTCTGGAACTTATTACGTACACATTAAATTCTCATGAAACTGGGAGTCTTAGTCAGGGTTTCTATTCCTGCACAAACATCATGACCAAGAAACAAGTTGGGGAGGAAAAGGGTTTATTGAGCTTACACTTCCACGTTGCAGTTCATCACTAAAGGAAGTCAGGACTGGAACTCAAGCAGGTCAGGAAGCAGGAGCTGATGCAGAGGCCATGGAGGGATGTTTCTTACTGGCTTGCTTCCCCTGGCTTGCTCAGCCTGCTCTCTTATAGAACCCAAGAGTACCAGCCCAAAGGTGGTACCACCCACAAGGGGCCCTCCCCCTTGATCACTAATTGAGAAAATGCCCCACAGCTGGATCTCATGGAAGCACTTCCCCAACTGAAGCTCCTTTTTCTGTGATAACTCCAACCTGTGTCAAGTTGACACACAAAACCAGCTAGTACACTGGGTGTGGTTAGATATGTCTGTAATCCATCACTTAGGGGTTTATATAGGAGACTACTGAATCTAAAGACAGTATAATAGATAAATGGAAACTGCTTTAAACAAAGACTATGGGTCATTCCTGTAACAAAATTCATTCACTTCATTAGCCAAGAGACATCCTTATGGGTTAAAAAAAATAATCCCATTGTTGAGATGGCTGCAGAGATCCATTAGACACAGCCTCACCTTTTCAAAGCTCCCTTTGTGTGATTAAACACACTGACCTTATGATTCTTCTAAGGAACTAACAAAAGGCCATCCAACATACCCCAGCTCCCTGGCCCAACCCCTGCCATCTCTTCCTCATTGATTATAACTTCTACTTTCCATATAACTGTAGGACACAATACAGTTCTTTAGCTCTTTAGCAGGACTCTCCATCTCTTTGTCACAACTTCTAATAAAATATTTCTTGCTTCCTTATAAGCCCTAGCCAGAACCATCTTCAGTGATCCTATCTGTACCCACATTCTGTTTGTGATGATTTAGATAATGTCTCCCACAGTGTAAGTTTCTTGGGATAAGGATGTATCTAAGTAGGCAGAGTGCTCGCCTAGCCGGAATGACATTTGATCCCAGCACTGCATAAACTATCTCTGGAGGTATGTGCCTCTAATCCCAGTAGAGGAAAAGACAGGAAGATCATAAACTCAAGGTCATCCTTGGCTGCAAATCCAGTCTGAGGTCAGCTTTGGCTACGTTGAGTCTGTTTCAGACAACAACAAACTAAAGAGGGTGGGGTGAGCTGGCTCGATGGTAAAAATACTTGCCACAAAACTTGAGCAATCTGAGTGTGATCCCTGGAACCCCACATAAAAAGTTGGGTACGGTGCTATAATCTCAGTCCTCCTACAGTGAGGCTGAGATGGACAGCTGAGATACAGTAATCTGGTGGAAGCTGGTATAAGCAGCTGCGTAGCAGAAACAAGAGACCCTGGCTCAAACAAGCTGGAGAGAAAGACTGCACTCCCAACATTGTCCGCTAACCTCCACACAGCATGCTCCTCCTCCCACACACACACGGAGACAGCAACAGTTATAGTAATAATATTAATAACCCCGAATGACACAATGTTGTCTTCTGTCATTTCTCCATCTCTCACTAGCAGATTGTTTTGTTTTGTTTTTTGAGACAGAGTTTCTCTGTGAGCTCTGGAACTCTCTCTGTAGACCAGGCCCACCTGTCATTGCCTCCTGAGGGCTAGGATTAAAGGTGTACACACGCCATCACTGTCGGGCTCACCAGCAGACTTTTTGTTTTAATATCTCTAAGTTTTTTTTTTGTATTTCACCCCTTAAAAACTTTCTGTTTTAATGTTATACTGCTATTTTGTTTTTAAAGGAGATTAATTAATTAACTAATTGTGTGTGTGTGTGTGTGTGTGTGTGTGTGTGTGAGAGAGAGAGAGAGGGGGGGGGTGTCTATGTATGTATACCACGAGCATGCAAGTGTCCTCAGAGGTTAGAGGGAAGGCATTGGATCTCCTAGAACCAGAACCAGTGTTGTAGGCTATTGTGAGATGTCCAATGTGGTTCTTTGCAAGTATCAGTTCTCTTACTAGCTGGGCCATCTCTCCTATCCCACTATTTGCTTGCTTGTTTGTTTGTTTGTTTGTTTGTTTTTTGAGACAGGGTTTCTCTGTGTAGCCCTGGCTGTCCTGAAACTCCATCTGTAGACCAGAGTGACTTCAAACTCAGAGATTCACCTGCCTCTGCCTCCCAAGTGTTGGGATTAAAGGCACTACCACCACCACCACTGCTTGACCCCATTATTTGCTTTTTAAAAGGTATTTGTTACATAAACACCCTACTCTTGATATCAACATCCACATTAATTTCACATTTTTGCTGTGGTAGGATGGATGATTCTCTCTCAAAGAAGTCCACACCCTAAGCTCACTGCTTAAAAAAAAAACCCACAATTGTATTACTTTATATTTCTGAGGTCAAAATCCAAAATATGTCAAAAGGATTAAAGAAAGATGTTGGGAAGCATCAGCCTCCTTGCTCTTCTCTCTGTCTGTGCTCCAGGCTCCCAGTATTCTATGGCTTTATTACGACATCCCATTCATTCATTCTAGTCCTGTTTTCCTCTTAGAAGGACACTGGGACTGCACTGGGGTCACTTAAATAATCTAGAATAATGCGCCCATTCCAGTACTTGTAATACTTCAACATCTCATTTGCTGTACAAGGCAATGTGTTCATAGGTTGCAGGGCTTAGGACAAAGACGTCTTTGAGGGGACGTTATCCAGCCTAGCACAGTTAATGCAGAGCAACAGAACTGAACATATCTGCTAGAGGGACTGTGAAAATCCAGCAGACGGGGAATCCCCAGCTTAAAGTCCAGCTCATCCAGGGTTGGGCTGTTCTGTCCAGCTCCAGGAAGCCCTTGGCATAGCTAAAAGGTTTGCTCAGCGCTTGAGACTCCCCTGAGATCCTGTTCTCTTGTTGGTGTTTCGCAGGCCCTGGACTTTACTCTCACTGAGAAGGAGAAGATGGGAAATAACACTGTTGTTATTTATATACCTATTAGTCCAGAACTATTAGAGAGTTTTACTCAAGTCCTCTTAGGATAATTGAGTAATTTAGTCCACTTCGGTACCGGGAGACACAAACTGAGAGATGTCTGGAAGGGAAGGGAGGGGGAAGGAAGGAAGAGGAGCCCTGGGTACATTTCTCTATTCTGAGGTTTCACTGTTGATCTGGGACTCCAAAACCTACCTGGGATCAGAGGTTCTTGGCATGTCTTGGAATGGTCCCTGGAACCCCCGACATCTTACCCCTAGGGCATAATCTCCTTCCTGGTCAGGCAATGTGTCATTTTAGGCAGTACCTCTCCCTCCTAGGCACCTGCACAGTGACTAAGTCTCCCAGGTAGAGCCCAACCCAGTGGGAAATGAGTAAGCATTGAAGTTTCCTTCCTCTTAAGCTCTGTCTGCCTTTCTCTTCGATTTCTCAAGGTAGCAAGGAATAGAGTGAGAATTTGCAGGTCCCAGATTCCCTAGGGCATCAGTCTTTAATGTGTGTGTGTGTGTGTGTGTGTGTGTGTGTGTGTGTGTGTGTGTGAGGGGTGTCAAATGACCCTTTCACAGGGGTTGCCTAAGACCATCCGAGAATACAAATATTTACAGTATTTACTATTCATACCAGTAGCAAAGTCACAGTTATGAAGTAGCAATGAAAATGATATTTTATGGTGGGGGGGGTCACCACAATATGAAGAACTGTATTAAAGGACTGCAGCAATAGGAAGGTTGAGTCTCTGTCTGTGACTAGGGGAGAGTTGATTTGGAAAACAGGAAAGACTCTTGCTGACTGTCTAAACTGGAATTCTGATAGTGGGGTTGTACTTAAGAAAGCCCAGGAACCCAATTACAAAGACTCCTTTAAAATGCATAGCTCAGTTGGTAGAATATTTCCATAGCACGAAGGAAGTCCAGGTTAGATCCTTAGCACAGCATAAACCAGGTGTGCTGGTGTATGGCCAGCACTGGGAAGGTGGAGGCAGGAGGATACGTTCAAACACTTCATGGGCTAAATAGTGAGCAGGAGGCTAGCCTGGGATACATGAGAACTTGTCCCCAAAATAAATCAATATTAATAAAAGATACAGTTGGCCAAATATGATAGTGCCAAGAAATAAAATTTTAAAAAAAGTTAAAAAGCTGGGCAATTGGACCACCTCTAGAAAATTTTATGAGTGAAAACAGTTGCTTTCAGAATGGAAAGTAGGGGGAAAAAAACCTATTTTTCTCTATATACTGTTTGATAACTTTGAAAGTCACTGATTTGCAAGTACTGTAGAGATGCTAATATATTACTGTCTGGGAGGGAAGAGAGAAAGTCTTCAGACGAGTACTAAAACAGTTTGGAAATTCTATCTTGGATCAGACAAATATTACGGAGTCTCCGTTGAATGTCCGACATTGGGTTTAGTTATGGAGACTCAATATTGTGCAAGATTGCATCCTTTGCCTCACACATCAAAATTCGCAGAGTGATTCAGACATACCGGGCAATGACCACGCTGTGTCAGATGCGCAGTGATGGGAAGTGTGGACACTGGGAACTGCACAAGTGTTTCTCTGGTCCAGACCTGGGAGGGAAAACCTCTCTGGACCTGCTGATGTCCAGTCTGAGTCCCAGAGGGTATGGAGGAGTCACTCAGGGGGCAGGAAGAGAATTCCTGAGGAAGGGAACTACATAACGTATTCAGAGACCGCAGGAGCTGTAAAAAACTTGGCTGCTCCCCTGAAATTGCAAGCAGTTAACAGTACTAGAGTGTCAGGCTTAGAGTAGAGAAATAAAGCTGGGGTGGGTGATCAGATCACAAAGTATTTTATAAGCTGGCTTAAGGCAGTTAGTAGTCACCTTCAAGGCAAGCGTAGAGACCTAGGGGACAAGGATTAAGAGCGATCTGTCGGTATTGGGATGTTCAGGTGCCAAGTACTATGACCTTTTCCCAGGACTAGGAGACTCTTGCTTTCTTTTTCTCTATGAACAAGAAAACTGGGCCTAGGGAAGTTAATACCATCCAGCAGGAAATAGTTCAGAGTCATATAAAAAAATAGCCCAAATATCTGAACAGAGCCAGGCCACGACAGAGCCAGAGCTCTTGCAGGCTCTGTTGACCGTGTGGCCTCCCTGGTGGTTTCCAATAAGGGTGAACTGGGGTTGTCAGAGCTGTGAGTAAGCTACTGGCATCTAGTGGGTAACTAGCACCCTATTTTAATGCGTCACATCACGGCACAGAGCAAAGGATGACTGGTCTCAAAACTAAGATGTCAAGGCTGAGAAAACATGAGACAGAGTGAGTTACAAAGGGCAGACACGCGAGGTAGCCAAATACAGCGAAGTCTGGGATGGACTGCACCCATCCTTGCCTGTGTGTGCCACATGCTCCTAAGTATCATAGGAGCTCAAAGAAAACAGCAAAAAACCCAGAATTACCCAGAGCTAGTTCTGAAGGGCCCCTTGCTGTCTAACAGGCCCATGACTATGAAGTCAAGTATGCCACCTCTTCACACATATGTCCTGAAATCTGAGACGGCACCCATGCTTGACAATGTTGATCGATGGATAATTTCAAAGAATTGTAACTTCCAGAATCGTGAAGATCAGAGACATGAGAGATACGTTCAAAAGTTCAATGCCTCAATCTGTTGTTCTCACAAGTCTCTTTGAATTATACTGTAACATATTACCTTTGCCTAGGTCCAGCGAGAATATTAGGTCACCCCACACCTAGTTCACTGGTTTGGCATGCTAGGAGCTCTGAAATCCCAAAACCTCATCTGTAACCCCTGGCTGGTTGCAGGCCTTTATTGGAACCACAGGATGGGCAAGGGCTGCCTTCATCTCAGGGATTCATTGTGACTGATCACTTGGATTCCTAAGAGATTCAAATCCTGCAGACCTTTGGTTTCAGGTCTTACAGTCAATTTTTAACTAGTTCCTGTCTGGATCTCTGATTGAACGTCCAGTTGCTACTTTATTCTAATTGGGTATTTCTACAGGCTGTGGTCCTAGTCCCAGAGCATGAAAGCTATGAACATCTAGACTCAGTCATCCCCCTTGGAGTTTCCCATCTTGTCCACAGTCTTAACCCTGAGAAAAGAGACAAATTGACCCTTGTACCTAAAATCTTAGCACTCTTAGAAGGATCCACCCTTCACCCTACATATGAAAACACACTGTTAGAGAGCTAAAGTCTTCTAAATATCCTGTTTCCTAAGTGTACACGTGAGAATTGTAATGGTTAATTTTCATGGCCAACTTGATTGAAATGCGAAACACGGAAGAGTCAGCAAAACCCATCTCTGGGTTTCTCCAGGATGTATTTTCTGAAAGGATTAGTAGAGAGATGAGATTCACCCTGATACAAGGAGTACCATCCCATAGACTGAGGACTTGAACACAAGGAGAGTGAGGAGAGAGAAACGTTGGAGCACTGGCATTCTTGCTGTTTCCTGGCTGTCCTGGGTGAGTGATTCTGCTCTACTCTGCTCTGCATATTATGGTAGAATGAAGGTTCAAGCCAAAATAAACATAGGCTTCCTTTTAAATGACTTCTCTTAGGAGATTTGCCACTGTAATAAAAAGTCTAACTAATATAAACAACCAGAGAAGTAAGGTCATTGCTAGGGCTACCTGACCACATGGCTTCTAAGCCTCTGTGATGGTTAATGGAAAGGATTTTAAAAGGTGTTGAGATGCAGGCTAAAGAAACCTTAGCATGTTGTATTAGGGCTCAGTGGATAATTCTATGTTTGTGTTGTCTTGTTTTGTGACTGTGTCTCACTCTGTGGCCCACTGATTGGCCTGTAGCCCAGCCAGCCCAATCCTCAGTAATCATCTTGCCTCTATCTCCTGAGTATTTGGATTATAAGCAGGGGACACTGGCTTTAATGGACGATTCTGTGTAGAAACTCAGAGGATCAGGTTTCTCATACTGGATTGCAAAGACTCCTGGGACTTCAAATGGGATGAAAGACTTTATTGTAGAGGCCATTTGTATTATATTGTGTATAATACAAATATATTATATTATATATACACAATGTATTATGTTGTATAATATAATCATATATTGTACAATATAATATATTGTATTTTGAGTATATATAATACGAATATATACAAAATATATATGTTATATTTTATTTTCATTTTATCCATGACATAAGACTTTGAGTAAGGCTGAATTAAAAAAGCAATGAACTAGGGGTTGGGGATTTAGCTCAGTGGTAGAGCGCTTGCCTAGCAAGCGCAAGGCCCTGGGTTCGGTCCTCAGCTCTGTTAAAAAAAAAAAAAAAGAAAGAAAGAAAAGAAAAAAAGCAATGAACTAATTCATCTGAGGAGGATAACTTCAAAGCAGCGCAGCCTGGATCACGGACACTGCAGGATGTGTCCACTCAAGCTTCGAGTGATAATTGTGAGCAAGAAGCAGAGCAGGATTTTTAAACTGTGTGATCTGACCAGCAAAGGAGCACTTTGAAAGCAGTGAAAAGGAGAGTGTTGCTGGAGACATTAGTACCATTCAAAAGACAGTAGTGTTTTGCATTGGGATAACAGGGAAGAAGCCTCATGGGTATTTCTGGAATTGGCTAGACTTCACCCATTCCTGGTTCAAGGGTACATCCTGTGTAGCCCAAGTTGGCCTTGGACTCACTCCATACTCAAGTTGACCCTACGCTTCTGGTCTTTTTGCTGCTGTCTTCCTAGTGTTGGTTGGGATTACATGTTTATGCCACAGCCAGTTTCAGGGCAGTCCTGAAGAGCATATCCAAGGCTTCCTGATGGCTAGGTAGGTATTTTATCAAGTGAGCTATACTCTCAGCCCAAGGCTGTAAAGGTTTATTGATTGATTGATTGATTGATTGATTGATTGATTGATTGATTGATTTTTTTCCAAGACAGGATTTCTCTGTGTAGCCCTAGCTATCTTGGAACTCACTCTGTAGACCAGGCTGGCCTCGAACTCAGAAATCCGCTTGCCTCTTCCTCCCAAGTGCTGGGATTAAAGGCAGGTGCCACCACTGCCTGACTTCAATTTATTTGAAAAGCTTAGTTTTTATTGAGAACAAACTCTGGAGAATCCTGCTTACAAAAGACTATCTAGAGAAATCTCCCTCGTAGTCAACCATCCTGGCCTTTAAGATGACAAGAGAACTATCATCCACAGGTATAAAGATACGAAGAGTGGAAGAGTCACAGGGTCATCCAGGCACCCCCCCTGGTTTCAGGTCGCAAGCAGAGAGAAGAACCGGCTCAAGAGAGAACTGTGTAGGTTGCAACCTAGAAGACTGGAGGGGTAGGTACGGTTGCCCAAGTCCTGGTGAGCTCAAATCACGTCACCAAGGCTCTGGGGCTGGACATGGAGCTGTGGCATGTGATGCTTGCCCTGTTTCATTCTTATTTTTACCCATTCTTCCTGTCGCTGCCCCCATCCTTCCTTTGTGAAAAAGCAATGCTTACTCTGTGCCACTGTACCTTGGGAGTGTATGGTACTTTCTGTTTGACTTAAGCTCACAGCTAAGTTTGCCCTGAGTCTCAGAAAAGATTTGGACCGGGACTTTTAGCAATCTTGGAACTGTTGAGACTATGTGGAAATCTTAAAAAGAGACTAAATACATTTTTCTTGTGAGGTAAAGGGTTTTGGGGGGCAGGAGATATAATGCTATAGTTTAGGGAGACATGTTTGCATGCTATAATGAGTGGACTTGTAGTCAGTTTTGATCGTCATTTGATTGGATTAAAAAGCTACTAGGAAATAAGTAAAGTTCAGCTCTGCGAAGGTGTTTCTAGAGGATTCACTAAACAGGGAGATCTGCTCTGCACATGGGTGGCACCATCCTATACCCTGGAGACCTTAATGAAATAGAAGGGGGTGACAAGGAAGATCTCCGTATGCTGCTTCTGATTATCATGAAGTGAGTCTTTGTGCCCTACAATGCTCCTCCTGTGATGGGCTGGGAACTCTGAGGCCAAGGAAGCTTGCTCTTCCCTTGCGATGTTTTGCTGAGATTCCTGCTCACATAAAAATCCTACCCAGGATGTCTGTTATATATTAACAAATAGCACGTGGAACAAAGAGGTTTGTGCCAGTTACCCTGGGGGAGGTTGTGTGAGGTTAATTTCTTGACTATGACAAAGCCTCTCAGAGCCTTTAATGTGCTATGGGCAGGTTAAACATCCAGAAGAGGGATTTATATCGCTCACAACTCAATGCTAAAAGTCTCTGCAGCCAGGTGTATTTGGATTTTAGGTTTTCCCCAGATCTTAATAAGGTAATAGTGAGAATGTACTAGTTGTTCCATACTATTTATTCCTCGCAGAGGAAGGGAAGGCCCTGTAATCCAACACATTCTTCTATAGCAAATACATGGATATTCACCTAAGAAGGTTAACCAAAGAATGTGAATACACCAGACAGAAGATAGCAACTTTATTCTGAATTATAATTACTTTCATTTTTAGACCTTTTAGAAGCTGGACACTGGGTATAAGATGGTGAGCTTGCATTGGCTGTTTCTCTAGAAGCATCTAGCAAGACTAATGGACTCTTTTTTGTTTGTTTGTTTTTGGGATTTGGTGTTTTTGAGACAGGGTTTCTCTGTATAGCCCTGGCTGTCCTAGAACTCACTCTGTAGACCAGACTGGCCTCAAACTCAGAAATCTGCCTGCCTCTGCCTCCCAGAGTGCTGGTGCCCGGCTTAATGGACTCTTTTTGTTTTGTTTTCTTGGGGTACCAGGGATGGAACCTAGGGTCTTATGCATGTGAGACAAGTGATCGACCGTGGAGTTATGTCTAGCCCAAATTCCCCATACCTTTGAGTATATCTGCATCCACAGTTAATCCCTCAGTCAAACACTACCCTGCTCCCCTTCCCGTGCTGATTAGATGAGGTAAATACACAGGTGGTTGAAAAAGAAGGGAGAAGCTGAGTGCCTAGACTGTTGAATGGAGCCTGCAGATCTGGCTGGGGAGTTACAGTGCTTAGCCTTCAGGTAGGTACCAGGTGAAAAGGAGAGAAAGAAAAAGAAATGTTTTGGAAATACATACATGTTATTGTTTTCTTATAAATGTTTAAAAAATGTAGACTTATTTGTTTTATAGGTATGGGTGTTGAGCCTGCCTGTATGTATGTGTAATATGTAGTGTTCATGGAGTTCAGAGGAGGGTATTAGATTGCCTGAAACTGAAGTTAGGGATGGTTGTGAGTTACCATGCGGGTGATGGCACAGACACCCAGGTCTTCTGCAGTAACAGTAAATGCTCTTAGCCACTGGCCTATCTCCTGCGCCTTGTGGCTGATTTCCTTTTTGTACTCCTTCAGCTTTTCAGGTACCCTTTAAAAACTACAGACTTGGCTGGGCGGGGTGGCATATGCCTTTAATACCAGCTCTTGGGAGGTAGAGGGAGTTGGATCTCTGAGTTCCAGGGCATCTACGGCTATGTAGCTGAGACCATCTTTTAAAAACAAACAACCAAGAAAAAAATCCTCTCTATTTCTTTCTTACTGCTGTTTTCTACGCTAAGAAGTTACTGCCCTTCAGGGGAGGCAGGACCAGGGCTGATGCGCATCCTAAGGGTAAGACCTTGGGCTCCTGGGAAGATAACTTCCTGTTGTTTTGGCCCAGAATGAGGTAGGGTGGGTGGAGTGCAGGCTTAAGGCCAGTGTCTCCCTGGAGCATTTCCAGGAAGACTTCCTGATTTAACAAAAACAATACAAACTCAAGGAAAAGCTCTGGAGCCCAAGAGGAGATAGATACCTCTGTGATGGAGGCTTGTCCCGACAGCAGCCCCAGGACAGGGTGTCCTCTCTCTCTCTGTCCTGATGCTTAAGGAAAAATTGTTATTATTTATTAGTTATTTATTTTGGGCTTTTCAAGACAGGGTTTTTCTGTATATTACCCCTGGCTGTCCTGGAACACACTCTGTAGACCAGGCTACCTTCGAACTCGTAGATCTACCTTCTTCTGCCTCCCAAGTATTGCTACTGAAGACATGAAGCACCACCACCTGTTTTTATTGTTACATTTAAGTGTGTGTGTGTGTGTGTGTGTGTGTGTGTGTGTGTGTTGGGTGATAGGTACATGTTAATGCCAGAGCCTCTGGAAATGGAGTTACAGGAGGTCGTGAGCTTCTGGGACCTGAAGCACAGTCCTCTGAAAGAACATCAAGTACTAGTCATTGCTGAGCCATCTCTCCAGCCCTCAATCTGTTCTTATAAGCAGCTAAGGTCATTTTCTAAGTCTGTCATAATGGATGCCTATCGTCCCAGATACTCTGGAGACTGGGGTGAGAGGGTCATTGAGGTCTAGGAATTTGAGAGCAACCTGTAAAATATAGGAAGAGTCCTAAGAAGCAAAATCCAGCCCAAGCAAACAAAACAGTTATTTTCTTACGATGACAGCTAACTTTTGAATCCTCTTCTTTCTTCTCTCTCATATCAACTCATCACACAGTTGATATGGCCTAGACCATAAGATGTGGTAGCGAAGAATGAGAAATTCGCTAGCAGGGCCATTTGACGTTTGGCCTTTAACTAGGGGATAATCCGACCATCTGTGTGTGAGGTCAAGCCTGCCTCACAGAGCCCCACTGAGCTGTACTCAGAGGGGTCAACAGAAGACACACATCCTAAACCTGGTCCCACTATCGGCACTATATTGTGTTACAGTTTCATATTATTTTCATCCAGTCTATAAGTTGCCATACTATATTATAAAACACCCACATATATACGTAACCATGTAGGTGTAACGTGTTTGTGTTACAACTTTAATTCTCTAAGTAATAACAATTAAACTATACCATTACTTTAATAATTTTGTATTTGTTTGTTTGTTTGTTTGTTTATGTGGGGGAAAGGCTGTATGGGTGCATGTGTGGAAGATACAGAACACTTTGCAAGAATCAGTTCTCCCTACTGTGTGGGCCTGAGAATCAGTTCTCCCTACTGTGTGGGCCTAAGAATCAGTTCTCCCTACTGTGTGGGTCTAAGAATCAGTTCTCCCTACTGTGTGGGCCTAAGAATCAGTTCTCCCTACTGTGTGGGCCTAAGAATCAGTTCTCCCTACTGTGTGGGTCTCTGGAGATCAACTGCAGGCCATCACATATGGTGGAAAGATGACCCCCACCCCGCCCCGAGTCATCTTTGCACACCTAATTTTAGCAATCTTTTTTTGGTACTTAACAAATATATCCTGAGCCTTGAATATATATGCACACACATATATGTATTATATAATGTGTACTATATACTACACATTACAATACTATATATTATAAATTATATATTGTATAATATATAATTCGTTTAAATTATAGTATAAATTTTATACACACATATATAAATGTGATACAATTAGTCTGGTCTTGTTTTCTTCTCCAATAAGGGTAAGGGGAACTTCAAGAAAGAGACCAGAGTGTCTGGCCTAGCTGGATTCTTGGACCAGGAACATCTGAGTTTGGCGGGTTCTTCCTGCTCCTGGGCCCTGTTTTTCAATTTCACCCAATGCTGGCTTCATCTGTGTCATGCTGGCGCCCTCTCGTGGGCTGTTGGAAATGTGACCGTGGATAAGAAGGTGCCCACACTGCTAGCTGGAAAAGGAGAGAGCGGGTGGAATGGCCTGTGGGCAGTGTGAGGGGACCCTGGGTGGAAAGAGACTTGGAGAAGGGTCTGTTTAACTCAAAGCTATGTATGCCAAGCTTGGGGTTTAAGAAGTTGTTATGAGATTGGCACTGAGCAGCCAGACTATTGAGAGGAATGCTTTATTGTTAGAAATTCAGGATTCATTTCTTTTTCTTCTGCTTCCTGACTCCTTACAGTGGCCATCAAGTGCCTGGTCTCCAGGAGCAGGGCAGCCACACTCCTTCACACACACAGGGAGGTGGGCTGTGAATTCTCAGAAGGAGGGGAGGGGAATTCTCGCTGAGGCCACCTGGCCAAGGCTGAGTTCTCTAGTAAAGAACATCATTTTGAGGGTGCAGGCTTCTTACTCAGATGGCTAATAAAAATACATCCTCACTGCGAATATGGGATGTCTGTGGGGTACACAACAGTATTTGGGCCTCCCAATCTTTCCCTCTACATACGGGTGAGCACGTGAGTCCCAGTGAGCTTCTGAGATAAAAATAACACACGACGCCCGTGGCTTAGCACAGCAGCTGCTGTGGCTGGTGCTTTGACCGAAGCTGGTGTCGAGTTATTGGAGAAATAGATAGGCCTTTGAAGACTCATATCACCAAGGCAGGAGTTTTAGTCATTACAGGCAAACCAGTTTATACTGGCACCACTTGCTTGGTCCCTTCATCCCAGCCTCCTCTGACACTACAATTTCTTTCATTATTGAAAATGGAAGTGCTAACCTGTACAACAAGCAGTTCTTGTTCTAGTCTAGAGCATGCAGAATCCTAAACACAGTTTAGTTTTATACAGTCAGTGAGCACTAGCACGTGAAGCTCTGGGACCCTAAGGTTACCCAGCTTGGGAATAATGTGGATAGCAACTTGCTGGATAGTCTTGTTTGTCTACCCTCCCTCCTTCCCTCCCTCTCTCTGTCCTTCCCTCTCTCCCTCCCTTCTTTCATTCCTTCTTCCTTAGGATTGTTCTGAGACTATAAGCAATAGTGGCAGAACTAACCCCTTAGGTCGATGAAACAGATTCCAAAGCCCCTGAACTCATACCTCCCCCTGCCCATGTGCCTGAATTAGCTCTAGAGGATTGATGTCACAAGCCCTTGTTAGGTTTTGGATCCATAGGAGTGTGACCACTTTTATTGATGGATAAGAAAGAGAAAAGGCAGACTAGAAGTAAACAAACAAATAGACAAGTAAATAAATAAATGAAAATATCTTTAGAAAGCAGTTTATGTCTAAGAATTAGGTCTGTTTTGACTGAGGAACAAAGTGGACTTATTTGAAAAATAAATTCGGATCTTGTCATCAGATGAGTAGTAGAAAACTGTCCCTGAGGTACTAGGGAACAAACTTAAGACCTCATGCATTCTGGGAAAGCATTCTATCAATATAGGGTGTATTGGTTGATACATGCTATTGATCCTGAATACTGTTTTGTGTGTGCCTGTGTGTGCCTGTGTTTGTACAGGCCACAGCCCAACTTCAGTGTCCCTCCTCTGCATCACCTCTGAGACGGTCTCTCACTAGAGTCTGAGGTACTGACTAGGGCCGGCTGGCTACCCAGTGAGCTCTCGGGTTCTTCCTGTCTCTGCCTACTCAGCACTGGGATTCCAAGTGCACGTCACCATGCCTGACTTTTTATCCAACTAGAGAGCAGGTCCTCATGCTTGTACAACAGGCATGTCAATGACTGAACTATCTCCCCAATATATGTATTTTTATTGGAAAATAAAGCAGACAAGGACTTAAATTAAATATATAACTTAACTCATTATAGGACAAAAACACACAGATTTTAAAAAAATCTTGGCAGCATCTCCAGAAAACCCATTATTTATCTGTGCCATACCACACCATCGTACATCCCACAAAGTACCTCTCTCTGGATTTTCTTTTTATTTTTTGAGATAGGATTTCTCTGTGTAGCTCTGGTTGTCCAGGAACTTGTTTTGTAGACCAGGATGGTCTTGAATTTACATAGATCACCTGCCTCTGACTCCTGAGTACTGGGACTAATGGAGTGCACCACCACACACACAGCTACTCTCTGGAGTTTTGTAACAATCATGGGATAAGATATTTGCAATATCTTATCTTATTATATTTTCTTAGAATTATTATATTATTATATATAATATATTATAATATATCTTACCTTATCTTAGGATTAATATCTTAAATGTTCAACGAATTTCTGTACATTGAAGAAAAAGACCAGAATCTGATTAAAATTGAGCAACGGATATATTAGTAAATTATAGAAATCAAAATGGCCGACAAAAGGACCAGAGATGGAGCTCAGCTAACAGACTGCTTGCCTAGCATGCACAAAGCGCCGAGTCTGACTCCCAGCGCTGCATAAGCTGGACTTGGTGACGTGCCTCTGTAATCCCCAAACTGGGGAAGTAAAAGCAAAAGGACTAGAACTTCAAGATCATCTTCATCTCCGTAGTCAACTGAGTCCACCCTAGGATACAAGAGACTCAGCTTTAAAAAGAAAAGAAAGGATTAAAAACTAGAGTGATAAGAATGGCTGACAAACATGGCGTGATGGATGGACATGGAAATGTCTGGTTTCTTTAACAACTCAGTCGTGGTGCGTGCATGTCCTCTCACAAGACAGCTTCCAGAAGAACATCACACGCCACAACTGAGTTGTTAAAGAAACCAGACATTTCCACGTCAATGGATGCTCAATCTTAGAGCACTTTAAGCAATGTAAATTAAGTTACAGGGTCTCGATCAATAGAAGAATATGTGTTTACTGTGTGTGAGTCCATGGCTTTAATCCCCAGCACAAAACAACAGCAATGATTACCAAAACAAATTATTTTCACTTTAAGGTACCAATAAGGTCAGCAAAGTAAGACATGTGAGATGGCACCTACCAAGTTTGGCACGGATGTTAGGGAAAAGGAATCACTAGTGGCAGTATAGGCTCCTAAAGGCATTTTGGATGCCATCTGACTATATTACATGAATTTAAACATACATATGCCCAACGAGCCAGCAACTTCATACATGGCACATAGCAAGTGTTCATCAGCGGGGTGGATACGGAATCAGTTGGTGTTCACGGGAGAAGCAGAAAAGTAAAGTGTCTGAATGCACACACATAGCAGTTTCATATAGCAGCCAGTCACAAGATAGACTCTGAGCCACAGTCACAGTCTTACACGTATGTATCCTATAAGGAAGAGAGACTTAAGACTATGGTACAATACCAGTTATAGGCTCAAGTCATATCTACTCATTAAACCACAAAAGATATTAAATGTCTTTTTTTGGAGTGCCTGTATACCCAAAGGACTTACACATTATATATGTACGTTTCTTATAGGTTTGGGAGAAGGATAAGAACGGGTACAAATGGGGGGGGGGGACCAGAGTGTACCTACTGATGATGGACATGATGTTACCATGAGCTAAAGAAATCTGTCTTCTCTGTGCTTTAATCCCAGTACTTGAGAGGCAGAGGCATGTGAATCTCTGTCTTTCTCGGGCCAGCCTGGCCTACATAGAGAGAGACTCTGTTTTAAGAAACAAGACAAAACAAAACAAAATGTAAAGAAGGAAGGAAAGGAAGAAGGAAAGAAACTTTGTGTCTCTGTAGCACAGGAGAAAAATTGTCCTCAAAAATTTCACAGGAGATGGGCATGGTGGTGCACACCTTTGATCCCAGCACTTAAGAGGCAGTGGAGGATGGATCTTTATAAATTCAAGGCCAACTTGATCTACTGAGTAAGGTTCAGGACAGCCAGAACCTCAACACCTTCGCTGCAAAACAGAACCTAAGAAACAAAACAAGAAACAAAATAAACACACAAAAGTTTCACATTGGAGATGGCAAATGGCTCAGTGGGTAAAGGTTCTTGCTGCCAAGCATGATGACCGGCTTGGATCCCAGGACACACGTGGTGTAAGGGAAGAAACAACTCCTCTAAGTTTTTCTCTGCCCTCCAAACATGCTCTATGGCATGCTGCCTCTCAAATACATAAGTACAACTATTAAAAATTTCATACAGTTAATGGCAGGTCTTCCGAGGTGAGGCTTAGCAATTAGAGTAAGCAGTGGCTATGTAACATTTGGGTCCATATTTCAAAGTGCCACAAACATGGTCACAAATGCTCCACACCTGGTTAGGGCATTTTAAGGTAGCGCAAAGACTGTATGGGTGAAAAAGCCAGCTTCCAGGTGTTCAGGGCATGTGCCATGCTATTGGCTGGTGAGCTATGATCATGTTGTATTAGCCTGTTTCTATGTATATATTTGAATATACAGAATGAACTATCAAAATGGTGTCTTGGCTTTCCTCCCCCTCTTCCTCTTCTTCCTCCCCCTCTTCCTCTTCTTCCTCCTCCTCTTTATTCTTCTATAGGATCTCACTCTGTATCCCTGGCTATCTTAGAATAATGTTGGCCAGGCTGGCTTTAAACTTATAGAGAATTGCCTACCTGCTTCTACCTCTTAAGTGTTGAGCTAAAGGCATTTAGCATCGGGCCAGGCTTTTTCTTTCTTTCTTGATCTTTAGTATTTCTTGTTTTGTTTGTTTGGTTTGGTTTTTTATTTATTTGTTTATTTGTTTGTTTGGGGTTTGGGGGGAGTATTTGAGATTGGTTCTTTTTGTGTACCTCAGGCTGCTCTTGAACTTACAATCCCCCTGTGGTGGTCTTTCAAGTACTAGGCACGTCCCACTGTGATGGTGAATCACAACTGCCAACTTGATGAGACTGCGAGTCACCTGGGAGAGGGACTTCTGGCCACATTTGCGTGGCATCATCAGAACTGAGGTAGGAAGCAGAACTGAGGGCAGGCGGAGCTCTTTTCTGGGCTGGGATCCAGACTGTATGTACGAAGGGGAGAAAGTGGATTGAACATATCCATTTTATTATTCTCTGCTGCCCGACATGGGTGCAGTATGAGCCGCTCTCTCAAGCTCCTGAGGTAGGACTTCCCCACCATGATGAACTGTATCCCAGAACTGGGAGCCAAACTGCAACAAACCTTTTCTTCCTTAAGTTCCTATTATCAGGGTATTTTGTCATATTGACCAAAAGGTAACTAAGACAGTCACCATGTCTGGCACCCCTTTTCTTTCTCCCTTGGTCCTGAGGATTGAACCCAGGTTACATGTATGTTTGACAACTGTACAACCCCTGAGAAGTAACCCCAGTTCCTTTAGTACTTTTAAATTATAAATGTAACATGTACTGTAAGAAATTCAGAAAGCACATCGATGTAAAATAAATAATTAGAACCCTTCGAATGGCTTGTAGGCTTTTTAGAAACAGACTTCAAATTTCAAAGCAGCCTTAAGTTCAGAATAAAACCACAAGTACAAGAGTCTCAGAGCAGGCCTGGTGGCGCAAGCCTGTAATTTCTCGTAGTTGGCAGGCTGAAACAGGAGGATTACACATTCAAAGAAAGTCTGGTGAGACATTTTTTCAAAACAAAATAATAGGCTGTTTAAAAGAAAAGGACCGCTGAGATGGCTCAGCGGGTAAGGTGCTCATTGCTCAAGCCTTGAGGACCTGAGTTCAATTCCAGGATCCCATGTCAAAATGGAGAGAGAAAAGCACTCCACAGAGCTGTCCTCTGACCTGAACACATGTGCCTTGGCATTCACGGCCTCTCATTTATAATCATTTTGTTTTGGGTTGTTTTTTGAGACAGGGTTTCTCTGTGCAGCCTCTGTGGCTGTCTTGAAACTCACTCCAGAGACCAGGTTGGCCTCAAATTCAGAGACCCTGCCTGCCTCTGCCTTCCAAGTGCTAAATAAATATATATTTAAGTAAAACTAAGGTTGAATCTATAACCCTTTAGTAAAGCAGTCGCCTAGCATGTGCCAGACTCTCAATCCTTCTGTACTTCAAACCTGTCTTTCCCTCATGTGCTTCCGGAATGTACTTCTAAAGTCACAGCTTTTTTCCTTATCAATGTCCCTAACTAAAGTGACACATTTGTTATAATTGATGAACATTCATAGACACAGCATTATCACCCCAAATGCACAGTCTGCATCAGGAGTCACTGTTGGTGACCTTGAAGTCTTGATTTTCAAAGCCTCAGCCTCCTGAATGCTGGGATTACCAGCCTAAGCCACCATATCAAGCAGGATATAAGTTTGCTATTATAATCTACAGTCATTTCACTGATCTGAAAATTCCTTCAAGTTCTGTCTTTTAATCTCTCCTTCCACATTTTTATGTCACTATATTATCCCATTATTTTTAATGGTTACATAGTATTCCAGTGAGGAATGTACCACACTGTGGACTTAATCTAAGCTTCTGCTAATCGAGGTACTACATTAATCAACATACTTGCTCTGACATCTTAGTACAATGTGTGCTTTTCTACAGGACAGATTGTTTAATTTGGATGACTGAGGTACACCATAGTGCATCTACAATTTTGACAGAGATCACTCTTTAAAACCATTCACTCAGTGGATGGTTAATGGATGCCTAGTTCATATCAGACCTTTGTAAGGCGTTAGGAATTCAGCCATGAAGGGATACACATGCTTCCTAGTGGAGGGTATCATCACTTCAATCAGTAATCACACAAATCAGGGTGTCATTGTAACTATGGTAACTGCTCTAAAGACAAAAAACAAACAAACAAGACAGGTTGTCACAGAATATAGACAGAGGAAACCTACACTAAGTATTCAGGGACAACTTCCATTTTGCTGAGGATGAAAGTATGGAAGGAACAGTTGAAGTGTAGAAACCTGGGGGGTTAGAGAGGGAAAAAGCACCTTCAGGACAAAGGCAGGTGTGTACGTAAGCTCTGAGTGTAACCAAATGAGCTTGGCAGGAAACCGCCAGGGTCAGTGGGCAGAAACCAGAAAGCCAGCTTGAAGAAGAGGTTAGGCCATTCCCTCTGTACCCTCCCTCAGCATGCGAAGGGACCCGTTCCCTGCACCTTTGAGACCAGTCATATTTATGAGTATTTTCTTTCCTGGTCTATTACTGTGTGAGCATTCTTGATTCTCACTAAAAGGCTTTCTGGGAAGTGCATAATTGTCGGATTCAAAATGCACATAAAAGTTACTTCACAACGCTAGCCAAATTCCTCAAATCCCTCTGCATCCAGCATATTTCTTCTATTTTCAGACTTAAAATATGAGAGAAATTTCCTGTTTCTGCAAAACCAATTTGTTCGTGTAAAGCAAACTGCTTCTTACATTCAGTTTATGCTCCTGGATACTTCTTCTGGGATCCCTCTGTGTCTCAGCCAATGAAATGCGAGCCCTGGTGGGAGGGAGTGATGGCTTTCTCTAGGGGACATGTATGCCTTCCAATTTTGTCCCTGGAGGTACACGCACTGTCAAAAGGCTTTCTAATTTGTGTCTTTTCTGGGATTCATAGCATCCTTCCTGGGATGAACATGTCATCTCAAGTCCCAAACTGTCACTTAACTTTTCTTTTGGGGGCTCTGTGTTTATGAAAGAATATGCTATATTAGCACAGGCTTAGGAAGCATCTAAGTTATAATGCACTGCTCAGGGCAATGCTGTGTGGCCATTAAAAGGAAGGGGATAGATATGTATGTGTATATATGTGTGTATATATATATATATATTCTATGATATTTGAAATATTATATATAAAAAGTATTCATGAGCTGTACAGAGCCATATTGGGGCAGTCATGCACAGGGTTTGAGTTTGACATTGGTCAAGGACAATCCCTGGCTTTGGGCAGGAATCTGCCTTTAGGACATAATAGGGAAGTAGGTTAAGGCAGGAATTTTTATCCTAGGGTGGAGAAGCTCAGTGAAGGTTAAGTTCATTGTTCCTCCAGGTCTAGGAATTCCTGAATTAAGCAGGTGACCCACCCAGCTGCCGGAGCAGTCAAGACAAGGACCTCCAAGAGAAGCTAGACAACTTCCACCGGAACTCAGCCAGGAGTCTGGGCGGAAGGGTTTGCTCAAACTGTTAAAAAGTCCGACCGCCATTAAAGTTTCTGGCCTTCATCAGTGAAATATTGTCTTGGCCCTCCTTCTTTTTGCCCCTTCCCCATCCATCCCTCAGCTTCTGTTCCAGCAACCCAGTTCGTAATAGCTGCAGGCAGCTAAGGAATACAACAATGAGCTAAATAAAAAAGCAGTGTACAGAACAGTCACATAGCACAGTATTATTTATCTTTTAAGTAATTTTATATATATATATATATATATATATATATATATATATATATATGCACTCATATAGGAAATATTTATCTTTATATTTATGTATTTCTCTACGGTCTGAATTGGTTACAGTGCTCATGTATTAAACTTTCATATTAAGGTGAAGGAATACTGTTTAGGCCTGAAGTAGGAGGATTGCTCAGTGAGCTTCAGGCCTATCTGGGTTACAGTAACTTCCAGGCCAGTTTGAGCAATAGTGTGAGAACCTGTCTCAACAACAACATCAAGAACAACAACAGCAACAACAAAAAACCACCACCACCCTTTGTTTGGGCCAGGCAAAGTGCTCTGTGCAAGCCCGGCAACTTGGTTTTGATGCCTGGAAGCCACATGACGTTGGTAGGAAAGAATCAATTCACAAAGCTGTTCTATGATTTCTATACATGCCCAAACGTACTCACACTAATAATACATTTAACTTAATTTTTTTTTTTTGAGTAAATGAATAGGGAATTCTTTTTTTTTCTTCCGTTTTTGGTTTTTGTTTTTTTCCAAACAGGGTTTCTCTGTGTAGCCCTGGCTGTCCTGGAACTCACTTTGTAGACCAGGCTGGCCTCAAACTCAGAAACCTGCCTGCCTCTGCCTCCCAAGTGCTGGGATTAAAGGCGTGCACCACCACCCGGCAGGGAATTCTGTAAGAGTTCTCAGGAGGTTAAATAGAAAGGAAAATCCAGTCCTTAATTTTGTTCTCTCTGATCTGTTCCTTCAACTTGCATTTGTTTTTGTTGTTTTCCTTCTTCTAATATTTTCTGAAACAAGGGTCTCGCTATGTAGAGCAGGATGGCTTTGAACTTACCATCTTTCTGTCTCGGCTTCCTGAGTGTTGGTTGACAGGTGAGTGCCAGCATACCTCACTTCCAGTGGTCCTTATATTTTACAAGTTTTTTTTTAAATTTGGTGCTGGAGATTAAACCCAGGACTTTGCGTGTCCTTTATGAAATTCACTAGTACTGAACAGCTATAGTCCTTTCCTTTGACTTACATATGAATGGAAATAAATAAAAGAACTACTACCAGCACTCAGGAGCAGGAGCACAGCTGTGCATTAAAGGCCACATAATGAAACATTGTTTCAAGAAATACCCAAACAAATAAAGGAAAGTAAAGCACTACTTTGGCTATCTCATAGAATCTATACCTGCATATATTTTTACTTTGAGAGATGATAGTGTTTAATTTTTTATGTTTTTAATGTTCCCATGTTTCATTTTCATTTAAGATTCCTTCCTTTATTCATTCAATCATACATTTACTCACTCAGTCAATAGGTGTTTACTGAGAACCTGCTGTGCACCTGACACACACTCTGTAAACTCACAGTCTGGTGAAAGAACAGTGTAGCGTCAGGAGGTGCATAATACAGTGTATAGGTTGACCCCTCTTCAGCAGAACAAAGGAATGACTGGAGAAGGTTTCCCAGTAAACTTATTGCTTGAGCTGAGTTTTGAGGGAGGAGTCTGCCAGATCAACTGGCAAAGAGGGCATCGACGGGGCACATACTTTCCATGGACGCACTTTTTATAACATGAGAGGTTATCCTGCTCATGGATACTGAATAGGTCAGCATGGTGGCTATGGAGCCCGGGCAGAGGGTCTACTGAGGGAGCAGGCACCCTAGAAACAGCACTGAGCCTGGAGAGGGACCTATGTGGCATTGAATACAGGCAGGCGTCTTTGCCTCGACTCAATGGTAAGAAAAGAGAGATGTCCAGTCAGAGAGGGCCAGACTGGAGTACAGTCAGAAGGCTTTTAAGCTTTGCGCCACAGTGCCTCCTGACAGGCCCATCGTTGATGGTCCTTTGATGTTCTGGCCTGAACCACTTCAAGTTCTTAGGAAAGAACAGGGCTGACTCTACAGTCAGTTCTAACCACACTGGCCACACACTTGGTGTGCCTGTGTACCAGAAGCCACAAGAGAGCTTTCTCCAACAGTGCTGTTCCTAGAAAATGGCATGTTGCACCCAATCAAGAAATGATAGAGGAGGCAGGCTTCTTGGCACCAGCCGTCTTAAGTAGTGCCTTTCCATTCCTTCTGCCAGGAGCGCGTCTCTCTCTTCTCTCATTCCCGGCTATGACAGAGAGTCATGGACACAGCAGCAGCTCCGCCCCAGTGTTTTATAATGCTGCATGGGTTTCAGAATCAGAAAGATCCCATTCTCACACTCACTGTAACGGCTGAGATGGACAGAACCATAATTTTATGTGTTGTCAAGAGTGTGAAAGAGCTAAAACTCTGGTCTAGGTTTTCTGGGAGTATGGAATGGCCCCCATTTCTCTGACAATACGGTGTTTAATAAAATGGTAAATATCCCAAAGAAGAATGTTCATGGCAGTGTTATTCAAAATCACCTAAAACTGGGTCAGGGGATCCAAATCCACCACCAAGAGCCTAGATAAATACACTGAGTTGTAAATTCCTAAAATGGAATGCTAGTAAAATTGGAGCAACACACTGGTACAGACAATATGCATACATGTCAGATAGCCGGATACAAGAATACTGCTCTGAAGTTCAGGAATGGGTAAAAACCAACATGGAGGACAGAAACTAAAAACTTTGGTTATTGCCAGGTGGTGGTGGCGCACACCTTTAATCCCAGCACTTGGGAGGCAGGGGCCACTGGATCTCTGAGTTTGAGGTCTGAGTTGAACTCAGCCCGCCTTACTTGGTGAGTTCCAGGACAGCCTGGGCTATACAGAGAAATTCTATCTCATAAAACAAAACAAAACAAAAAAAGTGCCTGGGGATGGGAGAAGCAGCAGTAACTATTTTCTGGAAAGGGGTATGCAAGACAGAACTCTGAGGACTGATGGAAATGTATGTAAATTAAAATTTATGTAAAATTAGAATGTATGTATTATGTAAATTAGAAATTAGAAAGAGAGAAGTTGAGGAAGAAGAGGGAAGAAGGAAGAAAAGAACAGGGGGACTGAAGGTGGGAGGGGATAGAAAAGCCCCATCTGGTTCCCAGTTGTAGCACTGTGATGACTAGAAATTAGTTTCTCATAAGGTGGTTTTCAGCATCAACCAGAGTAATGCACAGAAATCTCTTGGCTCAAGAGCCTGACAAACACCATAAACTTTTTAAAATGAACCCTTGCCATTGGTCCCTTATCTACCATCTTCTCTTTTAAGAACTAGATCCCAGGGCTTGGGGTGTGGCTCTGCTGGTAGGCGGTTTGGCTAACTTGTAGGAAGTCCTCAGTTCTTCCTTTAGCACGGCATACACTGGCCATGATGATTACACCTGTAATTCTAGCACTCAAGAGGTGGATACAGGAGGAGCAGAGGCTCAAGGCTATCCTTGGTGCGAAGAGAGTCTGAATCCGGCTTGGCCTACATAAGGCCACGCCTCAAAACCAAACCCAAACAAACAACAAATAAGGACTGACTTGAGAAGTTTTATCCACACGCCACCCCACTCCCCAAAAGACCCAGTTCCCACCTCTGGGTTACACCAGATCCCCAGGCAGAACTCTGGAGCCCTAGAGCATTCACACTCACAGTACCCAGAGGGCTCAGTGACTAGAAAGTTTCGTAGAATTCTGAACAGGAAGCAGCAGAGGCAGCTGATAATCTGTGACCTGAATATAGCTATCCATTATCTCACTGTGGTTTCTTGTTTCCCTGACAGAGGAAACGCCCACGACTTTCTTGAAGTTATTCTAAACACTCAGTTCCTTGTTCAGCTCTGGCAGGATAATGTTACCCCTGGGTGCCCGGTGTTTTGAGCTGCGGCCTCCCTGCCAGCCTGAGGCAAGAGCTCAGCGGTCAACCTGTGGAGCCAACTGCCCCTTCCACGGAGAAGATAGTGACTGGAGTGGATCAAAAACAGGCCATCAGTATCTGCAGCTATTGGAAGAAAAAAAAAAAGAAAACAAAGCAAAACAAACCCTCAGACTTGTAACATCCACTTTTTGTTCCTCTTCAGGTGGGCTGCAGGCAGAACTGACATGCAAGGAGGGCGTGTACCACAGCATCTCATCCCTACTAGTTCCTAAGTTATACTCCACTCTCATTTACTCTTCTGTGACCCTCTTCTCTTGAAAGAGGCAAATCTGCTCTCCCAGGGCATGTCCACTCTCCAAATGAGGAGCAGAGTCAGGCTCAAGGCTTGGGTTAAACAGAAATGTCCTGTTAACCCATGTTCTTACAAAACCCAATAGTCCAACATGGGCGTGGTGGTGCAAACCTTGAGACGCAGAGGCACAGGGATCTCTAGGAGTTTGAGGCCAGCCTGATTTGCATAGTGAGTTAGAGGAGGCCAGTGGGGGCTACACACTGAAACTCTATTGCAAAATAAATGTACAAACAAAGAAATAACCCACCCCCTTAGTGTTCTGGAGACTCAGCTAAGCTACAAAGTAGCAAGGTTTGTCTTTGGCTTCTCTTCTTCCTGGTCATTCTCTCTGCCCTATCCCCTGTCAAAGCTTTTTGTTTTGTTTCTTTCTATGAAGCTTAGGCTGGCTTCAAATTGACGATCTTCTCCTTGAGCCTCTGAGGAGATCACCACATCTAGTTCTGCCGAAGCATTTATGACAGTGTACCCCTTGCCACTGTATCTGGGAAGTCACTCGTTCTGTGGAACACATCCCTACTTTTGAAAAAGAAGCCTGGAGACAGTGATCCTGAACCTTCATGTATGTGTAGTATGTATTAGTGCTCTTTAAATCCGAATGAAGGCCTCAGATCCCCTGGAACTGGACAGCGTGAGCTGCCACGTGAGTGCAATTGAACCAAGGTGCTATGGGAGAGTAACCAGCGCTCTTAACCATGAGCCATCTCATCTTCCCAGCCCCCAAAATGTTTTTAATTGTTTTTTTTTTTTATTTGATATATTCTTTATTTACATTTCAAGAGCCTCCAGCTCTGGCAACCTCCGGTCTCAGTCTCCACAGTGCTGGTTTAGTGGTGTAAGCCTCCTTATTCATCTGGTTTTCCTCTTAGTGCTTGACACTAGTTGGGATTAATCAGGAAATCAGAACTACTGGGAACAGTGCAGAGTTAGAGGCTCATCTAAGGGTTTGATCTTAGGCAACTGTGGAATAGGTGAAACAGTCTGCATAGACCTGATGCTTGCACTTCTAGTGCTGGGCCTGGAGTCAAGAGGAAAGTAAGTCTGAGTGTGACAGAGCAAAGGTCAGTGAGCAAGAATGAACTGCATCCGTCTCCCAATGTCCACGAACCCTGTTTCAGTAATGCAGGTGGCTTGCAGACATTTCTGAGTCCTTCTTTATGGAGCTAGACACACACCTGGCTCAGGAGCTGGAGGGGCTGGAGGAGCTGAAAGGGCTGGGGGAGCTGGAGGGACTGGAGGAGCTGGAGCAGCTGGAGGAGCTGGAGGAGCTGGAGGGGCTGGAGGGGCTGGAGGAGCTGGAGGAGCTGGAGGAGCTGGAGGGGCTGGAGGAGCTGGAGGGGCTGGAGGGGCCCAATTACTATTTCATAGTAACAAAATGAGCCAGTGGCTCTGAGACACAGAGTCGTATCAACCTTCTGACCACAACTGTAGCTGCTTAATCCACATGTACCTTCTAATCTTGTACAGATTTGCTGGTGGCTAACCTTAGGCCACTATACACAGCAAAGAATTCTGAAAGAACAACAACAACAACAACAACAACAAAACCCAAACAAACAGATAAACAAAAGCCACAATTCAAGTTTAGCTACCTTGGCATAGTACAAAGTTATTCTGGTTTTGTCAGATCATTAGTATGCACAATATATCTCCCTGTCCCTTCATATCTACCCTCTACTCTTTCGACCGACCTCCTCCCAAAAAGAAAATAAAAGACAAGAATTCAAAACAAAACATAGGAAACATCTCATTGTGGAAGCTGTAGTGTGTCACAGTGTGTCCCACATTTTTTCCACATATCTTTACCTGCAAATGTTCATTGCAATGAGTTATTGGTTTGGTTTGAGGCCTCTGTCATCTGCTATACCATTAATATTGGATCCTTATCATGACTCCTCCTGGATATCCTGTTGTTGCCCTGTGTCATGGAGATCCTGCAACTTTGGATTGCAGGACCGGCCATCTCACACACTCCAGCAGTTCAAAGATAAAGTAAATTTGGGGGTGGGTCAACTCAAAGCCCTGCATCTGGGCCTGGGTGGTAGCTGAACTAGTCAGTCCATCAGTTCTGTACTGCACTACCAGGGCAAGCTCTCCAGCACTGCCCTGCTAGCTCACCCAGCACCACAGTGGGCAGGGGACAGAGTCAGCTCTCTAGCTCTTGTGCCCTTGGGGTTGGCTCACCCACAGCACCAGAGCCAGCTCTATTATACTACCCAGTCAAGGTGCAGGGACCCGCACTCCCAAGTGCTGCAGCAGTGGAGGGTGAGGCTAGCTCTCCGGCTCTCACACCCTTGGGACAGGCTCACCTACCCGTGCCTTCACCATTAGGGCCAACTCCACTGTGTTGCCTTGGTGAGGGACAGTGCCTGCTCTCCCCAATGCGAACACAGCATCTGGTGAAGGACAGAGCCAGCTCGCCCACTCTCATGATCTCAGGACCAGCTCTCCCAACTACTGCAGGTGGCAAGCCAGGAGGGAGAGGAAGGCATCACCCACGTGTCCACACCATTTCGTGGTAGATGAGTTGTGGGGCCAGCTCTCCAGCGCTCATGCCCTCGGGCCTGGCCCATCTTTGTCCCTACCACCAGAATCAGCTCCACTGTGCTGCCCAAAAGAGGGGCAGGGTTGGCTTTCCAGAGTGCGGCCGCCTGAGAGGCGGGGCCGCCAGTGAGAGGCCGGGGCCGCCAGTGAGAGGCGGGGCGCCGCCCCAGTGAGAGGCGGGGCCGCCAGTGAGAGGCGGGGCCGCCAGTGAGAGGCGGGGCCGCCAGTGAGAGGCGGGGCCGCCAGTGAGAGGCGGGGCCGCCAGTGAGAGGCGGGGGCCGCCAGTGAGAGGCGGGGCCGCCAGTGAGAGGCGGGGCCGCCAGTGAGAGGCGGGGCCGCCAGTGAGAGGCGGGGCCGCCAGTGAGAGGCGGGGCCGCCAGTGAGAGGCGGGGCCGCCAGTGAGAGGCGGGGCCGCCAGTGAGAGGCGGGGCCGCCAGTGAGAGGCGGGGCCGCCAGTGAGAGGCGGGGCCGCCAGTGAGAGGCGGGGCCAACTCTCCAGCAGGCCACAGCCAATGAGGGGTGGGACCGGCTCTGCACAGTGCCATAGGCCCAGGCATGGCCTTCAGCAGTAGGACAGGCTGGGACTTCACCAGATCCACCTCCCTTCACGATGCTCAAACTGTTCTGTTTGTCCTTCTCTCCCATCTGTCTCCCCACACACTTGCACACGGCAGTAGCTCCTGCTGTGGGTGGGCTGCGAGGAGGGCTGGCGTTGTGTGGCATGGAGGTCGGCAGGCCTCTGACATAGCATCTACTTTTTGTTTCTCTCTGGCCAGCCTGTGGTGTGGGGGTAGGCAGGTCTCTCTGGATGACTCCTCTTCCCCAGCTGTGATGTGTGACAGCAGGTAGGCCTCTAGGTGGCCTCTACCGCGGCGTGGCAGTGGGCAGGGTCTGTAGCACCATGTATTTTTTAAAGATAGGATCTCACTATATTATGTAGGTTGGTCTTAAAAATCCTGGGCTAAGGCCATTCTCCTAAGTCACTGGAACTACAGGCACGTCTAGCTTAGTATGTATTTTGGCCAGGCTGGGTAGGGGTATTGGACAGGGTTTTATGTAGGCAAGGCTGGCCTCGAAACTCTGTTTGAGGCTGTCCTTGAACTCCTGGTACTTTTGCCTCACTCTCAAATGCTGGAATTACAGGTATATACTACCATACCTAGGCTAGCATGTATTCCTTCATGTGGGCCTGTGAGGCGGAGGCCCAGCCCGGTGCGAGAGTTCTGGCGGAGAGTTCTGGTGGGAGGAGGGGGCAGACGGGGAAGTCGTTTCCACTATTGTCTTGGTTACCCAGTGTTACTCTGCACTGAGTCCAGTCTGATGGGCCTACGAAAGGCCGCTTAGCCAGGGAGGATTGCAGCAGATCGGCTGGTGGTGCTTCTGGAGAGTGGACCTCTTCCCCCGTGTTATGATGGAGTAATTATCGCACACCTTTAATCATCCTCATAGGAGTCAGAATAGGGTTTATATACAGTTTTGGGGGTGATTCAGGATTTGGCAGCAAGTACTCCTCATTGGCTTGGACTGAGAACTTGGAGAAACCTTATTTACACATGGGAAAGTTCCTGTGGGAGGTTGTGGGGGCTGCAACTGCCACAAGGTCTAGAGTCCAGGGGGCGGTGACCAAACTCCTTCCATCCTGCACAGGTGGAAGCTCCGCCCACAAGGTCGTAGGTGGAAGTTCGCTGCCACCTCCACCCCCCCACCTCCCCCACCCCCGAGCCCCCAGGTTTCCAGGGTTCAAAGTTGTTGTTCCACCGGAGACCAGGCTGCCTGTGCACAGATTACCTCCCAACACCTTCGCTAGCAGGAAAATAATTTTTAAGTGTCCTTAGACCATCCAAATGGTTAATAACTATATGAAAGGGCACTCAGCTCATCAATTAGCAGCAACCGCAAACTGGATGCATGATAGGCTACTATACACCTTCAAAAGGCTACATGCAAAAGCCGCGCTAAGCGTTGGTGAGGATACGGAACAAGCAGAACACACACATTTGTAGTGGGAGTGTATGTCAGCAGAACTGCTTTGGGAAACTGGTGATAGATATCTACCAAAGCTGAATTCATACATACTCCGTGATGAGCAATTATGTGTCTAGAATGGCTCCACATACAATAGTTACAGAGCAAAACCTATTCAACTGTCTACAAATAGCATATATGAATTAATCATGGTGAATTCACGTAATGGCAGTATACTACATGGCAGTATAAATAAATAATCCACATATAACACGAATGGTCATCCCAAGCACAGAATATATAGGACAAAAGAGCACACACTTATGAGCTGAAAACAGGCAGAATGAGTTATGCTGTTAGTCTACAGATAAGGATCAGCCTTGGGAGATCTGAGACAAGAAGTGGTCAAAAGAAAAATTGGGGTACTCTTAACACATAGGATGTCCTGTTTATTCATGAAAGAGTTCGCATTTTTTTGTTTGTTTGTTTGTTTGTTTTGACAGGGTGGAGCAGCTGTGTTCTCATGCTAATTATATTACCCAAAAAGCCCGTTTGTAACGTCCTGCATGTAGGACTAAAGGAAGCCTGTCCCCAGTTGTTTTTGACTGGACAGTAAAGTTACTGGTGGCCTATGACTGGGCAAGGAGACAGAGGTGGGACATTTAAGATTCCCAGGAAGGGACAAAGGAAGGAGGAAAGTGGGATTGCACCATGACGAGGGCATGGATAAACCACACTGGAAAGGTGCAGGAGGGAGACACAGCCAACATGTGGGTGCAGGGGGAGAGCAGCCCCAGGAGGGCTGCCCAGCAGGGTCCAGGGCAACAAAGATAAAATACAGATTTAGTAAGTATTAACTCAGGAATATCAGAGGGGAGTGCATGTTAGCTATGTGGAGTTAGGGAGTGACCCAACCATTGAGCTGTTTAAGGTATTTAAAATATAAGACTGTGTATGTGTGTCTTTCTTTCAGGAATCCAGAACACTGGAACGATAGGAAGAAGTGCGCTTATACCCACTGGGGAGCGGATTAATCTAATACTGCAACAACAGGGTCTATTACGTAGCTCTGACTCTCCTGGAACTCAGTATGTAGACTGTGAATGTGTCTTTTATTCACCAGATGTAATTGTTGTCTTGGAGGCTTACTGCCGAATAAGCTCACCTTTTACAGATTTCTGAACTCTGGCTGGCTGGTTCAATGCAGCTGTTCTGGCCCAAACTCCTCGCCAAGCTGACTGATTCACACTGGCTTTGTTCAGATTTTCACTGAAATGCTTGCTCTGCTTGGCCTCAAACTAGCTGTGGCAATCTGTTCTAACTCTGGCAATCTGTTTTAGTCTTCTGGCTTCTTGTTCTCTGGGTTTTTCTGTCTTCACCTGCAACCTGTCTCTGTAAAACACTCTCTCTCTCTCTCTCTCTCTCTCTCTCTCTCTCTCTCTCTCTCTCTCCTTTGCTCTCTTAAGTTGCCCATCTTTCCAGTCTGTTCTCATGAGAAATTAGTATATCCTATCCCTGACTCATTCTGTTAAAATTTTCTGATTCATCATTTTGTGGGCCCCTCAATTAGACGTCGCTTTCAAACATTGCTGCTTCCTTCTACAAATCAACTTTACTTTAAAGGTATGTACAAAGGGTGTATCAATATTCCAGCCAGAAAGATTAAAGGTATATGTCATTCCAGCCAGATCACACAGACCTAGAAGATCTCTGGATGTGATCCCTTGCCAGAGCAGCGATATTTCTGAATTAAAATTCTTCTACAGTAGAGCAGGCTGGCCTTGAGCTAATAGAGATCCACCTGTCTTCCTTCTGAGTACTGGGATTAAAACTGTGGTTCTCAACTTTCCTAATGTGTTGACCCTTTAATACAATTCCTCATGTTATAGTTACCCAAACCATAACATTATGTTTACTTCTATTTCATAACTGCAATATTTGTTACTGTTATGAATTGTAATGTAAATATTTGGTATGCAAATGGCCCTAGGTTACCCCAGTGAAAGGCTTGTTTGACCTCCAATTGGGTCTCAATCCATAGATTGAGAACCATTGGATTAAAGGCATATGACCAGTTTGCCCTCAAAATTTTATAGATATTTTTATACACTCTTGGTTTGAACAATTTCCTGGTCATATATTATATTCCAACAAGAAGTTAAAAAAGGAAAAAAATAGTAATTATGCTTAAGAAATCTAATAACAGCCACATGTGCAAGTCAAGGGTATCAGATGGAATAATGTATATTATATAATTGAGAAAATGCAAAGGAATATATAGATGTAGAAATAATGATAGAGAGTAGATTATTTAACTTATCCTAGTATCCTTTCTTTGAATATATATATTCATATATTACATATACTCAAATTCATATCTTACATATACTCAAATACATATATTACATTTATTATTTGGTAATTTTTTTAAGAAGAGGAAGCATGTGTGACTGTGTGTTTGTGTGATGAGGAGCAGGAAAGACAGGTTTTCTGGTCCCAGACTAGCACCTGGCCTGGCCAGCCTTCATGTGCTAAGCGTTTGCTCTGCTTGCTCAATGACCAAGCATGGAAATACCACTGCTCCTGAAGCTCCTTTATCAGTTGTTAGTGATACTCCAACCTCCTGAAGCTAGCTAGCTCAGATGACAGAAGACCCTGGGAGTTTCAGAAGTGCTACTCAGTGTTCTATTGCAGTAACATCACTTGCCAGTCTCCCAGAATTCTTGCAAATAGTGATGACCCGTGTCCTCAAAAGGTCTCTCATCATCAGTATACAAGAGAAAGGAAAAGTTCTAAGTATAGTAAGGTTTTTAAGTGGTTATCTTGGGATGGCAATAGAAGCATCTGTTTTGTTCTCCAGCGTGACAAAATGCCACTACATTGAAGCCAGTGGTTAGTTTGTCTCGATACTATCTGGAAAGGGGGACTCCCTCACTCACAGCTCATCAATATCGACATGGGAGCTGAGCCTATGAAGCAAAGAAGAACTTGCCCCTGACAATATCCCTGGAGAGGATTTATTGAGTGCCTACTGTGTGCTTGAAAGACACATCCAGCAAGACACGCAAGACACAAGACCAATTGAGCTGGACTCAACTGAATGCAGTTCCCTCAGACACAGTTTGTTTGTTTTAAAATAAAGTTTGCCGTATAAAAATGTGCAAATAAATAAAACATCACATACAAACATTAACCAGACCCAAAGTCAAAACAACTTAATGGACCTACACACTAGAGTTGGCATTTGAGCTGCTGGAGGGGTATGCCGTTCATCTCAGCACTCAGGAGGCAGAGGAGTTAAAGATAAGGCTGGTAGACAGCCAGAACCACCATAGTAAAACCATGTCTATCTCCTAATAACACAGAATAAAATAATGAAGTAAAAAAGAGAGAGAATTGACATTCAAAACAGAAGCTCTCTAACTTCACATTAAAATTCATATTTTCTGTATTTAATACATTGTATACAGTTGTCCACTGCCAATACCAAAAAAAAAAATCCACAACAGAAATGTAACTAGAAAAGCAATCGGTTTTAACATTGGAAGCATAACACTAGTGGTCAACTTGGAGTTGTGGATGGGATTGGCACGTCTTGTACTCTTTCAGGTAGCAAATGTAATGAAGAGGGAGCTCCCTGTGAGCCTCAGCTTCTCTGTGCTCTCCCTATGTGACTGGGCAATGACTGCACCTTTTTATGGACTTTGCTTTCCTCAACTATAAATGACATTGTGTGATAACATACCTACTTCATCATAGGGACTCTGTAAAGTTTGAACAAGCTGATGTGCATTAAGTGCTTTAGAACAGTGTCACATGCAAAGAAACACTTCAAAAGACGGCTGTTGTTACAGTCCTATCTATATTGTTTGCTTTTTCAATGAACATATATGTTAAAAATAAATATTTTTGAGGAAGCTTTTGGAAGGTAGAGGCTTGTGGGCAGGAGAGCGATTCAGCACTAGGGGGTGGGACTACGAGTCTTCTTTGTGTTGGTACTCTGTCTGGACCCCACCCCCACAGTTACCTGGCAATAGCCAGGTAGGCCTGGACCACTATAAAGGGGACTGCTTGCCCCCTCCTGGCTCTCTTGTCCTCTCTTATTCTCTCTTCCCTTGCCTCTCTTGCTCTCTTGGGCTCTTCCCTTCCTTCTGCTCTCCATGTGGTCATGGCCGGCCTCTACTTCTCTACTCTGCCTTTCTTTGCCTCTACTACTCTCTTCACTCCCCTCCCCCACCCCAAATAAACTCCATTCTATGCTATACCTTCGCGTGGCTGGTCCCTCAGGGGGGAGGATGCCTTGGCAGGGACCCAATGGAACACCCCTTCCCCCACCCTCACCACACACCCTCATAGAACATATTTCTTTATCTTTTTATGATCACAACACTTTATCCTCAGCTGAGAGTGATATTCTTCTGTGCTGGGATCCAGGGCTGTTACCTCAGGACAGCTCTCTTTTTCAGAGAATGCTAGGACATAAATGGTTTCTTCCATGACCTGGGATGAGGGTGACCCAAAGAGCTCAGGATAAGGTTCATAGCATCCCCTCTCTGGTTCCAAGACACTAGGTCTATGGGCATTGCTAGATGAGCGTTTTAAAGGTTAGTCCCTCTGTAGTTGCTGATGCTGCTACTGTGTTTCGCTTTCAGTACAATTCACTGCCATGACATCATCCGGATAGCTCTAGAAAACTGAGTGTCGGCCTCCCTCCTCTTCTTTGTGGTTGTTTCTTCTCCTTTAAGTGGTTGATGGCTCTGCCCCTCCTTGCCTGGCACTCTCCACACACTGTGGGTTTTGCCTTTTGTCATACTGAGCATGCCTCCTTCTTGCAACAGTGACTGAGGCACACATTCTCCCATATTTGGGAGTAAGCCGGAGACTCAACAGCATGTGGGTTTCTGTTTAAAATTCCAAAGCCAGCGGGGCGTACATTATCCATTTCCTCAAATCCTGCATGCTGTAAAGCATGAGTCAGAGTCGGATAAGCTTCTTCCCAGGGGAAGTTGTGTCAGATGGTTAGTGAATGTAATTAAACAAGGAGAATGCTGGCATTAGCTGCGGATTAATGCAGAAGAAAACAAAACTCCATCTTGAGTTTACACTATTCTGGCCAAGACAATGCAGCTTCTCCAGATCAGAGAAGGCAGTCCGACCTTTATACAAGCTGGGCGACATGGAAAACCCGTCCATCAACCTTATCCTTCTCCTAAATTTATATTAGGACCTTTAAAGGGAAAGCATGTGTTTTGATATTTTTAAGTATTTTTGAGACTCAGGAATACTCAAACTTAAGTGTTTTCGTAGCCCGGTTGATACAGTACTTGTCTAGCACGCACATAGCTCTGGGTTCAAACCCTATCACTGCCTAAAACGGGGCATGATGGTGCACATCCATAACCCCAGCATTCAAAAGGTGTAGGCAAGAGCACCAGACATTCAAGGTTATTTTTAGGTACACAGAGAATTTGAAGGCAGCATAGGTCTGTCTTCAGGAGACAGACCCTGACTCAAAAACAAACAAAAAGGCTTTCTTTGTGAGGATATTTACATGAGTTATTTATTGATTTAATACACCATTCCCAGGGTCAGGCTGTTGGAGGCAAAATTGAGGATAAAGCAAGGCTTGGATAAGATTTTAAGAGCATCCCAGAAAGTGCTGGGCTTTTCTGTGCTCTGTAGACCCATGGGACCTTTAGGAAGTAGCCTCAGGAAGGCATGTATAGCCCAGGGTGACTGAGACTTCCGGTGCCTCCAAGGCTGGCCTGTAGCTCCTAAACCTTCTGCTTCTACCTTGCAATTGCAGGGGTCACGGGCGTGTGTTTCAAGGCCCCATCACTATACCATGCTGCTCCCGGACACAGTTCTAGGCAGGGACACAGAGGTTGACCTCATCAGTCCACTCTGCAAATGCTTCCTGTGTCCCATCTTTTCAAAAGAAGGTATAGCCAGCCGGTGGTGGCACAGTGGCACACCCCTTTAATCCCAGCACTTAGGAGGCAGAGGCAGGGGAATCTCTGTGAGTTTGAGGCAAGCCTGCTCTACAGAGTGGGTCTGAAAAACCAAGCCAGAGGGGGGAGGGGAGGGAGGGAGGCAGGGAGGGAAAAAAGGAGGGAGGGAGAGAGAGAGAGAAGAAAAAGGAGGAAGAAAAGAGAGATAAAGAAAAATCTAAACAATTAATCAATGAGCAAATCATATATAATTTTTTCCGTATCGCTAGAGGTCTCCTACTTCTGAGCTAAGCTCCCAAATATAATTTCTGGAACCAAGGAGTTCCTAGTCTCGCTGCCTCTGCCTCTGGAGTGCTGGGATTGCGAACCTGTTCTATATATCATACCTGGCTTCTAGATTTCTTTAACTCCAACATAAGTATTAAACTTTGTTATGACCGAGATTCAAAGCTCCCTGCTAATCAGAACACCCTCTGTAGTTAAAGGAGATGGGGAGTCATGAGTGCCCTCTTACACTCTCTTCCCTCACCACCTTCCTCTTGAAGCAAAGTACTTAGAAAGAGATTAAAAAAAAATGTTTCTCTGTTTTGGTGATTGCCAGTGCCCTTTCTTATGTAGGTCAAGACGTCTTGTTTCTCTTTAATGAGAGATTATAGTCTTCCTGCCCAAATACGATAGGAAAGAAATTTTCCAAATAAGGAAGTTTGGTTGGAGTGTGTGGCCCTGCCAGCAGCAGTTGCTGGAGTCCTAACTTAGTAAAGTACAGTAGTCCTTTTGCTTAGCCAGCAGCACTAGGGAGGCAGCCTCACTCTGCACAGAGGATCACTAGGGGCTGGCCAAGCGCTTATGACAACCAGTCCTGTGAAAGAGGACTCTGAGGAAGACAGCTTGGTCTTGGCATGCAGTCAGCACACTCCATTCTCTCCCATAATCCCAGAGCTGTAGAACTGTTTCTCTTCTTAGTAAGTTCCAGGCCAGTGCGAGACCATGTCTCAAAAGAAAAAAAGTAGACTGTATCTGAGAAAAGACACTCAGTTAAATTTGGGTTAAAAATACCAACTTTTCATACATAATCTGTTGAGTAACCTTTTGTAAGCTAATGGGCTTTTAAAACCCTTTTCTTTTCTTCTTTCTTAAGGTGAAGAAATAGTGTCTGTCTCACAGAGTGCTATGAAAGCAAATGACCTAATGAGTGCATTGCATGGCATGTGCCTTATATCATCTTTCTACAACTCTAAAATCATTTTCTATCCCTTTTATTTTTAATTTTTAGATCCTCCAATCCTATCAGAACACCTTAGTTTGAGCCAACCACCTTTATACCAGGAGCTAGAAAGAAAACATGACTGTTAAAGTAGTTTGTGCTAAGATGTGAATAACTAAGGAAAAAAAAAAGATTAGCTCACATGAACTTCTAGCTGCCCCGATGTCTGGGGATGCTGGTATAAGTGCAATGAAAATTCCCTTTTTGGTATAGAGACGATCTACACTAAACACTGTATCCTAGGGAGCCCTGGCCCATAACATAATATTTTGAGTTATGGGTGGTGATGTTGTTGTGATGAGATCATAAAGGCGGGGCTTTCCAGATGAGATTTGTGTCAGAAAAGGAAGAAGAGAGAATGAGGAGGAGGACAGAACAGGAGGCAGAGGAAGGGTAGATCTCTGTCAGTAAAGGGTTTGGCTTGCAAGCACAGGACCTGAGTTTGAGCCCCCAGAATACATGGGTGGAAAAACAAAACCACAAAATTAAAAACAAAAAACAAAAACAAACAAACAAAAAACACAAGACATGGTGGTCTATACATGTAATGTCAGCCCAGGTCTGGGAAAGCTGAGGCAGATTCCATGCAAGGTGTTAGGGAAGAGAGAGACGTGTGCCGGGAAAGGACGGCAAGAGCAAAACTTACCAGTACTGTTCCACTGGACTTCCAAGATTTAAAAAAAAAAAAAAATTGAAAAGTAATTTCTATTTCTTAAAATTTTTTTACATTTATTATTTATTTATTTATTTATTTATTTATTTATTTATTTATTTAATGTGTACGACCACTTTGCCTGGTGTTCAAAAAGATCAGAAGAGGATATTGGATTCCACAGAAGCTGGAGTTATAGATAGTTAGGAGCCACCATGTTGGTGATGAAGAACAAATCTGGGTCCTCTTGGAAAAGCAACAAGTACCTTAAACCACCAATTCCTTCTATTTAAGATGCCCAATATATGGTGTTTTGTCATGGCAGCCAGGTTAATGAAATAAATCCCCTTTAATCAATGCCATTGTCTTGCTCCACCTACTCCTGTTCAGTGTGTCAGCCTGAGAGGAGCATAGGCTCCTTAAGAGGCTGTATCATTTGGAACTTGGGTAAGCAGAACCACCCTTTTCTTTCAAGAAAGAAGAACATTAATTAACTTATTCTAAAACTGTGCTGAAAAACACAGATTCTTTGAAAGTGCCCAATTCAGATCATGATAGAAACAGGATGTTTAACAGAAATTTCTTACCTGAACAACAAAAGTCTGTTCCCAAGACTACAACTAAATTAGATATCAACTAAGTCTGGATAAGGGAGATCTTATGAATAGCCTTAATGTAAAGTGGTATAGCCACTTTAGAAAATAGTCTGAGCTGGGCAGTGGTGGCGCACGCCTTTAATCCCAGCACTTTGGAGGCAGAGGCAGGCAGATTTCTGAGTTCGAGGACAGCCTGGTCTACAGAGTGAGTTCTAGGACGGTCAGGGCTACACAGAGAAACCCTGCCTTAAAAAAAAAAAAAAGAACTATTGGTTACATGCTATAAGATGAATAAACATTGATAATAGAATACTAAGGGAAAGAAACTTGACACAAAATTGTGGAGAGCAGGTGTGGCGGCCATCCTGAGATGGCGGCCATCCTGAGATGGCGGCCATCCTGAGATGGCGCCCGGGCTGGCTGCCAGGTCGCATGACTTAACCCTGCATCCTGTTGTTCCCCTCGAGTCACGTATGCACTGGAGAAGTGCACATGCACCCTTTGACGTCATATCAGGCCATTCTTGGGCCATCATCTCAATCCTATCATGAGCCCCTTCGTGGCGGTCGCTGATTGGTGCAGGCTTGGCTATAACTGGGGCAGCAGGCTAGGATCAGGGGCTTCCTGATGTAAGGTTTCCTGAATAAACTGCTTCGAGAAGAGTCTCCCGTGTCATCTCCCTTATTCCGCTGGACGGATAATGGCGGCAACAAATGGTGGCCTGTACGGGGACATCAGAACTCATTACAGTCAGGGTAGCTAGCTGGTAAGTTCCCGGGTAAGTGGGACAAAGTAAAGTTCTCAGTATTGAGAGACTATAAGGTTCTGGTAATGGACTTAAATATGTCAGAATTCGTTGCGGTCAGGGTAGCTAGCTGGTAAGTTCCCGGGTAAGTGGGACAAAGTAAAGTTCTTGGTATTGAGAGACTATAAGGTTCCGATAATGGACTTAAATACACCATGGGTAACACCTCTTCTAGTACTTGCGGCGCTTAAGAATCTGTTGAAAGTGAAAGGACTAGGACTGAAAGATTCTACCCTGCAGAAATTCCTTGGGGCTGTGGATGAAATTGCTCCCTGGTTTGCTATCTCAGGACACTTGACTCTCTCTAGTTGGGATAAATTGGGAAAGGATATAGATTTTGCTAGGAAACAAGGAATTGTACGCCCAGGCACGCAATCGATCTGGAAGCTCGTTCTCTCTTGCCTCGCAGATCAAGAGGGGAAGTGTGCAGCTGAAATTGATTGCATGACCCCTCCTGATTGGCAAAACCTAGCTCTGGCCTGCCTTTCCCCTGGGCAGTATTTAGACTGAAGGGTGATTTTCATTGAACACTTGGCTGAGCAAGCAGCAGTAAATACAGGAACAGGCTGCTCTTGCCAGGCGAGAAGTGAATTATTATGTGTCTTACCAACTGAAATTCAACCTACAGCAGTGCTATGGCAACGTGCTCCCCTGTTGTGGGTACATCCTAGAATTTCTCCAGCTAAAACATTGTCTCATCATCCTACAGCTGTTGCCCAGTTAGCGTTGATGGGAATTCAGCATTGCTTGCAGTATTTTGGAACAGAGCCCGAGAGTTTGATTAAAATGATATGGCCCTGATCCTGTGTTAATCTGGGCGAGAGGGTCTGTTTGTGTCTTTCCACAGGACCAGGATAAGCCATTGTGGATCCCCAAACGGTTGACGCGAGTAATCACCCCGCAATCTACTTCAAAGAGCAAGGAAGATGAAGCCTTGGATGCTGTTAGTGTGGCTGCTCCCACTGATAGTGAAGTGTCACTCGAGTGGATGCTTCGCTTGCTCATGGCCTGGCTGGCTGGATCACCAAAGCCATGTCCTGCCTGAAGGAGTGGGCGGGAATTGGGTCTTTAGCCACATGCCTGATTTTGATCAGCTTCCTCATGTAGTGGTGCCTGTGTAAAATGAAGACAAGACAATTGAGACACCAAGCACTAGTGGTTCAAGCCTTCACGGCTGTTGAGATGGGTCAATCCCCACAAGTGTGGCTCAGCATGCTAGAGAAGTAGTCAATGACGGGTAAAATTCCGTGAACGTGCTACCAACCTAAGACAGGGAACAAACCAATGCTGTTTGTCTCCCAAGGACGGGTAAGAAGCTTTGTTGCTCGGGACAACCTAAGCCAGGCATTCTCTCTGCCATTTTATTAATAAAGAAGGGAGAACTGTGGAGAGCGGGTGTGGCAGCCATCCCAAGATGGCGCCTGGGCTGGCTGCCAGGTCGCATGACTCAACCCTACATCCTGTTGTTCCCCTTTAAGAGTCACGTACGCACTGGAGAAGTGCGCATGCACCCTTTGACGTCATATCAAGCCACTCTCGGGCCATCATCTCAATCCTATCATGAGTCCCTTCGTGGCGGTCGCTGATTGGTGCAGGCTTGGATATAACTGGGGCAGCGGGCTAGGATTGGGGGCTTCCTGATGTAAGGTTTCCTGAATAAACTGCTTCGAGAAGAGTCTCCCGTGTCATCTCTCATATTCCACTGGACGGATAATGGCGGCGACACAAAATACCATGTGTTATATGATACCTTTTTAATAGTAAGTGTCCAGAATAAACAAATTCACAGAGTAGATTAGTGTTTGTCAAGGGTTGGTGAACAAAAGGGGGTTAACTGCTAACAAGAACAGGGGCTGGGTGGTGGCAGATCATGTCTTTAATCCCAGTACTAGGAAGGCAGAGGCAGGTCAATCTCTGAGCTTGAGGCCAGCCTGCTGTACATAATGAGTTCCAGGACAGCCAGGGCTACATAGAGAAATCCTGTCTCAAAAAATTATTTAAAAAAGGGGAGGGGTCATTTGAAAGGATCTTTATGGGTTTGTGACCAACCTGGTCTATGATGCAAGTTTCAAGAGAGCTAAGGCTGTTACACAGAGAAACCATGTCTTGAAAGTCATCCTACCCAGTCAAAAAAGCAGGACTTCTATTTGATGTGATGAAAATAATTTAAAATTGTCAACAGTGTGTTAAATGTAAATGTACTAAAAACCAGTGATTTGTATACATTTGTATAAAGTTTATACTCATGGTTTGGGATGCTGAAAGTCCAAAATCAGGAAAATCAGGTAGTCCAATGACATTGCTTGAGCTACGGATAAGGGTTCACGGCAGATGGCATCACAATGGTAGGAACCTATATAGAACATAGGTAAGACAGAAAACAAGCCTGAAGTGGGTAAATTATGTGGTATCAATAACATGGTTTCATAAACACACACACACAAACATATTGCAGGGGTAGCAAGGGAAGGAGGGAGGGTGTGTGTGTGTGTGTGTGTGAGAGAGAGAGAGAGAGAGAGAGATTTGTCTGTTTCTTCAATACTCAAGATTGAACCTAGGGCCATTACTATGCAAGGCAAGTGCTACTAAGCGGTATTTCTATACACAAAGATAGTCTTAACTTCAGTACTTGTTACCTTGTGGATGTTTACAAACTGATTGGATAATAGATATTGAGGTCTGGCAAATGGCCCCAGGGTCCTAGTTAGTGGCTACCTGCTAAACATGAGGACAAGCTGGAGAGCTGTCTTGAAAAACAAAAACAACGAAAGAATGCACCGGAGAAGCCTGAGCCAGGTCCTCACAATCTGTCACTCGGCACCCCTTCTCATCTCAGCAACAATATGTGTCAACCAAGAAAAGCCAGTGCATTTTAACTGTTAATTCTAGCATTTCTGCTGTTTCTTCTTAAACCATCAAATTTCTCTTGAAAGCCTATAAATAGAACAAGCCTTATTAGATGAATATTATTATTTAAGATGGGAGTCATCAGATAAGACATAAAATAATGAATTACACAGACAAGGAATTAAAATTCATTGCCAAATCAGCTATAGGGAGAAAGAAGACAAAAATCTTTGATAAAATATGAGATTAATGGATTGGTTTTTACACTAAAACAAGAAGAAGTAAAGGTAAAAAAGCAACCAAGAATTGTTTTGCTTCAAATACCAGTGGAAAAGTACAAGCAGTTCTTTGGGCTGTTGGGTATAGCTCAGTGGTAGACTATTTGCCTAGCATTTATAAGGCTCTGAATTTGGATCCCTACATGGAATAAAGGATAGGAGAGATCACAGTTTCTAGATTGTAAATTTCAATATTACTATAGATTCTCCTTTTAAAGATCACAAATTGAGAATTAAAAAAAAAAAAAACCCAAGGATACATTTACTACACTTAACTGAACAAATACTATCAATAAACAACAATAAATGTGGTTTGCTGAGACGGTTCCCTCATGGCTTGTGGCTTATTAGTAGCTGTGGCTTTGTTGTTAGGCCTAATAATACAAAGCAGTATCATATCTCACATACCTAGTCCAGGAAAAGATCCAAATGCAAAGTATAGGTTTTACTGAGGACTTACTACTGTCACACCAGTCTAAAGGAAAAACAAAGCAAAACGTGAATCAAACGATTACAAATCAGGAACTGTATACACCAGGATCAGAATGGTAATACTATTTCATGATTTGTGTGTGTGTGTGTGTGTGTGTGTGTGTGTGTGTGTGTGTTTATGTATGTGTGTGCACAGGTGTGTGCATGTGGAGGTCAAAGGCCGATGACAGGTATCTGCCTCTATCTCAATCATCAACTTGTTTGTTTAGTGTGTGAATGAATGTGTCTGAGGGTGAGTTTGCACCATGCTGCACCTTTGGAGTTCAGAGGACAACTTACAGGAGTCTACCCTCTCCTTCTACCTTGTAGCTCCTGGGGATAGAACTTAGATCACCAGGCTTGGTAGTGGCAAGCACCTTTACCCGTTGAGCCATTTCACTGGCCCTCCATCTTTTTGTTTGTTTGTTTTGTTTTGTTTTCCAAGACACGGTTTCCCTGTGTAAAAAAGCCCTGGCTATTGTGGTCTCACTTTGTAACCAGTCTGACCTTGAAGTCAGAGATCCAGCTGCTTTGGCCTTTCGAGTGCTGGAACTAAAGGCGCGTGCCACCACACCCCGCTCTCCATCTTACATTTTGAGACAGCATCTCTCACTGAATGTAGAACTCCTATTTTGGTTAGACCGAATGACCAGTGTGAGTCTTTACGATTGTACAGCAGGCACATTACCCATGTGCTGTCTGCACAACTCCTGTTGTGAATCTGTATGCTCAATAAGTTCTCCCTCTTCATTTGTAAAGTTGAAAAAAGTTACCAAAGCACAACTCAAGCTTTCAGTGAGCAATCTCTATATCCTCTTAATCTAAGGTAGACAACCAGGAAGCAGGTTCAAATGGCATCTTTTAGTGTAAAGCAATACTGGTAATAGAAGAATGTGTTTAGCTGAACTTGGGGTCCCAGGCTAAAATTCTAACACTTAGCAGTAGGATTTTGAAAAGCAATGCATGCCTATTATAAAAACACAACAGCATAGACATTATTTAAAATAATTACTAATAACTAATGAACAATGTAGTTGACACTGAGTTTAAGGATTTGTTTTGATCCTTATGACAACCTAAAATTTTTTATATATTTTTCCATTATACAGTAGAGAAAACAGAATCTGGAATTTAAATCAATTGCCCTAGGCAAACCCATTGTGAAGTATAGAAACCACGTAGGCACGTGTAAGCTCTTAAATCCCTTGCGTTTACATTTGAGTGTAACCCTCACTTCTCTGGTTCCCATCCCCACTTAATATTTATAATTTTCTATATATCAGAAAGATAAAATTCACCCCTGAGAAAATAATCAGAGATTTTCCATCCATTCACAGACCCATGAATTGAAAACACACACCTATATAAAAACCACGTACTTGAGTGTTCATCGCAAAATTATTCATAAGGCCCTAGAGCCTACTCACTACCTGGGGACTGATAGAGAAATGTGATGCAGTCACATAATAGGCTGCTATTTGGCCATAAAACAAACACAGTATAGCTATACCTGTAACATGGATAAACCTTGAAAACATCTGCTAAGTAATAAAGTGCAAATAATCTAATTTTATTTATAAGGATTATCCAGAATAATCAAGTATATAAAGACAAAAGGGCTAGGGATACAGATAGCTAAGAGAGTGCTGTCCCAGCTTGCCCAGAGCCCAGAGTTTGAATCCAAGGTCCACATAGCCTAGACCTGGTGACAAATGCCTGTTATCCCAGCACAAGGTAGATAAAGTCAGAAAGAAGGCAGAAACTAAAGTAGAAGGGTCTATGGGGAAAGGAGGAGTGGGCAGTGTCTAGGACAGGGTATGGAGGGAGGGGATAGAATGGGAAGTGTGACAGATGAGAGGTTTTCTCTTTTGGGTTATGGAATATTCTAAACATGAATGTGGTAATAGTCTCAAGACATCTGAAAAAAAATGTCACTGACTATAAAATATGCATACTTCAGATGTGTGATTTTACAGTATGTAAATTATATCTGGATGAGCTGCTAAGATTTTATAGCTCTTGATGGTGAAGGTGCATACTCAAAGTCCATTTGATTATTTTTGCCAATTCTTTAAATCTAAGAAATTAAAAACATCATCAAAAACACTTTCATAAATGAGGGTAGGTAATCGGGTGTGACAAGGTTATAATGAAAAAACAAATTTTTTTTTTTTTTTAGTTTTTTTTTTTTTTTAGTTTTTTTCGAGACAGGGTTTCTCTGTGTAGTCTTGGCTGTCCTGGAACTCACTCTGTAGACCAGGCTGGCCTCGAACTCAGAAATCTGTCTGCCTCTGCCTCCCAAAATTCTGGGATTAAAGGTGTGTACCACCACGCCCAGCTAGAAACAGATTTTTAATAACCTCAACAAATCAGGTGCAGGGCTGTGTGCCTAGAGTAAGTTCCCTTTTGCTCTCAGGCCAGGAATGGCTAGAGACCAGGAATTAGATCACAGTCTGGAAAACAAGAGCAAGATTCAATTTAAGCCGGGTGGTGGTGGTACACACCTGTAATCCCAGCACTCTGGGAGGCAGAGGCAGGCAGATTTTTGAGTTCGAGGCCAGCCTGGTCTACAGAGTGAGTTCCAGGATAGCCAGAGCTATACAGAGAAACTCTGTCTCAAAAAAAACCAAATCCAAAAAAAACAAAAACAAAACAAAACAAAAAAAAAAACCGATTCAACTTAAAAAAGAAATACGCTCTGCCCTTACCACCACAAGAAACAACTTCAAAGTTATATATTGGTCTGATGAAAGAAAGAAAGAAAGAAAGAAAGAAAGAAAGAAAGAAAGAAAGAAAGAAAGAAAGAAAGAAAGAAAGAAAGAAAGAAAGAAAGAAAGAAAGAAAATGCCTCCCTCTCTCTTGATTCACCATATAGTCCTGACTGGTCTGAGGTCACTATGTAGACCAGGCTGGCTTTGAACTCACAAAGATCTACTTGCCTCTGCCTCCTGAATGCTGGTATTAAAGATACATCTCTCTCTCTCTCTCTCTCTTTGCTTGTTTTGAGACAGAGTCTCATGTAGCCCAGACTAGATGGAATTTATAACTGAGCTGAGCTGTTCTTAAACTTTTGATCTTTCTTCCTACATATGGAAAGTGCTGGGATTACAGGTGCATGCTACAATGTCTGCCTGTAAGCACATCTCTAAAAACACTTTTAGACTAGGTGAAGTGGTTCACACCAGGAATCCTAGCACTTGGGATGCAGAGGGAAGAGAATTATTGAAAATTCAATGGTCCACAGCCATCTAGGACAACCTGGGCAGCACAAGAAGACCCTGTTTTAGGGCTCGAGGGTGGTAGCACATGCCTTTACAGAGGCAGGCATATCTCTGTGAGTCGAGGCCAGCCTGACTCACAGAGTTCCAGGATAGCCAGGGCTACACACAGAGAAACACTGTCTGGGGGAGGGGTGGGGTGAGTGTATTAGGAAGCAAAGAACTTCCAGGGTCTAGGGGGAAAGCATAGGGTTTAAGAAAGGGAGTACTAAAGGTTAGCTTAGACCCTGTCTTAAGTAACATGTTAAATAAACACACACACACACACACACACACACACAATTTAAAAGCTTTGGATTAGGTCCCGCCCCCTCGCCTTGTTGCCAGTGCCTGCACCGCCAGCCTCACCTCCGTCCCAGTGGGAGGGAGGAGCAGGGACCACGTTCCTACATAAACTCACAGCCCTGGATTACCACAACCCTTCAGGCTTCATCTGCAAAGATGAAACAGAATTTAGAAACTTTATCGTTTGGCTTGAAGACCAGAAAACCAGACTCTACAAGACTGAAGACAGAGGTAACTTGAGAAACAGCCACAGTAGTGACTGGCCCAAGTTCTTTGAAAAATATCTCAGAGATATTAACTGTCCTCTCAAGATTCAGGATCTGCAAGAAGCAATTGACTGGCTTCTTGGTTTAGCTGTTAGACTTGAATATGGAGATAATGCTGAAAAATACAAGGATTTAGTACTGATAACAGGAAAAATGCTGAAAACGCAGCTAAAAATGCAGAGCCACCTATCAACTTGGACATAAATAATCCTGATTCTAAGGTGGGTGTCATGGCTCTGGCTAACCTCCTTCAGATTCAGCGTCATGACAACTACTTGGTAATGCTTAAGGCGATTCGCATTTTGGTTCAGGAACGTCTAACACTGGATGCAGTCGCTAAAGCAAGTCAAACAAAAGAGGGCTTACCTGTTGCTTTAGACAAACATATTCTTGGCTTTGACACAGGCGGTAAGTTATTTTGTTGAACTCAGGCTATTTCGAGGGACTCTGAGGTGTAAGTGGGTGGCTGGAAGTCCAGAAATCATGCATACAGATTCGATCAATGTTCTTGTCTGTGACAGATGCAGTTCTCAATGAAGCTGCCCAGACCCTGCGGTTGCTGCACATAGAAGAGCTCAGAGAGCTACAGACGAAAATTAACGAAGCCATAGTAGCCGTTCAGGCCATCATTGCTGATCCAAAGACAGACCACAGACTGGGGAAAGTTGGAAGATGAGCGTGTGAGGGTGTCGGCTTCTCACCTGCTTAGCGATGGGAACGTTACACCGGCATGTGCTTGGAAACCAGACAGACATCACGCTTTCAAGGGAGAGTCCTAGGAGACTGACCAGGCTCTAGAGATTTACCACCACTGCTTTTTTTCTTTAATAAAGTTGGGGAAGTAAAAGGCAAAATAAATAAATAAGTAAAAATAAAAATAAAAGCTTTGGATTATCTTGCTTGACACATATTTAGCTTTTAAAGGCTATTTCCTGGGTTTGGGGCTATAGTTGATAGAGTGCTTGCCTGGCATGTACAAGGCCCTAGGGTCAATCCTTAGTACTGAAATCACAGGAATGAATGGAGGAAAGAATGAATAAACATGTCATTTAACCCGTATTTCTGGCAAGAGATGGTAACTAAGTTGTAATGTGGGGTAGCTAATTTCCAAAAATGGCTTCCCTCACTGGTATTTCTCACGTTATTCATGCTTTTGTGTAATCCTCTCCCACACAGACTCTGATCCTGTGACTCACTTTTAACATGACTGATCATTGTTCTATTTCCTTGAAGTGTCTGGTACCAAGTCGGTCCCTGAGCAAGCCACCGACTTATAAGCAGTTATGAAAGGCTCCACAGATTTCTGAAGCTAGATGATTGGGTGCCTGAGATCTTACACATATTTCCATGCTGAAGCATCTACGTGTGCCTGCTTTGTTGTGTTTTACCAACCGAAGAGAGACAAGGGATGCTGTGCAATTTCTATAATTGAGCTGACAATTTTGGCTTTTGCACTTTGCAGCACTTCAGAAACTTCCAGTTAAGACATTTGGCCACTATGCTTGTGAGATTATACAGAGAAGCGATGTGGAGAAACCAAGTAGAATGGAGCTGTCCTGAGACTGCACAGAGAAGGAAGCTCTGCCACCCCAGTATCCCCACTGGACAAGGCCTTCAGCCATCCTCACCCAGGAAGAGATGTGACCTTCCTACACCATCATTAAACTCTAAGCAAACTGGAATTTTGGTAGGATTTCTCAAAGTATTGGAAAGACTCAGGTTGTGAGATAATTTCATTTTAAATGTAGTATAGTAACTTTGGATACATTTCTCTCTATATATTTTTTAAAGATTTACTTACTTAATTTATATATATGAGTACACCATTGCTCTTTTCAGACACACCAGAAGAGGGTATCAGGTCCCGTTACAGATGGTTTTGAGCCACCATGTGGTTGCTGGGAATTGAACTGAGGATCTCTGGAGCATTTGGTGCTCTTAACCACTGAGCCATCTTTCCAGCCCCATGGATAAATGTCTTAATTCTCTAAAAATTAGATTCCTACTCAGTAAAGTATGAATTAATAAAAGGCATTATTGTTCTCAGGGTTGAAACAATGTCTGAGCAATGGATTGTTGGTATCTTGAGATTGTTAAAGTAGATAGAATAAATTGTCATTAAAAAGTTACTAGTTCCTGCCTGCCAAGAAGCAAAGTTTTGGGCAAGGGAAAGATAGCTCAGAGGTTAAGAGGTAACCTCTTAACTGTTCTTGCAGAGGACCTGAGTTCTTTTCCTAGTACTCAGGTTGGCTCACAATTGCCTGTAACTCCATTCCAGGAGTTAAGGTTCTACAACTACCTACCTGGCCTCTGAGGGACTGCACTCCTATACATGTACTCCCAAACTAACACACACACACACACACACACACACACACACACACATAGGGTTTTACTGCTGTGAACAGACACCATGACCTTGGCAGCTCTTATAAGGACAACATTAAATTGGAGCTGGCTTACAGGTTCAGAGGTTTAGTCCAGTATCGTCAAGGTGGGAGCATGGCAGCATCCATTCAGGCATGTGTAGGAGGAGCTGAGAGTTCTAAGTCTTGTTTCAAAGGCAAACAGAAGACTGACTTCCAGGCAGCTAGGATGAGTTTTAAAGCTCATGCCCACAGTGGCACACCTATCCCGACAAGGCCACAGGTACTCCAACAAGGCCACACCTCCTAATAGTGCCACTCCCTGGACCAAAATATATCCAAAGCACCACAATATGTAATTAAAAATTTAAAAATCGGGCGGGGGGGGGGGTAGTGGCACACACCTGTAATCCCAGCACTCTGGGAGGCAGAGGCACAGGACAGCCAGGTCTACACAGAGAAACCCTGTCTCAAAAAAAAAACAAAAAACAAAAAAGAGAAAAAAGTTTAAAAATCAAACAAATATTCTTTAAAAAAAAAGTGAGGTTTGGATACATGTTGAAGGTGAACTATTCTCTACAATGAGAAAGCAATCAGTTTTAAATTATGTAAATATATGCCCTTTGTTCTTGGGAAAAAAATTGAACAAAGTAAACAAAATCAAATACAGTTGGTCTTGTATTTTAAAATGTGTTAATGTTAGTTGGGTATAATTTTTAGCCATCATAGAAGGAAACCTGTTTTTTCCTCTGGATTTAGGCTATGGTATGTGGATAATTATTGTCTGTCATTGTAGAGGTGAATTTTGTTCTATTTACATTTGTCATTTATAAAAGAACCCTGAAGCCTATAGGAAGAGTTACAGGTGTGAGCTTATTTTGGGGAAGACTACACAGTCATCACTTTGGGATGCTTTCTTTTAAATATGTATTCATTTCTTTTTTGAGAAATGGTCTCTGTAGCTCAGGCTGAGCTTGAACTTACTTTGTAGTCTAGGCTGGCCTTGAACCCACAGTAATCCTACCTAAACCTTCCAGCTCCTGGCATTGTAAGCATAAGCAACCATGTCTACATCTGGCTCAACTTTCTCTTTCTTTCTTTCTTTCTTTCTTTCTTTCTTTCTTTCTTTCTTTCTTTCTTTCTTTCTTTCTTTCTTCCTTCCTTCCTTCCTTCCTTCCTTCCTTTCTTTCTTTCTTTCTTTCTTTCTTTCCTTTTTTCTTTCTTTCTTTCTTTCTTTCCTTTTTTTCTTTCTTTCTTTCTTTCTTTCTTTCTTTCTTTCTTTCTTTCTTTCTTTCTTTCTTTCTTTCTTTCTTTCTTTTGTTCTTTCTTTCTTTCTTCTTCTTCTTCTTCTTCTTCTTCTTCTTCTTCTTCTCTCTCTCTCTCTCTCTCTCTCTCTCTCTCTCTCTCTCTCTCTTTCTTTTTGTTTTGAGACATGTCTCTTTTTGCAGCCTTGGCTCCTAATTCAAAGGGTTCCACCTGTTCCTACCTTCAAGTGCCTAGAAGGTATGTGCCACCACATCTGGTTCCTCCATTTTTCAAGACTAAGTACTTTAGAATCTATTGATGCTAGGTATGTTAGTCTAGGCTCTCTGAAATCAGAAGCCAGTTGTGTGTGGTAGTTAGAACACACCTCTAACTCCAACACTTGGGAAATGGGAGCAGAAGTACCAGGAGTCCAAGGACAGTCTCAGCTACATAGCTAGTTGGAGACAAGTCAGGTCTTCAAAAGAGACTCTTTACAAAAATCATCAAAATAAAGGATAGTTTTATGCAGGGTGTGATACATGCCTGTAATTCTGGCTGAAAAGGGGACTAAGGCATAAGGATTTCAAGTTTGATGTCAGCTTGGGTTACATAGTGAGACAGATCCCTTCTTTAAAAAAAAAAAAAAAGGAAGGAAAAAGATAGTACAAAATGAATAAGAAATGTATTCAATGAGGAAGACACCTTGTTACCTGAGAGTATCATGTTTAAGGCTCTAGATCAATGGTTCTCAACCTTCCTAATGCTCTGACACTTTACTAGAGTTCCTCACGTTGTGGTGACCCCCCAACCATAAAATTATTTCATTGCTACTTTATAACTGTAATTTTGCTATTATATGAATTATGGTATAAATATCTGATATGTAGGAGATCTGATAGGTGGCGTCAGCAGCCCACAGCTGCTGTGGGTGAAAGGGTGAAGAAAGCCAAATCACTGAAGAAGAATGGAGCAGGTGTCCACAAGGCCAAGCGCCCTCAGAAGAAAATGCCAAACGCAGAATTTATCTACCTCAGTGCTTGACCATTCCTAATTATCTTGGGTTTATTTATTTTATGTGTATGAGTGTTCTGTATACATGTATGTGTGAGCACCATGTGAGTGCCTGTGCCACAGAAGGTCAGAAGAAGGTATCGGATCTCCTGTAATTGGAGCTACAGATGGCTGTGAGCCCACATGTGGGTGATGGGACTCAAACTTGGGCTCTGAGTCCTCTGGAAGAGCAGCAAGTGCTCTTCACCGCCCAGCCCTCTCTCCAGACCCTCACTCTGTGCCCTGTAAAGTCCCCTGTCCTTGGAATCTGTGAGATAATCTTTGTGCCATACTTAGTATTTTGTTACAAGTTGACTTCATTCCTAAGACCACAGCATGTAGGGCAGAGAAGCTAAGGGGAAAAGAACATGTATATATATTAGAGCATTGAGTCGAAGTGGCAAGAACTGGGAGAAGACCCTGGTGACTCCTGCAGTGATCTTGGTCGGTCTCTGAGGAAGCTAGAACAGTGGTGTTACATACTTGTTTCTGAGCATGGAAAGACAGCCTTCCCATCAGGCTGCACGGACAGGCGATTTTTGGCACCTAGTGTGTTTTATGAAAAAGAGAGGCAGGATATGTTTGATAGAGTATCAAGTATGGGGAGGTACCAGCCACACAATGGATGTAGTATAGAATAGAATTTATTTAGGGACATGGGAAGGAGAGTTGAGAAGGGAGTAGAGACAGAAAGACAGAGAAAGGGAGAAGGAGAGAAAGAGAAGTGAAGAGACTGGCCAGGAACATGTGGGGAAGGGAAAGTGGGGGAGAAAAGACAGAAAGCAAGAGAGTAAGAGGGCCAAACAGCTCCTTTTGTAGGAAGTCAGGCCTACCTGACTGTTGCCAGGTAACTGCTGGGCAGAGTGTAGAAGGAATGCCAACTATTAGCATTGAGGATTTGTTTAAGTATTAGTGGACATAAGGCAAAAATTTGTAGTTCTAGGCTAGTAAGTTTTAGGCATTTGTGTTACCTGGGTGAAATTATTATTTCACAATGGGCTCTAGGTTGATATTATCCTTCATCCACTTCCCAGGGTTACTTCATACATAGCATGCAAAAGGAGTTGCAGAAGTTGGAGAGACAGCCTACTGGTTAGGAGCTCTTGCTGGTCTCTGAAGAGGCCTGTCATTCAGGTCTCCATGTCAGACAGCTTACACAGCTGTCTCCAGCTCCAGAGGATCCTATCCCTTCTTCCGACCTCCAGGGGCACATGTGTTCATGCACATGCACCAACACAGACACACAATTAAAAGTAAAACTCAAGCAGGTGGTGGTGTTGCACACCTTTAATTCTAGGACTTGGGAGGAAGAGGAAGGCATATCTATGAGTTTGAGGCCAGTCCAGTCTACAGAGCGAGTTCCAGGACAGCCAGGGCTACACAGAGAAACCCTGTCTTGAAAAACAAAACAAAACGAAAGCAAATAAGCAAGCAAGCAAACAAACAAACAAAAAAATCAAAACCCAAAGTTGCATTTTAGAATTTTGCTACATATTTTATATTCTTTCATCAACTTCATTGGAAACTACTGGATTGGAGACTCTAAAATACTCTGATTATAAATGCTTTTAGAGTAATACAATAAAACAAAAATAAAATCTCTTTTTGTAAGGCAAGGTAGATCATATACTAGGAGGGAAATGAAAACTCTCTTTAAAAATACAGTAAATACTCCAAATGATAATACTGTTTCAATTTCAAAACTAGATCTCTAAGTGAAAACTAGGTGTGGGCTGGGGCTGTAGCTCTGTGGTAGAGTACTCGCTTAGCATGTTTGAAGCCCTGAGTTCAGTAACTGCCACAACACACTAACAAAAGGAAAAGCAGAGAAAAATCCAGATGAGAAGAAAGAGAATGTGCACCCTGGTTGTTAGTCACAGGAGCCACTGAGTCTTCCTTTAGCGAGTTTAAAGCCTTTATCTGCCTCCTGACCAAATGTGTACCATTTAGTACAATTCAGCCCTTTTAGGCTTGAGATTAGCAATGTACATTAAAGGAGACATTTCAATTACATTTGTCATAATAGTAACCTAACTTAGAGAAATCCAAAGGGAATTTATTGGTTCCTATTTTTGAGTGGCTCAGGGCAGGCTCTGGCTTTACATATAACTGGATCCAGAGGCTTAAATGACGGGTGAAATATTTCCTTCTCTCTTTCTGTGCCCTGCTTCTCTCAGAGGTTTGGCTTTATCTTTATTTTTTTTCTTGAGACAAACTTCTGGAGAAAATGGCTCTAACAGTTCCAATTTCATATCTTTGAAGCTTACCACTTCCAACAGAAAATTCATCTGTTTGTACTCCTACATGAATTTCAGGGAGGGATTCTGATTGGCTCTGTTAGTGTTACACATGTCCTCCTCAATGGCTGTTTCCAAGGAGGTAGGATATGATGATTGGCTAGTTCTGATTGGCTAGTTCTGGGTCATATTCCTTGCTATTTGGTAATGAAGGGGGGAAGATGGTTACAGAGAATAGATTGCTGTAATTAAGAGACTCCCAGGGAGATGAATTCCCTCAAATATATCCCTGAAACGGGTGTATGTGTTGACAGAAGCAATAGAAGAAACATAGAAACATGGTGAGAATTGATTGTTAATGAGGTAATACAGAGCTTGGCATAGAATTTTATACCTTTGGTTTTCCCCTTTAGTTTCTTAGCCTAATAACTACAATCTGTTTAAGCTAATGAGACTTTTTTGTGTGCCTCAAATCACATAATAGTATATTTCTTTCTCCTTCTGATGGCATTCAAATATATCACTCTCTTTCTAAACCATTTGCTCGGTAGTAATTACACAATTATTATATTTATGCATGGTCCTCACTGGTACAGGAATAGAAATGTTTAAAGATAAGGTTTATAACTTAGTCCATTTTCTGTTGCCAGAACAAATTCTCAAGACTGGGTACTTTAATAAAGGAGGCGCATTTAGCTCACAGTTTTGTAGGCTAAATATCCAAATTGGATATTGGCCCTATCACAAGGGTATCACAAGGGTACTCTTGTGAGGCCTTGTGGCTCCATCTCAACAGGGCAGATAGCAATTACAGTGAGATCACACAGGAAAGACAAAAACAGAGCACAGAGAAAGTTACCCTTTATAACAACTCCACTCACATGGACATAAATCTACTCCTAAGAGACCAAACACATTTCATACAATTAGCATTAATATCTTCACAAGGGAAGCCAGGACCAGCCCCCTTCCTTATGACATGTTTCAAAAGCCCTGAGATCTCTTAATACCACAACAGACTTCAGTATCAGTTTTTCTGGAGACAAATCACATTAAAAAGTAACCCCTTTCCTTTTTTTCTTTTTCTCTTCTTTTCTTTTCTCTTTTCTTTTCTTCCTTCCTTTCTTCCTTCCTTCCTTTCTTTCTTTCTTTCTTTCTTTCTTTCTTTCTTTCTTTCTTTCTTTCTTTCTTTCTTTCTTTCTTTCTTTCTTTCTTTCTTTCTTTCTTTCTTTCTTTCTTTCTTTCTTTCTTTTTTTGAGTCAGGGTCTCTCCATGTAGCCCTGGTTGTCCTGAAACTCTCTATGTAGACTAGGTTAGCCTTGAACTAACAGAGATCCTTGGGCCTCTTCCTCATGAGAGGACTAAAGTTGTGTCCCACCATGCCAGATTTCATAGTGGGTTCTTTGAAGCAGCAAACACGAGGACAAAGCCCCAGCTGGGCAGGGTGAGAGCTAGAATCTTTGATTACTGAGCAATTGAGTTAAGGTCATCCACTGCTGGCCTCCAACTTTTTTGTAATATAAGGAAACTGCATTTTTTATTAGCTTACACTATTCCACATTTACTATTTATAGTATTCTTTAATTTTTTATTAATTACTTCTCTGTCTCTGTGTATGCACACAGTATGATGAAGTGGACATGTGGAAGTCAGAGGTCAGCCTTTGGGAGTTGGCTCTCTTCTTCGGCTGTGTGAGTTGCAGGGACAAACTGAGGTCGTTGTGCTTGGCTGTTCTTACCCACTTAGCCATCTCACCCTGTTCACAGTACTTATTTTACTTGATGTTGTTTATGTGTATGAGTATTCCATGTATATGAAACTCCCATGGGGTTGAGAAAAGTGTTCAGATACCCTGGATCTGGGGTTACAGATGATTCTGAGCCACCACATGGTTGCTGGGAACCAAACTCAGGTCATTTGGAAGAGCAACAAGTGTTCCAGCCCCATTTTACAGTGTTTACTTTTTATTTTTAAATGTTGTTTGTACAGATAGGTGTTTTGTCTACATGTATATCTGTGTACCACATGTGTGCCTGCAGAGGCCAGAAAAGGGCACTTGTTCCCATGGAACTGAAGTTACAGAGTGTTGTAAGTGGCCATATGGGTGCTGAGAATCAGGCAATGCTGATCATTGCTGAGTGATCTCTCCAGTCTGTTTGTAGTATTTTTAATTCCTTTGTGTAGATATAATTTTCCTTCTTTCTGAAGAACTTAACATTTCTTATGATGTATCTCTATTACTGACAAGATTTTTTTTTCTACCTTTCTATGTTTCAAAGTTTTAATTTTGCCTATTTTCCCTTTTAAAGATAGGGTTGTTTTGCTGGGCAGTGGTGGCGCACGCCTTTAATCCCAGCACTTGGGAGGCAGAGGCAGGCAGATTTCTGAGTTCAAGGCCAGCCTGTTCTATAGAGTGAGTTCCAGGACAGCTAGGGCTACACAGAGAAACCCTGTCTCGGGAAAACAAAAAACAAAAACAAACAAACAAACAAACAGACAAAAAAGATAGGGTTTTGATATTAGGCCTTCCTGTCTTGGAGCACATTTGTAGGCCAGGTTGGTCTTGAATTAGCAGAGATCCCATTGCCTCTGGCTCCTGAGTACTGAGGTTACAGTAATACACTTAGCTTGCCTTTCCTTTTAGAGAAAGAGTCTCAGTGTGTAACCCCTGAGTAGTTTGGAACTTAGTGTGAAAACCAGGAGGGCTTCAAACTCACAGAGAACAGACTGTCTCTGCCTCCTGAGTGCCACCACCCAACCAGGCTTCTTTTAGGTGGTTCTTTCTCTCCCGGAGAGCTTTGAGTAGTTGAGCTAACTACCTCAAGTCAATCCCCTGGTAGTCTCCATAGTTTTCTTATGAAGTTTCGTCCTTCCCGAGACTCTTTACTATGGAGTTTTGTCTTCCCAACCTCCTGCTTCTGCCAGGAGCATCTCACATCAAAGACTTGGACTCTGGATTCTTTCTCCTTGAACTGTCCTTAAGTCAATACAATAATAAAGCTTACTTCACTTACTCTCTTCCCTGAAGTATCACTGTCATGTACTACTATTGCTGCTAATGTTTAAAAATGATTGTTTCATATCTTTGTTTGAATTTTTACATTAAAAAATATTCAGTGTCTCACACAACCTAGTTAAGCTCTCTGCCACTTTAATACTCCCTACTATACCGCTGTTTAACAGTTTCCTAGGAGACTGAACATTCCATCCTGCCAGGAAGCTCCTTGAGCAGTAAACAAATCAAGACAGCTTCAGGAAGTCCCCCAAACTGACCAGATTCACCAGGTTCTTCCCCTCCAGAGTGAACAATAAAAGCTGAGTTCCTCTCAGAGTCTAGAAAACTGACTGTAAAGAAGACTCAGACAAGTTGAACTGGAAGAAGCAGAAGCTGAGCTGCCCATAAGAAGTTTATACCAGTTGAAGCACTTAGAAAGAACGGTCTCCAACCTATTGTGCTATCTGCAGGCTGTGCAGTGGGCTCCAGGTTCCCAGCTTTGTGCGCTGTCACTCATGCTGAGGTGGGCCTTGGTGATGTGACTGTCTTTGTGTCATTTCTGCCTGTAACTCCTTATCCATATTTCTTCTGTAAGTAACCCCATTGATTCACCAAGTAGGACTTTATTGGTATCTGTACTTTGGTCTGTTGTGTGTCCTCTATCTAGGGTAAGATGTGTGTTGCATCTCCCCAGGAAAAGTTTTGTTACACAACATTTTGTTACTATCTCGATACCATGAATTTAATCTGTTATTCTGATCTGCCTTGTCAAGATTGGAAGTGAAATTACTATTTTGTGCTGTTTGCAGCTAAAAGTACTGCTATTTTTAAAAATATCTATTTGTGTGTAAGTGCCTATGCATGTGTGTGTGTGTGTGTATGATAAACATGTGAACACTCTTTACAACAAACTTTACAACTCTGAGGGGACAGGTTTCACCCAAGCAAGTGTTACAGATCTGAAGGGAAAGCTATCAGTCTGGAGCCAAGGAACCACAAAGTCCCCCTGCACAAATATCTCACACCAGATGTATTGGAAAAGACACAAGAGGGTATCTGCCTCTATTCAGGGGAGAAGCAACAGAAAACTGAGTGGGAGGCAGGGTTGTATAGGGTTTCCTAGAGAAGGAGGTTTTCAGGGTGGAGATTTCTGAGGCAGGGATTGGTGGAATTTCAAGTCCTCATCTTGGAGTGAGCCCAGGGATTGGTGGAACTTATAGGTCTGCAATTAGTGAGATTTCAAAATCTGAAAGTGAGTGCCAACTTTTCACATTTCTCCCTTTTCTGTTTATTACTAATAAATAATCAGGGGGTCAGGAAAGGGGGCAATGTTATCATTAAACTACTTCCTGTTGCATGGGGGCCCTGAATTCATGAGGGAAACTTGATCTCCACTGTCAGGATATAATTAGGACTCATAATCCTGTAATAGCAGCTGATTAAAAGTCTGATTATAAATCTTTTGGATCTGCTGTTGAAGAAATTTAGACAAGAAGTTTATTAGTAGGGTACAATTAGTAGGGCTAGGAAAAGCAGTATTCATCTAGTCCTGCAGTGACTTGATGTGCTGGGGGTGGGCGTGATACCCAAGGAAGCTCCCTCTTCTCAGAGGAGAAGGAATCGGGTGAGGATTTGTGTGAGGAGGTACTAGGAGGAGGGGGGGGGGGTCTGATATTGGGATGTTAAGGGAATAAATGAATTTAATTTAAAAAGTCATATCCACCCACTCAAATTTGAATTGGGGTCAAGCCTTAACCTAAAAGAGAGTTCTTTTGAAATTCATTAATAAATATAAATTTGCTAATAAATTTAAACTTTCATACAAAAAAGAAGAAGAAAGAAAGGAAAAATAGAAAAGAAAAGGGAAGGAAAGGAAAGGAAAGGCAAGGAAAGGAAAGGAAAGGAAAGGAAAGGAAAGGAAAGGAAAGGCCTGAGTTCAAGGCCAGCCTGGTCTACAGAGTGAGTTCCAGGACGACAGCCAGGGCTATACAGAGAAACCCTGTCTCGAAAAAAACCAAATCAAAAAAAAAAAAAAAAAAAAAGGAAAAACAGCATCCAATTCTATACTGGACTGTCAATGATCCATCAACCAGAGACATTATTACATTTTGGAGATCCATCTGGCATTGTCAGACCTTATCCTGTACCTGACTAGTTGACATAAAAGCAACATTCCTGAGGAAGAGGCAAAGGCCACCTCTCCCTGCTGTTAGAAGCTCTAATCCTTGATGATTGTGCAGTACCATGGCATCCAGCAAATCCAGTCCTGGAGGATGAGGATGGCCTGAGCCACCTGCTGGAGATCTTGGGTGAACTTAGAGAAAAACTAATGGTAAATAGCTAGGAAAGTGGCCAGTCCTGCTGCTCCAGTAGTTTGCTTGGGACTTCAAGAAAGGGTAGGACCTGAACCATTCATAAACCTTGTGATGGGACTCAGCAAGGGTTCTTCACCGGATACTGAAGCCACTTTAGCAGGCCTCAGCACGGCAAACATGCCTCAGGCAGGCCTTGCCCTCCCCCACACCCTCTGCCTTACTAAAAACTGTTAGATTACATCCCTAAAGCTGCCTGCAAGGTCTATCCCCTTATTTGGCTACTTCCTCCTCCTGAAGCTGACCTCCAAGGCTACCAAAGTATTGAAGTCCAGAAACCAAAAGCCCTCCCTGGCTACCCCAGTTAACATGCCCAATCAAAACAAACCGACTCATCCTAACACAAGGTTTCCCCCTTTACCGTTATAAACTGCCATTTGTCTATGGGCTTCATCTGTCTCCACTCTATCCAGAGGCAGTGCTTTGTCCCTCTCAGACAAATATCCTTTCCCCCATCTCTTGTTCCTTTCCACTTCTCCTTTGCCGTCTATCTCCTGTCGTTGGCTCTTATCCTCTGTCCTCTGTCCTTCCGGGGCAAATAAATCTCCTTTATGCTGAGAACTTGTTCTTGGGGTAACTTATGCCAAATACCAGTCCCTTTAGACACCACCCTAGCTTTGGAAAAAGGAATGTCAGGGAACAAGCTCCAGACCATCCAGTAGGTTGGCAGCAATAAACTTGAGTGCTGCAGAGGGCTGAGGTGGTGTGAATGTTTGGACATAGGGCCTGGGTGGTAGTGCTCAGGGTCAGGGTATTATTACAGTCCAGGGAATCCAGTGTGCTCATAGAGCATGTTCCTAAGGCGTTAAAGCAGTCTGTGATACCAAAGAGAAGACTATGGGAGAGATAAGGGATGGTAATGATATTTGGCCAGGAGTAGTTAATGAGTGTTGCAGTTGCCAATTGGTTCTACTCAAATCTCCCCAGCAGCAGTGGCATGAGTTCCTCACTACTCACTCCCAATGTTCTGGGTTCCTGAAGGAAGGAAGACACACACACACACACACACACACACACAGAGAGAGAGAGAGAGAGAGAGAGAGAGAGAGAGAGAGAGAGAGAGAGATTTCAATATGCCTTAAGCAGCTCAATGACTGGGCCATTCCAAACCTCTGGGTTCCTGATGGAAGACACACAAACACACACACACACACACACACACACAGAGAGAGAGAGAGAGAGAGAGGAGAGACTTATATTTCAATATACCTTAAGCAGCTCAATGGCTGGGCCATTCCAAAACTTCCATGTGTCTAACACCTCCCCTCCAATATTCCCGAGTAATTACTAAAATCTACATTCCATCTTTGCTGCCCTAGACCTAAGAAGGGTGCCCTGGGCCACTCTTCCCCAGCGTTTACAAGATTGGTGTGCTCTCTTCTGTCTTCCCTGGCTTTTACGTGACTGGTGTGCTCTCTCTGGCGTGGCAGTTCTGTCTCCTCCTCTCCTCCCTGCATTCCTTCCCCAGGGAATTCTAAAAGTCCCACCTCTGTCTCCCTGCCCAGCTATTGGCCGCTGGTAACTTTATTTATCAGTCAAAACCAACTGGGATCAGGGACCCTGAGTGCAGATGTGAGGATTCCCATATAATTTGGGGGACTCAATTAACATAATACAAGTGTTAGACCAGATCCACAAGAAATGAGTGGTGAGGTAAGAGAACCAATGGTTGAGGCCACAAGTGGTGGTTGTGAGTTAGACGAAGGAGGGACACATAACCAACATTTTCCAAAGTGACCAGGCAGAGTGTTATTCAACAGCTGATGCATGGAGGTTGAGGTCTGAAACAAGAGATGATGTGACAGGGAGGTGGGATCAATATTGTCTAAGAGATGCTGTCAGGGATGTAAGGACCTTTGAAGAGTGTAGAACCCTTTTTTCTACCTAGGAGTTGAGAAAGGAGTGTGTGTAGCCCCTGATTTTTGATTGTGCCCCTGATGGGCAGCTGTGATCAATGCTATAGTAACATTTACCAATGATCCATCTCCCATCTGAGATGCCTTGGGTTCTTAATTAGAGTATAAAAGATCCCCCATTCTGAATACAAAATAGAATGCCTTTCTGAGTATACATCATGTCTCCTACAGGACCAATACGGGCAGCCTCTATAAGTCTCTGGCCAACATCAACAGTAATCTCTAGTTTGATCACTGAGAAAGCAAGCATAGAGAACAGGTGTTTAGAAAACAGCGTAGATTTTATAGAGATAAGTGTCTTCTTTTTGCAGCCTGTTAGTGAGCAGTCTCTAGCCCCCATCATGTGCGTGGTCTGGTTGAACCATCGAGTCTAGAATTCCTGAACCTTCGGCCTTTTAATATAACAACAGTATAGAGGGGAAAAGAAATCTGAAACATTTTCCATTACTTTAAACTACTTTCTTAATCCTTCAGAGCTTTCTTAAGCATTTAGACCCGCAGACCTTTATACACTTTCTTAGACTCTCATTGCAATTTTCACCAATAGCCTCTCCTGGGCTCTCTTTAGGAACTTGAGATCTGCCACATAGTGCCAAATCTCAGCTGTTTTCCATGACCCATCCCTTCTTGTCTTTTTTTTTTAAAAAAACAAAAACTAATATCATTTAGGTAAGTCTTACAAACTTTGTCTACCACTGCAAGTTACATTCTTGTATACAAGTACATAAAGGTAGAGCTTTAATTCCTTATTAAACAAGCATTGTTTCTTAAATCCTATTTTCATAAACCATGTTTTTATAATTTTTGTTTTCATGACACGAATTGTCATGCAAAAATGGACAAAACAGGCGTGGGGGTGGTATAAGCCCCGGTGAAGGAGAGATAGATAAAGGAGTTACAGGGAACTGAATTCCTTTTACAGCCTGTTATAGAGCAATTTCTCTTCCCTATTTGTACAGGCTGCTGGCTAAAGGGGAAGATTTCTTGGATAATAAACATTTGTATGAAAGAGCTACTCCAGACAGGTATAGATAGGAGGAAATAGAGGAGGAGAGAACACGTTTAGATATAAACTTTTTTAGAATTTTTTGTGCAGTGGCAGAAGTTGCCTTCATTGAAAAACAAGCATGCCAGTTTTGGCAGTTGAACTGTACTGAAGCCAAGCTGTTTGTAGTAACAGAACACGGCTTTAATAAAATCTGAGTCTGTGGAGGAAGGGTCACAAAATGAACTCCACCAAAGGGAGTTTTATAATCTCCAAGTGGGAGACAAGAGAGAAGCCCAGAAAGGCATAGAGAGGTTCTGAGTCTTCCAGGAGGGAGCTGAAGAATGGGAGAGACAAGATCACAGGGCCAAATTGACAAGGGATGCCCTGGGGTAAGGGAGTCCAGGCGAGTTGGGTAGAAAGGTTGGTGATACCAGGCAGTCCAAGTAAAGACATTTTTGACTGGGTTTGAGAGGAATTGAAAGAATGCATGCTTGAGGTCTAAGAGAGAAATAAGAGGTCCTTGAGGGAATGGTAGAGAGGAGAGTGTAGGGCTTGGGTACTACAGGGTGGTTTAATAAGTTGGAGAACCTGAACCAAGTGGTAGATTCCATGGGTTTTTTTTTAACAGTGAGTGTGGGAATATAGGGGGAAGAAGTGGAGTACAAAAACTCCTTTATAAAGAGGTCAAAGTCAAAGGCTGTGTCCCCTGAGGCTTTTGAGAAAGGGTGGGTATTGAGACTGGGGTTGTAAGGTTGATTCGGGTGGCCTATCCCTGAGGAGAGAGAAAGGGAGACCCAAGAAGCTGGAGAAGGAGAGAGAGGGAGAGGGGAAGAAGGGACAGTGGGTTAAAGTTGATAAGGGGGAGGTTCATAACAGTGGATGAATCATCTGGTTTGGGCTTCAAAGCTAGGAGAAGCTACCTTTTCCTTGGTTGGATTATACTACACGGTCACTTTTTTTTTCTCTCCCACTGCCGCTCTCATGCGCCAGCCACCATTGGGCACATCTGCACTGATTGGAGCGCTGAGCCCCAATCCCTGTACAGAGCCATATTTGGGAGTCATATCTCTTGGTAGGAACTTGACTTTGGTCAAGGACAATCCCTGGCTTTGGGCAGGAATCTGCCCTTAGGACATAATAGGGAAGTAGGTTAAGGCAGGAATTTTTATCCTAGGGTGGAAAAGCTCAGTAAAGGTTAAGCTCATTGTTCCTCCAGGTCTAGGAATTCCTGAATTAAGCAGGTGACCCACCCAGCTGCCGGAGCAGTGAGACTAGAACCTCCTGGAGAAGCTAGACAACGTCCACCGGAACTCAACCTGGAGTCTGGGGAAGGGTTTGCCCAAACTGTTAAAAGGTCTGATCGCCAATTAAAGTTTCGGCCTCGATCAGTGAAACACTGTCCTGGCCCTTCTTTCTTTTCGTCCCTTTCCTATCTATCCCTCAGCTTCTGTTTCAGCAACCCAGTTCGTAATAGCTGCAGGCAGCTATGGAATACAACACATCCCCACTCCCATCCCTTACCCCCCTCCCCGGCACCCCTCTGCTCCCCTCTCCCCAGCTTCTGAACTAGACAGCCAGCTCCACCTGGTGAGTTTTTCTTGTTCTTGTTGCCCCCCCTCCCCAGGCCCTTGCCCCGGAGTCACAGATAGGTAAGGCTGTGCTCATGCACAGTAGGTGAATACTGCTGACCCTGTTGTTCCTGGTGGAGGTTCATCTGGGGTCCCCTTCCTATACTTTGGTACCTCTGGCATCTAACACAGTCGCATGATCACTAAACGTGTACCATGTAGCAGCTCCGAATGAGGACTGTTTACATGTAAAGCAGATACACGTGCCACACACACACACACACACACACACACACACACACACACACGTTTTTGTGGAGATCAGAGGTCAACCTCCCTCCCGTTGCTCAGACACCAACCATTCACTTTGGTTTTCTCAGGATACGATCTCACGGGCTGGCAATTCTCTTAGATGGCTAGGCTGGCCAGCCAGTGAACATGAGGGACCCTTCTGTCTTGGCCTCCTCAGAGATGAGGTTACAAATACAGACTCCCACAGCTGCCTTTGTGTGTGTGTGACCTGGGGGATTAGGCTTGGGTCTCTGAGCCTGCAAGGGAAGTGTTTCACCAACCAAGTCAATCACCTCAACTCCCACGATTGAAAGGCCAATGCACCGATGAAGGGGGCTTTAAAAAGAGAGAAGGAGGGTTCAGAGAAATGTAGCACGGCGATGTGGGGGAAGGGGGTGCCCAGGTAGACCCATGCCCAAGCACCTATACCATACACACACAGGCATGGTATAGAATAGAGTTTATTCAGGGTAAAGGTTGGGAGTTAGAGAGAGAGAGAGAGAGAGAGAGAGAGAGAGAGAGAGAGAGAGTAGAGAGTAGTGGAGGCCGGCCATGACCATGTGGAGAGAGGGGGAGGGGAGGAGAGCCCAAGGGGCAGAGAGGTGAGAGTAAGATGAGAGAGAGTGCATGGAGAGAGAGAGTACATGGTCACTTTTAATCAGGATAGGAATGAAGTCACATGGCAAAATCCATCTTTTACAACTCTAACAAAGATGGCTGTCAGCCATGTAGCTGCCTCCATCCTGATGGAGGGACAGCAGCTAAGATGGCATCAATCCATATGTTTAAAATTACCTATGTATAGAATTTTAATTATCAACCCGGTGTTATGAGTTTTATTTATCTTCTAATTCAAGGGTAAATTTTACACACTTTTTAGGCATAATATTATGCCTACATTTCCCCCTTTGGTCTAATAAAAGACTCTTTTTCTTACAATAGTAAACAATATATAGTAGGAACAATTATGAAAAGTATTAGGTAAGAGTTATACTCACAATGTCCAGTCTATTTGTTTTTGGCCACTTAGATAAAGTATTCTAAGATCTATCCTATCTTGATGAATTCAGGGTTTTGTATCTAAATTACTTTCTGTCTTCTTATACCATCCTAAAGACATCTCTTTTGACTTAGAACATTTTCTTAAATCCTAAACAACTTAAGCTTATGGTAAAACTATGACTACCTAGTCTTCAACCTCATCAGAACCTGGAAGGGAATAAATATTTCCTGAGTATGCAGGAAGTACAGAGATGCAGCTTCCAAAATTATAGAAATGACAGAGACAGCTGACTGCCTGGAGGTCTTTGATCCACTTGGCTTGAGTATTGGGCAGAGTGAAAGATTTGGATCTATTTGCATTTTTCTACATGCAGACATCCAGTTAGTCCAACACCATTTGTTGAAGATGCTTTCTTTTATTCCATGTATGGTTTTGCCTTGTCAAGTGTCCATAGGTGTGTGGGTTTATTTCAGGTCTTTGATTAAATTCCAGTAATCAACTTATCTGTTCCAATACTAATACCATGCAGTTTTTATTACTATTGCTCTGTAGTTCAGCTTGTGGCACAGGGTTGTTACCTGCCTCAGTGTTTCTGAGTGAAAGACACACACACACACACACACACACACACACACACATACACACACCCTTTATATTTTAATATGCCCTAAGCAACACACTAGCTGGGCAACTGCCTAACCTCCATGCTGCTAGAACCTTCCTCCCACCGATAATTCCGAGTTACTACTTACTAACTTCCATGTTCCATCTTGGCTGCTCTTAAGTCCTATTAGTCATCTCTGTCTGATGCACATTTTCTTGGCCTAGAGCCTGGGGCACTCTTCTTGCTTCTCCACCCCAGGGCAGCCTTTGTGTTTCTCCTCTTTTCACGACTCTCCTCAAGCATGGCGGAGCTCCTTTCTCTTCCTCCTGGTTCCAAGCTGGGAATCCTACCATCCCACCTCTGTCTGCCCTCCACAGCTGCTGGCTGCTGGCATCTTCCTTTACCAGTGAGAACCAACTGGGGGGAAGGTTCCCAGCAGCTAAGTGCGAACCCTCTCATGAAAACCTTTTGGTAGGGAATATAATTAGCATTCTTAATACAACCAGCTACAGTTGGCAATACTTCCAGAAGTTCTTTTATGGTTCAGGATTGTTTTAGCTATTCTGGGTTTTTTGTTTTTCCATATGATAACATATCTTTTTACATACTTACTTATTAGAAAACTTGAAAATTATAAACTCATCCTATATTAGCATAAATAACATGAAGTTGACAATTGTGTCAAGTTCTGCAAAGAACTGTATTTGAATTTTAATAGGAATTGCATTGAATCAGTACATTGTTCTTGGTAAGATGGTCATTTCACTATGTTAATCCTACTACTCGATGAGCATGAGGATCTTTCCATCTTCTATTATCTTCCTCAATTTCTGTCTTCAGTGACTTGAAGTTCTTGTCATATAGGTCTTTCATTTGCTTGGTTAGAGTTACACTAAGATATTTTATATTATTTGTGGGTATTGTGAAGGGTGTTATTTCCCTAATTTCTTTCTCAGCCCATATTCTGTGTCTATAAAGGAGGGCTACTGAGCTGGAGAGATGGTTCAGCAGCTAAGAGCACTGACTGCTCTTCCAAAGGTCCTGAGTTCAATCCCAGCAGCCACATGGTGGCTCACAACCATCTGTAATGGGATGCCCTCTTCTGGTGTGTCTGAAGACAGCTACAGTGTATTTGTCATATATATAAAATAAATAAATAAAATCCTTTTTAAAAAAGGAGGGCTATGGATTTCTTTGAGTTAATTTTGTACTGATCACTTTGCTGAAGGTGTATCAACTGTAGGGGTTCTCTGGTAGAATTTTGGGTCACTTACATATACTATCATATCATCTATTAATAGAGATAGTTTGTCTTCTTCCTTTTCAATTAGTATTCCCTTCATCTTCTTTAGTTGTCTCATTGTTCTAGCTAGAACTTCAAGTACTACATTGAGTAGATAAGGAAAGAGAGGGCAACCTTGTCTTTTCCCTGATTTTAGTGGGGTTGCTTTAAATTTCTCTACATTTAATTTGATGTTGGTTGTTGGCTTGTATATTGCTTTATTATGTTTAGGTATATGCCTTATATTCCTGACCTCTCTAAGACTTTTAACATGAAGGGGTATTGGATTTTATCAAAGGCTTTTTCAGCATCTAATGAGATACTCATGTGATTTTTTTCAGTTTGTCATGGGAAAAGAACCAAATCAAATAGACTGAAACCATAGAAAGGTTTTATTTGCCTGGTGAGCTGGTTAATTTTGTGACAGGCTTGGCTATCGGGTACCCCAGACATTTGTTCAAACATTCTGGTTATTTCTGTGAAGATGATCTTGGATTAGATTAATATATAAATAAATAGATTCTGTAAAGATTGTCCTCCCTAATTTTCAGTGAGCTTCTGCCAATCAGTTAGAGACCTGACTGTAACAAAAAGAGTGATGTAATGATGTATTTCCTCCAGCCAGCTTTCAGTGTGGCCTTTTCCCCCTGGCTTCAGACTTGAGGAGAAATATTAATTGTTCCTTGCCTTTGGCCTGGTAACCTTGAGATTAGAATTAACTAGTGACTTTCTGGCCCACCAAGTTGACAATTTCCCCTATAGATGCTGAGACTAAGCTGTCTTTATAATCATATGAGCAAATAGGTTTTTGCTTTTTGTTGTTGTTTTTCTAGTTTGGTTATAAAATTTTATTTTTTTATTTTTTTTTATAATTTTTTATTTTCAATATTCTTTGTTTACATTCAAAATGATTTTCCCTTTCCCAGTTCCCCCCTCCCCATAAGTTCCCTAAGCCCTCTTCCCTCCGCCCATTCTTCTATCAACCCCCTCTTACATCTCTGTCCTGGTATTCTTCTACCATGCTGGAACAAGCATTTTCAGGACTGGGGACCTCTCTTTCCTCCTTCTTGGTAGTCATTTGATATGTGAATTGTGTCTTGGATATTCAGAGTTTTTGAGCTAATATCCACTTATCAGTCACTGTATTCCAGGTGTGTTCTTTTGTGATTGGGTTACCTCACTTAGGATGATATTTTCCAGATCCAACCATTTGCTTAAGAATTTCATGAATTCATTGTTTTTAATAGCTGAGTAGTATTCCATTGTGTAAATATACCACATTTTCTGTATTCATTCCTCCATTGAGGGACATCTGGGTTCTTTCCCGTTTCTGGCTATTATAAATAAGGCAGCTATGAATATAGTGGAGCATGTGTCCTTATTGCATGCTGGGGAATCCTCTGGGTATATGCCCAGAAGTGGTATTGCAGAGTCCTCCGGAAGTGTTATGCCAAGTTTTCTGAGGAACAGCCAGACTGATTTCCAGAGTGGTTGTACCAATTTGCATTCCCACCAGCAGTGGAGGAGTGTTCTCTTTCTCCACATCCTTGCCAACACCTGCTGTCTCCTGAGTTTTTAATCTTCACCATTCTGACCTGTGTAAGGTGAAATCTCAGGGTTGTTTTGATTTGCATTTTCCTAATGACTAATGATGTTGAACATTTTTTAAGGTGCTTCTCAGCCATTTGAAGTTCTTCAGGTGAAAATTCTTTGTTTAGCTCTGTACCCCATTTTTTAATAGAGTTATTTGGCTCTCTGGAGTCTAAGTTCTTGAGTTCTTTGTATATATTGGATATTAGCCCTCTGTCGGATGTAGGGTTGGTGAAGATCATTTCCCAATTTGTTGGTTGCCGTTTTGTCCGCTTGACTGTGTCCTTTGCCTTACAAAAACTTTGTAATTTTATGAGGTCCCATTTGTCAATTCTTGATCTTAGAGCATAAGCTATTGGTGTTCTATTTAGGAACTTTCCCCCTGTGCCCATGTCCTCAAGGGTCTTCCCCAGTTTCTTTTCTATTAGTTTCAGTGTGTCTGGTTTTATGTGGAGGTCTTTGATCCACTTGGAGTTGAGCTTAGTACAAGGAGATAAGGATGGATCAATTCGAATTCTTCTGCATGCTGACCTCCAGTTGAGTCAGCACCATTTGTTGAAAAGGCTATCTTTTTTCCACTGGATGGTTTCAGCTCCTTTGTCAAAGATCAAGTGACCATAGATGTGTGGATTCATTTCTGGGTCTTCAATTCTATTCCATTGGTCCACTTGCGTGTCACTGTACCTGTACCATGCAGTTTTTAACACTATTGCTCTGTAGTACTGCTTGAGGTCCGGGATACTGATTCCCCTGGAAGTTCTTTTACTGTTGAGAATAGTTTTAGCTATCTTGGGTTTTTTGTTATTCCAGATGAATTTGAGAATTGCTCTTTCTAACTCTATGAAGAACTGAGTTGGGATTTTGATGGGTATTGCGTTGAATCTGTATATTGCTTTTGGCAAGATGGCCATTTTTACTATATTAATCCTGCCAATCCATGAGCATGGAAGATTTTTCCATTTTCTTAGGTCTTCTTTGATTTCCTTCTTCAGAAACCTGAAGTTCTTGTCATATAGGTCTTTCACTTGTTTGGATAGAGTCACCCCAAGATACTTTATATTGTTTGTGGCTATTGTGAAGGGTGCCATTTCCCTAATTTCTTTCTCAGCCTGATTATCCTTTGAGTATAGGAAGGCTACTGATTTGCTTGAGTTGATTTTATAACCAGCCACTTTGCTGAAGTTGTTTATCAGCTGTAGGAGTTCTCTGGTAGAGTTTTTTGGGTCACTTAAGTATACTATCATATCATCTGCAAATAGTGATAGTTTGACTTCTTCCTTTCCAATTTGTATCCCTTTGACCTCCTTATGTTGTCTAATTGCTCTAGCTAGAACTTCAAGTACTATGTTAAAAAGATATGGAGAGAGGGGGCAGCCTTGTCTAGTCCCTGATTTTAGTGGGATTGCTTCAAGTTTCTCTCCATTTAGTTTGATGTTGGCTACTGGTTTGCTGTATATTGCTTTTGCTATGTTTAGGTATGGGCCTTGAATTCCTGTTCTTTCTAAGACTTTTAGCATGAAAGGATGCTGAATTTTGTCAAATGCTTTTTCAGCATCTAATGAAATGACCATGTGGTTTTTTTCTTTGAGTTTGTTTATGTCGTGGATCGCATTGATAGATTTCCATATATTGAACCATCCCTGCATCCCTGGATTGAAGCCTACTTGATCATGGTGAATAGTCGTTTTGATGTATTTTTGGATTAGATTGGCAAGAATTTTATTGAGTATTTTTGTGTCGATATTCATAAGGGATATTGGCCTGTAGGTCTCTTTCTTTGTTGGATCTTTGTGTGGTTTTGGTATCAGCATTATTGTGGCTTCATAGAACGAGTTGGGTAGTGTTCCTTCTGTTTCTATTTTGTGGAATAATTTGAGGAGTATTGGTGTTAGGTCTTCTTTAAAGGTCTGATAGAATTCTGCACTAAAACCATCTGGTCCTGTGCTTTTTTTGGTTGGGAGACTTTATATGACTCCTTTTATTTCTTTAGGGGTTATGGGACTGTTTAGTTGATCTATTTGATCCTTATTTAATTTTGGTATTTGGTATCTGTCTAGGAAATTGTCCATTTCCTCCAGATTTTCCAGTTGTGTTGCGTATAGACTTTTGTAGTAGGATCTGATGATTTTTTGAATTTCCTCCATTTCTTTTGTTATATCTCCATTTTCATTTCTAATTTTGTTAATTTGAATACTGTCTCTGTGCTCTTTGGTTAGTCTGGCTAAGGGTTTATCTATCTTGTTGATTTTCTCAAAGAACCAGCTCCTAGTTTTGTTGATTCTTTGTATGGTTCTCTTTGTTTCTACTTGATTGATTTCAGCCCCGAGTTTGATGATTTCCTGTCTTCTACTCCTCCTGGGTGAATTAGCTTCTTTTTTGTTCCAGGGCTTTCAGGTGTGCTGTTAAGCTGCTAGTGTATGCTCTCTCCATTTTATTTTTGGAGGCACCCAGGGCTATGAGTTTTCCTCTTAGCACTGCTTTCATTGTATCCCATAAAATTGGGAATGTTGTGCCTTCATTTTCATTAAATTCTAAAAAGTCTTTGATTTCTTTTTTTATTTCTTCTTTGGCCAAGGTATCATCGAGTAGAGTATTGTTCAGCCTCCATGTGTATGTGGGCTTTCTGTTGTTTTTGTTGCTATTGAAGACCACTCTTATTCCATAGTGATCTGATAGGAGGCATGGGATTATTTTGATCTTCTTATATTTGTTGAGGTCTGTCTTGTGACCAATTATATGGTCAGTTTTGGAGAAGGTACCATGAAGTGCTGAGAAAAAGGTGTATTCTTTTGCTTTAGGATGAAATGTTCTATATATATATCTGCTAAATCCAATTGGTCCAATGCTTTGATTAGTTTCACTGTGTCCCTGTTTAGTTTCTGTTTTCTTGATCTGCCCACTGAGGAGAGTGGAGTGTTGAAGTCACTCACAATTATTGTGTTAGGTGCAATGTGTGCTATGAGTTTTAGTAAAGTTTCTTTTATGAATGAGGGTGCCCTTGCATTTGGAGCACAGATGTTCAGAGTTGAGAGTTCTTCTTGGTGGATTTTTCCTTTGACCAGTAAGAAGTATCCTTCCATGTCTCTTTTGATGACTTTAGGTTGAAAGTCAATTTTATCTGATATTAGAATGGCTACTTCCGGCTTGTTTCCTAAGACCATTTGCTTGTAAAATTGTTTTCCAGCCTTTTACTCTGAGGTAGTGTTTGTCTTTGGCCCTGAGGTGTGTTTCCTGCTAGCAGCAAAATGTAGGGTCCTGTTTATGTATCCAGTCTGTTAGTCTATGTCTTTTTATTGGGGAATTGAGTCCATTGATGTTAAGAGATATTAAGGAGTAGTGATTATAACTTCCTGTTATTTTTGATGTTATTTTTATATTTGAGTGGTTATCTTCTTTTGGGCTTGATGAAAGAACTTTACTATTTTGCTTTTTCCGGGGTATAGTTTCCCTCCTGGTATAGGTGTTTTCCTCCTATTATCCTTTGTAGGACTGGATTTGTGGAAAGATATTGTGTAAATTTGGTTTTATCATGGAATATCTTGGTTTCTCCATCTATAGTGATTGAGAGTTTTGCTGGGTATAGTAGTCTTGGCTGGCATTTGTTTTCTCTTAGAGTCTGCATGAGATCAGCCCAGGATCTTCTAGCTTTCATGGTCTCTGGTGATAAGTCTGGTGTAATTCTAATCGGTCTTCCTTTATATGTTACTTGACCTTTTTCTCTTACTGCTCTTAATATTCTTTCTTTGTTTAGTACATTTGGGGTTTTGGTTATTATGTGATGGGAGGTATTTCTGTTCTGGTCCAGTCTGTTTGGCGTTCTGTAGGCTTCTTGTATATTCATGGGCAACTCTCTCTTTAGGTTAGGGAAGTTTTCTTCCATAATTTTGTTGAAGATATTTGCTGGTCCTTTATGCTGTAAATCTTCACTCTCATCTATACCTATAATCCTTAGGTTTGGTCTTCTAATTGTGTCCTGGATTTCCTGGATGTTTTGGGGTTTTGCTTTTTTCATTTTTTTTTTCACTGTTGAGTCAATGGTTTCTATGGTATCTTTCGCATCTGAGATTCTTTCTTCTATCTCTTGTATTCTCTTGTTGATACTTGCATCTATGGCCCCTGACTTCTTCCCAAGGTTTTCTATCTCCAAGGTTGTCTCCTTTTGTGATTTCTTAGTTGTTTCTACTTCTGTTTTTAGATCCTGGATGGTTTTGCTCAGTTCCTTCACTTGTTTGTTTGTATTTTCTTGTATTTTTTTAATATATTTTTGTGTTTACTCTTTCACAACTTCTGTCTGTTGACTCAATTTCTCCTGCATTTCTTTAAGTGATTTTTGTGTTTCCTCTTTATTGGCTTCTATCTGTTGACCCCTATTCTCCTGAATTTCTTTAAGTGATTTTTATGTTTCCATTGTAAAGGCCTCTAACCCTCTAACTTATTCATGTTTCCCTGTATTTCTTTAAGAGCTTTATTTATGTCCTTTTTGTGCTCCTCTAACAGTATCATGACCAGTGATTTTAAATCCAAATCTTGTTTTTCTTGTGTGTTGGGGTATCCAGGACTTGCTGTTGTTGGGGAATTGGGTTCAGATGCTGCCATATTGCCTTGATTTCTGTTAGTAATGTTCCTGCATTTGCCTTTTGCCATCTGGTTATCTCTGACGTTAGTTGGTTAGTGATAGAAGTCACTGGCTGGTGCTTGAACCTCCTGTGGGCCCGTAAGGCTATTTCTGCACTGCTGAATGACTGGGTTTCCCGGGCACAAATTGCTGATGTGCTGCTCTACTCTTTGGTGTTGTTGAAGCCCTAGTGTGTCCTGCCCCAAGCAATGCTATACTCGGGTTGTCTCTGTATACCTGGTGTTGCCTGTCTGGTCTGCCCTGTAGTAAAGATGGTGGACGCCGTGTGGACCCCCTAGCAAATAGTTTTATGAGTATTTTTATCTATAGGGGGTGCTTTCAGAGCCACAGTGGAAGCTTCACACCACTCAATCTTATACAAAATGTGTTCTTTTCTATAAACTGTATACATAACCTGTAAACTATAACACAGTAAAAGCTGAATAATTACTATTAATCAAGTGGGATGGTCAATATACTGTAAGAAAAGCCATGTGAACACATTCTCTCTGCTGTTACTTTGGCTTGTCTGTATTTGAGTGTGTTGGTTCCTCAATTGCATACATTACTCTGCATTTAATCATTTGTGGTGTGGCACTGCCACAAAGAACCAGAAATTATCTGTCTTTCTATGTTTTGTGTCCAGGTCCCTCCTTTGCATCTAAATGTAGGCACCATTTGGCATCTTCTAGCGGGCTATCTCATCACAGCATAAGACATACTTAGGGTGTTATTTCTTCTTTTAGTTAACTTCTTCAACTTCTAGAAATGTGGCAGCAGTTTAATAATTGGATAGGATAAATTACTTTTCCTTCTTCATAATTTCACTGCTCAAGGTTAGTTCTTAACTGTATACAGTAATTTAGCAATCTTGGTATATTTTTTTTCCTTTTCTTATTAAGTCAGGACCTTTTACTTTTCCACAGGTGGTATATTACAGTTGTCTCTGGCATATCTGAATTACCAGAATTACTGCTTCCATTAAACAAAATGAAGGTTATCTGAACAGAAGCCATGTGGGTTGATTTGATAACCGAGATGAGTAAGTGACTAATGGATGGATATTATTTATAGTGTGGATCCAGTGGACAAAGGGATGAGTCATGTTGCAGGCAGGGCAGGAAGATACAAGATTTTATCATACTACTCAGAAGAACACACAGCTTCAAACTTGTAAACTATTTCTGGTATTTTCTACTTAATACCGGTGGACTATAATTGGCTTTGAGTAATTAAAACAGCTGACAGCATAACCACAGATAAGAGTAGACTCATGTGCTCCCCATCACTCATCTCTAATGTATATAGCTATGCATGTATCCAGGACTTCATAACATTTTTCTATTCAAGACCCCTTTTTACCCAGTACACGGGTATATTAAAATAGGTATACAGATACAAAATTTACTGATAATAAATAAATGTACTTTAAGATTGTCTCAGTTGGAGCTTCTATGGCTGTGATTAAACACCATGACCACTAGTAACTTGGGGAGGAAAGGGTTTATTTTGCTCATACTTGCACATCACGGCAGTCCATCATTGAAGGAAGTTAGGGCAGGAACTCAAGGCAGGACCGGAGGCCGAAGCCATGGAGGAACACTGCTTGCTGGCTTGCTCCTCATGATTTGCTCAGCCTGCCTTCTTAGAGCACCCAGGACCACCATCCCAGAGGTGGCAGCTAATCACCAATCAAGAACATGCTTCATAGGCTTGTCTTAATTTAATTTATTTATTATGTGTACAACATTCTGCCTGCATGTACACCTGTATGCCAGAAGAGGGCACCAGATCTCATTATAGATGGTTATGAGCCACCAAGTGGTTGCCGGGAATTGAACTCAGGAACTCTGGAAGAGCAGACAATGCTCTTACCCTTCTGAGCCATCTCTCCAGCCCTTCATAGGCTTGTCTACAGGTCATTTTGGTGGGGACATTTTTTCAGTTGAGGTTTCCATTCCCAAATGATTCTAATTTGTGTCAAGTTTACATAAAACTGGCCATCACAAAGATAATGCTCTTATATACATAAAATCTGACCATTTATTTAAGCTGAAAGCAAATTTGTATGCTAATGAGATGGATATACTTGTTAATTTTACATAAATAAATTTTGGCCAACGTATTTGATACTACAAGACACGAAGGATCAGTTTTTGTTAAGAGTTGGCTGACATTTTGATTTTATCTATTAATTTGTCACTGTATATGTGACTATATTTTGTTTTCATTTACTCCCTTTCTACTGTCTGCCCCCATGCCTCCTGACCCAGCATTTGAAGAAAATCTCCTCTTCCCTTCCTCCCTGCCTTCAAGTTTATGTTCCTTATCGTGTTTCACTAAACCCTAGGCATCCCATCACAAATATTAAATAGAGATGCTCTCAATTGTTTTCTTTTTCTTTGACAGGGTTTTCTTATAGTCCTGGCTGTCCTGGAAGTCTCTCTGTAGACCAAACTGGCCTAGAAGTCAAAGATCCAGATGCTCTCTATTCTAACACTCATACACTGAAGGGAAAGAAAACACGTTAAGTTCTGTTCCTGTGCATCAGGAATCAGCAAGTAACTATACTAGGAGAGCTAAAGCTTTGCTTAGCTTTGGTCTTAGCTTACCTGGGTAGAATTTGTCACTTGGCAACCTTGCATGCAGAGGAACCTGAGTAATTTAGTATGCTTTTCCAGGTTTTGAAAAAGAAGAAGAAAGAAAAATGTTAAGTGCATATCTAGTAGTGTGTTTAGATACATTAATTCATTCATTAGAGTTGGGTTAGGGTCTGCTCCCCCCCTCCATTTCTTTTAAAGCATATTTGCTTCCTGCTACAGGTTGTCCTTTCAAAAATACTTTTCTTATGATGTGGAATTAATACATTCGCAACAAGGAGTTGGGGGTATATGTTTCCTCTTCTGGAATTTGGAGCAGACATATGGATGACTCAGGCTTGCAACATTTTTCTAGAAAAGGTGATGTAGCATTTGCCTAGCTCTTGATCTATATGGAGATGTGGTTTTGGAATTTTGAGCCCTATATTATAAACCTGGTTTGCTGCAAGTGCCTGTGTTTCAGGCTATGTGGAGGGACTGTATGAAAGCGGAGAAAGCACAGGCTGAAGAAGTGGATCAGTGGTTAAGAGCACATACTGCCCCTTCAGAGGACCTGAGTTCAGTTCCCAGCTACCATACTGGGTGCTTGTATCTCTATCTCCAGGCCAGAGCCTCTGTGGGTACCTGTACTCATAGGCACATATACACATAATTAAATATAATAAATAAATCTTAAAAAAATTAAAGAAAGTTTCCATTTGTTCAGGCTTTCAGCTCTTCTAGTTTCCCAAGGCCAGGTATAAGCAATATAAGTGGAAAAGCATTGGAAATTTCTCTGAGACAGGGAAGGAGAGGGAATTATAGCAGTAATGTGAGAAAAGGCTGGGTGAAGGTGTTGATCCACTTTACTGTTGAGAAAGGCAGAACACTCCACACTCCACTGATAAAGATCTATTAGCTCACAGAATCAAGGCATATTTTTCAAAGGACATCTTGTCCAAAACAATAAACAAATTATGCTTACATAGGGCCAAATGATGTATTCCCAAAGACATCTTTAATTAAGGACACCAAGGACAGTAATTAGGAAATGCTGAGTTAAAATGGTGTATATCTTTATATTCCCAGTACCCATCTTTCCTAGATTTATGACATGTTCCTCATAAATCCACCTTACAACTTTGTTTACTAAGAAAAATTCTTTGCTTACTAAGAAAAAGCCTTAAAATACATATGAATTATACCCCTTGGCAATGTTAAGAAGAGGAGCTAGAGAGATAGGGTCAGAGGTTAAGAGTGCAGAAGCAGAAGGAATAAGATTTCTGTGTTTTCAAGGCCAGCCTGCTTTACACAGCAAGTTCCAGAGTAACTAGGACATAGTGATACCTTGCTTCAAAAATAAAGGTGGTGGTGGGGATGCTGATGAAATGTCTCAATAGCTTGTTACTCTTGCAAAGGGGCTGGGTTCAGTTGCCAACACACATGCACAGCAGGAGGTTTGCAACCAGCTATAACTTCAGTTACAGGGGATTTGAAATGCTGCAGCCTCCAAGAATGTGCATGCATGTGGTACACACACCCTCATAGAGATAAACACACAAACACATACTTTTTAAAAAATCTTTTAAAAGTTTTAAAAGCAGGAGTGGCTTCTTATCAGCTGTTAGAGATGTAACACAAGGGTCTCCTAATATCACATATATACCCACTGTACAGAAGCCTTACTGGCAGGCTCTGGTAGAGAAATCAACATTGTTCTATTCGGTGTGCTTTGCACTCTCTTGAAGTACCTTCATTTCCATTTTTTAGTAAACTCAATTTATGCTTTGTATCTGCCTTGCTCTGAAATTAATTTCTCTGTCAAAGTCACAAATCCTACTTTTGCCTAGGTAGAGGACTCTGATAGGAATCCAGGCAATTGTTGATGTGGTGTGGAGCTGTGTTCCTCTCATTGGTGATAGACAGATACTATTTAAGTACAATATCATGACAGGTTCTAAGGACAACCCAGTCAATCCATTTGCAAATTCCTGAAGTACAGAAATGACAGAGAATTCTTGTTTAGGACTGATTTTTACACACAAAAACAAATAACACACCTCTAAACAATATTGGATAGCATAATATCTTTCTACTGAGAAGATAGTCAACACAGTTTGACCCTCCCACAATAGCAATAAATGTGTTAACTACACTTCTAAGCCTTTAAAAATAAAAATTTATACTTCAAAATGTGCAGGGGTGTTTTGCCGGCATATGTATCTATGTACCGGATGTGTGCCTGATTCTTGTGGATGCCAAAAAAGGCATCCGATCCTAGAAATGGAGTTAGAGAAGACTGTGAGTCATCATGTAGGTGCTGGGATTTGAACCTGGGTTTTCTGCAAGAGCAGCCAATGCTCTTAATCATTCAGCCATCTCTCCAGCCCAAACTTTAAATATTTTTAAGAATATTATTTAGAAGAGTAAAAGGCTAGAGACAATCAAAATGCCCAACAATAGGTAAATAGTTAAATAATTTTATATACTTTGAATGTTATAAAAATATCAAGTTTTCGATTTTTTTGTTTTGTTTTGTTTTTTGGATTTGGTTTTTTTGAGACAGGGTTTCTCTGTATAGCCCTGGCTGTCCTGGAACTCACTCTGTAGACCAGGCTGGCCTCGAACTCAGAAATCTGCCTGTCCCTGCCTCCCAGAGTGCTGGAATTACAGGCATGCGCCACCACCGCCCAGCAAAAATATCAAGTTTTTAAGTTAAGTGTGGCAGTGCTTTCCTGTAATTCCAGCAATCAAGAGATAGACACAGAAATTAAAAAATTCAAGGTCATTCCCAACTATATAGTGATGATGTGGCCAACCTGCTTTACATGAATCCCTATCTCAAAAAAATATATGGGATATGTGGTGGGGAATCAGCTGCAGGTAGAGTAGGGGTGAGAGAATGGAGAGAGTGGTGGGGTGGGGGCATCTTTAGGACATTCCAGAGACCTGGGACAGGGGGAGGCCCCAAGGAGTCTGTGAGGGTGACTCTAGATGAGACTCCTAGTAGTGGGGGATCTGGATCTGGAAGTGAGCACTGCCTGTAGCCAGACAGGACTCCTCATCAAGGGATAAGGACAACAACCTATCCAAAAATCTTTGACCCAAAATGTGTCCTGCCTACAAGATGTGCAGGGACAAAATGAAGCAGAGACTGAGGGAATGGCCAACTTGAGACCCATCCCATGGGCAAGAACCAATTCCCGACACTATTAATGATACTCTGTTATGCTTGCAGGCAGGATCCTAGCATATCTGTCCTCTGAGAGGCTCTACCTAATGGCTGACCAAAAAAGGTGCAGAGTCACAGACAAACATTAGATGGAGCTTGGGGAGTCTTATGGAAGGATTGGGGGAAGGACTGAGGAACCTGAAGAGGACAGGGACGCCACAAGAAGAATAGAGTCAACTAAACTGAACCCTTGGGGGCTCCCAGAGACTGAGTCACCAGCTAAGTAGCAAGCATGGGCTGGACCTTCCCCCACTCCACATATGTAGCAGATGTGGGTCTTCATGTGGGTCCCCCAACCACTGGAGTGAGGGCTGTCCTTGAACCTGTTCTTTCTGAGGAGAAGGGGAGGAGTGAATAGGGGGAGAAGCTGGGGGGAAACTGCATGCAAGGAGGGGGGGTGCATATTGGGATATAAAGTAAATAAACAAATGAAATAAAAAATGACTATATGGAGATCTGAAAAATATTCAATATTATGGACTATTCTTGATATCATAATGTTAAGACCTGATAAAGACAGCAGGAATGAAAATTGAACATTATACTTTTAAGAACTAGATTTTATGGTATATAGATCATTTCAGTGAAAATATATGTAAGATAAAAATTTGAGTGTAGAAAAAACATATGAACAGAAGAACAACTAAAAGAGAACATACTAAAATATCAGTAGCAGTTGGTTCTAGGAACTGGATTTTTGCATTATGTTAATTGACTTCTTTACAGTTTTCTCATTCAATACATATTATTTAGGTGTAGAGGTTGGGGGATGACTCAGAGCCTAAGAACATGTACTGTTCTTTCAGAAGTTAACAGTTTGGTTCCCAACACTCAAGTCTGGCAGCTTATAACCTCCTGTAACTTCAGCTCCAGGGGATCTAATCATCTCTTCTGAATGACATAGTCACTTACACTCATGCATATAACCACACACAGGTACACATCTATACACATACAATAATAAAAACAACTCTTAAAAAATAAGACTGAAGTACAATTAAAAGGTGTGAAAATTGTAAAACATATAAAATTGAAAATGACTTAAATGTACATCTAATTAAAAAGAAAAGAAAAAGTCACATTGTTTTCAAAGCGATGGGGGAAGTTTGTGGTTTGGGTGTGGATAGAGGGCGGGGCATACTGTATGAGTCAACATTTAGGAGGGGAAAGAAAAGCTACTCATCAAGCCACTAGTGGTTTGGTGTAGGGACATGTGGGGAAAGGGTTTGGTAAAGTGGGGTGGTCTAGATGGAGGAAGGAGGTTCATCTGAGGCAAGGCGGGAATCTCAGTCAGTGTGTATGCGTGCTTATGTGTTAAATTGTACATTGACTCATTTGTGCACAAACTGGATTATTCTCTTGGAAGCATCTAAGTATAAGCCTTAGACACATAGTTAACATAGAACAGTACAAAATCTAATCTCGAGCTAAGTACAAAAACTTAGAAACTGAATATCTTGATTAAATATAGAATCTAGCCTTGCCCAAAATTTCCACAAACTATTCACAACTGATAGTTGCTGTGTCTCAACTTTTCAACCTGTATATGAAAGAGTTATACTTCCTGTTTTCCACCTTCCTCACACAGAGGGGTATATAATAAATAACTGCTGCCTTTAAAAACTTCCCTAATTGTTTATAACTTAAAATCAATACAATTTAGTATATCTGACACTGTTCCCCACCATGAGTGGTCTTCAGACTAACCACATAGTAGACAGTCAGTTGAGTTAGCCACAATTAAGAGCAGATGCCGCACAGTCTTTAATGTCTGAAGGTTATAATCTTGTGGAAATTTACTTTTGCATCTTTGAGCTGCATGAACACTCACTTGAGTCTGACTAACTTACGCACTGACCTGGAATATGGCCCTCCATCAGACTTGCTCATTCTGGAATGTCTGCTCTATGGCCTGCTTAAGCAAAAATTATTCATTCCACTGCCCCACAGATTCTTTCTTATCCATAGGTTGGTGGTGATCTCCTACCTGGAATTTGAGCAGCATACAGTCTTTAGGACCAGCTAGGGAAAACTGCTTTATTCTTGGGGATGGAAATATTTTAGAATTTTGCTTACCATAATTCACAAGATTTATATCAAAATAGAAAGCTCTAGGTGGACATGTTGGGACAAAATTCTCAAAGAAAGACACGACCAGGAAGTTTTTGAGTCTGTAAATATTATGCATAATTGTCATTGCTCCAGTAATAATAGTAGCTCTCTTTTCCTGGACGTTTTATTGTTTGATTTTAGACAGTATCTTGTGTTCCCAGGCTGGCCTTAAACTCACTATATTATAGAAGATGACCTTGAATTTCTGATCCTCCTACTGCCATTTCCCGCATTCTGGGATTACAGGCATGGACCACCATACTTGGTTCGTGTGGCATTCTAGGTCAAACCCAGGATCTCATGAACACTAGGCAGGCACTCTGCCAACTGAGACACATCTCTGCATTCTTTCTACAAAGTCATTCACAGATTCTTACATAAAGCCTGTGAAGTTTGTGGCATTATCTTATTTATACTTCAGAGAGAAGAAAAGCCACTTGCAAGATCTGTGTCTAGGTCAAACAGCAAAGCTAGGAATTTTTTGAATAGCAATAATTCTATTTAATATAGAGTTTTTATTATATTTACTAAATGAGTTTTTATTCTTTGTGCTACTTAGCCTATCTGTATGTATGTGTAGTTTAGGAAGTAGAAAGCAGTAAGGCTGGTCTGGGCCCAGACTCCGGAAGGCATCAGTATTAACATGTATTAATAAGTATCAAGAAGGGTGTTAGAGGATGCATGTGAACGTGGTGGAGAGATACCTCAGATGATGATAGCAGAAGCTGGCTACCTCCTCACTTCCAACCTGATGCCACAAAGTTGGCTCTCCCACCTTCAACTCTAGTAAGAACTTACTACCCTGACAGTTATCAGGCCTCACTCCTTGTTTGACTCTTTAAGGAGTCCTCACCCTGTACCTTGCAGATGAAGCATCTTCCAACACCCCTGTCCTGGCCATATATATGCTGCTCTTGAGAGCCTGGCCACCACCCCAGAGGCATAAATACCCCTTTCTCCCTCCAATAAATGAATTTGTTCTCTGAAGCTGTGTTAATGACCTCAACTTAACGCTGACTGAGATCCTGCACAGCACCCATCTGTGCCTGGTTAAGCTGCCCTCCTTTCAGCCCAGGGGTCAATGGGCTTGGCTCTTTAGAAGGAGAAGCAGACAGAGCTTGGGAGCTGAGGGAACACTAACTGGGAATGCTGCAGACTTTTGAAACCTTGAAGCCAACCCCCAGTGACACAACTTTTCCAACAAGGCCATATCTCCTAGTCCTTCCCAAACAGTTGCATCAATTCGGGACTTATTATTCAAATATATGAGCCTACGGGGTGATATTCTCATTTATACCCTACAGCATGTTGCAGAACTGGACAAAGTTTTTTTTATTTTATTGTTTTATGTATTTGAGTGTTTGGCTTGCATGTATACCACTTGCATGTAGTGTACTCCTTGCATGCAATGCCTACAGAAACTAGAAGTGGGCACTGGAGCCCCTGGAACTGGAGTTACATATGACAATGAGCTGCTAGGTGGGTGCTGGGTCCCTGGAATGAACAGTTAGTGTTGTTAATCATTTAGCCAACTGTCTAGTCCCTTTATGTTAGTTTTGATGAGTTTCCATAAGGAGGGGATGTTTCTTGGGAGCTATTGACTTTATTGTTTGTTTGTTTGTTGAGACAGGGTTTCTCTGTGTAGCTAGCCTTGGCTGTCATGGAACTTGATCTGTAGACGAGGCTGGCCTTAAACCCACAGAGATCCACCTGCTTCTGCCTCCAAAGTGCTGGGATCAAAGGTGTGCACCATCATCACCAGGCTCACTATTGACTTATTAAAGAGTCAGTAATGGTCAGACTATTACCACCCATGCAACCCAGCTTGACTATCTGGTATGCAAACAGTCAGTTGCACAGGTTCCTGCACTCAGAAGCACTTCATGCCGGTCCTTGCTGTCTTTACTGTAAATATTTTCTTCTAGTTTGTCACAGAGAGAGATAATTCAGCGAGACAATTGAGCCTTCTGTCATGAGTCTTGGATAGGTTTCAGCCCCTGGTTCTCTGTTCTTTTGACCCTGCTGAGTCTCCATTTCCCTGCTTTGGCCCAGTCATCATTGCCTTCTTTCTTTCCTACCTTGTATCCCCTCCAGTGTCTAGGGATGAAGCCCGGTGGCAGCCATTCTGAAATGGCAGCAATGCCAAGGCATGTTTGAGGACGGAGTGAATGGAGGTAAATTATTTTTAAAGATCCCTCGTTTGCTATGTGCTTAAGGAAGGTGGCCTACGGAAAATGGGAAATGCCTGCCTTGGAGTCTTTCTTCCTAGCAGCTAAGAGAAGAATTATAAGTTAGTGGAGTGGAGGGGTTCCCAAGTTCTGGGAAGATTTGTAGTTAACCCAAAGATCCCTCTGTCCAGGGGACAGGTTGGTAAGTAATAAGTAAAACACAATGATGAACTGAGAGACACCTGATGTTGAATGGTCGAGGGGAGTTCTTATCAATAGGCAGGTAGAAATGAGCTCCCTCCTGTACAGAATGTACTTCTTTTGGTTGGAGAAAGAGACTCTGCAAGTGTGGATGACCCTCTGTGAATTCTTGGTTATTTATTAAGGTGGTTTTGTTTGTTTTGCTTTTGAGGCAGGGTCTCAAGCATCCCAGGTTGTCATCAAACGTGCTAGGTAGCTGAGGAAAACCTTGAACTTTTTCTAATCATCTTGCCTCCATCTCTTGGGTGACAAGATTATAGATGTGTACCAACACCATGTCCTTGTTTATGTGATGCTAGAGATTGACCTAAAGCTTTGTGTGTGGTAAGCAAGTACTCTTTACCAACTGAGCTCATCCCCAACTCAAGAGAAAGTTAAAGAGTTGGCAACATACATAGCAGAAACAGGGGGTATGTACTGCTAGACAAACATAACTTTAAAAGCTGGGTAAGACAACGTGGCTTGGCCTTCTGCAAAATGTGAGATCCTCAGAAATATTTTTCTTTGACTTGAGGATCTTTCACTTGAAGGCATTAATGAATGTGTTTCCTCTCAGAATCAGGAAGCTTGGGCAAGAGAATTTGAGGTTAGGAAAACATGCAGATGTCTTAAATGTGGTGAGGGGATTGGGCAACTTGGCCCTACTTACCGACCTGTTAAAAAGTACATACTTTCATTTCACTTTTTGTTTTTGTTTTTTTGAGATAGGGGTCTTGTGTTGCTCAGACTGGCTTGGAACGTCTTCCTCAAATGATCTCCCTAACCCTGCCTCTGGAGTGTTGTTGTAACTAGAGATAGATAGATGCTCATCATAATCCACAAAGGGACTACCCACCCCGTTTCAGACTGGCCTCAAACTTTCCCTGTAGCCGAGTATGACCTTGAACCCCCGATTCACCTCCCTAGTTCCGGTGGTATACTGGCCCACTCTGTTAAGTCTGATTTTGTGTAGTGCTTGGAATCAAACCTAGGGCTTCTCATACGCTAGGCAAATATTTTAGCAACAGAACCAGACCTAAGTTGATTTGCAAGAATGGAACACCACAGTCGCTAAAACAGAACGTGGCAGAGTAGCAGGTAATTTTCATTAAATCTCTAGTTCTACAGACACGTTCCTATTTATTTGGAAAACATGTATTTGTAAGTGAACGTGTACACAGAGGTCTAGAAAGTGCCACACGGAACTTGACTATCTGAGGGCAGATAGTATAAATCAATGGGCACTCACGTTTCTTGGTGTATTTTTGTTGTCTGGATCTTTCTACTTTCTCGTGACTTACTGGGAAGTGACGGAGCAGTTTTTGGCTGCGTCCGGTGATACTAAAAGGGGAGCACCCTGCGGGGGAGACCGGAGGAAGCCGGGGTCTCCTCTCTCTCACACAGCCTGAGGTGAGGATATCCCGCCCTACTGAGGTGATCCTGCGGAGGGGCGGAGCTCCGCCACTCTGAGGCGGGAGGCGGCTCCTGGGGGCGGGGCCAGTCCAGTGCAGTCGCACGCTCCGCTCCCACTATGCCCTTATAAGGAGCGCCCCGCGAGAGGGTTCGGGAATCCGGTCGCAATCCCTGCGGCGCAGCCCCAATCCCAGGCCCCTCCCTTGGGAATGGGGGCGGGGCGGGACATTGGCGGCGCTGCCCTAGGGGCGGAGCTTCTCGAAGAGAGACCAATAGGAGGCACAGTCCGGCTCTGAGCGGCGTTGCCATTGGGCGCGGCGGCGTGGATGGGCGGGGCGCCTGTGGGGCTGGTTACGCCGAGGGAAGCCCGGACTCTAGTCGCCGCTCTGAGTCAGTCTCTCGCCGCCGGCTCCCGGCCCTACGGATCCCAGTTTTCTGTTGCCCACGGTTCGCCGCCCCGCTAGCCGCCGCGATGCCGGTGTTTCACACGCGCACGATCGAGAGCATCCTGGAGCCGGTGGCGCAGCAGATCTCGCACCTGGTGATTATGCACGAGGAGGGCGAGGTGGACGGCAAAGCCATTCCTGACCTCACCGCGCCCGTGGCCGCTGTGCAGGCGGCCGTCAGCAACCTCGTCCGGGTGAGCGCGCCGGGCCTGGGATGGGAGCGCGGGTGGCAGATGTCTCCAGGGTCCCGGTCCGCCTCGCTGCTTGCATTCGCAGGCGCTTGGAGCACCGGGTGGGCTCCTGGGCAGGTGCCGTGGTTTCGAATGCTCATTTCTCTGGGCTGTGACCTTGAGCAAGCCACTGAGTGTGTCTGGGACCTCAGTTTCCTCATCTATAAAATGGGGCACTTGTGAGAAATCCTGCCTTGGGGCTGTGCTGTGAAGTCAGCGAGGTTTTAGTTGTAAAGTGCCTAGCGTGTGTGTGCCCGCAGTAGGCGCCCAAGAAATGGTAGTTGTTAGGTTGTCTCACAGTCCCTCCCCTGGGCAGGCTCGCGTCCCCTGCGTTGAGTACCTTGCTCTTAGCTCCTTTTTAGGCCTCTCCGGTCCAGCCTGTGGGTGGGTTCTCTTACGGGCTCCCTGCCTTTACTTCCAAGGATTCTTATTTGCACCTGGCTGCTCCCCTTTCTAATACTTCTGTCCCCCGAGACCCACATGCCCAGCCCTCCCCAGGGATCCTGGTGTCTGTCGCTTTTACCCAACTACTTGGCTTCCTCCTTTCTGTCGCCGCCTTCTTTCCTTCGGGGCGTTTTGCTCACACCCCCTGGACTCTTAACACCTTTACGCAGTTATTCATAACCAGGAGCCCCGCTTTTCTTCTGCCTGACCTTATAGTCATTCATTTTATTCCTTCCATGAAGCTTTACCTGCTGTCAATTGGCTTTCTTCCACTGGGGCCTTTCCAGATTCGGGGGGCGGGGGCCGGAGGGGGGGGGGGCTCCTCCTTCTGGCAGGAAGCAAGATGGAGCTGCTGTGAGAGGCCTGTGGAATCTGGGATCTGCAGAGGGGAAGCCTGGGGCGTTCTTTCCCAGTCCACACGTTTCCTGCCTGCCCCTGGCTCTTCACTGATCTTTGTAGCCTACTTCTGAAATGCGAAAAGAGATAGAGGCTAGTCCCTTAACTATACCCTGGCTAATGTCACACTTGCTCGAGGCTGGGTGTGACTCAGACGGTTGTTGCCTGTGAAGAACAACTCAGGAAAAAGTTCATACTGCTTTCCGAACCAAGCTGTTAAAATGGTGTGTCAGAGTAGTTGATAGGTAACTGTCAGTCGGGTGGGGCTTGTGTTATTTATCTGATTAGAGGACTTTAGTACATGCAACGTCTTCCTGGGTCCTCAGGGGCCTGGGACTGTCTTAAGCATTTTAGGAGACCGGTAGCAAGAAAGCTGGGTGGGGGGAGGGGAGGGGAGGGGAGGGAGGGCGGGACTCTAGGGACTAGGGACTGAAATTTCTGTTCTTTGTACTGATTAAGAAACTATTGAGTAGGAGCAGTGTACTCATTCAGACTGTCTATCTCGTTCTTGTTCTCTTTGTAGCTAATTTTAATCTCAGACCCCAGAGTACATTCTTATGTAGTGTTGTCTGACATGGCTGCATTCCAGGCCTCTGGTTTTTCAACAAATGGGAAACAATGTAAAGAGACAAGGTAATGGTGTTCCTCCATGTAGTACTTGAGGAAATGAAATCTTAAAACCACATGTTGCACTTGGAACACAGCTGGTGTAGTCAAGGGGTTGGTTGATATCTGGTTAGGCTATTTAGAGAAAAGTTATTTATGAGCTTCCATGCCATGAATTAATAAGCACTGAATGTGTGTTGTATAAAGAACATTGAATCAGTGGCCCTCAGGGTATGCATGAGAATCACTAGTGGGGCTTTGTAGATATAACTGTTTCCAGTTCCCATCCCAGACTTACTGAAGGCTTTCCAGGAAAAAAGGTTTTCTGTTTTTTAAAGTAGCTTCATAGGTGGTTATGATGGTCATAGTCAGGAGACATACAAAAGAAAAAGAGATATAAGATGGAAAAAAAATACATGTAGTTACATACTTCCTAACAGGTATAAAAGGTATTTGAGGTTGAATCAGTGGAGAGGATTGGGCTGATAAACAGTCATGAGCAAAGGTGCTACCAGGTTTCACTAAGCAGATTGTCTTGATTGCAGGTTGGGAAGCAAGTTCAAGAGAAATCAGACTGGAAGCCAGTGAATGGCATATGAGTAGTTTAGCAGAAGGTCTTATTTAACAAAATGCACAAATTGGTTGGGAGGGGGAGGATGGTGTATGAGGAAGAACATATGGGCTCTGGGGAGGCCAGAGGACCCATAAACTGCTTTCATAAATGTGTGGATCCTATATACATCTCAAGTTCCTAACTCCTTCCAGGAAAGCACAGTGTAAGTGGAACCTTTTTTCCTTTTCCCCAGTTCCAGTCTTCAGTGTTGATGCTCAAAAGATGGTTAAAGGAAGAGGGACCGTGTGAAGTTAGCCTGGGAAGCTCAAAGGCTTGAAATTGAGGCCTGTGCTTCAAATGCTGCACGAAGAATAGAAAAGGAATTAACTTTAAAAGCAGTAGAGAAATAATCGTAACTGGATAATAAAGCTCTAGGGTTGCAAAACTCATGCTGTTTCTATAAAAGAATGAAACTACGTTTTGAGCAAATATTTTGGAATCTACATAATCAGAACGTTTCTTGCAGATTACTTTGGGAGGCTGTATCCTTGGTCCAGTGCGTCTCTTCTGGAGTTTCTTTCAGATGATTTATATATGTATGCCAAAGTTGTCTTACATAGGTCAAGAAAAATGTATATTTTGAGTGAAATTAAACCCATCCACTTGGCATGGCATCTGTGGTCTCAGACATGGCTTCTTAAGCTATTTCTACTTGTGATTCCTTTTGGCTTGAGAAATTTTTACTCAGCCTTAGTTATAGATACATAAAATAGGCATATAAAATAAACAGTTATTAATAAATTCTAAGTTTATTTTAAAACATTTCTTTGGTATAGATAGAATTTTACTATTAATAAAAGATGCAAGTAAATTGCCTAGTATGAGGTAGATGTGCCTGTTTATTTGTGTGTCAAGAATGAACACTTGGCTGAATATTTGGTACTTCAGTGATACAGTACATCTTTAGTGTTTTTCAGAGTTGATGTGTATTTTGATTTTATAATCTGCAATTCTGAGAACTTAGCTCACATAAATATGTATCACAAAGTGGCAAAACTGTATATAAGGGTCATTTCAGAAACTTGGAGATCCTGTCCTTCTCCCAAGCCAAAATTCCATGTAACGATTTTCTTTTTTTTGGTGCAACTTGTCAGCAACTTAGACAGCATCTTTAAAAAAAAAAATCAATCATCTGAACATAATACAATCTCAGGACATTCTAATGTTATACTTTCATGCTTGGGAATCATGGTAAGAAAATATTAGACGTCTTTGCTTTTCTGTAATTAAACATTTATACTTCTAGAAGTGTAAAAAACTTTGTGTGCACAGCAAAAACACTGCAGTTTATCACTGACAGTGGTTCCCAATCTGAGTGGAGGTGTTTCAGGTCAGGCCATGCACAGTGCAAATGCATGTTGTATGCTCAGGTCCAAAGCTGTGATAAAGTTGCTCCATGCAGCATGGGTGAAGATGGCCAGAAACAATTTCAACTTATGACCTTGGTTCAGGAGCCTTTTACTGGTGCCACATAATTTATCCTTCCTACATTCCAGGTTATGACCCTATGAGGTCATGACCCACCATTTAAGAAGCTGGTGTCTCAATGACATCTGGATATTTCCAAAGTTAGATTTATTGGATGAAGATGAAACTCGTACTTGTTGAACATGGTCATTCACTTATAAAACAGAAATTTATTTAAATTCTCCTTGAATGTTAAGGCAGTAAGAATGATGCTGAACAGAATGATTGCTCTAGTAGATTGAAAGTTAGAGGTGGCATTTGGGAAGCAAAACACTGCAAGTTCAGAGGAAGGAGAGACGGCTTGATGAGAGAATTGGAGGCTTCATGGAAGATAGAACATGTGAGCTGATCATTTAAGGAACATTTAAGGTTGTGAGAATAAATGCCTTACAAATAGAAGGAACTAATCAGACAAAGGGGCAGAATTTTTAAGCATCTAAAAGCAAGTTCCAATTTGAACTGCTTTGGGAGGAGCAGGACTCATTTGGATTTGGAGTTCCTGTATCATTTTTTGTTTTTGGACACGGTCTTACTATGTAGATCTACCTGGCCCAGAACTCACATAGCTCTTCCTACCTCTCCTTCCTCAATGCAAGCTGGAATTAAAAGTGTGTGTCTCTATGTCCAGCTATAGTCATCTAAAACATAGTCCTTTGGTTACTGTATCTAGCAACTGGTTTTGTTTTTGTTTTGTTTTGTTTTTGTTTAACATTTTGTTTTTGTTTTTGTTTTGTCTGTGTAGCTCTGGCTTTTCTGGACCTTATTCTGTAGACCAGGCTGGCCTCAAAGTCAAAAGATCCAATTGCTTCTGCCTCCTGTGTTCTGGGGTTAAAGGTGTGTGCCACCACCACCTGCCTAAAGTGTAGGTTTACTACATGTTCCCAGGTCTGTTTCTCTCTCTCTAAAGGATTTATTTATTTTTATTTTATGTTCATTGGTGCTTTGCTTGCATGTGTGTGCGAGGCTGTCAGATCTTTTGGCATCAGAATTACAGTTTTGACCTGCCGTATGGGTGCTGGGACTTGAAGCTGGGTCCTCTCTAGGAAAGCAGCCAGTGAGTGCTCTTAAGTGCTGAGCTATCGCTTCAGCCCCTGAATGACATTTTTGTTGCACACTTGAGGAGGTCAGCTGGAAAATTTAAAAAGGTGTTTTTTTCTTTCCCCATTTTGTGTGTGTGTGTGTGTGTGTGTGTGTCTGTGTGTGTGGTCATACTGTGTGGGTATATATGGCTTTGCATGTGGTAGTCCAAGATTGACATTGGAAATCATACTCAATTGTTCTTCCACCTTGTCAGGGTCTCTCAGTCAAACCCAGAGCCCACTGATATGTAGTCTCTAGCTAGCTTGCTTCTTGGAGGAGCACCTGTCTCCTGCTTTCCAACGCGCTGCAATTACAGGCAGGCTACCACACCTCATAAAATAATTTTTTTGTATGTGTGTGGTATATGCGTGTGTTTGTGTGCGTGTGCACTTGTATAAGCATGTGTGTACAAATGTGTGTGTTCTTGGCCTGTGTGTATATTTTTTGGAGGCCAGAGGTTGAGGCTGGCATGTTCTTCTCAACTGCTTTTCCATCTTAATTTTTGACACACAGAAGTTTCTCACTGACCTGGAGGTTACAGGTTCAGCTAGACTGGCTTGCCAGTGAGCCCTGGCATCCTAGGGTTACAGATGGACAGTTCGGAGTACAACTTTGTACATGAATAGTGGGGATCTGAGATTAGTTCTTCATGCTTTCTCAGAAAACACTACCCACTAGGCCATGTCTCTAGTGCCTATGAAATACTTTAATGTTGGTGATCCTGCAGCAATCCTGTGGGTAGATATTGTGTGGTCCTAGATAAGGAAACTATGGTTTAGAGAAATTAAATAGCTTCTCTATAGCTAGTTAGCTTGGACTCAGATTCTTGCTGTCTTACTCCAGATCCTCCGGACGTATACCTCCACTGTTCATCTGTTAGATCAGGGTTGTTAAGTATCAGTGGAAAAGTTCCACCTGGAACTAGAAGCAGCAAGAATGGTGTTAGTCACATGTTTCCGTTTGTCCTGGGCCTGGCAGCAACCTTTGCAGAGTCTAGCTTTGGCATGGCCGTCATGACAGTTCTACATAGAGAGTGATGTGATGTGGGTTGCAGTTTCACCCCAAGTCTCCTATACTCCCCCTTCCTTCTTCCCTCCCTTTTCTTTCTCAGGAGTTAAAGAGTAGGTGCAGATCAGTCTCTAAATACCTTATTAAATAAATATATAAAGTATTTTTAAAGATACTTTATTAAAGTATTTAAAACAGATTAAGGCTTTAGAAAAGTCATATGTATGTATAAGTGATTGTTTAGCTTGAACTCTATTAAAACTAAGTAATATTTGAAATAAATTTGTATGTATTCTTTGGGAGATCATGAAATTTCTTTTAAAAAAACTGTCCCAGATCGAAAGGTATCATTAAAACGAGACCGACCGATGTGAATCTTATTCTGATAATATTAGCACTTTTGTATCTGAGAGAACAGAAGGTTTCTGGAAATTGTGTATATTTCTGCATAATTTTAATTGAGCCCAACATAAATGTTTGTTTATATCTACAAAGTAGGAAGTTAGCTGTTACATAAATAGCATTGAGCTAATTCTAAATAGGCACAGCAAGAGTCAACAGTAGTAGCTTTGGTTTGACCCCTCCCCGCTCCCATTACGGTTATGGTGACATTAGGGAAAACACCTTTATGGAGCTAGGACTCACTTGGGTATTAATACAATACTTCTTGTCTGTTTGCTTAAAGATAAAGCAGCCCAGGAGCTGGAGAGACAGTTCAGTGGCTACATGCACTTGTTGCGTTTATAAAGGACTTGGGCTTGGTTTCCAGCACCCATGTGGTGGTCATTCATAACTCCAGTTCCAGGGGTCTGACACCTTCTTCTGACCTCCATGAGTACCAGGCACACTTTTGGTAAACATGCATACATATAGTCAAAACACTCATATAGTATAAATAAAAATACAGCAGCCTGTTTATTTTATGTATTTATTTAACCTCTGCTCATTTATCCATGTATGAGTGTGTGTGTGTGTGTGTGTGTGTACTGTACCTGTATACTGAGAGGATGGCTTAGCAAGTAAAGGCACTTGTTGCCAAACCCGACAAGCTTGGTCCCTGGAACAAACATTGTGGAGGAGAGAACTGACTCCTACAAGCTGTTTCTGACTGTCACGTGCACCCCCTCAACTGTATGAAAAATCAAAAAGGAAAGTACATATATTTAACAAAATAAAAGCCTTCTGACAGGTTCTTAGTAAGTTACACCTTTTGGGAAAGGTAAATGGGAATACCCACATTATCTACATATTGCAGTCTAATGGATCATGTGTATGCTCTGGTAAAATACTCGGTTAAGGTGCTTCTCTTCTCTGGTAAGTTTTAGGGCTATGTCTGTTCTGTTCATAGACTTACAATACAAATTTTTAAATTTAAATGAATCTGCATAGCATTCATTTTAACATATACAACATTAGGAATCAATGTACAGTTGGTACTTCTAGTCTCTAGCTTTCAGACATCCTGTATAGCCAAGTTTAGAGCCTCACCAAATTTATAATGGTCTTTGGCTAATACAGGTCAAATATGTACTAAGGGAGGAGTGGATGGCTAATTGCCCATTGTTTGAGATAACAAAAGTGTTCAGGCTATTTTGAGTTGTGGTTTCTCTGTTTAGGAGTCATTTCAGCTATGCAGGCCACTTACTAAATTCATAGCTCAAGACTCTGCCTCCTATCTGGAAGAGGAATGGGATTTTACATTCTCTTTTTGGGAGTGCCTTTAAAAAATTTAACGATTCAGACCAGGTGTTCCTCTATTATTTGGAGCCCTGCTGGTTACAGTGCAGCCTCATGCTATGAGTCATGAGTTCCACATTAAAGAGCTGTATTTCTTTGAACCATATGGCAGGAGACAAAGATTTCAAGTTGATCTGCTGTTTTGCTTTCTGGCTGATTCAAATTCAGCCTCTTTTATTAGGGTTGTCATGAGAGTGGATCTCTCTCTCTCTCTCTCATCTCTCTCTTTCTCAGATCTCTGTCTCTCTCTGTCTCACTTTCTTTCTGTCTATACATACACACACACTTTATCTCATAGAGCTCCATATTTTATACTTCAAGATTTCAACAAGCCTGCCAGACAGGAAGTAGAAAGACAAATGAAAGCTTTTAAAGAGAAGTCCTTCCTCTAATACATGACAAATGAAAGCTTTTAAAGAGAAGTCCTTCCTCTAATATACCAATTTCTCTTGTGTTTCAGGAACTAGAACCAGCACTTGCTGCTACCAAAAGAAGTAGCAGTCTTCAAGTAGGAAGTATCAGAGAGAAGCTGATCTATAGGTGTCTTTGTAATAAAGCTCTGTGTTGAGGACTTCTGATGAGAAGAGTATTCTGTCAGATAATTGTTCCTCTCAGATAACTCTCACTTTCTAACTTTAGGCCTTCCTACAGGTGTTATATATAGGACTAGGAGAAGAAAACAAATTTCTCCTCAACCTCTATCCTCTCCAACACTGTTCTTTTAAACATTGTTTTGCTGTGACTTAGGTTATCTTGAACTGGCTGTGTAGTCCAGGCTGTCCTTGAGCTCAAGATCTTTTCTCCTGCCTCAGTCTTGCATAGCTTGGGCTAGTTTCAAACTTGATGACCTTGAACTGAGTCAGGTTACCACCTTCTAAGTTCTGGAAGAATATTTGTATGCTAGGACACTTAGCTAAAACTTTTCTTGTTACAAATTATATATATGTGTATGTATATATGTTTATATATTTGGAGACAGGGTTTTACTATGTAGCCCAAGCTGTCCTGGCCTCAACATCCTCCTGACTCTGCTACCTTAAATGCTGGAGTTACAGGAATGCACCACCATGCCTGGTATAAGTTGTATTTTCATTATTGAAAACTTAGTAGATTTTATATTTCTCAATGTTTCATATATATGAACACACACACACACCATTTTTATAATTTTTTTCACAATTAATGAAAAGTGCAAACAAAACCAAGAACCACCCCTAAAGCACTATCCTGTTTATAAATTTGCAATGAAGGCTGGCTGTATGATAGAGACCTTTTTTTTTCTTTTAAAGGATGTGAAATTTTTTTTTAGAGATTTATTTATTATTATAATTAAGTACGCTATAGTTGTCTTCAGACATACCAGAAGAAGGCATAGGATCCCATTACGGATGATTGTGAGCCACCATGTGGTTGCTGGGAATTGAACTCAGGATCTCTGGAAGAGCAGTCAGTGCTCTTAACTGCTGAACCATCTCTCCAGCCCCCATATAGGCCTTTAATTCTAGCAAAGGCAGGCCTGATCAACACAGAAGATTCCAAGTCACCCAAAGCCATGTAGTGAGAGTATGTATGTGTCTAAAATAAAATATTACAAAGAAAAGGGAGGAAACCCAATCACTTCGTGCCTCTTTGAAACTTTATCTTCCATATGCTGTCTGGGAAGCTAGGCTATAGTTGCCTGGCTGCACTTCCAGCAAGTACAGAGAGAAAAAACTTCAGAGTTAGCAGCTAGATCCTCCAAGACCTTGTATATTGACACATTTTTCAAGACATGTTGTCAAAGACTCATTGATTAAACTTGTTTAAATGTGTACATTACATGCAGAGATGATATGTCGATGATCTGAGTGAAAGGGGACCTTAGAAATTAGAAATTGTCAAGAAAATGGACATGGAAATGGAGGGTGCATTGGCTTCTTTCCCTTGGTTGTAAATTTTGTACTTCATACGCTGGGCCATCAGTCCTGGATGATTGATTTGATTGACGTTCTGCTTCCCCACTTCTCCTGGGTGTGTCTCTCTTTACATTGTTGGTTTCTTGAGGACAAGGATTTGTAGTCCCTCCTTAAGTGTGTTGTTCTCTGATACTTGGTGTTTCTGGTGTCATGTTAGCCTATTTCATGAGGAGGAGGATAGCTTTCTATTGGAAACCTTGGTGGTTCTCTTGTCCTGCCCCCAAATATCACTCTATTCCAAATGCCTGTTTGAACATAGAGAGAAGGATTAGTAAAGGACAGTATATTATGCTGGATACAGATTTTGGACTTTTGATTCCAAAAAAAAATGTTTTCTCTTCTTTGAGAAGTCAGGCTTTCCTTGGGTTGGTGTGAGCGTGGGCTGTGTATGTATGTGCATAGAGAGGGAGAGCTGAAAATTAGAACCAACAGTATTTCGATACTCATTGGGGTGCAGATAATAGAGTCATTGGCCCTTAGAGAACTTCCCACTGGTAAAATTTCCAGTTGAGTGACTTTCAAGAGGAAAGTGGCTGCGTTTGCTGCAGTTCTTAGCACAGCTGGCCACCATCCAGGTTAAAGTCATTCCTTCTTTTGAATGTAGCTTAAATTATTCCCACAAGTAAGCTTTCTGTTAGGAAAGAGAAATGGCATGCCTGTCTTTTGAGTTGAAAGCTGATGGTCTATTATTTACCTTCCCAACATTTTTGGCCTTCTTTGACTTCCCACCCTAGAATGCTCACCATTTGCCAGGTGGACAGTACATTTTTAGTCATATAGTTAAGATGAGGGGTTGGGAGAAGCTGGGCATGGTGGCGTACATATTTCATTCCAGTTCTCCGGAGGCAGAGACAGAATTATCTCGGAGATTGAGGCTAGCCTAGTCTATGTAGAACGTTTCAGACCAGCCAGTGCTATGAATTAAGACCCTGTCTCAATAAAATGAATAAAGTTGGATAAGTTGGGCAAATGGATTGTATACGCATTCTCTAATGCTTTCCAAATATTAACATCAAATACTAAACGGTACCTGTGTGCATTATTGGGTATTGTGATCAATGCTAGGATATTTAAGATACAGAAATCATGGCATGCAATACAATCACCCAGTTCATGTTGAATAAGTTCCAGGCACAGTCCCAGTGAGCATATGGAGACAGTCCTGTCACTGCCTTCTAGACTTTGTAGGTACCTGCACTGTCAAGCATCTTTCCCCAACCCCCAAATATTGAAATGTAAAATAAGCCTTGATCCTCCTTACCATTGGCGATTTGGTGATATGTACCATTGGAGAAATTATTTAGTTCCTAGTTCCTCTTCTGTAAAACAGAGGTAAAAATAAGGTGTACCTCTTAGTGTTGTTTGTATGAAATGAGTTCACAAACATATTTAGAACTATTATTGACACATAGTTAAGAATTCAGTATGTATTAGATTTTATCACTAATATTCTTTCCCATGATTTTAAGTCACATTTTAAATGTTAATCTAGTGAAAAGACTGTTGATCTTTTTAAAAAGAATGCCTAAGCATAGCTCTAACTTTTATTCAACAAGGCAAAATGCCAATGAAAGCTTTCAGTAGAATTCCATATGTTGTGGAATATAGAGTTTTACCAACTGTGGGAAAAATACCACAGCTTTAGGTAGTTGAACCTTTGATTTCCAGATTCCCATGATTAAAGACAATATCTATTTTTTCCTTTTTTTTGCAGGTTGGGTGGGATTACATTGATTAAATCCAGGGCTTTATACCTGCTAGGCAAAAGCTATACCACTGAACTATACTCATTTATACTAACCATTTATTTTTCCCCTCCCTTCCTCTTCTTTCCTCCTGTTTTTGAGATGGGTTTTTCTATGTTGCCCAAGCTGGTCTAGAATTCCTAAATTCAAACAATCCTTTTAGCTTCCCAAGTAGCAAGATTTCCAGAGTGGACCTGGCTTAATTTTTTTGTCAGTGGGGTTTGTGTGTGTGTGTGTGTGTATGTGTGTTCAAGACAGGATTTTTCTGTGTAGCCATGGCTGTCCTAGAACTCACTCTGTAGATCAGGCTGGTCTCAGACTCAGAGATCTGCCTGTTTTTGCCTCCCAAGTATTGGGATTAAAGGTGTGTGCTGCTGCCACCACTGCTACCACCACCCAGCTCCTGGTTTAAATATTTATTTTTTTGTTTATATATTTTGGTTTTTTTGAGACAGGTTTTCTTGGTGTGGCAGAGCCCTAACTGTCCTGGACTTGCTTTTGTAGACCAGGTTGGTTTCAAACTCACAGAGATTCACTTGTTTCTTCCTCCTGAGTTAGCTTCTTTGCTCATCTTTTGATAGATTTTTGGTTGTGTATGTCTATGGATATTAAAAAGTAACGCTGCTATTTCATCATAGTTTTAATGCCTTAAGAAATTTGGACTCTGTTCCTGATGGGTATAAAGTTCTGGTGGATGCGGGCTGGGGCTGTGAACTGCCCTCAGAGGCTGGAGAGTACACGTGCAATCAAAAGTAGGCCAAAGGCTGTTTTGGGGAATGCGGTGGGAAGAGAAGAAGGGAAGTTTGTTTTACTTTACAGAGGCTATTTTTGAAATATGAGGGAATTAGCCTGAGAAAATGGGAAAATCTATTGCAAGTGAACATAGAGAAGAGTGTAAATGTGTAGTTAGGAGTAGGGAAGGGTTAGACTACTAAGGCAGATTAGGCCTGCTAGGGAAGGAACTTTATTTGCCATATACACTTGCCACAAAGAAAAGAAAAGAAAAGCTGATTTATGAATATGTAAAACAGCCATCTAATTTAAAAGGTAAAAGGATTAGGGTTGAAAGGATCTCACTCCAGCTACCTGGGTTTCCTCTATCCTCTTAGGAAAGTAAGACGGTAGGAAACAGTGTCTTAGGAGTGTTTGGAGAGAGTTTTGGTACATGTCAGATATATGGTCCCTTTTTATGCAGTTGTGACTTGTCATACTGTCAGTCCAGTTTTCCCATTGTTATATTTTATAGAATACTTATTAATATTTAGAACTTTATGAGTTTGAAGCCAGCCTGGTCTAGGTCGAGTACCAGGACAAGGAGGGCCGTATAAAAAGATACTTGTATTGAAAAAAAAAAGATAGTCCAGTATTTTCCCCACCTTTTAGTACTGCCACTGCCTGGATTACTCTTCCTGTCTTGTTAGGATGAGCCCAGCATGCACACTGCTCTATGAAGCTCTTCAACTGCTCTGTTAAAGTCAGTCTCTCTTGGTGTTTCTGTAAGACTTGGCTCCGGTTCTTATCAAACCATCTTACAAGTTAGAACTCCTTGTGTTTGTGTGTTTCTGTCCTTCCTTCTGACTTCTGGCATCCGGCTTTGAGTTCTAGAGGGGGTCTAGTAGTCCTCACTGACTGGGTGGGATATTAATACTTTAACTCAGCTGGTTGTATTTACAGGACGACTAAATTAGTTTGCTTTCTTTCCTTTCTTTTTTCTCCCTCCCTCCCTTCCTTCCTTCTCCCTGCTATCATCAGAGCAAATATATACATATACATATATATACCTTCTTGTATATTGTCTGTGTGTACATATATATGTATACACACACATATACATATGCACGTTCACAAATAAAAATAAATTCTGAGCCATTACTAGTAGAGTGATTTAATACTTCCGAAGGCAATGATGTGTTGTTGTGTATGTGCTAAATGTTATTCCTAACTTGAGATGTCTCCAGAGTGAAGAAGCTATAAGTCAGTGAATATCATCTCTGTTGCGTCTCCAAAACCAACATTTTAGTGTTACATTTTACTTGATGCATATAGAGGACTGAATGGAAGCTCTAGCCTGGGCTAGTCTACAGCTTCTGTCAAAAGGCAGATTCCCGAGTCATGCTACTCCTAGAAGGAAAAAGAGAAATAGCTCTTTTCTCATACTTCTTGCCTTGAAATGAACCTTTAAACTTATGATTAGCAATGAAATAATATTTTCATTTTTTTCAATGACATTTGGCTAGTCTTTTCTTTCTGATTTTTCTTTTCTATCATCAAAGCTACTAGTCTGTATTAGCGTAATTGGCTCTTTATTTTTCCCTCAAGTAAATCATTTTAAGTGTAATCCTGATCTCAGCATCTTCCTGCCGAGAAACCTGCTAAGCTTCCTCCACAGTGTCTTCTAGTTTAATATAAAAAAATTTTTTTTTAGTTTCTTAAATGTTATGTTTATGAGTATTTTACATGATGAATGTACAGCATATGCATGTCTGGTACCCAGAAAAGTCAGAAGACGGTGTCCAATCCTCTAGAACTGGAGTTATAGACTGAGCCACTGTGTTGGTACTGGGAATTGAACCCCAGAGATCGTGGGCTGTTAACCACTGAATCATCTCTCAGGCCCTCTTCTAGCTGTTGAGGAGGATTACGGCAGTCCCTTTCTCCTCTTATTTCTTATTGAGAACAAGGTTCAGTAAACTGTAAACTCTGCCAAATTGTTATTGTTCAGGGGCTAACAATAATATTTACATTTTTGGCTAACCTTGAACTTCTTGGGTACTTATTATATGCATTCTGAGTTGCATATTACAGGTGTGCAAGTCCAGCTTAGTATTTACAGTTGGATCTTTTGGAAAAAAATAAAAAGAATATTTTATGATATGTGAAATGATAAGAAATTTAAATTTTAGTATCCATCAGGAAAAAACATAATTGGAATATAGCCGTGCCTATCAGTTTACTGATTTTGTATGGCTGCTTTCACACAAAATGGCCATTGAAAAATTGTGACGGAGATCATATGGCTCACAAAGTCTAAAATATTTACTCTCTGTCCTCTTCAAAACAAAACAAAGAAAGAAAGAAAGAAACAAACACACAACCACAAAGTAGATTTAGAGACTCAGAGAGGTTCTAATGCAGTGGCCTTGTTTTAAGAACAAGAAAATGTATTCTCAGCCGTAATGAACTGTGTGTATAAAGCACATTGCAGAGGAGAAGCCAGCCTCAGACTCAAGTGCTGCTCTACCCAGTGCCTCCTCCATGAAGTCTAAACTGCAGTGAGACTTTGCATGTATATGTGTGAACCATATGTATGCATGGTGTGTGCCTGAGGAGGCCAGAGGTGGTATCACATCCCCTGGCACTGCATGGAGTTATAGATAGTTGTGAATCTCTGTGTGGGTGTTGGGTATTTGAACTTGAGTTCTCTGAAAGAGCAGCCAGAGCTTTTAATGGCTGAGTCATTTCTCCAGCCCTGTGATACTTTTTAAAATTTTATTTATTTATTTATTTATTTATTTATTTATTTATTTATTTATTTTAAAGAAAAACAACCAGTAATGGACTGTTTATTCTCTTAGTTCTTCCTAAATCAGTCTTGACTTTGCCCTCGGGGAATAGGCATTTGAGATAGTAGGATTGGAGCATCCTAATGGTTCAGTTATCTCTGACAGATGTTCAATATCTAGATTGAGCTATTGATACTTGTACTGTAAGCAAAGGAAACAAGCTTAATATTCCTACAAGTCTTTCTCATGGCTAGCCCAGTGCTGTGTTAATATTACATGAGGAGGAAGGGTGAGATGTTCATCTACAGAAGGCACAAACTCTAGCAGCATTGCTGGGGGTGGCTGTAACTTTTCTTCTATCAGTACATCTCGGCTAGTCTGGTCCTGAGGTACAGCGCTGTTCTTGTATTTCACTTTTAGCATGTGTACAACTGAGTCTGTGCTCAACCTGCATGGATTCACACTGGATTGTGTTTGCATTTGTTGAAAAAATAAAAATATTCAGACGAGGGTGGGCAAGAGGGCTCAGTGGGTAGAAGTACTTGTTGTTCAAGCCTGATGATCTGAGTTCGATCCCTAGAACCCACATTAAGGTGGAAAGAGAGAAACAAGTCTGTCCTGTAAGCTGTTTTTTAGCTCCCTTCCCCTAGTTAAACAAAACAATGCAGAAGAAGAAAAGCTTTTAAAGGTACAACTTTGGGCATTTATTTAGTGTAGAGATCCTGAAAGCCTCTTTTTTGGGGGCATTTTAATTGGCAGCCTTGTCATTTGATTTCTGTATTGTACAGAAAAGAATTTTGAGCTCTGGCTGCTTATGAGAAATTGAGGCTTGAGTACTGCTTGTCCACTAACAAAGAAATAGTAAAATGTTGCTTTTGGCCCCGATTTAATGGGTCAGAGTGTTTATTATGGCCTGTAGCCAAATTCAGTTATTGTATTGTAAAAGGACTCTGAATAATCTCCAATTAGCAAGTGGAATGGCTCTTAGCATTAATAAAAACATTTAAAGACTTTTGCCACTGAGTTGCTATTTCAGATTTTGGCACCAGTTATTAATTGAAAGGAAAAAAGCCTACATTGTAGGTTAGTATTGGTTCAACTTTAAAAGCTAGTTGAAGCCAGGTTATCTGTGTATTCCTGTGTACACACCTGAGCTGCAGGTGGAAGCCAGAGGCTAATGTTGGATGTTTTCCTTAGTAGTTGACACCTTACATTTTGATGCAGGATCTTTTTGCTAAATTTGGAGTGCACTGATTGGCTGGATGGTTGGCCAGGATACCCTTGGGATACCTTCTGTCTCTGTAAAACATATGCTGCTGCTACTGGCTTTTATGTGGATGCCAGGGACCCTTAGCCTCTACTCAGTTAATATTTTCTAAGTGAATAACAGTTAAGGACACCAAGCCCAAATGAACCTGACTGACCTTGCCTGTGGAAAGAAACCAGGACAGTTGTCTATCAGTTAGACTGCGTCCTGATCCTACCTCCTATTGACTCATTGTCAACCTCAAGTTTTCCAGTTCTTGCCATGCCATAGATTTTTATAGGATTATGGGATCATGAAAGATAACTCCAGGAAGCATCAGACATCATTGAAACCCATTTTGTCATGTAAAGGGACAATAATAGAGAACAGCTTCTTTTCTGCTGGGATTCTTCCAGTTAGGATTAGAGCACGGATCTATGTAGATGAATGCCACAATTTGAGGGACTTTTTAGGCAAATCAATTAACCCATTGAAAAATGAGAAAATATGTTGTACCCTTCTTCTGTAGCTGTTATAAAGATTGAAAGTAATAAGAAGTCCTGTCTTGAAGCATCCATTCATTCATTTTCAAGATTTTCAAGACAAGAGTTTCTTTGTGTAGTTCTGGCAGTTTTTGAACTTGATCTGTAAACCAGGCTGACTTTGAACTCAGGGATCTACCTGCCTCTGCCTCCCAAGTGCTGGGATTAAAGGAATGGACCACTACTGCCTGGCAAAATTTATTTATTTATATTTTTGTGAGTTCCTTGTAACCCTAGGAATAAGGAGGTTGAGGCAGAAAAATAGCCACAAATGTGATGGCCAACACAGCCAGTTCTAGGGCAGCCAGGGCTACATTACAAGACCCTGTCTCCAAATAAACAAACCAAAACGAAAAAAAATGCAAGCAAATAAAAATAAAGGCAAGCGGGCACACGTCTGTGTGTGTTTACACACACACACACACACACACACACACACACACACACACATGTTTTAAAGGAAAAAGCCCTGAAATCATCAACGAGTACTGCAAGGGTAGGAAGAAAAAGACAAGGTGTAAACAGTGATGTCTGTTACCCACAAGGCCTAGTCAGCCTCTTGCCTCTGGGTTACTATTTCAGATTTTGGCACCAGGAATTATTAAAAGGAAAAAAAACCTACATTGTAGGTTAGTCCTGGTTCAACTTTAAAAGGTAATGTGTGCACTCCTGTGTTGTCCACCTGGGCAAAGAGAGCTTACTTTTTCCATTTATTGATACGGAGACTGAGACTTAAAGACAAGCCTAGGACAGAATTAGAAAACACAGTGAAGTGAGATTTGACTCTGTCACTCCAAGGCCAGAGTCTTCTACTCCACAGTACCTTCCAGGATGGGCATAGGATGTAGCTTTTCTAACATGGAAATAGATTGTTTGAAATTTCACTTAGAAATGGCTGTTCGGAATTATTTTTCTGCACAGAAAAATGGTTTGGTGGTGGCTACAAGTCTAGGCTCATTTACAAAGGCTGCAGTGTTATTTAAATTCTGCATATTTGTGAACTTAAAACTTAAGCAAAATATGTGTTTGTAATTCTAGCTAGTAAAGCAGAAAAAACCCACATGGTTAAGTTACTGTGGAAGACTTTAGAAAAAGTAAGTTTGATTAGAGGGCAGCAGTGAGGAAGGCAGAGATTGGATATTGGTGGGGTTTCTGGGCTGTTTCTGGACATTAGGCATGAATGGTACATTCATACGGATTACTTCCCTTTCCTTGATCATGCTTACGATACGACAGATGGTAATTCAGCTTAACTTCTTCCAGTAATATTTAGCTTTTCTACTTTCATATTCTTATCGTTTTTTTAATGGCATATGGGATCCTAGCTGGTCATCTTAATTCAGTTATAGAATGTTAGGGTTTCTAGGTCTATTGAAGAAAAATGAAAATAAAAGAATGGTTTTCTTAGTTGTACAGAAATTAGGAAGAAGGGAGGAGTTAAAGAGTAGGTGTGGGCAGATGTTTGTAGAATTAAATACAAACAGGCTGGGCTCCTTCCTTTAATCCTTGCAGTTCTTTTCTGAGTTCTTACTCTGTGCAGTCACTGTGTCATGGCTGTGAGGGAAAAACCATTCTTAGACCTGAAGTCACAGTTTCCCTGAGGAATTTGCACTGTATTTGAAACATTTGGTAAAAATAGTATTCAGGTCATGCAAAGATTTTTCCTTCCTCATCAGTACTTATGAGTATGCAATAATTACCTAATTGGAACCATTGGGGAATACTGATGAGTTCTCCTTTAAGTATAGTCTTTTTAATACCAAAAACTAAACCAACAACAACAACAAAAATCCTTCTTTTTTATTTTCCTGTAGTTAATGCTTGATTTATTATTATAGGTAGAACTAAAGGTGGGACTTGGGGGATCTCGAATTCAGCTAGGTATATGTGTTGGAAATAAGCATGAATACCACTTTAGTATTTGGGGGCCTTTAACTTTCTTAAGAGAAATAACCTTTGCACATCTCATTGCTCTCCTCCGCCTCCCTCCCTCCTTCCCTCCCTTTCTCTTCCTAGCTCCCCTCTTTTTCTTTCACCTGGGAATTGACTGCATGGCTGTGCACATGCTAGGCAGGTGTTCCACCACCAAGCTACATCTCCAGACCCAGAGCTTCATTCCTGAAGTGAGATATCTGGAATAGACTGCTGTATTCTTTCTCACCCTACAGTTTCCAATTCATGGAGTGGAAGGGGCCTAGTTATTTGTTTCTTTGAGGGAATTGGAAAGAAAGTGGGTGGTGAGGAAGATACAGGCGTGTACTTACTTTCCTGTTAATTTGGTGGCTCTCCAGAAGCCAGCTCTAAGTGGTTGTAAAGCCTATGGAAGAATTTTGAGTTGAAAGAGGAGATGAAGTATTTGCACATGGAAGGGAGCCTTTGCACTTTGGAAGCCTAATCACAGTGTCTTCTTAAATAGGATCTGGTGAACCAGGCTGCTCTGCTAACATTTATCCAGCCTTAATTAATGCATGCAATCTCAGTTGTTGGCTAGAATAAACAGCTGCTGCCAAGGCAGCTTAACCTGAGCTCTAAGAACCTCTGGTGTTGGATGAGCTTGTTTGACATTAGAAGTTGCCATTGACATGGTTCACCTGCCATTTGGCTTGTGTGATTGTGTTCTTATTTGTGCACATAAACATTAGTTTATTGAAATTTGTTACAAGTGGAAACTTTCAGCACTAACAGTTTCTTACATTTTGTAAATTGTTATGTGCCAAAGGATATTGTTGACAAAGTATGCATTTTCCTTTCCTTTCTTTTTCTTTTAAGACAAAGTATCACTATGTGTGTCATGCTGGCTTCAAACTCTCTGTAACCTTGGACTGGCTTTGTATTCCAGGCTGGCCTTAGACCTACAATCCTCTTGTCTTAACCTCCCTTGTACTGAGACTATAGGCATGTGCCATCATGCCTGGCCAGCACTTTGGAATTTCCTAATTATGAAGGCAATAATATTCATCTGCCCATCTTCCTATCTAGAATGTACCAAAAAGAATTAATAAGAAAATCATCTAAATTTATATTTTCTGTGATGTGTCTTTCTCTATCCAGTTTTCTTTTTTTCTGTTTAGATATTTAATTGGGGGACAATAGAATGTTTCATCATTAGGGAAATAGGCATTTTGAGTAAAGACCATGCTGTTAGGCAGATAGTCTAATTCACTGTACTGATTAAAAGTAAATCTTGTTTGGTAACATTAGAAAACACCACTGCTGCCTCCTGTAGCTGAGTGGTTAGTGAGTGAATCAGGATAGTTATAGGGCACTAAGGAGTTATGAGGACTGGGGTAAATTTAGAACAGTGTAGCCCTAACAAGTTATTATGACCCCCAGGTTATTGTCATATGGAAATATGGCTTAACAGTAATCAGATTTTCCCAGTTTTCAAGGAAGCCTGCAGGTCTGAATTACTTGTTAATATGAAAAATTTCCCGTTGTTTAGAGACTATTTCAGCCCATAGCATTATATACAGGACTTTTCAAGACATAGCTCCATTAAGGTTCTGTAATTTCCTAACCTTTTCACACTTCTTCTCTGCTCAGAACTCCATGTTTCTGCCAGGTAGATCGGTGCTGGCTCTGCTTTCATGTCTGATACTCCAGGGACTGGAAAGCTCTCTTTTCTGTTTCTCCTTGGAGAATGGTCAGTTGGCCTGAACTCCTTTTTCTCTCTTCTGTTTTAATAAGTCATGGAAACCTGGATGTAACCCTAGTAGAGCACACAGTTTTTGCTTAAGCATTTGTCTTGTTTAAGAAGGTCATGGGTAGACTCACTTGTATTCCATGGTGATGTACACAGTCTTACCATATAGGGAGTGCTTAGTAAGTGCTTGATTCAGTGAATGACTACGTTGAAAAGCAGAGTGGATTACAGTACTAGTTTTTCTGGATGTATGACACCTGATGGGCTGGCCAGTTAGGAATGATTGTCAGAGGTTGTCAGTGAAGAGGTAGGGTGAAATGCAAATCTATCTTCATTATAGAAGACAGTGCTGATGGTAGGTCACAAACATTATTATCAAGTGGCCTGAGCCTGGCATTGGGTACATGTATACTCACAATGATTTTTCTATATAATGGATTGCTCAGGCTAACGGTGGCATTAAAGACTGATTTCAGCTAAAGTACTGTTTTATGCCCAAGTCTGATCTTGATTGGTTAGTCATAAATGATTGCCCTTGTGGACTGTGCCATTGTAAAAGCTTAGATTAAGATCCTGTTGTCTAGCTGAGTATGGTGGTGCACACCTTAACACCAGTACTCCAAAGGTAGGGGACAGGGGGATTTCTGATATTAAGATCGTGCTGGTCTCAAGGCTACTCAAATCTATTTATGGAGGTCTAGGCCAGCTGGGACTACATAGTGAGACCTTGTATTTCAAAGAAAGGAAGGAAGCCGGGCAGTGGTGGCGCATGCCTTTAATCCCAGCACTTGAGAGGCAGAGAGGCAGGCAGATTTCTGAGTTCAAGGCCAGCCTGGTCTACAAAGTGAGTTCCAGGACAGCCAGGGCTACACAGAGAAACCCTGTCTCGAAAAATACCAACCCCCCCCCCCCCCAAAAAAAAAACAGTACCAAAGGAAGGAAGGAAGGAAGAACAAAGAAAAGAAAAAGAAAGAAAACTTATGTTTAAAGATGGTCTCACTTTACAGCCTGGGCTGGATTTTACCTCATGGTCCTCCTGCTTCATTAAAGACTGAGGGTAACAGCATGCACCACCGTGTCCGCCACCTTGCCACCTTTGTAAAGCCCTGTAGTCACCACTTATGCTATACAAACTGGTGGGTGATACAAATCCTCCCTGCAGTGCTTTGTCTTAACAATTTAGTGTAGCTGAGGGAGACATCTATTAACATATTTTTCAGTCTAGGTAGTAACTTGGCTAGCACCTCCCCCTTCCCTTGTCCCCTGGAAAGAAAGCAATCAGTCTACATTTTTGAACTTGAGTAGGTTGTGATGAAAAGATTAATAACAACAGCAGAAGACAAAAGCCTTCTTATATAGAATTTTTGATGTGAAAGTCACATATTGAACAAAGGATATTTAAATTAACTACAGAGCAAAGTAAGAGCCTTCAGAAGAGAGAAGGCTTCCTGCCAAGTCCCCTGAAGCCGCTGGGCCTGGTTCTCATTCACTACCACTACTTCAGTTTATGTGACCAGGGATGTGCTCTTTCCTTTTCTCTCCCTACCACCTAGGCGACACATAGTTGGCAGGGAGCGCTTGAATTTTGGATTGAAGATGAATCAGGTCTTAAGAGCAATGGCTATCAGTGAACATATCTGAGTACTACAGAGCAATACAATTGGAATTTAGCAATGATAACTGATTTAAAATAGTGACCAGACAGCTTGCTCAGAACCTCATGTAATTAAGGACCATTTGTTAATATTTTCTTTGCTTTTACATTTTAAAAATTCTTTTTAATCATATGTATGTATCTGTGTGTGGATTAAACGCACACAAGTGCAGGTGTGCACAGAGGCCAGAGGTATCGGAAGCCCCAGGAGCTGGAGTTACAAGTGGTTGTGAGCCACTGGGTATGGCTACTGAGAATTGAACTCGGGTCCTTAGAAAGAACAGCAAGCTTATCCTTAACTGCTGTGCTGTCTTTCAAGATCCTGAATTTTTCAGTAGAAAATTTCTGGTTTTTTTGCTTTCCTATATAAGAATTACAGTAGTAGTATTGTCATTTATCGTAAAATATTTGGTTAATTACATTGCACTCCAAAATTAATTCACTCACTTTAATACTTTGTTATTTATAAGTTATTAGAGTCCATCAAAAGTTTCCCAACTTTATTGCTACATTTTAACACTTTAATTAAAAGCCTTATTATTAGTAATATTAGTATTATTAGTATTGTCTGTGTTTATGTGTGTGAACTAGAGGCCAGAGGAGGGAATTGGAGCCTCTGGAACTGGAGTCATAGGTGGCTGTGAAATTGTTAACAAAGATACTGGAATGTGGACTTGGGTCCTTTGGATGAGCAGACATTGCTCTTAATCACTGAGCCATCACCTCATCGCCTAAGGCACTTAGGTCACAGTGATGGAGGGCACAATGAAAGGAAAAGTAGTTACATAATGTATCTGAGGTCACAGCCGTTTATTAGCTAATCTGGAACAACAAATGAGGTACCAAATTCTATCCTGTATCAGCTTTTGGCTTAACAAGCCAGGTGTTTTGGTGATGTGGTGTTACACAGGTGTGAGACACATTACTGACCTATTGGGAATAATAAACCTAACACTAAACTTAGAACACCGAACATTAATCTTTTAAAACAACCTGTTTCCCAACCCTTTCTATTAACTCATTCTTCCGTTACTCATCAGCCTTTATTTTATGTCTTTACCAAATGACCTCTTCACAAAAAGAAAGAGCTAGGTCTGGAACTTAGTGTTGTAGATAGAGAAGCAAAGGATCACAGAGCTCAGCCACAAAAATGAGCATACACGAGTCAGATGCACAGGCTGGAGTGGCTTCAGCTAAGGAAATGGTCTAGAAAGGAGAGTTAGGCTACCATGACCTGCAGGTCTGTTGAAGGGCTGTCATCCTCTGTCTACTTCTGGACAGTTCAGTGTCCATGGCATAAGTGTCATAGCATCGAGGGCGTCCAGAGAAGCCAGTTTCTAAGGTATAATGGGTCAGAATGATATCTACTGATTTGTAAACCACTGATAAAGTCCAGGCAAACCAAAGACAAAACTTTGAGTTTTGAAGCCACCAAACAAGAGATGACAAGAAATACATTTCCTCTAGTCTCCCCCGACCATGCAGAGTTTCTATAGTACTTATGTTTTATAAATGAAAATACAACACAAGCAAGAAGGAGATTAGTTCACTAGATACCGTGTTATCTGATGGGAGTCTGAAATAGTTTATATGTACAATAGGTTTATGTTTTTGCCCAGGATCTCACTGGGTTATTCACGGTGGCCTAGAACTTGGATTGGAATCTTCCTGAGTAGCATGGTCACTGGGCCCAGATCTTTAGGATAAGAGTTTTCTCCGTGGCTTCAAAGTCTCGGCTCTAGTATTATTTCTTTAGAACAAACTGTTTTGTCTGCTTTTATTTATTTATTTATTTATTTATTTATTTATTTATTTATTTATTTTAGATTTCACTTTATGTGTATGAATGTTTTGCCTGTGTGTGTACACCTGCGTACCACGCCTCTGCCTCCTGAGTGTCCCACCACTCCTGGGTTATGCAGTGCTGTGGATCAAACCTGGGGCTTCCCACATGCTTGGCCAGTGCTCTACCTTCTGCATGCTAGGCAGCCAACTGAGCCTCAGCCTCAGCTCTATTTGCTTGTGACTTTCTGTGCAACCTTACTAGAATTTAAGTTCCACACTGGCAGGAAACTTACTATTTGCTTCATCTTTACTACCTAGGGCAGTGTCTGACGTGTGGGTCAGTGACACTGAACAACCCTCCCTTTCTAAAGGAGATTTGAGAGGAACTCACCTCCTTTCTTCTTTCTCCTTTGCTTGCTGTTTCTCCACCCCCCCTGCTCCCTATGTATACTTTAAAAGGACTCTCCGTGTTTCTTAACTGTGAATATTCTTTTAAGTCCATTATTCTTAGTATGAACTGGTGACCTCATGCCTGAACTTCGTCCTTTACTTCATGAAATCATGGCCCACAGCTTTTTGAATGGTTGGTTTCAGCCAGCAAACACAGTGAACAATACATCTGGAAATATTCTGTCATATTTTATCTGAGAAACTCTTAAAGTGGCTGCTCATTTGAAAGGCTTTTATTATGCTACAGACAGTCTATTGTCTGTGGAAGTGCTGGCTCTTACACAGCACTGTGTGCTGCTTTTTCTGAGCTATTAACTTGATAGAAAAAAAAAAAAAACTTGTCTTCAGTAATTTACGCCTGGCTTGTATTCCCTAAGAATAGTATATTATTGTAGCTTTTTCTTTAGCTGATTTATTGTGCATTTAGGGATTTTCTTGCTCACTTTTTTCTTTAAACCCAAATCAAGAGTCAAATGGCTAAGTAGGATTAAGAGGCGCCCTAACCGGGCTTGAGACATTTCCCATTTCTGCACTGCAGAGTGGCTTATCCTCGTGACTGAGCATACCTAAGGAGGTTGATGCCGATAAAGTGGGTGGGTTTCACTGCTTACAGCGGTGCCTCTCGCCGTGGTTTCTCAAGCTTTTGGTAATATCAGATGTATAGCTCACCTCTTTGGCATAGTAGGTAGTTAGGATACAAGGGGATAATAATGGCCATCTAACCTTTGCACAGGAGTGATTTTTGAAAAGAATAAGGAAGATTATAATTTGTGGTATAATACATACAAGTACTTACACAGTCTAGTTAATATGATTTAATCTTTTTCCCATTTATTTATTTACTTTACATCTTGATCACAGCCACCCTCTCACCCAGTCCCTTCCCTCCTCCCCACTGACCTTCTCTTCTGAGAGGAGGGAAGGCCTCTTGGGTACTAACCCACCCTGGCACACCAAGTCACCGCAGGACTGGGAACATCTCCCACTGAAGACAGACTAGGCAGCCCAGTTAGGTGAACAGGATCCACAGGTAGGCAACAGAGTCAGGGATAGTGCCCCTCCAATGGCCCCAGTTGGGGGACCTACATGAACACCAAGATGCACATCTGCTACATGTGGGGGTGGGGAGAGAGGGCGGGCAACTAGGTCCAGCCCATGTGTTCTCCTTGATTAGTTCTTCAGTGACTTAATATTTTGACAATTTTTGTGGTGCTGAGGATACATTTTATTTACTTATTCAAGTCTTATTTATTATTAGTTACTATTTGTGATGCGTGTGTATGCATGCACATATGTAGGGACATGTACCTACAGGTGCATGTGCATTTGCATGTGGAGGCCAGAGGTCATGTAAGGTGGTATTCTCAAGGAGCTGTCTATCTTATTTTTTGATCACTGGGATTTGAAGTTTGCCAGTTAGTCTAGACTAGTGGTCCATCACCACATTCCCAGCACTGGGATTACAAGCATATGCTACCACACCTGGCTTTTTCATGGGTTCTAGAACTCAAAGTCTGGTTGTCATGTGTTCAGGGCAAGTACCAACTAAGCTTGCTCTCTAGCCTTGTTTGTATCTTTTGTTTTTCAGGGAAAGTTTCACTCTGTAGCCCCAGCTTTCCTGGAGCTCAGTGTATAGTCCAGGGTAACCTCAAATCCATGGCGATTGTCTCTCAGCCTCCTAAGTACCAAAATCATATGCTTGAGCCAGCACACGTGGCTTAGTGTTAACAACCTAAAAATTATATTATATAAGTTATTTTTAATATTTTTGGCGGAGAGCTGGGAATTGAACCTAAGGTTGTATGTACCAGGCCAGTGTAACAGCCAGCTATAGCTCCAGACTGGCTTTATGATGTTAAACTCACTCCGTACCTGGGTTTTGTACACTTGTCACCCTCCTGCCTTTGTTCCCTGGTGCTGAGATTGTAGGTATGAGCTACTACATCTAGCTATCGTTCTTCTAAGTGAAACAGAAGGTCAGAAGTAGTTTCCCACAGCGTTGAGTCTTTATAACAATATTGACCTTCCCTTGAATTAAGATGTGCCTTGATTTGCTTAACTCTTTCTGTTAGGTAAGTTATTTTAAAAGTATTTTGGTTGTTATGAATAACATGGTAGTGAACACTTTTGTGAATATTGTAATTATCAGATTTGGTGCTATATCTTGTAAGATCTGGAAAAGCATGTTATTTTCACATTTACATACATGTATAGATAAATGTCATACTAAGATTTCATGTTTTATTGTTTGATTTCAAGTATCAGAGTCAGAGTTTCATTTTTCCCGTCTTCTTTCCCCCTCCCCACATATATATTTGTGTGCATAATATTTTATATATTCATTTTACTGTGCCTAATTTGTTGAGAGATGTTTTTCAGTGTAGCACGTACATGTGTATTTTCAGCAGGTTTCTCTAATTCCTCACTTTTCTTAGTGACGCATGCCGCCAAGTTTCTTTAAAGAATGGTTACAGCACTGTGTTTTGACTTCATGTTGTTTCCTAATTTTGTGAAAACATGATATGGGAACGATTCTTTTTCTTTTCCTTTTCCTTGTGAGACAAGTTCTCATGCCTCCTCTGCTGGCTTTGACCTCACTATGCAAATAAGGATTCCTCACTTTTCTTTTGAAACTAGATTGTGGAGGGCTTTTGTTTGTTGTTGTTTTGACTGGTACTATATGCTGGTCTCAAACTGGTAACAATCTTGGCTCAGCCTCTTGAGTGATGGGATTGTGGGTATTTGCTACCATGCCTGGATTCATTATGTCTTAAACTGTGTTTCAGACATGCTTAAGTAAAGGTTAGTAACAGTCTGAGAATTTATGTTTGACTCATGCCTTTCTCTTGTAGGTTGGAAAAGAGACTGTTCAGACCACCGAGGATCAGATTTTGAAGAGAGATATGCCACCAGCATTTATTAAGTGAGTAACCAGTCATTTGTTACTAAGTAGAATAGTATTCTTGATAGAAGGAAAAAGTACTTAATCCCAAGAGTTACCCCCAACCCCATTTCTCTGCATGTGTGTGTTCATGTGTATGTGGAGGCTGAAAATAAAATAAATCCTAAAACAAACACCCCTCCCCCAAGACGGCTCTTGGTGGTAATTAGGGTAGCAATCAATCCTTTACTCTGGCCAACTGGAAATGAAAAAATAATTAATCTTTTCTCCTGCTATTCTTATATAAAGTTTATTTCAGAGTAACTTCGTAGCCCTATTTGAGGAGGAGAATGTGAACTGTACATATGGAAGGAATGATGGAATTAGAGTCAGCACTGTATATATTTCAGTGAAACATTACTCATGTAAGGGCAATCAGAGGCTGAAGCCCAGAGATTTGAACATTTATTTATCATGAGGCAGTAAACTTGGTCTCCATGAGAACATGGGAAAACCAGTGTGTTATGATGAACTGAAAAATACCGAGCAGTTTATTTAAAAGTTTATCACTTAATTAGCTCCGCTGAAATCTTACTGTAGCTTAGAGCCCAAACAAGATGAATGCTGGTGTCAGCTCTGGAGGCAAGGACATTCTCTACATTTGAATCACAATGGTTAGGTTTTTCTTGCTTTTCTTTAGGATGTAAGGAAGCAGAAAATAGATGTCTTGGCTGTGAAGGGGAAGGGACAGAGGGAAACAGATGGAAGCAATTAATTACATCTTGGAATTGTTGAGTAGGACATTCTTTGGGGCTATTTGGTTGATGTTTGGATGTTTCTAGGGCATTACTGACCTTTGCTTCCTCTGAAGTCTGTTTTACATGGATCTAAATAGTGACTGCTTCTTAGGCAGCACGAGGAAGGAAATAAGTTTTAGAAATGTACTGTTGGGTTCTCTTTCTAGACTGTGAGGATGCCAAGGCTACAGAAAGCAGAAGACTCTTGGCCCATGGCTAGGTTCATATTCAAATCATCTTGTATGTATTTAAAGAGGTTTCAGGGAAGGATATGCCATTTTAGGGTTTGGGATCATCCCAAAATCAAATTACAGGCTTACTTGCATGACTGGAAATTCAGGAAATATTGAAAAGTGGGTTTAATATTAATTAAAAGTGACACACAGATTGAACATTCTAGTAAAAACAAAACAAAAAACAAAAAACACCTCAATTTCCTTCCAAAACCCTTAAAATCAAAGCTATTTCTGATCTTACGTGTCTTAGATACAGAATATTCAAACTGAGTTTATACTGAAATTGCCTTTGAAGGACTTGCAGTGCACAGGATGTTCCATCTTGTAAAAGAACCATTTAAAGGCTGGGTACAGTGACAGGCATCTTTAATCTCAGCACTCAGGAGGCAAGGACAATCAGATGTGTATGAGTTCCAGGCCAGCCTGATCTACAGAGTGAGTTCGTAAACAGCCAGGGTTACATAGTGAGACTCTTGTTTAAAAAAAAAAAAAAAAAAAAACAGAGCAAACCCCAAACAATGATGTTTTAATACAGAACAATATTTTCGGGACACGGCAAGGTTTTCTTTTTGTGGGTGGAACAAGTTATCTCGCCTCTGACTGCCCTGGAAAATTAGTTCACAATTCACTAAGTTTACTCAAGATTTGGATCATAGCCACATTGCTTGACAATTGCCATAGAAACTGTTTTGATCCTCATAAACTTTAGGAGAGCAGTAGCCTTGATAGACTATTAAAATACTAGACTCACCTCCTAAGAAGTGATTTATCCTTTAGAAACTGTCAGCCTGCATGGTGGCTCTCTCATTCCATGTTTATATTTTTTATTTTCATCAATCATCATCAGTTAGCTGAACATTAATTAATATTTATATGTAATTGATTAATGGCCTAGACACACTCATTGGTTAATTATTTATTGCTGTCTATTTGTCTAGCATGCTCATTGCTATATAGAATAGCAGTTCATAACACTATACAGTGAAAAATGCCCTGAAATACCTTATAAGTAGTTTATTAATAGTAATAAACTACAAAATTTACCAGTACTTTATTTTAAAAGAATTGAGGGCTGAGGAGATGGCTTATCAGGTAAGAGCATGGTTGCTCTTCTAAAGGACCTCGGTTTGGTTCCCAGTACTCACACTATAGCTCACAGCCACCTACCTACCTATATTGGCCCACTTCAGGTCTTCTGGCCACCATAGGCACCACGCAGCATATGCATATACTACACAGACTACACGCTGACAAAACACACACATATATAAGATTAAGGGAAAAAATTAAAATGGGTATATTGAGACTGGCCAAGAGGTAAGGGCAGGCGTTGCTGGAGAGAAAAGAAATGGAGAGTATTCAGTCCCACATCCCTCATCACTGCCTGCTGGTGGTGTTCTTATTCTTTCACTCAAGTGCAGTATACTATTTTGCTTTTTCTTTTATTTTTTTCCTGGAAGAGGAAGGAGTGGAATTAGAGCTCTTGTGCCTGGGAATTGCACATAGTTCCAGACACACACATGGGGGCATGTTGGGGTGTGTCATATATATGAACTGTCTTTTTGTTTTTCTTTTTCAAACAGCAATCTCACACTTAGCTCACCTGGTTTCAAATTCAAGATCCTTCTGCCTGAGCTTCCTGAGCTAGTTGGATTACAGGTGTCTTTTCCTGTGTATCAACGAGAAACCAAAGGTGGAGATATTTTGAGGACTTTCAAGTTCAGAAGCTGTGATACAATGGACTTTATAAGAACTGTCAGAGTAGGCGTGAATAGTAGAAGGTGTTGTCATGCTCAGTGTGGGACTTGGGAGAATAGAGAAGGCAAGCTACTCTGGATGCAGGAAAGTAGATGTTAGTCATGGAGGTGCCTGAGCAGAGGGCTGGTACTGGCAGAAACTAAGCCTAGCGCAGTAGTTTGGGACCACGAACTTCCTTGAAAGTCCACGGGACAACGAAAGTCCTTGAAGGCCTGACTGGGGAGTTTAGAGCTGGCAGGAAAGAAGCTTTGTAGTTTTTGAGCCACAGGATGACAGCACGAAAGCAGTTTTTCAGCAGGGTTCATACCCAGATTCAGAATGGATAGATAATAGGCATCAGTGCTGCAATGAAGAATAAGTTGTGTGTCAAACCGGACAGCTTCATCTTCTGCCAGTGTGAACTTTGATTCCTTTGATTTACATTGATTTCTTACAGATGAGAAATGTTCTTCATGAATTGTTTGAATTTTTCTTGAGAAAAAATTGCCTTTGTAGTATACTGTGGAACCTCATTCTTTTTTAGTTTCTCCTTTTCTTTTTCTTTTTCTCATTCCTTCTTTCTTTCTCTCTTTCTCTCTTTCTTTCTTTCTTTCTTTCTTTCTTTCTTTCTTTCTTTCTTTCTTTCTTTCTTTCTTTCTTTCTCTCTCTTTCTTTGTCTTTCTTTCTTTCTTTCTTTCTTTGTCTTTCTTTCTTTCTTTCTTTCTTTCTTTCTTTCTTTCTTTCTTTCTTTCTTTCTTTCTTTCTTTCTTTCTTTCTTTCTTTCTTTGTCTTTCTGTCTTTCTGTCTTTTTTTTTTTTTTTTTTTTTTTTTTTTGGAAACAGGGTTTCACTGTGTGGCCCTGGCTGTTCCAGAATTCCTTATGTAGACCCCTGCGGGCCTCACAGAGATCCTGCTGCCTCTGCCTCTGCTTCCTGAGTAGGAAGTGCATTCTCATTTCTTGGCCAGGCCTAAGGCTGCTCACAGTGCCCCCTGGGTTCTCAGACTGTCACTTGCTGTCCTGTAAGGGAACTCCCTGTAAAGAGCAGAGTGAGTGTTTTTCTGCTGGCAGGCAAACGCTGTTGCACAGGGACTGGAACGTGTTACCTTCTGCCTCATTGCAGCTTTCAACAGCTTGCTGGGAACTGTCAAAGCTCTGGTTGATCTGCCAGCTTGGATTGTTTCTGAAGCATATTGGGCCATCTAGGCCTGCTGAATGAAACAATGTTCTGAGAGTGTTGTGAGAGAGAGCTCTGTGCTCCATCCATTCATCTGCTTCCCCGGGAAGCACCTTATTCTCATCCTTACTGAGAGCTCTCACTGCAGCAGCATTTTGGCACATACCTGCACGGTTTTACCATAGTTTATATTAATGTATAACAAATACATTTTAAAGGTATTAACATATTAAATCGAATTGAGGTCTTTTTGGCCTAAGGTACAAAGTGTTTTGTTTTATATTATCAGCACTTAAAATTAGCTTTTGTTTTCTTTTGATTTTATTTTGATTTAATTGTCTTGTGATTTGTTTTTTTTTTTAATTGAAAAGGGAAGTAAAAACACTTTATGATAAAATTAAAGATTTACATGAAAAATATTTCAGATAAAATAGAAGAACACGTTAAAATTGACAATTTTCATGGAAAATTAAAGAGTAAAGTGGTACACATAAAATACATTACTAAATTAATTGAAATATGAAATATAAACATTTTATGATAGAATTGAAGATTTACGTGGAAAATATTTCTGATAAAATTGTAGAAAAATGTAGAAACACAAATTAGAATTGAAGATTATCATGGAAAATTTTATATAGATATAATAATGGTAGGCATAAAAGTATTCCTAAGTTGATTGAAAGTGGAATTATAAACATTTTCTGATAAACTTGAAGATTTACATGGAAAATATTTCTGATAAAATTGAAGAAATATATAGAAAAACATGTTAAAGATTATCATGGAAATGATACAGATAAAATGATAGGCATAAAGATAATTCTAAGTTGATTGAAAGTGGAATTATAAACATTTTCAAATAAAATTGAAGATTTACATGGAAAATATTTCTGGTAAAATTCAAGAACTATATAGAGAAACACATTAAAATTGACTATTTCATGGAAAATTTTACATATAAAATAGTAGATATAAAAACTCTTTCTAAATTAATTGAAGGTGGAATTAGAAACATTTGTGATAAAATCAAAGATTTACATCGAAAACATTTCTGATAAAATAGAGGAAATATATAGAAAGATACCTTAAAATTGAAGATTATCATGAAAAGTAATGCAGATAGAATGGTAGACATAAAAATCGTTAATTAATTAAAAGGGAACTTATAAACATTTTTTGATAAAATTGAAGATTTACATGAGAAATATTTCTGTTAATTTATGTCTTTTTATTGGGGAGTTGAGTCCATTGTTGTTCAGAGATATTAAGGAATAGTGATTGTTACTTCCTGTTATTTTTGATGTTATTTTTATGTTTGTGTGGGTATCATCTTTTGGGTTTGATGGAAGAAGATTACTTTCTTGCTTTTTCTAGGGTGTAATTTCCCTCCTTGTGTTGGCATTTTCCATCTATTATCCTTTGTAGGGCTGAATTTGTGGACAGATATTGTGTAAATTTGATTTTATCATGGAGTATCTTGGTTTCCCCATCTATGGTGATTGAGAGTTTTGCTGGTTATAGTAGTCTGGGCTGGCATTTGTGTTCTCTTAGGGTCTGTATGAAGTCTGCCCAGGATCTTCTAGTTTTCATCGTCTCTGGTGAGAAGTCTGGTGTAATTCTGATAGGTCTGCTTTTATAAGTTACTTGCCCTTTTTCCCTTACTGCTTTTAATATTCTTTCTTTGTTTACTGAATTTGGTGTTTTGATTATTATGTGCTGGGAGGAGTTTCTGTTTTGGTCCAGTCTGTTTGGAGTTCTGAAGGCTTTTTGTGTGTTCATGGGCATCTCTTTCTCTAGGTTAGGGAAGTTTTCTTCTATAATTTTGTTGATATTTACTGGCCCTTTAAGTTGGAAATCTTCGATCTCGTCTATACCTATAATCCTTAGGTTTGGTTTTCTCATTGTGTCCTGGAGTTCCTGGATGTTCTGGGTTACCAGCTTTATGCATTTTGCATTTTCTTTGACTGTTGAGTCAATGTTTTCTATGGTATCTTCAGCACCTGAGGTTCTTTCTTTTATCTCTTGTATTCTGTTGTTGATGCTTGTATCTATGACTCCTGGATTCTTTACAAGGTTTTCTATCTCCAGAGATGACTCACTTTGTGATTTCTTTATTGTTTCTACTTCCACTTTTAGATCCTGGATGGTTTTGTTCAGTTCCTTCACTTGATTGTTTGTGTTTTCCTGTAATTCTTTAAGGGATTTTTGTGTTTCTACTTTAAGGGCTTCTGCCTGTTGACCCATGATCTCCAGTATTTCTTTAAGATATTTTTGTGTTTCCTCTTCAAGGGCTTTTACCTGTTGACTGATGTTCTCCTGTTTTTTTTTTTTTTTTTTTTTTTAATTTGGTTTTTTCGAGACAGGGTTTCTCTGTATAGCCCTGGCTGTCCTGGAACTCACTCTGTAGACCATGATGACCTCTAACTCAGAAATCTGCCTGCCTCTGCCTCCCAAGTGCTGGGATTACAGGTGTGGGCCACCACCGCCTGACTCTCCTGTTTTTCTTTAAGGGAACTATTTAAGTCTTTCTCGAAGCCCTCTATCAGCATCATGAGATACGATTTTAAATCTGACTCTTGCTTTTCCGTTGTATTGGAGTATCCGGTACTTGCTGTGGTGGGAGAACTGGGTTCTGATGGTGCAATGTGGCCTTGGTTTCTGTTGGTAGGGTTCTTGTGCTTGCCTTTCACCATCTGGTTGTCTCTGGTGCTAGTTGGTATTGTTGTCTCTGGCTGGAGTTTGTTCTTCCTGTGGGCCTGTAAGCCTGTGTCCTTACTCCTCTGAGCTCAGAAGTGAAAGCAGTAGAGATCTCTCTCCTGGCGGGCTAGGCACAGAAGGCTGTGTAGTTTCCCTGGTTCCCTGGTGCCAATGGCCGCAGGAAGACTTCCATCTTAGCTGCTCCACTGATCTTATGCCCTTTGTGTTCCTAGCTCTTCCCCTCCAGAGAGAAGGTGGAGATCTCACCTCTGCGCTCAGAAATGAAAGTGCTGCTGAGAGGTCACTCTCTTCTGGTGGGCTGTGCACAGAAGGCTGTGGAGTCTTCTGGCTCCCTGGTGCAAATGGTGGCGGGAAGACTAGTGGTTTGTTTCTTTAAACTCACTTGTTGGTTAAAGTGCATAGACTTTTTGATTTTTAGAATTTTTTTTATATCATATCATTCAATGCCATTTGTTTGCCTGGGTCTAATGTATGCTTTTGATGCTTCAGGGGGATTTGTTTTATTCTTTTATTGTTGTTGTTTTGTTTAGTTTTTTTACTTGAGCTTTTTGTGATCCTACCATTGCTATTTTAAGAAGACTTTTGTCTCTTCAACTGAATGGCCAAATTTCATGAGATAATGCTCCCTGACTGCATTTTTGACCCAGAGCAAGCACTCCTGATTTTAAATAACTCCCCTTTGGACTTGCTGCATCAAACATGGCTGTACACTGCTGTTTTGGATTGACTTCCTTAAAAATAACTTGAGTCTTCTCAGTAATAAGGAGACTTAGTTTATTAAGTTGCAGACAGGTCTAAATAGGTTGATGGGTTAAATCTGGTTTATTTTATGTACCCTATGATTGAGAAAGGAGCAAATAAAACATTAGGTTTGTGTCACTTGTGTGCCATTGTCTACAGAATAATCACAAGGTTGAAAAGAACTCAGAGGGCCCAGGGAGATCACATATACATTACTGGGATGTATATACATATATTACCATGTTTGCTGGCTAGTCTTATGTTAACTTGACACACAAACGGTAGTTATCTGAAAGGAGGAACCTTAATTGAGAAAATGCTTCCATAAGATCTGGCTGTAAGGCATTTTCTTAATTAGTAACTGATGGGGGAGGTTCCAGCCCATTGTGGGTAGTACCTCCTTGGTCTGGTGGTACTGGGTTCTATAAGAAAGCAGTCTGAGTAAGCCAAAAAGGAGGCCATCCTCCATGTCTTCTTCATCAACTCTTGCCTGTTCCTGTCCTGATTTCCTTCAGTAATGAGCAACAATGTGGACTTGCAAGCCGAATAAATCCTTTCCTCCACAACTTACTATTTGGTCATGGCTTTTGTTGCAGCAATAAAATCCTGACTAAGACACTGCAATTCTGAGAATGCCAGTTCTAAGGTTCTGCCCATTTAAAATAAGCTCTCACTTTTGAGGCAGAGTCTCATGTGGCCCCAGTTAACTTCGAGCTGCATATATAGCCAAAGCTGGCCTAAAATCCTGTCCCAAGATTGCAGGTGTGTACCATCAGCAATAATCTCATTGTATAGATAAAAAGACTAATCCTTGACAAACCAACTCACTCAAGATCACCCTGTTACCTTCTTATTTCAGATTTCATGGTTTCCAAAAGTATGTTCATTTTATAGTCTGACTTTCCAGAAAGAAGTGTGACCCACCATTCACTCTTGGACAGTGAGTGAATGAGATGAGGCATTAAAGTTGTGTACTACTTTTAGAAGATAACAGTTTATTCTTTTCTTAAGTGTTTCAAAAAAAGAGAAAAGTACAAATATAATTTGTGATATATTTCACTGTCTTAATAATTCTTGTTTATTATGTGTCTGTGTCTGTGGTTTATGGTATATGTGTGGGTGCAGGCATGTGCTTGCAGTAATGTGGGTGTGAGGTCAGAGGATAACTTCCAGGACTTGGTTTTCTCTGCTACTGAGGCAGGGTCTCCTTTTGTTTCTGTCCTACTGCTGCTCTTGTGAGCTTTGAGGGATTCTTCTGATAGATGCAAGCTGCACTGCCTCTAGCTCTCGTGGGTTCCAAGGATATAGCTCAGGTTGCCAGGCTTGCAGAGCAAGCATTGGATTGCACTAAGCCATCCCTTGGCTCCTTTGTCTTAAAATTCATAAACTGTAAAGAGTAAAGTACTAAGCTTTTATGGATTCAAGGATCACACATACTATTGACTAAGTGACTCATTCCATAGATATATAGAGACTGTTGACTGCCTCATCTTTTTCCTGGAAGAACAGGCCTGGGGAGATGACTCACTGCAGAAAGTACCTGCTGTGTGAGCATGAGGACCCGAGTTTGGATCCCTAGGACTTCCATAAAAAGTTGGGTATAGTGATATGTACCTGTAACCCCAACATTGGGGGTCAGGGGGATAGGGTGGAGTCTGGAGAGTGTGGCTTACTGACTGGGTAGCCAGTCTAGTTGAATTTGATTGAGGAAGACACACAGATGATGAGTTATGACTTTCCTGTGTGCACACGAATACACATGTGCACATATGCTCCCCCACACACATTCTCTCCACCCCAAACGTGCACTTATACATGCACTCACTAGCATGCACACATGCACACACATATGAATAAGTTAAACAAAACAAAAGGCAAATAGAAACACTATTCCTTTATTACCCTGACTTTTCCAATATAGGTCTAGTCTCAAATGAATACATGCATTATTAGAGTGTAAAGTTTATATGTTGCTTTTCCTTAAATTGTTTTAAGATCTTTATTGTTCTTCCCATAGTAGAGCCAGAGAAACCCCATGAAACAGCTCCATTTCTTAAATTCCATGTGTGGACTGGTTGCTATTTAATCCACTTCATTTTGTCCATGAGGCTGCAGAGGCTCAGAAGCTCAGTAACTTATTGAAAGTAACTGAGCCCAGGGGTGGCAGAAGATCCTAACCCAGGACTGTCTGACTGCAAGGCCTGTGCTAAGACATACCTTCCTTCTCCTTTGAGAGAATGCTGTCTGATAGTAGACTAGTTTCTGTGAGGCATCCATGAATGATAATGGATGTAAAACTATCAGGAGGTGAGGAGGTTGGTGATGCTCCTGCCACAGCCTCTCATTTTTTTTTTTGAAATTACCTTCTTAAATAAACTCAACTACTTTAAAAACATTATAGCTAATTTTTTTTCATTCAATCTATATTTTCTGTTCATGATAGGACTTTGTTGTACTGGGGATCATAACCAGGGCCTTATGATGTTAGACGGTCATCCTTCAGATGAATTATGTCCTGTAGCCTTTATGACTTCAGATGAATTATGTCCTGTAGCCTTTATGACTTGAAACACACACACACACACACACACACACAGAGAGAGAGAGAGAGAGAGAGAGAGAGGGGGGGAGGGAGGGAGGAGGGGGCGAGAGCTTATATTTATTTAATGTTTTTTTCAGTATCCATTGAGATAGTCAGTTTTTTCCTTTACTGTATTATGATAGTCCACTACACGAATGTAAATATTCTGACAATGAACCATACTTGCATTTTTTGGGGTGGATAAATTGTATTTGCTTGTGATTTTTAAAAAGCATCAACAGGGAGTTGTGGCACGCATAGGGGGCTTGAAGCTGGATGATTGCTAGTTCGAGGCCATCCTGAGCTACACAGGCTACATAGCGAGCTCTTCTGTTGAGTTGAATTAGGATGGTGCGCCCCACCCCATTTTAAGACCGAATCTCACCATATGGTCCTGGCTGACCTCAGATTCCCTCTCCCCTTCCTCCTGCTTCAGTTGTCTGAGTGCTGGGGTTACAGCTGTAAGCCATCATACCAGATTTAATTATCTGACATTTAATGTTTTTTGTTACATGTATTTCATTGTGTGTGTATGTGTATGGAGGTCAGAAGCTAGACAGACCCTACAAGAATCAGTTTATCCCTTTCCACCAAGTGGACTCTAGGCTTGGTGACAAGCACCTATCAGTTGAGCCAGTAGCTGAAATATTAAAAGGTCTTTGCTTCTTTGTTCATGAAAAACCTTGTTGAGTAATTTTCTTGCTCTGTTCTTGAACAAGTTTATATTAAAGTTATTAATTTTCATAAAATAAATTCTTTTTCTGGTCTTTTAAATGGTAAAGATTATTTGCTGTTGAAAGTTTGACAAAACATGTCTAAAGCTCTCCATGTCCATTGGCCTGTGGAGAAGTCTTGATTATTCATCATTACTTACTACTATTATTTTTTCTTTTTGTGGTACTGTCCTATTGCTTGTCTGTTGGAACTGTTGTTTGATGATTGAAATATGTTAAAATCTCCTATGCTAATTTTCCTCTTAGTTTTAGGTATATGCTTTATATATTTCTAAATGATACTGTTAAGCTGGTTTTAAAGTTTGTGGTTCTCCTAGATTATACATTCTGTTGGTGATGTGTTGTATATTACCTGTTTTTGAATTAATGCTGTGATGTTAGCCATGCAGCTCCAGACTTTGTTCTTTTTGTTTAAGTCCACATTACAGTTACTGGTAGCTGGTGGTTTTTTGTTTTTGTTTTTCTTTTAAGTGAAAGTATTCCCTTATTGCATTTGCCCATTTTATTTTTGTGTTTAGGCAATTTAAGCTCCTATATCATTGATTACATTATGCTGTACAATAGTGACTATCAACTCTTTTCCACAGGACCTTCAAATAATAATAATAATAATAGTGAGACTTTAACTATTAGTTAATTAAAAGGATGTATTAGAACAAGAATATTAAAAAGGATTTAGTAATGTTTAAAAATAATTTTTATATTACATAGCATCAGCATACATTTGAAAACTCTGGTGCTTGTAAAATACATTTGCTTGTATGTTCATTCTGTCTCTGCTCTAACCCTGATTTGAGAGAGAAAAGGACAGTAGAGTCTATGACTTAGGGGTCACGGAATTTTTCATGGAACCTTGCTAGGTTTGGAATCTCTTCTCTGTGCACTGGTGCCAGATTTGAAAAGGGGTGGAGGAAGGAGAGAGGGGGAGCGGGAGGGAGACCATGACATGTTAAGGATCTAAAGGTATGACACACATGATTTCAAGTTTGCTGTTTACCCACACTTGGACACACAGCCTGGATGGCTGTGATGTTTATAATAGTCCCATTCCCAGAATTCTGTGTCCTCTTGTGTTAGCTCTCAGGGAAAGCCAAAACTGTCTGCAGGGTTAGCTGATCTCATCAGAAATAAAGGAAATTAGGGAGCTGAGCTCCCCCCACCCCCGCCCCCACTCCGTGTGTGTGTGTGTGTGTGTGTGTGTGTGTGTGTGTGTGTAGATTGATTTAGCTTTGTTTGTACAACTCTGTTAGAGAAGGGTTCATTTGCTATTGCTTTTGAAAATAGTTTTGATAATTTTTAATATGCTTACTACGCTTCCAGAGGACCCAAATTCAGTCCTCAGTACTGTTGTCATGTTGCTGTTTTATGACTCTGCTTCTAAGGGCTATGACACCTGCTCTGGTCTCCACAAGTTTTGTGTACACGTGCCATTCACTCACATAGATGCAGACACATATCATAAATGAACTCAAACCAAACCACACCCACCTTATCCCTTAGCTTTATTGTGGTCTAAGTGACCAAACATTTTCATTTTGGGTGTACACATTTTTGGCTTGGTCTTGCTGAGAATGACAAGGGGTTTAAGAGATGACTCTAGTTGGTTTCCAGTACCATATCAGGCAGCTCACAATCACCTGCAGCTCCAGTTCCAGTGGATTTGACTCCATCTCCCAACACCCCCCATATATACATAACTAAATCTTAAAAGAATGAGAAAGCTACTTAGTGTTGTGTTGTACTTGAGAAACTGGTGCAGGGAAAGGAGTAGTTTGTGGATTTCACGGATGACGACTGTAAAAGCTTGCAGTTAAAGCTCAGGGTTGGAACATGGTTTTAGCATTATCATGCAGCATTAAGATAGGGTGGTTTGGGGCTGTGCACTTGCCACTTGAACTAGATTAAAGTATGTCCCTTTCTGTACTCTGTGTTCCCTACTCCCTTCTAAAAACTGCTACTGTGCTGGTGGCCTTCACTCAGGTTTCTAGATGACTAATGGCTGAGGATCCTTGACCTTTCAAAATGGCAACTCCAGGATGCAATGCGTATTAGCTATTATTGGGATGCTACACAAGAGTGAGTCTATTTCTGTTTTAAATAAAGTTTGAAAATCAAGCCTTGTGCCATACACCTGTAATCCCAGCCCTCTGGAAGATAAAGAAGGATGTTCAAAAGAGAGCTACTTGAAAAGGAACTCAGAGACTGGCCTTTGTGACTCGTGTAGAGTGATAACATGAATGTCTGATACCCAGCATGCATTAGGAAAAACAAGTGAAGCTCAAAACAGCTTGATTAGAGATAATTAAAATCACCGAGAAATGAGGAACTTAGAACCTTCTTTTATATTATTTTACGCAGGGTGGTATTCTGAGAAGGAAGGATTTAGTCATGAGTGAGTATTTTAAGAATTCCACGAAACTATCATTGGTTTGTTTGATCTAAACCACAAGCACTGGTCCTTGAGATTGAAGACTTAAAGACAGAGAAGCCTCAGCTTGCACTAGTTGGTTGGTTTAAGTCATCTAAATGAATATTATTAGGACATAGTCAGGTTATGAGATTATTTAGGAAAGTGATCCTGTTCCAAGTATTCCCTAGAATTTAGGTTTCTATTTCATAGTGGAAGACACTTTAAGAGGCAGGCAGACAGAATGTTTAAATAAAAATAACATTTCCCCCTGACATGATGGGCTCCTCCTGTTTCTGATTGCTGGTTAATCATAGTGGGATTTGTTGGCTTTTATGAATGTGATTAAAATTTAATGTACTGACCAGATAGTCTTATTGTAGTAAAAATGGCACAGTGTCTATTCTGCCTATCATTTTATCACACAAGAGAACCATTAGTGGGGAATCAATTTGATTCTTGGCAAGCCTTTTCCATTTTATTTTCCTATCCTGCCAGGTTTTCTCTCCATAAGTTATTCTTGGCATTTAAAATTCTTTCTTCAAGTTTGAAAATTGTACACAGAGACTGGATCTTTGTGAGTAGATGTAGCTTAGGAATTGCATTCTGTGATGCTTGTTTATTTTCTAAAGTTTCATCTAGGATCAAGTTCCTTTGAAGTAAAATCAAGTTTGGTATTATTTAGTGACTTTCTGCTAGATAGACATGTGATACATGCCTGCAATCTCTTCACAGGGGAGACTGAGGCTAGAGAATCATGAATTCAAGGCCAGCCTAGGCTACAAGTCCAAGGCTAGCATGGACTACATGGGAAAACTCTGTCTCAAAAAAATGCTAAACAAATAAGCATAATGATTTCCTCAGCCCAGATGAATTTACGTTTCTTTCACTTGGTCAATGTATCCATCAAAGAATTACTGAGCATTTTTTATTTGTCGGGTGTTATGCTCTGTGAGTACATTAATTGTTGGGTAAATGAGATGTTTATGTTGCCATGCTGACTTTACAGTGTTATGAGAGATAGCTGAGAAGGGATGGAAATTCTGTGGGAACACATGACACCTGTAGATTTAGGAGACAAGTGACGGTTGGCTCCCTGAAGGAAGAGACATTTAGAACTGAGCACGAGAAGGGGCCACGTGAGCAGTCTTTGACTCCTCTTCAGTGAACGATTGGCTGTTCCTATGTGGTACTTTTGAAATCATTCTTTTTAGTGTATTTGAGTTTTCTTTTAAATACTTTATTTCAAACACTTATTTTGGCTTTGGAGAGTTGGTTTTGTCCTTCCACCAAGTGGGTCCTAGTTTGGTATTAAGGGCCTTATTAAGTATATAGCTTTAGCTGGTCTGGGATTTGCCAAGTAGACCAGGCTGGGATTGAAGGTGTGTGCTATGGCATCCAGCAAGGTTTTTTGTTTTGTTTTGTTTTTTGTTTTTGGAAAGGATCTCTTCCTTAGCCTGGAGTTTACCGATTCTGTTAGGTTAGTTGGCCAGTGAATCCAGGGTTCATTTGTGTGCTTCCCCAGTGCTGTGGTTAAAGACAGACATCACTGTGCCTGGCCCGTATATGGGCTCTAGGGATCTGAACTCAGGTCCTCAGGTGTGCCGCCTGAGTGGCAAGCACTCTACTGAGTCATCTCCTCAATCCCTCAGTAGTGGCATATGCCTTTAATACCAGCACTCAGGAGACAAAGGCAGGAGGATCACTATTTGAGGCCAGCCTGTTCTACAAAGTGAGTACCAGGACAGCCAAGGCTACACAGAGAAACCCTGTCTCCCTTCCCTGTTTCAGAACAAACAAACCAAAGTGTTACTGTGGGTTTTAAGTAACTTCACTGTGATTTCCTTGGGGGCTGGGGTTGCTTCTTTCTCATTAAATCTTAAAGTTTCAATTTATTTAGTTTAGTTTTTTTTTTTCTTTGAGACAGATTTGTTTATTGTTGATGATGTAAATACTGTTTCTGCCCTCTCATCCATTGTGGTGAAAATGTGAGTTCATGTGACTTTTGCCGATGGCACTATGGCTACATATTAAAATTCCAGCACCCACTCCTCTGGCTGAGTATTTAGTGGATACACTCACAATGAGCTTTCAAGGCAGTGCATTGTATGTAATAGGCTACATTGTGCCTTATAATGTAGCTGTATAAAAGAATCGAGTGGTTCTTTATGTATCTTTAAAATTACTTTTTGATTTATTTTAATTTTTCCGTGTGTTTTACCTGCATGTATGTGTATTTCTGGCACTCTTGGAGATCAGAAGAGGGTTGTGAACAACCTGATGTGGGTGCTGGGAACTGAACCTCCGTCTTCTTCAATAGTAATAAGTGCTCTTAACTGCTAAGCCATCTCTCCAGGTCCAGGCCTGAAGTTATTAAGACATATCAACGGCCACATGAAATTATTTTTGGTGGTGTGTGCCTATAACCCTAACACTGCTTGGAAGACGGAGGCTGGAGGAGCACAAGTTCAAAACCAACCAGGGCTACACAGTGAGTTCAAGGCTAGCTGAAGTGCATAGCCTGTCTTAAAAGAAAAGAGTAGAAAAGCTGGGGATGGGAGTTGGATAGGTGGGTAGAGGGATTGAGGCAGGGGAGGCAGGTGTAGTATGTCTTTGTCTCTCATTAGAATTATTAGGTACTGCTTTGTGGTACCTAATATTCATGTAATATTAGTTTAGTAAAGTAAGTGTGTGTGTGTGTGTTTCCGAGACAGGGTTTCTCTGTATGGCCCTGGCTGTCCTGGAACTCACTCTGTAGACCAGGCTGGCTTCGAACTCAGAAATCCGCCTGCCTCTGCCTCCCAGAGTGCTAGGATTACAGGCGTGTACCAGCACGCCTGTGTTTTTTGAGTTTTAATAATACTTTTTTACATCTTTTATAGCCTAGTTCTTTTATATGTTGAAATTTTCATATTGGTTTAATTCTATTAGCTGTAACACTTTTTTTTAAGAAGAAAGATTTATTCATTTTATATATGTGAGTACACTGTCGCTGTCTTCAGACACACCAGAAGAGGGCATCAGAACCCATTACAGATGGTTGTGAGCCACCATGTGGTTGCTAGGAATTGAACTCAGGACCCCTTGAAGAGCAGTTAGTACTCTGAACCACTGAGTCATCTCTCCAGTCCACACTAACGCGTCTTTATGCTTGTGGAAATTTTTGTATTATTTCATTTGATCCACAAAAGAATGCTATGAATAGGGCTTTTTTCTTTCTTTTTTCAAGTGAGGATGTGTAATATTGGCAAATTATTTTAAGTAATTTGTTTCTTATCTCTTTAAGTTACTCAATGAAAACAGTGGGTCTATTGAAATGAGATTAGAGGAGATAACCCACTCAACTCTTTATGAATGAATAATTGAATGAATGAATATATTTTAGTAAGTAGGATCAAGGAATATACTTGATTTATGCATTTTGAGTTCCTCTGTCAAATGAGTTCTCCCGCCTATCTCCACCACCAAATCTATGTCTGACTTAGTAGTCTATATTAAACTGTATTAGTAGTAAACTGATAATTATTTGTTCAGTTATTAATGCCATTGATCTTTTAATTAACAACTTAGTTTTATAGAATTGCTTAACGCAAGATGAGTATAAAGTATGCATATTATTTCATTCTTTCTTTTACCCCTATTCCTTTGTATTGTCTGATTATATAAAGCCTAGCACTCGAAGGCAGAGGCAGATGGAACTTTGACTTCAAGGTCAATCTGGTCTGCATAGTAATTTCCATACTACCTGGGGTCACATAGTAAGACTCTTGTCTCAAAAAAAACAAAAAAACAAAAATAAAATAATCACTACATAATACTTTGGGGTTTATTTCTAGATGTTAAGTCTGACAGTACTACATATAGGTCTTTTTCAGTTTTTCATGTAAATGTTGGGTGTGGGATGGGGAGGAGTAAAGAGACAAAAATCCCAACAAAAGATTTACAGAGATGCAGCCATGTAGAGAGAGTAAAGGTGCCAAATGTGCTCTTATTTTTTATTGCCAAGAAATAACAAAGAACAAGTTATTCATCAGCCTAGTGCATCGAGTGAATGAACACATGTGCTGCTGTTAGCTGTAAACTTTGAGATTTCCTGTTATAAATTGGCCTTGGCTATCTACTATATAGAAAAAATAAATAAATTCACATGTATACATTTTTTGTCTTTGCATATCATGGCCTTCTGCTTGCCTTCACTAACGAGTTAACCCATATTCTTCCCCTAGGGTTGAGAATGCTTGCACCAAGCTTGTTCAGGCAGCCCAGATGCTTCAGTCAGACCCATACTCGGTTCCTGCGCGGGATTACCTCATTGACGGCTCGAGGGGAATCCTTTCTGGCACATCTGACCTACTGCTTACCTTTGATGAAGCTGAGGTAGACAATGGGTCCCATAAAGACCTCTCTTAGACAAAAGCCTAGTTTTAGACTTGTGTGTGTGTGTGTGTGTGTGTGTGTGTATGCGCATGCATGCGCGTACGTGCATGTTCACATATGCCTGTTTATGGGTGCCCATGTGTACTGGTTGGTTTTGTGTGTCAAATTGACACAGGCTGGAGTTATCACAGAGAAAGGGAAGTGCCTTAACTTCAGTTGGGGAAGTGCCTCCAGCTGTGGGGCATTTTCTCAATTAGTGATCAAGGAGGAAGGGCCCCTTGTGGATGGTGCCATCCCTGGGCTGGTAGTCTTGGGTTCTATAAGAGAGCAGACTAAACAAGCCAGTAAGAAACATCCGTCCATGGCCTCTGCATCAGCTCCTGCTTCCTGACCTGCTTGAGTTCCAGTCCTGACTTCCTTTAGTGATGAACAGCAGCATGGAAGTGTAAGCTCAATAAACCCTTTGCTCCCTAACTTGCTTCTTGGTCATGATGTTTGTGCAGGAATAGAAACTCTGACTAAGACACCATGGAAATCAGAAGAGGGTATTAGATTCAATCCTAGGGCCTTGTGAGCCACCTGACAGGGGTGCCAAGAACCAACTGGGGGTCTTCTGGAAGAACATCATGCATTCTTGATCTGGAGTCATCTCTCCACCCCCTAAAGTGTAATTTTAAAGGTGATAGTGGAAACCAGACATGGTGGCATACACCTTTAATCCCAGTACTCAGGAGGTGGAGGAAGGAGGGTCTCTTTGAGTTTGAGACCAATCTGATCTACAGAGTGCATTCCAGGACAGCCATGGCTACACAGTGAAACCCTATCTCCAAAACCCAAAATTAAAAAGAAAGAAAGAGTAAACAAACAAAACCTCAAAAAACCAAAAAGTAAAACAAAAACGGTCATGCAATGCAGTACTGGATGGTTGTTTTAGAATACTAATATATTTAAAAGCTTTATATTCCTAGTACCATTTTCTATGTTTTATTCACTAATTTGACTGAGTCCTTAAATATACTTTACAGGTTCGTAAAATTATTAGAGTTTGCAAAGGAATTTTGGAATATCTCACAGTGGCAGAGGTAGTGGAGACTATGGAAGATTTGGTCACTTACACAAAGAATCTTGGGCCAGGTGAGCAAAACCCAAATTTTATATTAAAAGTTCTATGAATTTACTGTGTTAATTCAAGAGGAGAGGTTACTCTTTCCTTGCAGAAAATGGAATGGAGCGGACGATGGGTTTCTGCTGACAATATGTTGCTGTCTCTGACGTCTGTTTTCTACTTTGTACAAGTCCTAGCCCTGTCAAAAACTAGATTTGTGAATGTTGAGGGAAATGAAGGAAATAGTTTTCTACTACTGTAATGCTGAAGGCCACCCTCAATCCTGACCTCCCATTCCGAAGTACACAGCATTCCTTTACTGAGTGCCAGCTGGCTGGTAGCTCTTTATGACTTCTTAGCTTGCTAATTAGCTGCCTACTGTTATGGACTTATGTCATAGCCCAAGGCTGCAGAGATCTGATCAGGCCTCAAAGGAGAGAGGAGTACTTGTAGTTAATCATTTTGAAATGATTATTTAGGTATCTGAGTATTGAACATTCAAAATACACAGATGCCGGCATTTGATCTTATGGATAGAACATGTCCTCAAGAGTCCATAAAGTATGAATAAGGTTAATGAAAAGGCTTAATAGGTGTTTGCCTTGATGTTTATTGCCCTGTGAATTATTTTTTAGTTGAAATGTTGGTGGTTATTTAACAATGTCTTTCTGAGGGTCCAGTGTAGTTGTTCCTTGAACTTACCCATTTTCTGAGTTGAGGATCACCTGGAAATGACCTTTTTTCATGGCTGTAGAGGTGTTCTGGGGGATGGCAGGGGGATGTTTGGGAGTGGTAGAAATTAACTCAGGCTTAGTGCATGGTAGGCAAGTACACCCCTAGCCAAAATCTGTAATCATGCAAAAGCTAACAAAATAAAAGGTGCTCAGGGTGAAGCAGAAGCAGCCCACTTTCCTGCCTCTCCTTGGTCTTGATGGTCTACAAAACCACTTAGGAAGCTAGCCAATGAGATGATCAAAGTACTTGGAGCCAAGCCTCCCAAGCTGAGGTCTTCCCAGGAGCCACATGGTAGGAGAGAACTGACCCCTAAGGTGTCCACTGACCTCTTCACGTACACTGTGGCACACGTGTGTGTCCTCACATCACACATATCTGTCAATAAATGAATGCAATTCAAAAATTACATAGCACTTTTGAATAATAACCAAAGTAAACAAAGTGCTAACAGATTGATTCCAAAACACCAGATGCTTGAAAAGCTGTACTTTTTATAATATTTCTATTTTGATTCTAATTTTAATATTATTTTGAATCAAATTGAAAATTAAAAATCATATCACCAAGGTAAAGGCTCATTAGGTAAAGATTCTTGCTGCCAAATCTGCCTGGGTTCCATTCCCAGAACCAACATGGTTAAAGGAAAGAAGCAGCTCCTACGAGCTATCTTCTGATTTCTATCCATAGCTGCACCTTGCCACACATGCATTCTCTCAATTTACAAAATAAATGAATATCAAACAAACAAACAAGCAAACACAAAACAAAACAAAATCTAACCCAAATCATCCACTGTTCTTAGACTGCTTTTCCTGAGATTCTTGTGTAACACAGTACAATAGCCAGGTATACAATATGAAGTATGTATGTATACAATATGAAAACAATTATGTACATCCTGCATAATTGCTTCTTTGTGCCCTAGGAATGACTAAGATGGCCAAAATGATTGATGAGAGACAGCAGGAGCTGACTCACCAGGAGCACCGAGTGATGCTGGTGAACTCGATGAACACTGTCAAAGAGCTGCTTCCTGTTCTCATTTCAGGTACTTCCTGCTTTGTTTATAGGGCAGGGGGAGTTAGGAGTCAGGGCTCAGAAGGCTGTTCTCCTTTGCTGCACTGGTGCATGTCCTGTAGACTGGGTAAAGATGAGGTGTGGTTGAGTGTTAAATGTTAGCTCTCTTTCTGCTTTAACTGGCAAAAGACATTTGTACTTACTGAGTGTTAGTATGTGCCAGTACCTCACTGTTTGTATGTATATTTTAGTCAGGCTGTGGATTACGTAGTCTAATTCTCAGAAGATGGCTCTATTTAAATTTCTTTGAAGTGTGTTATTGTCACTCTCCAGTACCTTCAGACCCCAATACCCTCTTCTGGTTTCTCGGGGCACCTGTACATACTTGGCACACAATCACACATACATACACATAAGTTAAAAATATTATTTTTAATTAAAAATTTAAAAAAATCCTTTTTTTTCTTTTTCTTTTTTTGGGGTGGTGATGGTGGTGGTGGTGGTGGTTGTTTTTTGATACATGGTCTCTTTTATGTAGTCCTAGATGTCCTAGAACTTACTATGTAGACCAGGCTGGCTTTGAACTCACAGAAACCTGCCTTCTGAATACTTAGATTATAGGTGTATGCCACAATTCCCTGCTTTATAAAAAACAAAAAACATAAAACAAAATAAACCCCAATCAATTCTAAAAACAAGAAGGAAAAAAAGAAAAAAAGGAAGAAAGATAGAAAAGTCATTGGTGTCCATTGAGAACTCCTGGAAGACATACTGATGTCTTTGGGGCCTACCATAGTGTTCTGGGAGCAGGCCACGCAACAGTTTTATTGGTGTTTTTTATTCTATCCCATTAGGTTTGCTGTGGCTAGAGGCCATGCTGTACTCGATGCTGCTGATTGAGAAGGATATTAAGCACTTTGTGATTGTAGATCATCTGTATGTGTTAAATTAGTTCCCTAATGATGTGTGGTGCTCCCTTTTTATTTTCAATTTGTTTTCTAATGAAAGTTGCTGATACTGGAACTTTATCAGCAGATTTGCAGTGATTCTTTTATATATTCTTTTAAAGACATTAGAAGACCAAAAATATATGTTGAAAGTATGGAACATCACCTATGAATATTATTAAGCAACACGATGAAATGGATCAGACTGCCTGGGCCCACCCAGATGATCAAAGAAGAGATGACCCCGCCTCCTACCTCTGACCTCCACATCAATTTTCAAAAGATCAAATTATGATCATTTGTTATTATTATTTATTTTTATAGCTATGAAGATTTTTGTTACAACCAAAAACTCAAAAAACCAAGGAATAGAAGAAGCTTTGAAAAATCGAAATTTTACGGTAGAAAAGATGAGTGCAGAAATTAACGAGATCATTCGTGTCTTACAACTCACCTCCTGGGATGAAGATGCCTGGGCCAGCAAGGTAAGTCTCACTAGAGGGAAATCATGAAAAATGTCAAATCTCATCGCCTGGGAGATTTTGATTATTGAGTATTATTTTGTAAAAGCACACAGATATTATGGACATAATTTCTTGCTCACTTATCAGTTGCCTGTCACCATTATACATTTGTTTGTCCCAAGGTGGACAGAAAAGGTATATAGGATGAATACTGGCAGAGAGCCGAGGTGTGTAGCCTCCCTTGAGGCTTTATTCTCGTTGGTTGGGCTGGTAGAGGACTGGATATCACACTTCCCTGGGTGGGCTCCGTGCTTTTTACATGGGTGACTATTGCAAGAAAGACAGCAAACATGCTTATAATCATGTACTTAATGCAAGGGTTATCCTTAGCCAACCTTTGATAAGAGGAGTGAACAGAGGAAATGCTAGAATTTTTAGGTGTGTTGCTTGATCTATGTTTTTCCCAAGGAAAGTATCATTAAACTATTGGCCTTCATATCTGTGGTTAGTTTACCAATCCCTTTTCTCTAGTGGGTACTAGAGATACTCAGACTGCAAAGGGAGTCCATTAATGAGGATTCCTTTTAGAGCCTATTGGTATGGTTTGGAGTTGTTGACATTCTGGTCTCCTTATTCCTATGCAATGGCAAAGCTTCAGGTCTGGGAAGCCAAGACATTTTGGTTTATACTTGTCTTAGAGAAGCGCAGGATATAGGCAGTTGTGGGAAATGCCCTGGCTCCAGGGTCTAGCCTCCCATGTATGACCAAAATGCTCTCACTAAGGTCACCCAGCTGGTTGTTAACAGTGACTTTATAATTCGATTTCATTGGGTGCACATTAGGGCTGCTTTCCCTTTCCTGCAGGACCTCAGAGAAGGTAAGGTCAAATCTGGGGCCTAATATCAGCAGTCCTCCTGCTGTTCAGAAAGCTAATTTAACTGTATACAATCAGTTTACTTTTAAGTATAGTATAGATTCATTCACAGAGGTGTTCCCTCATTGGTAGTATGTTCTCCAACAGGTTGTAAAATTGTATTTTAAGTTTCTATGATAAAATTTGATTTTGATTTTGCGTGATAACTTTACTTCCCAATGACTTCTTTGTGCATCTTCTTTTTGTTGTCGTTCTCTTGTTTGTTTTATTCTTTTTCTCGAGCTTAGAAGGTAAGCTTTCTCTTGCTCTTTAGTTCCTTTCTTGCTTAAAAAGAGAAAAAGCATGTCTGTGAGGCTGTCTTGTGCCGTGTGCCATGCCTTATTTCGTGTGCCGGTGTGTAACACTGTGCTCGGATATGTGTTAGAATCTGACTTACTGTGGAAATCTGGGCTGTGTTGGGCAGACTGACTTTGTGTCTTACTGAGTTGGTCTTTTTGGGTGGGTGGGACAAGACAGAAAAGATTGCTGTGGCATATCAGGCTTTCTGTATTTGGTAGGTGCTTTTGTCTCTTTGAGCAGGGCCCGTACGAACATTTTTTTTGCCCATTCATCCCCAGTGGCCCCCTTGGAAGTGCACCTTTTCCCAGGTGGCTGGGCTACTGACCTGTGGACCCAGCTCTTGGGAAAGAAGATGTGAGGTGGTACGTCTGCGCCTCTCCTGACAGTCATCTCTGTGGGCCTGAACAGTTTGCTTTTGGAGATGCATTGTTGAAGGTTTTACAGGCAACAAAAATGGGTAGGCTAGAGAGCTGCCCTGCTTCCACTACCAAAGCCAAGAGGACAGGAAGTAAAGAACAGTGGGTTCCCTCCCCCCCTTACCTTGAATTGGTGGCTTTCTGCATGTTCTCTTGCCTAAGCTGTGAGTTAGCTATAGTTTAGTGATTTCATGTCCCCCTAACCAAATCTCTTTCCCTTGCTTCTAGTGGATGAGAAACTAGTAAGGAAGAACAGGCATTTAATTGTATCGTTTCTCTGTTTTTGGGGAAAAGTAATCTCTCAGTTTAAAGTGAACACACATTACTGAGTTGATTTTATGCAATGGCCATTAAGAAGTGCTTCTTAGAGAACAAGCAAGCAAAACCTAGACGGGTTCAGTTGGTTCCAGTAATAGGATCATGGACTTGGGCCGGATGGACAAGGGAGATAGACCTGGTCCTTACTAGCTGTCTTGTAGCTGCCCTGTATTCACTTGCCCTGGATGAAGCTGGCTAGTTAGGATAAAGCAAAACTAACTTCCTCAAGAGGGAGAATAAATTAAGTCTGCTCCCTCAGCCAAAAGAAGCTCAAATACATAGCATTCGAATAGACAAGAGGAACTTATTAATCTGCCTGCTTTTGTTATACATTTACTTGATTCAAAAATCAGAATAGTATAAAAAGATACACGCGATGAGCCATTCCCAGCCCTGCTGCCTTCCCCGTTTACCTCCATCTAACTCTATGTGTAAACTCTTTAGTAGTTATAAGAATATTTAGAAAAATAAATTTTACCCTGAAAATGGACAGTGTTAACTAAGGAAGTGCTTTTTTTTTTAATTAAAAAAAAATCTTTCTTGTTTTATTATTATTTTTTTTCCCTGTAGGATTCCACATCTTTCTTTTCTGAACTGTAAACAGTAAAGTAGTCAGATCCGGGGGTCTCTGTTGCCACCAGGTTCCCATTCTGTTCAATGCAGCCTTCCAGCACCTCCCGTCCCTACCAATGAATAATTAACTTTGTCTTCCCGTACTCGTTTCATGCTTCCCCACTGGTGCAGTATTCTTCTGGAAAGTGAAGGCTCCTCTAGAAAAGTGGGGAAGAAAGTAAGTGGAACAAATTCATCTTCTGCATAAGTTCAGATTCTGATGAGGCAATGCATAGCTGAATAGCGTACCTGTTACACCTACATTCATCTCACAGATTGACACATTTAATGGTAACTTTACGTACTTCATTTCTATTGAAAGTAAAAATTATCCCTTAAATCAAGAGTCATTTACAGTGATCATTAAAGTGAGGCAAGCATTTTTTCCTGAGACAATGTTAGGAATCAAAAGAACTTGAGTTAAATACAACTCTTATTTTACTCTGCAATTTTAGAACTCTGTACTTAGTCTTTTAAAATTATTTATATTACTTGTGTCTTGATACATGTTGGGAGATGAGAGACAAATCAAAGCATTTTATTGCTCATGGTGTTTTGAGCCTTACAGAGGTAGATTTTCATGTTGAGCCATCAGACACTGTGACTCACGATTGGTTATTGTGGTGAGTCTCCTACTGGGGTCTAGGTTGGTGATGGACAATAGTGACTGACTAGAATGCCTTCCACATGAGATTATTGTTCTTTTTAACAAGAAGGAAATGCTGTTAGGTTGTGCTGTCCTGTGACATCCTTACTGCAGACCATTGGGATTTAAGAGTTGAATTTAATTTTGATTATTTTAAAAAAGATCAGTTTGTATTTAAGCTTAGAACATGTTTTTGTGTGTTCTCAAGTTTTGTTTTAGCCATCAATAAATAAGACATCTATATATAGGAATTTGGCTAAGTAGTTATCTCAGGCATTCGTGATGTTTTGTTTACTTCTCAAGGAGGAAATCCTCAAATGCTAAAGGAATTGGTGTTTCCCATCTGATCCAGGTTATCTTTAGCTGGTCCATCGATGAGTGTGCTCATAACTGGTGTAGGTATTTAGAATTGTGAAGCTTTTGTCAGAGAGGAGAAACCAAGGGTAGAGGAGGCAACTTTCTAAAATCATAGGACCAGGCAGCTTTCTCATTGTTCAATTTGTTCATTTCTGAAACATCTTTGTTCAAAACATTGGGAGTGGTGTTTGTAGAAATGGAATCAGAAATGATGGGAGATAAGTGTTAGTAGAAGAAAGGAAAAAGGGCTGCGTTTCCATATTTAAAATTCTTAACTTAAAAGTACTAGCATCGTAGGACTCTGCTTTTTTATTTTTATTATTATTTGAGGCAGGGTCTCTCTTTATAGTCCTGGCTGTACTAGAACTTTCTATATAGACTAGATGGGCTTAGAACTTACAGAAATCCTCCTGCTTCTGTCTCTAGAGTGCTTAACTCCACTTTTCTAACTGTGGTTATTCTTGATTGCCTCCAGGGAGAATCTCAGTGTTATTCACAGGTATTCTTGAGGTTTGAATGTGTATTAAAGTTTAAGAGTCTGTTAGTTCTTTGTTTGCCAAAATGTTCTTTGTTTTTGTTTTGGATGTCTTTCCACATTTAGTATATGGTAGAGACTTCTAGGACACTGAAGTTTTGATCCTGAGCAATACACACACACACACACACACACACACACACACACACACACACACAAAACAATATCATTCAGTAAACAAAGGTAGGAGGATCTTAAGTTTGAGGCCAGCCTGGTCAACACAGTAAGTTCCAGTACAGACTGGGTTACTTGATAGACATTATCTCAATAAAAGAGAAACAAAACAAATAAATACCCCAAACTACAACCATAAAAACACAGTGGAAATTGATGTTGACTTTTTTCTTTTTCCAAATTTGAATTTTTATGGAGAAGAATAAAGGTATAGTATTTTCTTTCCTTTTCTAAATACTTAAATGACATGGCTTAACAAAATGCTTTGTGGGACACAGTATGGTTGACTACAGATTGTAATTATTTTTATCACACACACACACACACACACACACACACACACACACACACGTATTTCTCCAAACTGACTTCTAGTCTTAGTGCTTATGGAATCTGTTTATATTATGTCTGCTGCTAGTGCATTTTTATTGCTCAAGACAAGATGCCCTTTAAAAATATATGTGAGATTCTTTGGAGACAAAAAGTATGTGTCTACAAACACTTTTGTTTTTAATAGCAATGACTAAACTGTAATGTGTTTAAGTGATTATTAGCAGCTCTGCTCAAAAAAGAACTTAAGGTCTTTTAAGTAATTGTTATAATTTTTTATAACTGTCTAAATCACATGCTTTAAAAATCAGAGGGCTAGAAAGATGACTCAGAGGGTAAATGCACGTGTCTGCTAGTCTCATCTAAGTTTGATCCCTGGAACCCATATTGTCAGAGAGCATTGACTCCAGTGAACTGACCTTCACATGTGTACTGTGGTACACTGTCACCCACTCACATACACAAAAAATAATATAGAAGAATACAACAGCAGCAGCAGTAGCAGCAATAACAACAACAACAACAACAGCAACAACAACAAAACCAACCTAGAACCTAACTCTAATTCCTAGGTTTAAAAATGCAGCTTTATGACTGGAATGGCTCAGTGGTTCAGAACATTGTCTACTTGTCCTGAAGACCCCTGTTCAATCCCAGCACCCACATGGCAGCTCAGCACTGTCTGTAACTCCAGTGCCAGGGGTCTGATGCCCCCTTCTGGCTTCCATGGGCAACAGACGTGCACACAGTGCACAAACATATGTGCAAGGAAAACATCCAAATAACATTTAAAAAAATTGCAGCTTCGTTCCATATTTGCCCTTGGTTCAGTGCAGGGGAAACAAGCATCTGCTAATTTTAATTTCCTGTGGTTGTCAGAGTGACTCAGAAGAAAATTACCCTCTTCCTGAGAATCACAGTCTTTCTTCATGGTGAAGGGGCTGTTGAGTTTACTAGAAAAAAAAGATATGATTTCTGAGGATGCTGATTAGAGCAGAGCTTGCTTTTGCATTGTGTTTTAAACCATTCCGGGACGTTGGAGACTAAAAGCCGCCATTTATGTTAGTGCAGATTGTAGGTCTGAGTTCTGGAGCTTCTCTTTTGAGAAGTATTAGGCAGAACCCACACTGATGAGGTGGAGATCTGCTGACTGGTGCCGAAAGTTTGTGACATATTTGGCAATTTCTTTGGAAAAAAAGAAAAAGAAATTGAGTTTCATGTGATATAAAATAAGAGGTTGGATTCAGCAAGCTTAAGGTCAAAATGGTTCTAAGACCTTGTTTCTTAAGTTATAAGACAAAATTACATTTCAGCTTGAGATTCAATGAAGTAATTGAAGGGGAAACAGGCTAAGACAGCATCTACTGTGTAGGAAATTGAATTGAAGTTACCTTCGTAACTAGTAGTCATTACTGATAGATTACTGCTAAATTATGTCTGACTTTCTGAAAATATGTTCTGTTCTTTGGAATTTAGATTTTGAAATGTAGGTGTCTATTAGCTTTCTCACCAAAATTAAAAGTATTACAGAAATGTTTATTAACAGGATTTTAAATTTTACATTGACACAATTTCTCTTTTCCAAGGTAGGCACATATTTTTCAAGAAAAAGCTTATGTTATTATAAACAAATACACATGTAGACAAATTGTAACATCTTCTAACTTATGGTAGGTAAACACTGAAAGCTGTCCAGTTTTTGAGGTCAGGAGGTACCTGAGAGTCTTAAAAAGATATCTACTTAGGCCTTTCTCATTTGAAATTCAGCTCTGGGGGCAATTTTGTTGTATAAATTATTGTACAAGAAAGCAACAAAGCAGAGGAAAGAAACAGATTTAAGCAATATTATCAAGTGTAGTTATGAGTGGACTTTGGACTAGATATTCCTGATGCCGCCTAACATTGGCAGTTATCTATCATAATTTATATAACTTAGTAACTTTCATTCCACCAGTAGCGAAGTTCACTTTTTTGTTGCTGTGGCTGAGAATAAAGTTAGGATCTTTTTTAGACGATAGAAAAGGTAGTCCTAAAGTAGAGAGGCCATCATTTGAGTAGATATTTTGGAAGCATTAGGGTTCAGCTGCTGCTGAGTTTTCAGCCCTTTGAATGATGCCTTTTTGCCTGATGTTCTTTTTGTGTTATAATGATGACTCTTTGACTTGGAAGTAGGGATGCTCTTGGGGTGCCCCCTTGTGGAAGCTTGATGATACAACCCTGGTAGGACTGGAAATTGAAGGTTTAGGGATAAGGCCATGTGTAAAATTTTAGAGGTTAAGATTATGCTTTGACACCTCCCCCCCCCCCCAAAAAAAAGCCAGGTGGTGGTGGCACACGCCTGTAATCCCAGCACTCTGGGAGGCAGAGGCAGGTGGATTTCTGAGCTGGAGGCCAGCCTGGTCTACAGAGTAAGTTTCAGGACAGCCAGGGCTATACAGAGAAACTCTGTCTCGAAAAAAAAACCAAAAAAAAAAAAAAAAACCAAAACAAAACAAAAAAAACAAAACAACAAAAAAAAAAGATTATGCTTTGCTGGATTGATTCTCTGAGAGTCAGTCCTATGGTGCAAAAAAGGGAGAAAGACTGTTTTTTAAGATGTTAAGTAGAGATGGCCAGTCTAGGGCCAGATGTAGCATATACCTTTAATCCCAGAAATTGTAAGGCAGAAGCAGATCACTGGAAAGCCAGCCTGGTCTATGTGATGAGTTCCAGGGAACTAGGGCTACACAGTTACACCCTTGGGGGTGGGAATCATGGCACATACATTTAGTCAGACAGTTTTTATGTCCACAAAGCCAGCCTGGTTGACATAGCAAGTTTTGTCCAGCCAGAGCTACATAAAGAGACCCTGTCTCAACTTTTTTCTCTTAATTGGTTGTTTTCTAGTGATACCCTAGCAGATTCTATGTTACTTTTATGCTTATCATCATGAGTCCTGGTTATAATCAATACACTGAGATCCATTTTTTAGGGTGGCAAGGGATCTAAGGATGAGAGGTGAGAAACAGCAGGGAAGGCCAGCAGTGCACTTTCTTCTTATAAAACTTTTCATGGTTTATATTGAGAACTAAAACAAAATAGTTATATTAATACTGTCTGTTTACGTTTTCCAATGAGTAACTCCCAAGTTTTTTGATTTATTAAATATGAAATACCATCCAGTGTTTGTGTGTGTGTGTGTATTTCAAAATAAGAGATGAAAGGACTGCTTTGTGGCACCACATACTAATAAGGCTGCCGAAAGCGGGGAGGGCCCTGGCAAGGTCTCCCACTTGATGCTAAGGCTCCATAAGGTCTCCCACTGGATGTTGGCCGCTGGGAAAGCTGATAATGAAGTATGAGCAGCAGGCCTTCTTCCTGCTGAAGACATTAGACAGCTTTTGGCTTGAGCAGTTTTTTAAGCTTTTGCAGTTTTAGCAGTGGAGACACCAGGAGGCAGAATAGAATTAACTGAAAATTTGCATGCAAGATGTTGCATTTTGACAGACACAAGACTTGTGGTGTGGTGAGATTATTTAAGGCTGTTGTAGGACTACCTGAGCTGTTGTGTGTTAGTACTGTAACTACTTCTCTGTAAAAATTGAGACCATGATACAAAACAGACAAGAACTGTGGCATTTCTCTTCTGAAGGACACTGAAGCCATGAAGAGAGCACTGGCGTCCATAGACTCCAAATTGAACCAGGCCAAAGGTTGGCTCCGTGACCCCAATGCTTCCCCAGGTAATTCTGCAGTTCTTTTCTGAACAATAAACAGTTAAAATACAAGCAAATGAAGGAATGGGAGGAACCCTTCCATAATCTCACCATCCTGAAGAAACTGTAGCATCCTGCCATACTTCTGAGAAACCAAAACATCCCTGGCCTTAAAGGATGAAGGCACAGAACCTACCTCTCATCTCTTACCCTGAATAAATAAACCTAGCTAAGCTGGTGTTCTTTGAAAAGTTACTACTTTACCCATTCCCTGAAGCAGGAAAGTTATTATTCTGAATAAACACTCTTTTTTTGCTAGTTCTGGTTGGAAGCTAGTACCATTTATGTCAGCAAAGTACTTAATTAAGCAGACCGTACAGTGATGTTAAGAATGTAAGATATAAAGTTGAATATATAAAGATAAAACCCAACAAGGGTTTTGGCTTTTTGGCTTTTCAGATATAATATTTATTCCACTTTAGATTGTTTGAGCAAACGTGAAAAGCCTAATGGAAGTTGGAGGTCCTAAGTCCTGTTAAATTATGAGACTAGTTTTCATCGTCCACATACTATGGCAAAGCTACTTCCTGTCTCCAGCAGATATGGTGCAGCATATCTTCCTTCTCAGGGCCTGTGGTTATGCCTCCCCTTATGGTTGTGAGGCAGTGTGTGGCTGTAGCTGTCAGGTCATGTAATCCTTCATGAATGGAATGACTTGTGATGGGATCTCTCTGGATGATTGAAGTGCCCATGATGTAGATACTGACTATCTCACTATTTTAGGGGATGCTGGAGAGCAGGCCATCAGGCAGATCTTAGACGAAGCTGGAAAAGTTGGTGAACTTTGTGCAGGCAAGGAACGCAGGGAGATCCTAGGAACCTGCAAGATGTTAGGACAGATGACTGACCAAGTGGCAGACCTCCGAGCCAGGTAAGATTCCTCTACTTTTCCCAAACCAGTACTGAACAGCTTACTCCTGAGGCGGTGATTCAGAACACAGGTCCATGCCAATTTTATTGAATTGTCTTTTGCTAATAATAGAGCTTTAAAACATTCAAAGTCTAATAAAGTTAGAGCTTATTATATAATTATTTTTTGTTCTTTTTTATGACTAATAAAGGGCAGAGTTGAACTCTGACCAAATTAGTTCTTTTATAAAGGACGGATGGGTAAATAGAAAATTCCAGTAGGGCTGGAGATCTACCCAGTTGAGAGAATGCTTGATTAGTGTGTATGTAGCTCTGGGCTTGGTTCCTAGAACCCATTAACCAGCAAGGAGCAGGTGCCTCAAATCCTTAGAACTCGGGAGGTCGAGGCAGGAGGCCCAGATTCCAGTGTCGTCCTCAGCTATCTATTGTACTGAAGGCCAGCCTGAGCTACATGTATAGCAGTATTTTTATATATAAATCCTGGTGGTGTGTTCCTGCTACCTGTCCCAATGTTTCATATTCCTAAATGAAAGACATACACTCAGCCTTTATATTTTGATATGCCTTAAGTAGTGCAGTAGCTGGGCTACTTCCTGACCTCCACGTGGTTAACCTGCCTCCCATCGATTTATTACTTGCTAAATTCTATATTCTGCCTTGGCTGCTCTGGACCCAGAGGGCTGCCCACTGGGCCGCGCCCTCCCAGCACCTTCACATGCAGGCTACGCCTCCCTGACCTGCACTCTGCACTCTTCTCAGGCATGGCGACTTGCCTCTCCTTCTCCTGGCATGGTGGATCTCCTTCATTCTCTCTCCATCCCAAGCCCAGGAAATTCTCACAGCCTGCCTCTGTTCTGCCCAGTCATTGGCTGCCAGCATCTTTATTTACCAATCAGAACCAACTGGGGGCAGGGTCCCTTAGTGTCTTCTGACAGATACTCCTGTAACCAGTTTTGGGAACCAAAACCAAAATTAACATTATAATACAAGCAGCATTAGGCCAAAACCCACTACAATGTGAGATATACTTTTTTCATTTTGTGTTAACATTTATTTTTTAAGTTGTTATTATTTTATTATTATTCTTGTGTGTACACATGTACTCTGAGTCATCTCACAGAGCCCCTTATAATTTGTTTAACCTTCCTTTTATTCTTCTCAAATCTTTGTTTTCAGAACACATACCCCTAAATAAGTACACTTAGTTTGCTATTGAAAAAAATGCAGTAGAATGTAGATTAAAAAATGTATGGAGTTAATGAAAAATTTATAGACATTGAGAGGATTGAATTGTGCTGAAGTTCCTAAAGTAGATGAGATTTTCTTTTGCTTTGAGAATGTCCTGAAACTCCTTGATCATTGGGGTACACTGCATACCATATACTTCAGGGCACAGAAACAGGCTATGTGGTCCAGAGTGTATCCAAGGTTACAAAAGTACTTCCTTTGGATCACATGCAATTTTTACTCTTATGAAACCATTTATCTCTACCTAAAGCAATGCAGATACCTGTATAATATTAGGGGTTCTTTTTGTGGAGTTATAGATGTGTTGTATCCATAGAAGCCCCATAGCCTTCAGAGTGTATGTCTCACTGGGAGAGGGAGCAGCTTCGTGTAGTCTCATGGGTCTCACTGAGCCTGTTTCCTACTGAGAACAGCCTGCTTTGTCGGAAGCATGGCAAGAACTTTGCAGAAGGGACAAAAAAAGTTTTGTTCCCATTTGGAAAAATGCCAATGCAGTTTGACAAGATTCTTGGCTCTTCTGATTTTTCATTGTTGCCTCTTTGGTTCTGCATCCCTTTCACAGTTTGGCAGGCAATTTTTACTTGGAATTCTCAAAAACACAGCTGTGAATATAAACAAAAGAATGAGGTAGTTGTATGGGAGAGACCATTAATCTGTTAAGAGAAAAGGCTAGAACATGGATGAGTATATGGTCCTATCTCACCCTGGAGCCTGCATTATCCTTTCATGATAAAAGATTAGAAAGCTATCTTCCCATTGTTTGTTTGTTTATAAAATGTGCCCAGCCAGCTATTTTATCATTTTAATGGCCAAGGCACAGTAATACTTCTTCATTGGTATTCAAGCTTCTGGGTTTTATGAAAACATTTTTAACCCTGTAAGACTCAATAAAAAATTTTTTTTGTTCTGCTTTGTTTTGTTTAGTTTTTTTTTTTTTTTTTTTTTTTTTGAGACAGGTTTTCTCTGTGTAGCCTTGGATGTCCTGGAACTGGCTTTGTAGATCAGACTGGACTCAAACTCCCAGAGATCTACCTGCCTCTGTCTTCTGAGTGGCAGAATCAAAGTCATATTCAACCACTGACTCTCTGGCGTTAATAAACTTTTTAGTTTGAATTTGGCTCATATATATTCTTGCCTTTTCACAGTTAGAGTCATATGTCAGAAATATTCTTCATGCTTAATTAAAAGAAACAATGGACAGTGTTTCCCCAGTCTTCCTTCCATTTTTTTGGTTGTAGGAAGGCCTCAAGTATGAGATGCCTGGCAGTGTGTGTGTGTAGCTTACTGCCTCCGGCGCTGGATAGATGGGATGGAAAATGAGGGCAGAAGGGTTGGTATGTTGTTCAGCTGGTAAAGTACTTGCCAAATAAGTATGAAGAGCTTTAGAATCTGTTAAAAACTCAGACCTCAGGACACTCTAGGGTCTATAATTCCAGTCCAATGAGCCTTAGTCTAATCAGCAAGTTCTAGACTACCAGAGACCCTGTCTCATTAAACAAGGTGGATGATAGCTGAGAGACAACACCTACACACTGACATCTACACAGACACAAACATGCACGCGCGCGCGCGCACACACACACACACACACACACACACACACTACATGTGGGGCTCTGTGGGGTAAGAGCACTGGCTGCTCTTCCAGAGGACCTGGGTTTGGTTCCTAGCACCCATGTGGTAGCCTCTAACTATTGGTAGCTCTAGTTCCAGAAGATTTGATGCCCTCTGCAGGCACTGCATGCACATAGTACACAGACATACATGTGGGCAAAATACCCATACATATCAAATAAGAATAAATGCCATCTCAAAATAGGTTTCTAAAGTAGGTAGTAATAGACTCATTTTACTGTTAAGGGGAACAAGGATGTTTTGGAGTTTATCCTAAACTTAGAAGCTCAGATTCAATCATGCCATTCTGTAAAATGATGAAATTGCCACACTTGTGATTGAATTTATTAGTCTAGGTGGCTAAAAATAATCCGAGTTTGTAAAAAGATGGCAAGTCTTACTTTCTGGCCTGGAAAGTCCTTTTTGAGGAATCAAGTGTCTACCAAGTCCTATCATTTTTTGCAGTAGCAGAATACTGTTTCTGAACAAGGGAAACGGATGAGTCTTTGAAGACTCCATGGGAAGCAGCGTGCTCTTTTCATCCCTCAACACTAACCTGCTTTGTCATTGTAGGTTGCATGGTAATGGATGATACATGACAAGATTATTGTTAGGTCATCATAGCAGTGGTGATAGTTTAGTTATGTTAGTAATTTATAAACTTGTATTCTCAACATATTTTCAAGTATATTTTCTCTCTTCTTTCTTTTCCATATTTTCCTTTCCTTTCTGCTCTCCACCTCCAGCCCCCTTTGTGCTAGGAATTGATCTCTGGACCTCAACAAATTCAGGCAAGCTGTCTACAACTGAGAGCCATACTTTAGCCCTATATATTACTGTTACAGTGCCTTTTCCCCTTCCCAGTGCTGGAGATCAAACTCTTATGCAGTCTAGGCAAACAGTCTAATACTGAACTAAGAGCATATTTCCAAGTATATTATCTTGATACTGTTAGTCACTGTTAAATAATAAATAATTAATACAGGGCAAATGCTGTCTTACTGTCAACCTTCACTTTATATCACTTTACTTTTATAAATAAGAAAGAGAAGTTGTGAGCTGTGTTGGCAGTCTTTTAATTTCTGTACTTGGGAGGCACAGGTAGGTGATACTTTTATAAATAAGAAAGAGAAGTTGTGAGCTGTGTTGGCAGTCTTTTAATTTCTGTACTTGGGAGGCACAGGTAGGTGAATATTTGAGAGTTTGAAACTAGCCTGGTCTTAATAATGCGTTCCGGGCTAGCCAGTGCTACATAGGAAGACTTTGTCTCTATAACAAAACAACAAAATCCCCTAAACCTTAAACCAAACAAACTCTGAAGCCCAAAAATGTTAAACATGAGAACAAACATTCCAGAGGGGCCAAAAGTTAGGAGTTAGAAACATAGATCTAATTGATTTCAATGTGGTATACTTTCTTATACTGTATACACTATGTTTTCAAATAATTTCGGTATAGGATTTCCCATAAATAAGCTAATGAACTACTCATTTCTAAAGCATACATTACTATAGTAACAAAGCCCTCTATAACAGTAAGGTCTCCATCAAAATTTCCCACTGAAGTTTATGTTTGGTTTTATAATCAAGAATAATTATTATTGGGGTTGGAGAGCTGTCTCAGCAGTTAAGAGCACTGACTGCTCTTCCAGAGGTTCTGAGTTTAATTCCCAGTAACCACATGGTGGCTAACAACCATCTGTCATGGGATCCAATGACCTCTTCTGGTGTATCTGAAGATAGTTACAGTATATTCATATAAGTAAAATATATAAAACTTAAAGAAAAATAAGCTCTGTCAAAAAAATATATCATTAAAATTTGCTGGCCTGGCTTCTGAGTGGTTGAAGCTAAGGTGAGTTGGACACAGCGGTGCCAGTTTATAATTCTTCCACTTGAGAAAAGAAGCTGGAAGATGTGGTGTTCAGCGCCAGCTACAGTTAGATAAGACCTGGTCTCTAAAAATAAGAGAAAGCAAAAAGAGAAAGTAGGTGGTTTGGATGTTTTTCTTTCTTCTGTTTTCTTGTGCTGGCTAAGCTTATTGGGGAAATAGAGACACCCATGCTAATAAAAGTTACACATACTAGGTAAATGAATATTTTTATTAAGTGTTTGAGAGGATGTAATGACTATATCTGTCGTTCTGAGTAGAGGACAAGGAGCCTCACCGGTGGCCATGCAGAAGGCTCAGCAAGTGTCTCAGGGTCTCGATGTGCTTACTGCGAAAGTGGAAAATGCAGCTCGGAAGCTGGAAGCCATGACCAACTCAAAGCAGAGTATTGCAAAGAAGATTGATGCTGCCCAGGTAGGGGTGGTTCTCAGGAGGGGCAGGAGAAAGAGAAGGAGGAGAAGGGTTCTTACGGACCCTGCGTCTCTTCTGCACTGCCCTGTGCCATCCTCTACTGTGGGTAGATAATGGATGTTCCTTAGTGAGGACCGATCCCAGCAGTCCCCCATACCATCATAGGTGCAGATGCACGTTTGTCTATATTTTGAACTGAAGATCTTCATTTTTGGTACTTCAAGTAGTTAAAACATCTGTGTATGACAGAATCCTAGATTTTGAAACAGGTTTCTGTCTTAGAATTCACTACTATATGTAGTAAGACACATTAAAAATCCTAGCCTGGGTTTTGACCCCACCTTTGGTTATTGAGTTCCTAGATAAAAAACATGCACAGCTATTATATTTTTAATAAGCCTGATGCAGCACATTAGCCTAGCGTCCATGCTCTTAGACTCTACTTTCCTGTTGATAACCCCAAGTTATTACTTATTATTTACTATGTTGCTTCCAGGCTGCTCTTAACTCTAATTGGGCAGCTCCAAGGTCACACTCTTATCCCATGGTGGCTTCCTTCTCCTCTTCAGTACATTTTTCTTCTACTTCATAGCAGCTGGCTTAGCAGCTGGCTTCTCCTTTCTTCTTCTCCATGTGATCCTCTTTCCCCAAGCCCATGAAACCTCAACCTATGTCTCTTCTGCCCAGCTATTGGCTGTCAGCATCTTTATTTTCCAATCATAGTTAACTGGTGGCAGGAGCACTAGCGTCTGTGTGCAGACTCCAGGTCTTGAGGGTCTGCACTTAGCATTATAATAAACAGTAAAAGACATAACTTTAACAACTATATTAGGCCATAGTGGTATTCAATTTCAGATTCTTTCTATACAAAATATCTTTTAAGCATTTAGCAAATACAAATACTTGATAAACTTGGAAAACAAGTCTCATTAATTAAAAGAATAGGATAAAGCTTATGAAGATATTTTATTCCTTTTTGTTATTTACCTTTTTTCTTTCAGTTTGGTTATCAAACTCAGGGCCTTGTGCATGTTAGTCAAAAGCACTGTACTGTACTATTATGCTAAAACCTCAGCCTGGGAACTTTATTTTAATGGAAATCAACATGGCTGGAAGTATAGATCAGTGGTAAGAGTGTATGGGGGAATATAACGTGATGGTACCTAGAAAAGAAAAGATGGAGTGACTTGATCTTACCTGACTAAGAACCTTCATAACATGATCAGAATTAGCACTCTATAAACGCAAATGCCAGTATGCTGTGTGACTACTTTAAAGACACTCCTGATGGTTATGTTTAAATGTGGTTCCTGGGTAGATTACATTGTCTGTTTTGGTGTATAGAATTGGCTGGCAGATCCAAATGGTGGACCTGAAGGAGAAGAACAGATTCGAGGGGCTTTGGCTGAAGCTCGGAAGATTGCAGAATTATGTGACGATCCTAAGGAGAGAGATGACATCCTCCGCTCCCTTGGAGAGATAGCTGCTCTGACCTCTAAACTAGGAGACTTGCGAAGACAGTATGTATCTGACTTCTGAGTCTCTCCCTAGTGTCTCTTCATTTCACTGCTCACTCCCTCTCCCTCTTATTTAGCTCTAGGAGCGTGGAGAGTTGACTCCCCTTAGGTTAAATGTGTATCTAATCCCCAACATGTAGATCTTTGGACCCTTCCGCAGACATAATGCATGTTAAATGCATAGGCTACATAGGTTTATGACATGGCTAGGTCAGATGTTTCCTCTGGAGCATCTGATGTATAGAAGTTGTACAATGTACAGGGATGTAGTTGAATTTTACTGATTTGTTGCTGATCAAATGGTTTTAAATGAATATATTTAGCCCTCTGAGAATTCATGTTTAAGCTCTATTTTTATAATTTATAATCTATGACTTTCCTGGCTATATTCTGTTTGTTACATGTCTGTCTGAGACACAAGGAAAATTATTTTCTAGTTAGCTGTGAAAAGACTCCTGTGTGTATGTGTGAGAGAGACAGGAAGCTTAAGAAGGCACTTTTCCCCCTTCCCAGCAGTGTTATTTCTTGAATAGCAATTACATAAAGGATTCTTAAATTACATTTCCTGGATGATTGTTCCTATAATAACATCCTTGCCACAGCTTCCTCTCTTAAAGGCTTTCATTGCACCTACTTTGATTATATAGAAAAGAGTTATTCCTTTGTTCTGACAAATATATTGCTCTCTTTAAAATAACAGCAACAGCAGCACCATGGGCTGGGGATATAGTTTAATCTGTAGAGTTCTTGGGTAGGGGCTGGGTTTGGTCACCAGCATTTTATAAATCAAGACATGGAGGAAGATCTATAATCCCAGAAATTGAAAGGTAGAGACAAGATCAGAAATTCAAGTTCTCCCGTGGTTCCATCATGAATTTGATGTGAGACCCTATTTGAAGAAACCAAACCAAACCAAACCAAACCAAACCAAACCAAACCAAACCAAACCAAACCAAACTAAACTAAACCAAACCACACCAAACCAAAAATCGTACAGTAGGAGGGAGAAGGGTAGTCTGGCTGGCCCATCTGGTGTCTGAGGTTGCCTTGCCTTCCTGTACCGCTCCCTGTGTATCTCTCCAGAACGACTGCTTTGTTCACAAGGATGGACTTAGCCTGAGAGCTAGAGGAGGACTGATCTTGGTTAGGGGCGTAGTATAGTGGCTGCACTCCCCTTGCCAGAACCTCTCAACCTGTCCTTAGGGAAGTTACAGAGGGAATGATGGGGGAAGACATGCCTCATTTCCACCACAGTCCTGCAGCACTGTTTTCCAAGGATAACCAAAGTCAAACATCTGGGACTATTCCATTTCTTCTACTTAACTTATATGTTCTATTTCTGTTCTTCTGTGAGAAAAATGCCTATTTTTAGCCTCCCAAAGTAAGAGATTCATTAGAATCTTCTGACAACAAGAACATCACTGGCTCATAAAGCAAAAAGGCAGAGGCTGTGAATTCCTAGGATCTAGCACAGTTTATTACATAGATACTTGGAATGCTTTTTAGATGACCAGGAGATAACTTCTGTAATAGTGATAACAGTAGGCCTTCATGTGTGGCCATGAATACCATCTTCATGCTTATCATTGTAACATAAACAGACAGCATGCAACCGCCCAGCAGCGGCACTAGTCATGTGAAAACCATGGTATACATGGTGTTAAGAGGGGAGGTTAGAGAAACTTAAAATAATAAAGACATTTTTAAAATGAGTCATTTTGCCAGATGGATTGACTTTTTTTTTTTTCTCCCACTGAGATAAAGTTTCCTCTGTGTAACAGCCTTGGTTGTCCTGGAACCCTCTGCAGACCAGGCTGACCTCAAGCTCAGAGATCTGCTACCTCTACCTCCCAAGTGCTAGGATTAAAGGCATGTGCCCCCCCCCCCCCCCCAGTGTTGTATTTTTATCTTTATAGATGAGCCAGAGGAAGGTACTTTTCTTTGACTGAGTAATCTCAAGGTGCAAAGTTGACCGGATTCTTTGTGTTTTCTTTTCTTTCTTAAATTGTTACTTAGTTTATGTTGTATGGGTGTTTGTCTGGATATCACATGCATGGCTGGTGCTTACAGAAGTCAGAAGAAGGCGTGGACGCTGTACCTGGAGTTACAGTCAGTTATGAGCCACAGTGTGGATGCTGGGAATCGAACCTGAGCCCTCTGAAAGAGCAGCCAGTGCTCATAACTGCTGAGCCATCCCAGCCCGATCTTTTCCTTTTCTTTTCTTTTCTTTTTTTTCAAATCCCACTTTTTTTTTTTAATTTATTTATGTGAATACACTGTATCTGTCTTCAGACACACACTAGAAAAGTACATCGGATCCCATTACAGATGGTTGTGAGCCACCATGTGGTTGCTGGGAATCGAACTCAGGACCTCTGGAAGAGCAGTCTTAACCTCTTAACCTCTTAACCTCTGAGCCATCTCTCCAGCCCATCTTTTCCTTTTCTTAATGGCCAGAGTCACATTTTTGGAATTAGTTCTTTTGGGACAGTTTCTATTCCTGAGACTAATGTGGTTTTTTGTTTGTTTTATTCCTGTGTTAATGCATTAGTTCAGGTTCTTTGGCTGCTAGGAACTAGATCAGGTACAAAGTGAAGGGTTATTGAAAATATCTAGAGGAAGCTAATGGGAGGCCAGCCTGAACTGTGGCCAAGTCTAGAAGTCACTAGAAGCTCCCATTCCCCTTCAGTGTCTTACTTAGCAGAGGAATGGACCCTGCGTGTCTGTTCGCTCTTTTTGTTTACTTTATTGGGGGGGGGGTGCTTCCTTTGGTTTGACTTACCAGGCCCCAGGTCTAACAGGATTTTCTAGCTCCAGAGTCTCTGTGAGGTGACTAAAAAATCTTTCTGAATCATGGATCAAGGATTACCTGCAAATTTTGTTTAAAATGTGGACCTTTACCTCATCCTAGACATAACTTATCAGGGACTCTTTTGATGGTGGACTTAACTATCTGAATCTAAAATTAAAGTCCCAGATACCTTTTATTCACACTGTACTTTGAGAAACACTAGAATATAATAATTAAGTATAATTTGGGATTGCAGGTGTGTTGTTTTTGAGTAGAAACCACCCAGTTCAATCAGTTATGGCAGAGAATGGGGGTTATATAATACTACCATATGGTAATATAAGTGGTAGCTTAAAATGTGAGCATTCTAAGTTGGTGGCGGTTCACACCTTTAATCTCAGCTCTTAGGAAGCAGAGACAGGCAGGACTCTGTGAGTTGGGGGCCAGTTTGGTTTACAGAGTAAGTTCCAGGATGGCCAGGGCTACACAGAGAAACTCTATCTCAGGTAAAATACAAAATCAAAACCAAATAGAAAAGTGAGGCTTCTAAACTCAGAGGGCCAGATTTGAATCCTGACTCCAATGAATTAAATAATGGGATCTTAATCACCTTTGTGTATCGGTTTCATGTTTTGGCTAATACTGTACTTTACTTCCTAAGGATGATGTGAGGCTTAAATGATGAGAGGGGAGAGCTTGTAGCATAGCTGGGAAAATTAGGACTCAGATGCAGCATCATTACTAGTTGTGTTATTACTGATACGGCTTCTACTACTCACATGCTTGTCTGGGCACACCTAGTTACATGGGGTGTTTGTGGTTTTACACGTGGCAGGGGAGAGTGCAGGCAATCTAGTGATAAGTGAGTGAGCTCAGCTAACTTAACCTGGTATAATTGTGAAGACTGACTCAAGCTAGGAGAAAGTAATGCGCATTTAAACTATTTTCATTTTTATGGGCTAAGTAAAACTTTCATCTCAAATCAATTTGGTAATCATTAGCAATTTTCATTCTCATTAACACATTATTAACAGTTCAATTATCTCAACATAGATCATGTCTACAATGTAAACTATAGCTAGATGGTCATCTTTACTTCTTTAGGGGGAAAGGAGACTCCCCAGAGGCTCGAGCCTTGGCTAAACAAGTGGCGACGGCGCTACAGAACCTGCAGACCAAAACCAACAGGGCTGTGGCCAACAGCAGACCTGCCAAGGCAGCTGTCCACCTCGAGGGCAAGATTGAACAGGCGCAGCGATGGATTGATAATCCTACCGTAGATGACCGTGGAGTCGGTAAGGGCTGGTCTCAGTGCAGATGTGCCGGTCACTGCCACATTTACTTGATGATTGGTAACAAGGTGCTGAAAGGGTTCTCCAGCCACCAGGAAGTCACTTTTCAGTATGGTTCCGTATCCAGATGTGGCTAGTAAGATCTCTGTGATTTAATTGAGAAGTATTAGAGAGGAAATAATTTTGCTGTGGACAAACAGAAAGAGCTTCATAATTGAAGCTTTGAACTAATTATCAATCATATATATATAGGCCAGGTTAGCCTTGAATTCACAGAGATCCATCTGCCTCTGGCTCCTGAGTACTGAGATTAAAGGCATGCACCACAGTGCCTTGCTGAAAGTTGAAAATTTTATAACCTAGAAGTTTGATTTTAAGAAGACCCACGAAAAATGTATATAATTTGTTTCATGATTGCCTGGCACATTTGCCATGGCTGAAAGATAATGCTCTCTTTTCCTCTGTACACTGGGTAAGATGAGGGTTTAAGTTAGTCATGCCTGGTGTCAGTGAAGGGCTAGAGAATGGGCAGATGCATCACTGGGTATAGGAATGAAATGACATAAACACTGAATCTCCTGTTCTATGCACAGTGCTATTAAAATCTTCATACCTACTGGGTCTGCAGTTTGGTTTTAGGAGTGTTTTTTTTTCCTGTTAATTCATTTCTAAGTTATTATCAGAAAGTATGTAAACAATATGAATATTCACTAATACTTAGCAAGCAGTCAGATAGCTATGGTTAATGTAATAAAATGTAACTGGCTGCTCTTCCAGAGGATCCAGGGTCAATGTGCAGCACCCACATGGCAGCTCACAGCTGTCTGTGACTTCAGTTCCAGGGGATATGACACCCTCACATAGACATACATGCAGGCCAAATACTAATGTACATAAAAAAAAATAAAGATAATAAAATAAAATATATATATAAACATTTGTAGGTTATATTTTTGTTTTTGTTGCTTTTATAGTGCGAGGCAAGTAGTTTGGCATTATGTTACACTTCCCATCCCTAGACCATGCTTTAAAAAGATATTTAGTTAATGGATACTGCTCATTGGAAAGAATAGGAGTCAGGGAATAAAAGTTAGGCTTGGGTGTAGGTCAGTATTAGATATGCGTGAGGCTCTGGGTCAAATCCCAGCCCCCGCCCCCCTGAAAAGTTAATTCATAGTGTGTTCTCTTTATACTCTTCTGTATTTCCAAAGAGTTATATTTTGTCAGGGAACCCTGTACCCCTATTAAATGTTATCTAAAATAAATATGGAGTGGGGCTGGTGAGATGGCTCATCAGTTAAGAGCACCAGCTCCTCTTCCAGAGGTCATGAGTTCAAATTCCAGCACCCACATGGTGGCTCAGAACCATCTGTAACGAGAAACAAATAAAGAACCTATGGACTGGAGTGAATGCGGCTGGAGCAAGAGGGAGAAAGGGAAGTGGGCAAGGGGTAGGGGAGTGGGGGGTGGGGGGCGGGGGGGAGGGAAGGAAAGAAAAGAAAAAAAAAAGAAAGATGTTTAAACAGCAACTCTAAAACAAAATCTGGTGTGGCAATACAATTGTCTTTCTTGGTCTGTGTAAACCTCAGTGTTTTTCTTTTGGTGTAGGTCAGGCTGCCATCCGTGGACTTGTGGCTGAAGGGCATCGACTGGCCAATGTCATGATGGGACCTTATCGCCAAGATCTTCTTGCCAAGTGTGACCGTGTAGACCAGCTAACCGCTCAGCTGGCTGACCTGGCTGCCCGAGGGGAGGGGGAGAGTCCTCAGGCGAGAGCACTTGCATCGCAGCTTCAGGACTCCTTAAAGGTAGACTTCCCGTGGCATACTTTCCGATGTCTTGGTGTTGAGAAACAGCAGACAGAGGAGACTTTTGTACAGTGTGTGTGCATGCATGTGGAGGTCAGAGTATAATTCAGGTGTCAGGTACCATCCAGCCTTATGTTTTGAGACAGAGCATCTCATTGTTCTGGGACTTGCAGAGTAGGGTAGGCTTGGTAACCAGGGAGCCCCAGGGATCTGCCTGTCAGCACCTCTCCAGTGCCAGCATTGTTAATGGGAGTTTGGGAGCTTACATACAGGTTCTCATGTGGCAAGGCAAGCACTTTACTGACTGAGCTGCCCCCAGCGTGACCTTAAGCTTGAGATTGTTGGCTTTAGGGAAAATTAAAATAAGACAAATATAATAGAAAATTAGAGCTAATTAGGAGAAAGCTAAGTGGCAGCAATTAACATTTTTCTAACTCACATTTAATTAAGAGATCTGTCATGATTTACTCTATGCAGATATCAGTTTATTTAGTCGGCATTTATTTAGATAAGGTATCTCACTCTATAGCCCAGGCTGGCCTTGAACTCTTGGCAACCTTCACGATATGACTTTCTGATTGCAGCAATTATACCCATGTAGCTGGAGGTTATTGAGTTTTTCCATAAACTTTATTCCCATTTTTTATTCCTTTTGGTTTTTTTTTTTTTTTTTTTTTTTTTTTTTAAAAGACAGGGTTTCTCTGTGTAGCCCTGGCTGTCCTGGAACTCACTCTGTAGACCAGGCTGGCCTCGAACTCAGAAATCCACCTGCCTCTGCCTCCCAAGTGCTGGGATTACAGGCGTGCGCCACCACTGCCCGGCTTTTATTCCTTTTAAAATATTGAACTATTTAGAAATTTGGTACTGAGTCTTCTAAGTAGTTAATACAGTCATCACTAGGCCTGGCTAAAACTGGGAATGGTGAGGAACTCTGTTTCACCTTAGAGCCTGCTCTGTGCTCAGCCCTGAGGCTCTGTCATTTCACAGTGTGCATCGAGAAAGGAGTCATATTTGTGCTTTGTACACATTTGATATTCAAGAAATAGTTCTGAAGGTAAATGAATGAAAGAATGAAAGAATGGGTCAGTGGAGTAAGGGCATATAGCAGATGTGCCTGTGGGCGTTGCTATACATTTTCACCTATAAACAATGTTTTTAAGGATCTTAAAGCCCAGATGCAGGAAGCTATGACTCAAGAGGTGTCCGATGTTTTCAGCGATACTACAACTCCCATCAAACTGTTGGCAGTGGCGGCCACTGCTCCTCCTGATGCGCCCAATAGGGAAGAGGTAGGTGTCTGAAGTACAGAGGATGATTGCGGACAAAAGATCGAAGTGCAAGAGGGGAGTGTTGTAGTTCAACCAGTATGTCTGCTGTATCTGTCTTTAAGTGAAGTTGTAGCATGTGTGGTCACTAAGCAAGTGGAGCTGGTTTTCATTACGTGTCAAGAAGCATGACGTGGAAGTAAGTGCTTTTGGCATTTGTAAGAAATCCTGGCCCCTCTGTGGTTTTCATGGTGGGTGTTCTTATGGGAAGGCATCACTGCAGTCAGGAAGAAATGAGGGGTGAGGGTCCCTCCAGCCACAGCTTTCTGAACCACACTGTAGGCTCAGCACAAGTCAGGACAATTCTTTAAACTCATTTGATGTAATAATTCTGTGCAAACCCTCCTTTTCCCTAAGTGAAGCCAGAATCATTACAGTGAATAGCAGGCCAGTAATGTGCTGATAAGCTACCCAAAAGGCCTGGTTTGTAAATAAATGTTGCTTGGATTTTTATTATGTAGATACTCTCAATGTGTTGTATTATAGTTTTGAGACAAGGTCTTGTTTACAGATCCCAGGCTAGCCTTGAACTTGTGCTACTCCTCTCCCAAATACTGGGACTGCAGATGTGCACTACTATACCCAGCTACTATAGCTGTTTTAATTGAAAACTGTTGAAAGCTAAGCTGCAGAGAGGTGGGATGTAGTTGACTCCTGTAAATTAGTATAGATCTATATAAGTAGCTTAACTACTGAAGTCTGGTCCCTAACTACCTCCTCAACCTCACTATAACACTATTCATCCTCTTCTTATTCCTCTATTCACATTGATCTCAAATACCCGGCACGCTCCTTGAATGTGTGTGAGTTCTACTCAAGCCCTTGACACTTGCTTTTCTTATCACAAATTATATTTATTCATTCTCTTCACCTTTCTATTGAAATCTCACTCTTGTGTGACTGTACATGAAAAACCCCATTCCTCATCCCTGGGAGTTCTTAATATCCATACCCTACTTTTCTTCTTATAAGTTATTGATGTTTGATGGGCTGGGGCTATAGCTCACTTTGTCAAGTACTTGCTTAGCATGCACAAAATCTCCAGCACTGCAAAAGCTGGTGTTGGGGAATCCCAGCGCTCAGGAGGTGGGGACAGAAGAAGAAGTTCAAGGCCATCCTTGACTCCCCAGCTAGCCTAGGTTATGTGAGATCTTGTTTCAAACAGAACAACAAACACACACACACACACACACACACACACACACACACACACGCACACACGCGTGGTCTGTTTGGCTTGGGGTCATCATGAAAGTTCCATGTAGGCTTAGCTTTGTCAGAAATTGAGGGCCAGCTCCCTAAGCAGTGTTAGTTACGACTGGTGCTGAATGTAACTCTTGGGGAGAATGTCACAGTTCCTCGATGTCTAGACTCTGTCACATAGCAAGAACCTAGGACAGGAAGTGTGTGCTTTTGTAGCCTTTAATTAGTAGCAGAGGAAAAAGTTTGGAGGGCCACCCAGGGTGTAAAATTTTGGGTAAATGTTGTTTCTTAGTGACTCTTCTTTCTCTTTCTGGCCGAGGTTGGGAGGTGTTTCTGTTCAGGGTCTCCTTCCACTGGGGAGACTTGCTACTTTCTCTCATCCCAGGCTTCTGAATTTCAGACTCCTAAATTTTAGCTATCTGCTTTTTCTTGTCCATTTAGAATCTTGATTCTAGATGCTTTATAGGTTCCTAAGCATAAGATAAGTTTCTCTTTGAAATTGTTTGTTTCCAGTGCCTTTTCCTAGCCCTTTACACCAACAGATAACTCAGGCATATTAATTTTATATCAAAAATCATTTTGAATTCGATCATATTGCCATAGTTTAAAATCCTATTCTTGTTCTCCACTCCCTAAATAGTTGCTTAGCTCTGCTGTCTTTGAATCATGCATTAAACTACCAACTGGGGAAGAGGGAAACTTCATCCAACCCTGATCTCCTGGATCTTCTCAGTGGGCATCAGGATAAAGCTGGAGTTTCATGATGTGGCTTTTTTTTAAAAAAATGTTTGTTTGTTGTCATGTACCCCGGGCTAACCTTGGAGTGTGAGGGTAGCCTTGAGCTCCTGATCATCCTCAGGGCTGGATTCATAGATTGCGCCTTAACAGCTGACTTGTGGGATCTGGGATCAGATCAGGGCTTCCTGCATGCTGGCCGAGCACTCTACCAATGAGCTCTGTGCCCGAGCCCCCGTGGTCTGGCTTTGACTACTTTTTGTATGTTGATTTCGTAGAGGTTGTCGGCTCTTACTCCATGCTTCTGCAGTAGCTAGTTGAGTGTAATGTTGTGCATACTTGGCCCTTGTGTCCTTGCTTCCTCCCTCTGCCTACCTAATTACTTCCAGCTTCTTTTCTGCCTGTTTCCTGTTCCTTCTTTATTGTATTTGATTTCTGGATGAGTTAAGTGCCTTTCCTTTTACACCCATAAGATTGTTGTATAGCTCTGCTATTTCACATAGCAACACCGTTTTTACAAATACCTGTTTCTGGGCTTCCCAGAAAGGGAACCCCTTTAGATGCTAATTGTATTCTCCATTTTTTTTTGTCTTTCTTTCCTTTCCTTTTCTGTCCTTTCCTTCATTTTGTTTTTGTTCTAGAACTCACTTTGTAGACCAGGCTGGCCTTGTACTCAGAGACCTGCTTGCTTTTGCCTCCCAAGTGCTGGGATTAATGGCATGTGTCAACATGGCCTGGCTAGGAAGCAGAATCAAAACAAAAGGTCAGGATGGGTCAAGGGACCGTCAGATGGTGGGTGCAGAACATTGGAATGAGAATGGAGCTTGCTATTGAACTATGAAACCTTTACAGATCGTCTGACTTGAGTCAGAGTTGGTTGCCAGGTATGGAAGTGGTACTCTCAAATATCATTAGTAGGACATAAAAGAGGAAGTATCCTGGCAGGCTCCTGGCAGGCTCTGTATGTAGCAAAACCTGACCTAGTGCTGTCTGCTATACCTTGTTTTCCAGATATCAATCCTAATATTACCCAAACAAATAGAAACCTTTTTGTCATTTATAAGTTAGGTTTTTATTTTTAAATTTTTTTTGATAATGTACAGCCTCTCATGATATCCATGAAGGAAGGGAAAGTTAGTTTTTTAAACTATTCAGAAATCCAACTAAACAGTCATATCGACAGTTTTGCACTTAGAACTAATAAAATCACCCATCCTTGCTTCTGTGTTCTGTCTGGTATGAGTATGAGCTATTGTTTTTCCCATTGAGGTCAAGGGCAGAGTTTTTACAACATTAATGGTAATGGGATCTGTGAGAGGAAGTTGGAGCCAGGTGAGGGCTCTGTGGATCCTTGGGGATTGTAATGCACCGGTTGTCCTCAGTGGAGCCTGGAGGGGTTTATCTGTCCTCTTCAAATAAGAAGGCCTTTAGGGAATGAAATTATCTAGTCTACACATTGGGTGAGTCCTGTGTGTGCTCTTGGTAAGTAGGTTTAAATGAAGATTTGGGGATGTGCCTCTTTGTGTGTGTAAATGATGCTTAAGACTGAACCTCTGAGGAAATACATAAAGGTCAAGATTTGCCATTTGACTATTGTTTTATTAATAAGATCTTTGAGCAGTTGCAGAATCAGATTAAAAAGACCTTTTTTCAGGTTTCCTGATGCATTATATGGAAATACATTTCCTTGATGTCTTTATTTATTTATTTTTTTCTCAAGGTATTTGATGAAAGGGCAGCCAATTTTGAAAACCATTCAGGAAGGCTTGGAGCCACAGCGGAGAAGGCAGCTGCTGTTGGCACTGCCAATAAATCGACAGTGGAAGGCATCCAGGCATCTGTGAAGACAGCCCGAGAACTCACTCCCCAGGTTAGCTTTTGCTCACTCTTCCTTTCACTATCATGGTACAGTATTCAGGAAATGAAATCAAGTACAGATGCTTTTTAAAGATCACATATAAAAAATAGAAAGAAAGGAAGAGTACGCTGAGGGACGGGATGTAGGACGGCTCCTAACTGCTGAGCTTGTAAAAGCTCTCCTAGAAGACCTCACTTTGGTTCCCAGCAACCATGTCATGTGGTTCACAAATGTCTGGAATTCTGTCTCTAGGGGATCTGATGCTTCTGATCTTCATGGGCACCTGCATTCATATGCACATAGCCATATACCACACACATACCCACACATAATTACAAATAATAAAAATAAATCTTAAAAACATGCATGTGGAGCTAGGGAAATAATAGCTCAGCAGAGAAAGCACTTGCCACATAGCTATGTGGCTTGAGCCCGAATCCCCAGAACTTATGTAAATGCTAGTTATAGTAGGATATGTCTGTCATACAGTGCTCAGGGGATGGTGGGCGTGGACAGGAGAATCCCTGGGATTCTCAGACCAGTGAGGTTATGAACAACAAAGAGACCTTTGTCTTCAACAAGTTACAAGGTAAGGACCGATACTAAGGTTGTCCTTTGACTGCCATATATATTTGTGCTACACATGTAGCACACTTACACATACAAATGCTTGTATGTGCATCCATATCATACATACACACTGTACACACAGACAGACAGACACACACTCACACATACGCACCCCCCCCCACATGCATATTTATATAACATTCATTGGGTCAAACTTGGTGATCTCTAGGATTCTATGGAACTTCGAACTTTGTACATTTCTTCATTGTTTGAATGTTTAAATAATGATCAGTATTCTTTCAAAACCAAAAGACAAGTGGTAAAGCAGTCTTCTTCTCTATCACACATGTGTAATTAAGAAAATATTTGGATAATATTAAGAGAAAGTTTATTTATTTTCTGTCTTCCCATGGCATCTCTTTGAGGATATTGAAAAAAAATTAGCTATTTCCATTGCTTATTTCTTTTTTTCTATCTAACTGCTTAACTGAGCTATCTAATTATGGAAGCAGAGTATAGCCAGGAATTTGGAGAACAAAAGACTGGAAATGAAAATTCTGGGGCTGGAGAGAGGGCTCAGTCGTTGAGAGCACTGACTGCTCTTCCAAAGGTCCTGAGTTCAAATCCCAGCAACCACATAGTGACTCACAACCATCTGTAATGAGATCTGACGCCCTCTTCTGGGGGTGTCTGAAAACAGCTACAGTGTACTTAATATAATAAATAAATAAATCTTTTTTTTTTTTTTTAAGAAAGTTCTGATAAATCAGCCAGCTTCCTCTTCCTGCCCCAACCCCTCTTTTCTGAGGCAGGCTCTTTTTTTTCTGTAGCCCAAGCTGGACTAAAACTGTCTAGCGCTAGGACTGTAGGTGTACAAAACCACACCTAGCTGCTTTCTTAGAAACATTAGCTCAGCATTTCGTGTGATATTTTGCAGACTTGATTTTTTCCCCCTTCTCGGACTTCTGCTGGAAGTCTGTGTCCTAGCTTTTGTTGAACTTCTCTGGGGAGGGAGGGAAATGGCCCATGTGTGTGTCCATGTTGCCTGTTTCTCCGTTTTCCTTCCCTTTTCTTTCCCATCATTAGGTATGGAACCCAGGGTTAGAGACACAAAGGGCAGATACCTCCCACCACCATGGAGCTGTGTGCCCCAGCCCATTCGGAAACAGCACAATCATTTAATTTAAAAAAAAAAAAAAAAAGTTTTAGAATCTGGATCTTGTTAGGAAGACAGGCTGACCTGGAGCTGACCCTGGTTCCTCAAGCGATGGCATGGAGGCTACACTACTGTGCTGGGATAGCATGGAGGCTACACTACTGTGCTGGGATAGCATGGAGGCACACACTACTGTGCTGGGATGGCATGGAGGCTACACTACTGTGCTGGGATGGCATGGAGGCTACACTACTGTGCTGGGATAGCATGGAGGCACACACTACTGTGCTGGGATGGCATGGAGGCACACACTACTGTGCTGGGATGGCATGGAGGCTACACTACTGTGCTGGGATAGCATGGAGGCACACACTACTGTGCTGGGATGGCATGGAGGCTACACTACTGTGCTGGGATAGCATGGAGGCACACACTACTGTGCTGGGATGGCATGGAGGCTACACTACTGTGCTGGGATGGCATGGAGGCTACACTACTATGCTGGGATGGCATGGAGGCTACACTACTGTGCTGGGATAGCATGGAGGCTACACTACTGTGCTGGGATAGCATGGAGGCTACACTACTGTGCTGGGATGGCATGGAGGCTACACACTACTATGCTGGGATGGCATGGAGGCTACACTACTGTGCTGGGATGGCATGGAGGCACACACCAGTGTGCTGGCTTTTCCAGCCTTTTCAGAACATTTCATAAAACACAAACTTTTTTTCCCCTGTTTCCAGCATCTATTAGCATAACACACATGCAAACACATATGCAGTGCCCTCTGGCTGAGGGGCAAAGAAGAGAACATAACTTAACAGTTTGGCATCAGTTTAGGTGGTAAAAGCTGATTACTTGGGACATCTGAAGCAAGTAATATTATTTATTATATTGTTCAAATGTTCTTTTTAAAATTAAAGACATTTTTTAAAAACAAATATTTATTTATGTATATGAGTTCACTGTAGCTGTCTTCAGACACACCAGAAGAGGGCATCAGATCCCATTACAGATGTTTGAGTCACCACGTGGTTGCAAGGAATTGAACTCAGGACCTCTGGAAGAGCAGTCAGTGCTCTTATCCACTGAGCTATCTCTCAGAACAGAAGTGAGATTAAAACCAAAAAAACAAACAAAATTCAGTAAAACAAACAATAACAACAGCAACAACAAACCCAGAAAGGCAGAAAGTTATGGCCTACAGCCATTTGGGGCACACTAGGTCTCCTGCTTTACTGAATTATTCAGAAAAACCAACTTTTCCTTTACTTTTTTCGACCTGTATTCCAACATGTTTTCCTTAGCACTTTGGGCTTTTGCTCCAATATTTTGGTTTTGCTTTTTTTTTTCTAAAGAATCTGTCCTTCCCGCGTGGCTGCTTGTCTCCCATGTGTCTGACCTCTGTGCCAGCTTAAATGGCTTCTGTCTCCTTTGCTCGACTCCTCCAGGCAGCTGCTCATTTTACAGCTTGCATGCACTGTGGCCTTTCTTTTATAATACAGTTGTCCTTGTGCTTCCAGAAACAAAAGACGCAGAAAACTAGACTTAAAACTCCAGTCTTGGAAAGAACGTGGACTTTAGAGACAGGTCTGGACTCAGATATTTCCTAGCTTTCTTATTCCATGAAGTGAATTCCTTCACAGTGCACTGTGTTGAGGAATAAATACACACGTGCACGCACTGTGCACTACCAGGCACTCAGTGCTTTTCCCCAACACCGACACTGACTGCCTTGGAACCTAGACCTCATCGGTGTCTTGACTTCTTATGGGGTTGTCGTAAAGATTCAGCATGTAATGAATGTGAAAGCAGTTTGTTAAATGAACAGGTGTTTTAGTTAATATTATTCTAAAAGAATTTTGAGTAATTGGTTAATTGTGTATTTTAATCACCATTATTGATTAATCAATTTGAATAATGTTTTGTTGCTCTCTTTTATTTAATAGACAGGGATTTACTATGACGCCTCGATGGCCTGGAATTTCACTGTGTAGAATGGATTGGAGTTCTGCCTGTCTGTTTTCCCCAGTGCTAGGATTAAAAGCATGTCCACAATCCCCAGCACTGTCTCTCTCTCTGTCTCTGTCTCTCTTTGTCTCTGTCTCTCACTCTCTCTGTTTGGGGTCCTTCTGCCTGTTTCCCACCTCCAAGTGCTGACATTTAGGGATTATAGCACCACATTGGTGGTGGTTGTTTTATCACAATATTTTGCCTAGGGTTATTTTGAACTTGTAAACCTCCTGCCTCAGGCTGGGAATTACAGGATTGTATTGCCTTGCCTAACTACATTTTTAGTTTCTTTTTGACTCTTTTTAAGATGGAAGGGTTGATGTCAAGACATCAATTATTGAGTATATGTCAGTTTTGTTGGTCTTCTGAAATATTAAATGACTTCTCATTTACTTTGACACCTTATTTTTTCCTTAAAACTCGGCTGTGACTCTGTCTAAGCCTTTGTGCAAAGTTTATAGCATCAGACTTAATGCATTTAGCCTGAAGAGGCTTGCCAATTTTGGTTTTCTGGTGCCACCTATAGGTAAATTGGAGAAAAACTTTACTCTGGATTTATATTTGGAAAGCACTGGTGCTCTGGTATTTGAAAATTGCTTTGTTATTGACAGGTCATCTCGGCTGCTCGAATCTTACTGAGGAACCCTGGTAACCAAGCTGCTTATGAACATTTTGAGACCATGAAGAACCAGTGGATTGATAATGTTGAAAAAATGACAGGTAGAGTTTTGCAGAATGCCTTTGGTCTGACCTCAAGCAGGACCGGTTCTATCAGCTGTAATGGGATACAGGGGCAGTCAGGGCTCGGCAGTGTGCTGGGCCTGCTTAGGCTGCTGAGCAGTGGCGGCTTCTCATTCAAGCTTTGCTACCGCATCAGACGGACGGATGGACAGATGGACGGATGGACGAGAGGCTGTTTGAGCTTCTTTTATTTTAGAGCCGCCCTCTGGTGTGATGGTCATTGTTACAGCCCCTATCTTCTCTTTGAATACCGTCTTTGCTCAGTCCCAGCCAGAGTTTGGTTTCAGAGGCTGGGAGGCGGTGTTTGTGGATACAGTAAGTGTCCCTGTCATTTTCAGAGGGTTCACATTTCAGGGAACCACAATAGCTACTATTTAACCCAGCTTGTCTCAGAGTTTCCTCCAATTTATCAACTACATAGTTCTAAAAAAAAAAAGAAACACCTGTGTCTGCAGAAGTGCCTCTGAGTGCTCTGTAGAGGGACGGGACAGAAAGGCAGAAATGAGGAGTGTAGGATCTTCGCTGTCCCAGCAGCTGAACCTGTTGTCAGGGGTCTGTAGCAGCCAGAGGTGAAAGCCGAGCTCCCAAGGTGTCTGAAGCGAGGTAACTGAAGCACGAACGAGGCTGTTAGGGTTACTGGAGTCCTCCGCGTGGCTCGTCTTAGGCACTTCAAGCTGCCAACAATCAGCAGGTGGTGGACAGTGAGCCGGGAAGGGAGAGAATGCTATTAGCAGATACCGTGGTGGTGATGCGGTGAAGGTTTCAGACTCAGTCCCGGTTCCTCCTGATGTCTTTGCGTGTCTGGTTCTCTGTGGTGGATATAAGAGGGCCAGTGACCACGGTCAGTATAATTCTGAGGCCAAATGGCCTCCTGGGCTGTGCTGCTTGCACTTCTGTTTTTTAAAGTTATTTTGTTCACTTGAAAGCTTTCAACTTTGTAGGAAGAGCTTTGAACTGAGAAGAGAATTCTGAGTGTTGTACTTTCTCATGAGATGCAAACAGACAACAGTGTTTTTGAATCTTTGTTCTTCTAAAAGCAAATTCAGTCCCATTCCTGTTCTCTTGACAGGGCTGGTGGACGAGGCTATTGATACCAAATCTCTGTTGGATGCTTCTGAAGAAGCAATTAAAAAAGACCTGGACAAGTGTAAGGTAGCCATGGCCAATATTCAGCCTCAGATGCTGGTCGCTGGAGCAACAAGCATTGCTCGTCGGGCCAACCGGATTCTGCTGGTTGCTAAGAGGGAGGTAGAGAACTCTGAGGACCCGAAGTTCCGCGAGGCTGTGAAAGCTGCCTCTGATGAACTGAGCAAAACAATCTCCCCCATGGTGATGGATGCCAAGGCTGTGGCTGGAAACATCTCTGACCCTGGTAAGCAGCAGTGCACGGTGTCCTTCATTCTAATTGCTAGGCTAACTCGGTGGAGACGGGAAAAGAGTACTTATTCACAGCCACCATGTATAAAATCTGGGGGGGGGGGGGGGGGGGAAACGTATGGACACTGCCTGGTTTGGTGCTCTCTCTTGTAATCTCAACACCCAGGATGCTGAGGCAGAAGGATAACTGTCAGTTTGAGGTCAGTCAGGGCAGAGTTACAGAATGAATGACAGAATATCTCAAAAAAAAAAAAAAAAAAAAAAAAAACCACACAATGAAAAAAAAACACAGTAGACATTTAGGTTTTCTTCTGTTCAAATTTTTTGCAGTATCATCAGGCCTGTCAATTTCTGAATCCGGTTCTCTGCCCTTTCCTAATGTCTGGCTTGCTACTCCTGTCGGTAGTCATAATTTTAGGAACTTTAAAAGAAATGTTAATTATCTGCCAACCATTATGCTCACGAAGTTGGTATCTCTTCTCTTTTACTTTTCTCGCATTTAATGACCATTTTCTGTAGAGAGTTTTGTTTTTGTTAAATCTAGAGGACTTCAAGTAACTTTGTCTCTTAGGCCCTACATGAGAGATTTTTAATTTTCTTCAGCTACATTTTCATCATAGTTTCAATACTACCAAGGGAGTTAGTAACTGCAGCCACTTGATTAATTGCAAATCATGTATATTCCTTTTTCTTTGGAAACCAACATTTCCCTCTCATTAATGAGAATCTAGGCGCCTGACTCACTTCTGACGTCAGCAGCCTTTTTCTCAAATTCCTAGTCCTCCATCTCTGTGGATGTTTTTGGTCACCTATTTGGAGTTTCTCATAGCTTAGCAATTCAAGATAAGGGTTAACACGCCGAATGCCAGCTAGAGCATGGACACAGAGAGAAAGGTGAGATGGACTCCGGGGAGTTAGGAACCTAATCTAAAACTGCCATCTTCCATGCTCTGCACTCCAAAGACCTATCTCAGGACTGCTTCATCATAAGAGAAGTGATAGGTGCTGCCCAAGCCTAGCATTTGCACCCAGCATTCTCCAAGAACTTGTTACTTGTACAGTCCAAAGGCATGCTCACCACTGTAGGAGCAGCGGGCCTGTGACACTTCCTCGGGGCCTCTGACTTGTCCTCCTTCCCTTTCCTGTGCCACTACCCATGATTCCCTCTAGCAGTTCCATATCCAACTGTGTTAGTGGGAACCAGTTCTTCTGCTGGACAGGCAGTGCTCTGGGCACTGACCTACCCAGCTGAAAATGAGTGTCTTGTGTTTAGGCCTGCAAAAGAGCTTCCTGGACTCAGGATATCGGATCCTGGGAGCTGTGGCCAAGGTCAGAGAAGCCTTCCAACCTCAGGAGCCTGACTTCCCGCCTCCTCCACCAGACCTTGAACAGCTACGAGTAAGTACATGCAGAGAGATGGGGAGAATTGAGCAGCAGGGAATGCCGGCCTGTGTGAGAGGCAGGTCTGCTTTTACAGTCTCCATTTCCAGGTGGCTTGTGTAGCTTTTATGTGATTAGAGACAGGTTTTGATTTTCATTCCTAAGTTGAGTGGAACACAAGCCAGCACTTGTGCATGTACTTACATAGAATTAGCCTGTGTGACAGACAGGCTGAGAATGGAGGAGAGCTAAGTGCAGTTGGGATGAATTGATGACATGTGACTTGTAGTAAAATAGTTTGTACATGCATAGTGAGACTTGCTAAGGGGGAAATTGCAGAATTAGAACCTTGTTAGGTTCTTGCCTTTCTCTCTTTTAGTATCAAAAGCAATAGTTGCTCTTAAAAATTATTTAAAAAATTGTGTGTGCATGCACAGGTACATTTTCTTGTAGAAGACAGAGGTCAGCTTTAGGCACTGTCTCTCAGGAGCCATCCACATTAGTTTGGAGCTAGGCTGCCTCACTGAGACGCAGAGCTTGCCATTTTGGATAGGTTAGCCGGCCAGCGAGCCCAGCAGACTGGCTTGACTCCGCCTCCCCAGTGCTGGGGTTATGAGCACAAACTGCCATGCTGGGTTGCTGTTTTTGTTTTGTTTTGTTTTGTTTTGTTTTGTTTTGTTTTGAGTCAGGGTTTCTCTGCATCGTCTTGGTTGTCCTGGAACTTAACTATATAGACCAGGCTGGCCTTGAACTCACAGAGCTCTGCCTGCCTCTGCCCCCTGAGTGCTGGGGTTGAAGGTGTGTGCTACTACTGCTGGCCCATGCTGAGTGTTCTTCTTGGGTACTCAGGATCAAACTCGCATCTTCATATGTGTATGGCAAGTCCTCTGCTGTCTCCTTGGACCAAGCAATGGTTCTGTGTTTTAAAATCAGACTCTAATTCAAATCTTTAAAACAGTTTTTTATTGTATGCGTATGGTCCCAGAAGAGGGTGTTAGATCCCCTGCAGCCAGAGTTGTAGGTGGTTCTGAGCAGCTGGGAATTTGAACCCATAGTTTCTGGTGGAGCAACAAGTGCTCTTAACTGCAGAGCCATCTCTGTAGGCCCTCAAATCTTTTCGTAATTCTTTTCTATCAAGTACCATGAATATATTTATCATGTATCATCTTTCTCATGATTTAAGAATAACCTAGGTGGGGAATATCTTTTAGTTATAAATCCTAGAAACAAAAAACCAGTAATGATCGTATATACAGGTATCTACTCCAAGTAATAGTTTATAAATATGTTGATTTGAAGAATAGCATAGCAAGACAATAATTATATTTACTTCCTTTGGTATATTTTCTTATTTAATGTCAGTAAAAGAAGTCAGGTTGGTTAATGACTAAATTGGGTCACTATACATAAGTAGGATTGGTGGATCCCAGTTTTCAACATTTCTTTACACTTTGCAATGAGGCTTGTGAGAATGAGATTCCTGGTAAGTGGCTTCTTTGAGTCACGACATTTAGAATTAGGGACATTGAGATCATATGCCAGATGCAGAACTTGAGGCTCTAGTGGGAAGTTACTGACTCTCATTTGCTCTTTGACAACCAGAGTCAGGCCTTAAATCTTCGTGGGGACTGGCTTTGGGAATCGCTGATCTGATAATGCTGTGCCTGCCTCCCATGGATATGAGCAACATAGCTGCTGCTTTCTTGGAGAGAGAGCCAAAGAAAAAGCCCATTTTTATTGATATTGCAGAGATGCCCTCATGGTGTCAGTGTGGGGGTCTTCCGTGGTTCAGTGTGGGGGTCTTCCGTGGCGTCAGTGTGGGCTCGTTTCCTAGGTTGGTTTTGGGAGTAGCTCCGGGGCTTTACTTACACCTGCTTTATTCCCATCTGTAGCTGACTGATGAGCTGGCTCCTCCTAAACCACCTCTACCTGAGGGTGAAGTCCCCCCACCCAGGCCCCCACCACCAGAAGAGAAGGATGAAGAGTTCCCCGAGCAGAAAGCTGGGGAGGTGATTAACCAGCCAATGATGATGGCCGCCAGGCAGCTCCACGACGAAGCTCGGAAATGGTCTAGCAAGGTAAGCCCCGAGACTTTCCTGTTGGGGATGCGTGCCTTTTCATCCCAGGAAGAAGTCTATGTGATCACCTTCCTTCTTGCTCAGGCCTCTCGTTTCAGGCAGTGTGTTCTTTTCTTCAGTGATTTAGTGAGAAGTCTCTAGTGTTTGACGGCTTGCCTTTCCCTGGACAAAAATACAAGCTGGGATGTCTAAAGAAGAGTTTCTTCCCTCTGTCCAATGGAGTGTCAGCTGTACTGATTCCTGACTTCAGGGGTCTTTTTTTTAGAAACTTTATCTTTATTGGATAAACTTCAATTGTGAAAGTATGTTTTGTGGGTTTTGCAAGATGAAATTTGTGTAGTTCCTTCAATTCTCGCATTAAGAAGCAGGTAGATTGGCGCCTGAGAAGCAGCGTGCTTTGTCCTTTCTCAGAATCGTCTTGTGCTCCTTCTCTACTTAGGACGGCTCCAGCTTATGTTCAATTCTGCTAATTTAAAACTCTAAATATTCCTGTGGCTGAGATCTGGGTGTAATCCAGTCCTGCCTCGTGTCTGTATCCCACTGGATTCCCAGCGCTGGAAACAAGTAGTTGCTTTTTTTACTTAGAGCAAAATCCTGTTGCTCGTCTGCCAGTGAGGATGTGGCTCTTAGCTCTAGACTGTATCGAATCAGAACTCTAGCTCTTAGTTCCCACTGCATTCCTTTATTTTTACATCCTCAACTGAATGTACCTCCCAGAGGAACTGCCTGCAGTTAATCTTGTGTTGGTGGTGGTGTTTTTGTTTTCTTCATGCTGAGAAGTTGACCTTGATTTGTTTTCTCTGTTTTGTTTTTTTTCAAGACATGGTTTCTCTGTGTAGCTCTGGCTATCCTAGAACTCAATCTGTATACCATCCTAGAATTCAATCTGCATACCATCCTAGAACTCAATCTGTATACCAGGCTGGCCTGGAACTTGAGATCCCGCCTATCTCTTTTCCTGACTGCTGGGATTAAAGGCAAGCACCATCACTGCCAGTGTTTAGAACTGTTACCTGGGAGCCCAGGTTCCGAGGAGTGGCAACCTTGCTGGTTGGTTCTCTATGTGACCAGTGGAATTATTTATAATGGTGTCTCTCTAACACTCTCAGGATCATGTAGCACAATCCTACTGTGAATGAAGAATGGGTGGCAATAGGGTTGATTTCCCTCAAAGAAAACATACATGTAATTATAATAAGCCCACACATATTGTGAAAATATGTGGAATATAGAGGGTCAGACAGCACTGGCCCATATATTTGCCCCACTCTGCTCAGTGTGTTCTCAAGTCCTGGCCAGAAGGTCTGATTTCATGAGTTCACTGGCTTTTGAGTTGTATAAAGCTAGGAACTATGTGACTGTATATGGGTTGGGAAGGTGTATGTGTTTGTATCTGTCGCTCTTTGTGCAACTTGTTATTCTGAACCTTAGCAGCAGTCAAGTGGTCTTTCAAGGAATGGGGAGGAGCCTTGGTTGAGGCAGTTTGGGTGAAAGGATTTGTGGTTACATAACCCCTTGTTGGTCCTGTGTCTTCAACTCCATTGCCACTTTTTTGAGTTGGGCTTTGTGTTTAGGATAACATTTTTTATTTTTGTTGTCGCTGAGACTTATTTTTATTTTGCTTTTTGAGATTTTACTTTATATGAGTGTTCTGCCTGCATGTATGTCTGTGTACCACATGTGTGCAATGTCCATGGAAGCCAGAAGTGTCAGATCCCCTGGAATTGGAGTTAGAGATGGTTGTGAACCTTCGTGGAGGTGCCGGGAACTGAATCCAGGTCCTGGAGAACAGTAGTCCATGCTTTTAACCACTGAGCTATCTTTCTAGCCCCCAGAATTTCTATTGTTAAAGTTTTTCTCTTTCTCAAGACAGTCTCATGACTCATTGCTTTCCAACTTGGTCTTGCCTCGGCCTCTGGAGTACTGTTAGGATAAGACTTTAGGAACCTTAAATAAAATTCTGTGTAAACACTCATTTCCTCCTGGGTACAGCTTCTTGGTGTAAGCTACCTTCCTTCACCAGTCTTCTTTATGAATGGCTTGGCTTCATTAGAGCAGTTCCTTGTCTTTTCCGCTCAGCATTTGTTCTGTCTTCCCAACCCCTGAGAATTCCTGTCTTTGGTATAAAACTCTCTCTCTTTCCTTCTTGGTTCCTGTTCTTTCATAAGCAACCACTTGGGTTCATATGAGGCTCCTCTGAGCTTAGCCTCATTTGGTTGCCAAGTCCATGTGTTACCTGATCTGTGTACCAGCCAGCTGAGTTTGGGCTGAGAAGCTGTTTCCAACAAAGGAAAGAGTTAGGCTGTCCTCACAAGGTGGCGCTTTCAGTTGCTGCAGTGAGATTCTGTCGCAGCTTTGTCTCTGAAGACATGTTTTAAGGAGGAAGACAGTCGGAGATGTAGGTTCTCACTGCTCTGGGAACTAGATGTCTTCTCGGGCCCCTTAGAGCTAGCTGAGTGGTTGTAGGGTATTTGGTAAACCTCTTCATTTCTGTCTCCTGGTTTGCTCTCTGTTACCTTTGACATACCATGGTCTGATCTGGAGCTCTAATCTAATTCCTGAGGGGGATGATGAGTGGTAGGTCCAGAACTGTGCTCCCGGGTGATGGACGAGTGAGTGTCTGACTGAGGAGGATGCTGAGTGTTTCCTTCAAACAGCTTTCATGACTGTTTCTTTTTCTCCTCTAGAGTCTTTTTAAAGGTAATGGCTACTGGGTTGTTTGGCTCCCCAAACATGTGACCGTGGTCAAGTTTAACTTGAGCAGCAAGTGTATAGCACCTGCCCTCTGCAGAAACCTTTTTCTGGATCAAATTTCTCTACTTATCTCAGGGGACTTAGGCTGGAGGCTGAGTTCCTGTCTTTGAATCTTGGTTCCCCTGGCTCCTGGAGAGCATGCGATTTTCTTTCCCATCCCAGGCAAGCTTTGGTAACTAAACCAGCGGAAGCTCCATTTCCCGAGTCCTGTTGTTCTTACTAACACTATCCCTGTTTCTCACCCTTCCCACCATCGACAAAGCCGGGTATCCCAGCCGCTCAGGTGGGTATAGGAGTTGTAGCTGAGGCAGATGCGGCTGATGCTGTTGGGTTCCCTTTCCCCTCTGACATGGAAGACGATTACGAACCTGAGCTGCTGTTAATGCCATCTAATCAGCCGGTCAACCAGCCCATTCTGGCCGCGGCTCAGTCCTTGCACCGGGAAGCTACCAAGTGGTCTAGTAAGGTACTGATCGGTACCCCCAGTTGGGGGCTGCTCCAAATGCATCCGGCCATGTGCAGCCTTGACACCTTGCATCACTCATTATCTGTGCGGGTCCTGTGAGTCTGAGCCGGGCGGGCAATTGTCTGTCTGCACCTTGTTGTTAGGACTGGCTTCACAAGTTTGATAGGTTTGCTAATGCCCGACTGAACTGCATTTATGTTTGTGGGATAAAGAGAAATGGGGTCACTTTCCAAAGAATTAATTTTCTTCCCTTTTTTTGTGTGTGTAGCCATTATTGCAGCTATACACTCCTTGGGAAGCTGTAGGTGCATCTCTTGGTGACGTCTAGTTCAGGAGCCACTGGGAGCAGCAGAAGTTCCCCTAGCTGGACACTGAGCTTTGCTTGGCTCCCACTGACTCTCACTGATGGCTCAGCAGCTGATCAGGACAAGAGGCAGCTTTATCTGGCAGACTCAGGAGGACTGCTTGCTGCCCTGCACCTGGCTGTGTGACAGATGCTGGCCCGCATGGGAGCTCACAGGGAAGGGGTTTCATGGACAGCTTTTTCAGGGGTCTCAGAGGCATTGGAAGTGGCCACAGGGAAATCTCAAGGCCATAAGCTAGGTGACAGAGCCTTGGGTTCATTTGGAGAATTGAGGTGTAGAAGTGCTCACTTCTTTTTCCTCTTTAAAGATGGCATGTTGCAAGAATGAGCCTGAAGATGGTGGGTAATAACTAACCCTGGCACTATGCTGTCTTCTAACCAATGTCATGTAATCCTAAATTACCTCAGGTCTACACTGGAAGTTTGTCCAGAGGTCTTCATCTAACACATGCCTCTCCTCATGACTTCCTCCCAAACCAGTGTTCTCGCCTTAGCTTATTTCCTGAGACATTGTGTACTTTCAAAGCACTAATGATGAGCCCGTCCTTGGTGCCCGAGGAGCTTCTGCAAGAGTGCCGAGTGGCATGGATTGTGTGTGCCTCACTGCATCGGAGAGAAACTGAAGAGCATGAGGGGAAAATGAGTGGGGCCTGGCCATGCAGACAGTTTTAAATACTATAGTTGCTATAATTTTAGGTTGTTAAGGATATAAATTGCTTAAATATTTCCTTACTTAATAATCTACGAGAGTTTTAAGTGAACCAAATGCCAAACCTCAGATAAACTGCCATTAATGAGAGGGCGTTCCATTTACAGCCTGACTCAGATTTATTTATTTGATTCTTTCCTCAGCATCCTAGGTGAACATTCCTTAATTGGAGGCTTCACATAGCTGATGGGACAGAACAATTGATTTGGAATCTTTTAAAATGTGGAATGATTAAAATAGTACGGCAGGTCAAGAGGCAGTAGAGGGCAAAGTAGATTCTCCTCTAGATGAGAAATTTCCAGTTCTCCTGTGTTCCTCACTTAGGCTGAGAACCATTACCTGGGGTTTTAAGCTCTAGTGAAGTGCACAAGTACTTGGCTGCTGTTTACAAGAACAAAGATGAAGAGGATGCTTTCAGCATCTGGAAAGCCTCCTCTGTGTTTTCCGTCTCTGGCTGCCTCCCCTGCTTTCTCCCCTATTATAGAAGTGAAAATGCCTGTATGAGCGGCTCCTTGGCTCTGGCCCTGTTATTGACACAATTAACCTGGAGATGCTCAAGTGCTTGTCCAGTGCTGCGCCTGGGGCACCCATGTTGCCCTTTCAGACTAATATCTTGGTCTTGTTTTCATTCAGGATATTCTCTCACTGAGTGCTGAGGCAAGAGCCCTGTCTCTCTCTTCTGTTTCTCCAGTGCTTTCTATTACCCCAAACAGTACTCTTCCCCTTTCCTAGCCTTCCAGAGGGCTGCTAGAGCAGCCGGCTTCCTTCTGTTTTTCTACTTTCTTAACTTGGCTGGTGTGTGGGCAGAGCTCATGCTGTATCTTTGCTTCTCTCTAGGGCAATGACATCATTGCAGCAGCCAAGCGCATGGCTCTGCTGATGGCGGAGATGTCTCGGCTGGTAAGAGGGGGCAGTGGTACCAAGCGGGCACTTATTCAGTGTGCCAAGGATATCGCCAAGGCCTCTGATGAGGTGACGAGGTTGGCCAAGGAGGTTGCCAAGCAGTGCACAGATAAACGGATTAGAACCAATCTCTTACAGGTACTTGGGACAATAGGCTGTGTGTTTGTGTGTGTGTGTGTGTGTGTGTGTGTGTGTGTGTGTTGGGGGTGGGGATGAGAGGAGAGAAACAGGAGTGGGGAGGGAGGGAACAAGAGAGACAAGCCATCAACTGGGCTGGACCTACATTAGTGATGAGGAGTCTGAGCAGGTATGTGCTGCTACTCTGCCTCAAGTTTCTTTGCTGCTTAATTTCAACTTTAGGACAAGCATGAGTGTGGGAAGTGGGAAGCATGAATGATGAAAGTGAGGGAAAAGGCAGAGGAAAGTGGGTCAATAGGAAGAGGCACTCAAGAAGGGAAAACAACAGCAGCAAGGGCAGTGTGGGGATACAAAGTTTTATTTCCTAATCCAGTAGAATTTGAGCCAATTGGTCAGGACTGATGCTAGGGATTAAAACATGTATATTTGTGCTGCTCTTTTATTGAGCACTTTCTGCTTGCCATCAACTGGAAATGGAATTGGGTATCTGCCTCAAAGGAACTTGTGGGCAAGAGAGCCAATAAACATTAACTGAAACTTTCTCTTTAGGTATGTGAGCGAATCCCAACTATAAGCACCCAGCTTAAAATCCTGTCCACAGTGAAGGCTACCATGCTGGGCCGGACCAACATTAGTGATGAGGAGTCTGAGCAGGTATGTGCTGCTACTCTGGAGTCTCTGCCTCAAGCTTCTTTGCTGCTTAATTTCAACTTTAGGACAAACTTCCCTCTGAATTGAGAATTCAGCAACCCCCTCTTTCCTTATCTCCCCTAGGGTGGGCCCCACTGAGTCACACTCTTGATCATATGGTAGAGAGCACATCTTGGTAGCACTGCCTACAGAGGACCCATCATTATTTTAAAAGTTAAAATGAGAGGGACAATCAATCCCCACTAGGTAGACCAACTGCTCTGACCTCTACAGAGGCTACGGGCACTGTTGAAACAGGGAGGACATGCTTCCTGCTGCTGCCACTGCTGCTTACACCACCATGACTTTAATCCAGTGGTTCTCTTCTCTACTACCATAGCAGCTTCATCAAAATCCCTAACTTCCATATATTGTAAGCAGAGTTGGGTTCTGGGTTGCTTTCCTTGGTAGGATGTCTTGTGCCTAAAGATAGAAATTGGGAAATGAAAGGCAAGACTGGGATTCATGCTAAATCACATCAAGTTAATCACATTTGGGCCAGATGGTGGTGGCGCATACCTTTAATCCCAGCACTTGGGAGGTAGAGGCAGGCGGATTTCTGAGTTCGAGGCCAGCCTGGTCTACAGAGTAAGTTCCAGGACAGCCAGGGCTACACAGAGAAACTCTGACTCCAAAAAACAAAAAATAAACAAACAAAAAAAGTAATCACATTTGGGACTAGGTGTTCAATTAAATTTTTCAAAAGTAGAAACTATGTAGACTGGAACAAATACAGGATACACGTGAAAAGTATTGAGCTAGACTCTGATTCTGTTGAGTGAGTTTGGCTGGCAAGGATATAAGCTTTTCCAGGCCTGAGAATCTTCCTAAGAAGAAAGCAGACCAGTGTTTGGAATTCAGACTGTAGTACTTCTCCCAGAGCCCTCTTGAACTTTATGCATACATTTCACTCATGTGACACATTTTCTCCCTTAGGGAAACCCTATGGCCCTCCTTAAATCCTCAAAAGATCTATGATTTACAGCTAGTTTGCTGCTCTAAAGAATGATATAGTTGGGCTGGAGAGATGGCTGAGGTTAGGAACACTGGCTGTTCTTCCATAGGTCCTGAGTTCAATTCCCAGCTACCACATGGTGGCTCACAACCATCTGTAATGGGATCTGGTGCCCTCTTCTAGTGTGTAGGCATATACACAGGCAGAACACTGTATACATAATAAATCTTAAAAAGAAAAAAGATTTGAGTTGTCTGGGTGTGAGTAGACAGCTAACTACTGGTTTTTTGAAAATAATGTACTTATATTTTTAAGGGTTGATTAGTTTATTTTCATTCATTGCTTATGAAATGCCTCCTGTACTAAATAGTGGAGAACAGTGAAAAAATTAAAAATCTCTGCCCTATGAAACTAAAAAATACAGATAATGAAACCAGACTACCTCCCTCCCCAAAACACCAAAACCAAATGCCAACTAAGAAAACAAAACCCACTCCCCAAGCAATCTAGGTATAATATATAGCACAAAGTTAATGATAGATTTTATGAAGAAAAATATCTTCAAGTAAAGAATGCTAGGAGTTGAAGTGTTGTTTAATGTATGGTTCCCTAAGATCTGAAGGGCACTGGAGGGACAGCCTGGCATACTTGGAAGAAAAGTGTTAGAGGTAGAGGATATAGCAGGAGTCCTGAAAGAATACCACCTTTAAAACCAGGAATTAGTGCAAGCTGTCAGCCATGCAAAGACACAGTGCAGTCATTGATATATAAGTCAAGTTGTGTAAACACTGTCCCATTTATATAGTTAAGCCAGCGGTGAAGCAGGGGGATCTGGTGCAAGGGGTAACTAAGGCCCACTCCTGGCAGCGAGTGCTGCATTAGGGACTATAGTGACAAGGCTCTTCTATTGCAGGCCACTGAGATGCTGGTTCATAATGCCCAGAACCTCATGCAGTCTGTGAAGGAGACTGTGCGAGAGGCAGAAGCTGCTTCAATCAAAATTCGAACAGATGCTGGATTTACTCTGCGCTGGGTCAGAAAAACTCCCTGGTACCAGTAGGCACCTTGTCAAACCTGGCTGGTACATAACCGTCTGCTAAAGAGAAGATAACCATCTTGAGTTCCAGAAGCCATTCAGAGTTGCCAGGAATGGAAAAATCAATCCCTCGTTTCACACACCAGGAAGGAATGAGGTCTCTTCACATAGAAAACATTTATATTCTTGTCATGGACACTTTGAAATGTGTCTATAAACCCTGTACTTTCAGTTACTATGTGCACACTCTCATGGATTTTACATAAGCTCAGAATAAGTGTGAACACTAGAGGAAGCCCTGCTTTGCCCTGGGGGACATTTCTGTGTTTACGGTTCACCTACTCACTTTCCCCCCCTTTAGGCTCTCAAGACCTAGAGCTGAGGCAAATCAGTAAATAACTGTGCTTCCAAAGTTATTTTGGGTTTTCCCCCTCCCTACTGACCCTGCCTACCTTCCCTGGGCTGTCCATCATGGCTGCAGGAAAAGGTGGTCTCTGGGGAGTTCCAGCTTGTGCGGCCTGGATTCATTTCCTGCTTTCTCCCAATGTAACCCTAGTTCCTCACAATGGAAAACCAACTTTCACTGTTGGGAGGAAATCACTATTTTGTCTTTACTATGCCCCTGACTAGTATGTGTTATGGAAACTTCCTGTCTCACATCCTGCCTTGCTTGGTTGCCAAGGTAACCATTCTGTAAACACACTGGTGCTCTCTGCCACTAGAGGGGCAGAGTAGCTGGGGTGTGATCCTGCCCATCCTCCCAGTGGGGCCACTCCCTGGTTTTCTATGCTTTGTCACTGCCAGTAGAGGTCTGTGCTGAGGCCTTAGCATCCATTCTTAGCTCTTATTTTCTTTAATTTCTGAGCTGAAATGCTGCATTTACTTTGAACCAAATCATCCTAGGCTTTGGCAGTCTTCTATATGCTCCTTAAACAAGACTTTAAAGATACATAGATATGTGTTTGTCTGCAGTCCCTCCACTCACCACTTTTTTCCTTTTTTTTTTTTTTTTTTAACTTTCGAGACTGGGTCTCTTTATATTGTCCAGGCTAGTCTTGAACATCCGGATTCAAGTGATCTACCTGTGTCAGTCTGTTGGCTCCTACTACCACACTTGACTTTGCTTGTAACTTTGAAAGGTTCATTCAAAATTAAGTCCTAAGAATTAGGGCTTGCTCCTTAAGAGACTTGAATGGAAAGGCAATCTTGTCTGAAAGGTATTTCTTGTGTAAGGGAGAATAGCATTTGCAGATTATACTTCTGGTGCTGCTAGGGAAAAATCAGTAGGAAATATAGTGTTCGGTTGCTTTTAGCCAACTACAACCAAGCCTTTTTCATCCTTCCATAAATATGAAGTATTCAAGAATAATGAATATGGTATCTACTTATCAGAAAGGCATGCTTCCTGTTGGGCAAAGTTAGTGAAAAAGTGTCTTTTCTTTTTTGCATTTATCCCAGCTGTATAACCATTTCCCAGCACATGAATGCTTCTTTCAGAAATGAAGAACCAGATGAACACAGGAGTGAGACCTTCTTCCCGGATGTTCTTCCCACATTCAGTATGTTCAATCCCAACACTGAACTTGTAAATCTTCAGTTGACCCTGAATACTCAGGCTTCCCTATTTCCTTTCAGCTGATAAGAGATTCTTTTCAAAACTCTCAGCAGATCTGTATAGTTGCTTACCTGATATAAATGCATATCAATGCCTTTAAAGTATGAATCTATGCCAAAGATCATCTTTTGTTTTACTAAAGATTACTTAGAGGAACTAAGAAAAATCATGTTTGCTCTCCAAGTTCTTCTAGTCTTGGAGACACATATCTGCCAGATGTGCTTACAGTACAAGGAGGCAAAAGGGAACAGTCCCTGAATGACGTGTTAGAGATGGCACCACTAAAAACTATAAGCTAGGACTTATATGCAAATGTTTTCTGCCTCTTTTGTTCTGTTTAAAACAATAAAGTACATTTATATGAATAATGCTCTAAATGAGGTTATTTTACTAACAACTTTAGGTCAGACTTCTTTTGAAGCTAATTCTCAAGGTCTGGAAACTAATGACTTTATTCAGTCTTTAAATGAGTTACATAATAGTGTAGTTACATAAGAGGGTCTGTGTGATCAAGAACAATCTTGGCAACAATTCTAGCTAATGTATTCTAATTCATTAGAAGGAGAAGAATTCACAAGTTACCAGTGGGCAAAGCAGCCAAATGTAGGTCACCTCTTGCTAGAGATGCCCTCGTTTTAGAAGATTTTAGCTATTACTCGAGACCACCACTGTCCCTTAAAAAGCCAAAGTTGTGAAATGTGAGGGACACTTTTGTTTGTTTTCAACCCCAGTACATAGCTATGGCTGTGAGGCAGAACTAGCTTTGAAGACACAGTCCTTCTCTTGTTTGAGGACACACTGACTAAAACAAAAAACATGTTTTTTGCCTAATTTTCTGGAACTGAATTCAGAAAAAAATATGTTAAATAATACCTCAGGGTAAGTTTTTCATTGCATTGACTTAGGTGGACAGCTGTGTCCATGGCTGCTGGGTGGACTCAGAAGTCTCTGATTCCTCTTCCACTTGCTGGTTACCTTGTCTACTAGCACTGTGTGCCGCAGACACTGCAGTTAGTTGTGGTTTTAGCCAGTTGCTTTTAAGGACAATAAGACAAGTGTATTTCCAGGGTTCTTCTGTAGCACCATTAGGAAATGAAGCTACTAGCCGAATTCCAATGGGAGAAAATGGGAGGTGGGGAGAAGGGTTACCTCACACAGAAAATAAGTATCTGTTTTATTTTACTCTTGGATTATGGTTTCTTAAGAACAACAAAAAATAGGAGAATATACTTGATTAACCAGAACTCCATGTTTGAAAAATCTTTTAATATTGGGTATTCCTGGGTCTATATTGAAGTGGTAAAGAACGTAGCTTTGATCATTTTTATCACGTGGTCTGTGACCAGAAGATGAATGGCTGTGAATATGCTCTATTCAGGAAGAGGGCCCCTTCAATGTTCTTCAAGCAACTGTATCATTTTATGATACAGAAGAAACTGATCCAGTGCAGCCAGCGTTAATATAGCCTGAATATGAGAATATTCCATCAACAATCAAATTTAAAAAATTGGTTGGTTGCTCTCATATATTTATTGACATCATAACCAGAACCAGAGAAAGGGCTTATTGGGTTCTGTCAAATTAATAAATAGAATAATTTAACAGTATAAGAATTCAGTCTGCTTAGCTATTTTAGCAGAAAATCCTAGAGACAAGAGACTTGGTATAGACTTTCACAGGAGGGAAGCTGTGCAGTCTAGGTATGGTTGTGAGATAAAGGACCGTGAAGAACTAAAACTGCTGTGATGGCTTTTGAGGCAAAAGAACAAGTTACTAAAACTAGAACTAGATAGCCAAACTTAGTCAAAGGGAATAGATATTTTATGTTTTGACTTAAAATACAATTGCCAGTCTGAGATTGGTTACTCAAGAAAAGTCTACTTGACATTTTGCAACAGTTGGCCTTCTTAGTTGGGGGGGTCACAGTAGCAGTACTACTGCATCATCAGTACTACTGCACAGTCAGCGGAGTGAGCCTAGGCCATGACCTAGCCTGGTAAGGAGGAACAGAGGATGACAAGGGGGCTAGGGAGGGCAAGCACTTTTGTCTTCATTTTCTTTTGTCATTGCACAATGATTTCCAAGCGAAAGGTACAGAGTGGCCTGAGTCACAGACTGGCTTTCCAAGCATGAAGACCAATAAGTATAAATCCCTACAGAGGACCTTGTCCTTCAGTGTAATGTTCTTCCATGCACATAGTACAGCAAAGAGACTTAAGTGCTTCGTTTGAATTTGACTGGAGTTTGGAAGGGCCTTGAGCTCTACATAGTATGTAGGGCGCACAGGCAAATTCAACTACTTAAACACAAAAAGATAAAAGGTTGAAGAGAGTAACATAGTGAAATGCATGTTTTCCTCCTTTTGCTAAACTAGGGTTTCAAGCTAACTAGGTTAGTGGCATTAAATAAAGCTTTAATAAAACATGAGAATGGCGAATGTTTTGCTTGATTTTCTCTTTTACTATTTTAATTTGTTTAAAAGCACAAACACCTGTGCCTGCAATAATTCCCTAGCAGCAGAAGTAGTGTTCCCTTTCATTATCTTAATGAAGTATTTGCCCTTTTGATGCAAATGATTGACTGTGCTATCTAACGGCTGAACTGGTGGCACAAGACTGATGGAATATTTACTGCAGCAAGGTCCTTGTAAATCAAAATCTGAGCTTTACATAAAAATCTTATTTATAAAAAATATAATACCAAGTACAGTGAGAATGGAGCACGGAGCTGCAGTGCTCCCTGCCAGGGCCATGTGGAGGTGGCTTTTGCTACAGTGCTTGCTTAATGGCACAAGTGAAAAGCTGAGTAAGGCAAACACTTGAAGAGGCAGTTTTCTGTAAACTTCTTGGGGTGGGGCAATCTCCTCTCTTGGGACAGACACTGATTGAGATGGCTAAGATCAGAAGGTGTGACACTTGGCTGCACCTGACACATCACAGACTGAGACAGTTCTTGCTGGTAGATGAGACCAATTTGCTTGCTTTAGGAGAGAGGTTATCACTGTAGCCTTCTGCCTTGACTGTTACAATGTGCAGCATTCAGCTGGTAGCCCCCATGGAAGAAATCATCTAAACCTTTTCCTAAGTGAAAAGATACAAAATAAGCTAAGTCTTTAGAAAACGTTCCTTAGCTTAAAGCTCCTTAAGAACCCTACATTGATTACTAAGCAACTTTGTTAGCAGGGTAGCTTGACACAAATGCTGTATATTATTCCCACCCACTTGGTACCTAATAGTAATAAATTGCAATGACACTTGAAAAACAAACTGATCTTGAGCAAGTCTGGCCTCTCCTCACGTCCTCACTTGGAACTTCCCCGCCTTTGTGACGTATTTGACTCCTTTAAATGGCTTGTACTTCTCACCATACATGTCCAGGCGGTTCACTTTTAAGCCTGTGTCAAAAAGAATGAAATGAATCATTACTACCCGAGAAATAATGCAGTACTTGTTTAGCAATGAACACTGTGCCCTAGATGTGACATTGCACAGGGATCCACTCATCATTTGGAAACAATATCCCTTTTCTATCACCCACATGCACGCTGTACTTCAGGGAACATGGCCTTAGTTAAGATGCTGCAGTGGCCGGAAACATGCTCATGAAACTAGCTCATTCCACTTTCTATGAACACAAATGACAGCTTCTCTGGCTCTTAAATGAAGGTGAGGCGAGGGATGTGTGACAGCATGAGATAAGCTGTGTTCTCAGATGGCTGCTGCCTGGAGACCAGCTACACAGAAGGCAAACTGGAGTTGCTGCTCCTTCTAGGGTGAGCTGTTAGTACTCTTCCAAACTCCTAGCCCGTTTCCCCATGATGCACAGCAAACATATCGATACCTGAAATAGCAAGCTGCTGGATCTTGAACTGTATGTTGAGGTTGGGATTCTCTTCTGGCTTGGGTGCTCCTGACTGTAAATTTACTAGTCCTTTAAGACTTGGGAGCTTTTGTGGAGTAATTTTGCCCACATCCCATGCCAGTACCTTAAAGAGACAAGAGAAAATATCTGAACTGTGTTAAAGACATGCTCAGACTATACAAAATGCTATAGCTTAGATGCTATAAACTATACAAAATGAAGTAGTGTCTTAGAAAACAGAACAAGCCTGGAATAGACAATTGGCTTATGTTCTAATCACTAAACAGAATCCATTCTTCAAGCAAAATCACCTGTGTGGCATTGAGTCCCAGATATAAGGAAGACTCCAGTTCAGGTCAGGGCTGAGGGTGGGGACTCACTCACCTGCTCACATCTACAGGGTCCCTGGAAAGGCTCTTTGAATTCTTAAGATGTTACATGTTCTTTTTTTAAAATTATTTTTATTTATATGTATGTCTGTGTCTATATGAGTTTGTGCATGTGAGTACAGAACCCACAGAGGCCCGAAGAGGGTATCAGATTCCCTGGAGCTAGAGTTGAAGGCAGTTGTGTTCCCAACGTGGTTGTTGGGAACCAAATTTGAGTGTTCTACAATAGCAGTGTATGTTCTTAGACATGGAGACACCTTTCTAGCCCCAAGGTTAGAGGGTCTTTTAAGGCTCTAAGTATAGTGGCCCATGCCTTTAACTTAGGCACTATGAAAGTAGAGGCAGTAGTATCTGTGAGTTCCAGGCCAGCATGGTCTACATAGCAAATTACAGGGCAGCCAGTACTACATCAAGAAACTGTCTCAAACAAAATAAAACAAAACCAAAAAACAACTACCTAAAATATGCTCTATGAGTTTATTTAAAAACAAACCAACAAAACAAAACCCATACCTTCTCTGCTAAGGCATATGCTTCTAACTAAGCATAAAGCAAAGGCAGTGGCTCTGGGCCAACCTGGACTACAAGTAAGATTTCAAACCAAACCAAATCCAAACCAAATCCAAACCCAACTTCTCATTTATCAAGTACTCTATTCTGCTGAAGACTTACATTTCCTACCTAAGGAAGCAAGGGAGCTGAGAGAAAACCATCTCTTCTAGGTCTCTGAAAGCCCTTGGCTAGAATCTGGTGTAAGCAGGCAAGGCCCCTGCTTCCTAACTGCTGTGACCTCCACCCACAACCACACAACATGGCAGAGCCCTTGCTCATTCTTGATTCAAAGTGCCCATACCTTGGTGACTGGATCAAACGTATAGCTGCCTTGCGTTGGTGTCAGGTTCATATTCAGCACAACTTTTGGCATGTGAACAGTCACTGTGATTCCTTCAATTGTTTTTCCCATATTCTGTTTCGGTCCAATTGTTATATCAAACCTGCCACAAGAGCTGTTTTCCTTAAAGCTGATACTGTGTTTCACATACACTGGTATTGCCACTAGACTAAAAAGGACACAGAAAAATACAAAAGTACATTATGAAAGGTACGGGACAACTCCAAATGTAGTGTATGTCTCATGATATCTGTGACTGTGCCACAGGGCCATAAGTCCTAGCAGATTAGGCCTATGCACTAGGGTTGAGGACAGCAATGTTCTGCTACCATTGTGCTAGAACTGTATGGGTTGGTAACAACTACATAAACCCAAACGGAAATCTCCTTCAAATTCCACATAAACAACTGGGATAAAGGGATATAGCTGAAAAGAACCCATTAAAGGAATTTAAAGCACTAAAAAAATATTTTCTCAGAAAAAGGTTTCAGTTTTATCTTATTACCCAAATGCTTTCTGAAATTTTAAGGGACAACTTAGCTATAGCTGACAATGTTAAACTGTTTAAAATTCAATGCAAGTTGAATGTGGTGGCACATATTAACAATCCTAGCACTCAGTAAGCTGAGGCAGGAGGATCTAGAGTTTGGGGCTAGCCGGGGTAACAAATAAGACACTGCTTTAAAACAAGAACCACTTTGACCCCCCAAACGTAGAGAACAGTGACTTGAAGCAGGTAGTTTAGGGGATGTCTTAGGGTATTCTGCCTTGTTAGTTTACAGACCATAGCAGACTAAGGCACTGAGTTCATGGTTTGCCCAGGTCATGCACATTCCAAAGGCTTGGTCTTAGTCATAGATTTTAACTTACTCTCTCTCACTACCTCTCTACACTTCCAGGTTCAGAAACACTAATTGTTTTGGATATATATCATTACCAGTTTTCACTAGGTCTCCAGGTGAGCCAGGGTAAAGGAAGCATTGGTAAACTCAAGAATTAAACTGTAAAGATCAAACAAGAACTGGGAGTTCTATTCAGATTATCTGTCTGTGTTTGCAAATTCTGGCTGATACATCAATTTACTTTTGTGAGCTGACACGATACGATATGAGTCGGAAATTTCCATCTGGAGGAATGAATGACAAAACTCTTTCAGACTCCCAGCGTTTGAACCGGATGCATGGGTGGAAGCTGACATCATCTAGGAGCCTTGGATTCTGTCAGGAAAAGAAAAGCCGTATGCACAGAGTATAAGTAGTATGACAACAGTATTTACATTAATGAATTATATGTTAGGAATAGTGTGAATTAATATACTCCCTAAGCCATTATAAAAGCTGGGTAAGAATTTATTGTGACAACATCAAAATCACCTTATAGCCCTGTAACCTTTTACAATTTGCAAACATTTTATACACATTACTTGTGGTTATAAACTATGGGGAGGAAAGTAAGCAGCACTCTCTGTATCCTGTAAATGAAGACTGAGCTTCAAGAGAGTTAAGAGACACTGGGAATAGAGATGGAACCAGAACACATTTCTCTTTGCTGTTTGTAGACGTGTGTCATGCTGAATCTAATATGATGCAAACTATCAATGTCCCTTTACACAAGCAAAGCAAATAGTCAGTAAAAATTACAATGGAGACACAAAATCCAGACAGCAAATCCTGAGCTACTTCTAGCACATTCTAGGTAAAGGCCTCTCCTTGACCTTTCCATCAAGGCCATGTTCAACATGTCAGTCACTGTCTGTTAAGCTGTGCTTGGAATATTTTTGAGATAATCCTTTGTAACCTAATATACACACTCCAGGGCTGGAGAGATGACTTAGTAGGTAGTGGGTGTTTGCTACCAAGACTGAGTATCTGAGTTTGATCTCTAGGATCCACATCCTGGAAGTTGTCCTCTGATCTCTACACGTCTGCCCTGGCAAATGCACGCCAAGTCAAACACACATAGATACAACACAAGTAAAATTTTATATACCAATTTTATTTCAGCAATTATCATAGCATTTAGCATTTCAAATGTATTATGCATACAGGGACTATAGAACAGATCAAAACTTACCATGAAAGAGAGAGAGAGATCAGGCATTCCAGACAGCTTAATGCAAGCATCAATGACCCCTTGAATTTCTGCAAAGACTGTTGATCCTAAATAAAGAAATAAAAAGCTGATAACCTTAGTGGAATCTGAGTCTTCTCTAGAGCTGTCACTATATCCTGAGTAATGGAAATACACTCTGGTTGTCAGTCACAGGCTTTGCACCTCACTGACAGGTGAGAGGACAGGGATCTATTTGGATCTATTATACTAGTTTCAACAGTGTTCTCACTGGCTATACCTAACTAGTAGAGTATAATTCTAAGAAAGATCAAACCTTTAGCAAGTCAGTCTTGTAAGGATTATTTGGACAGAAGTTTAGAATTTGAAGATGAAGCAGGTTTCACATACTATGGACTAAGCTACAGGGTTAGGTTATATTGGAAAGCGGACAAGATAATACTGTTATTCACAGTGTCATCCACTCCCGTGCACCAACTAGTTGTATGATGCTGAGTAGGATACACAGTTCTGAGTCTCAGCTACTTTATGTATAAATTGTGAGGATACAATGAGATGTCTTAAAAATAAAAATTTATGATCCTAATATTTACCACCAATGTTTTCTCTGGTTAAAACCAACTAGAAGAGGCCTTTAGCAGAAGCACTGTACAGAGTGGAGAAGCATGGGTGCCAGGGATATGTAATACCTGTTAGATGAGTAACTTAAAACATCTGGCAACATCTCAACTAGTGGTTATGATAATTATATGTAACTTTTTGACAGAACAAAAAGATGTATACATCATTAGAAAAGGAATGTTTCTTTGCTGAGAACTCCCTGCCAAGGGATTTCAGTTTTCAATTCAACTTGCATTAACTGAAGTTCTTTCCCCCCATAAGACCACATGTACATAATTACCTGATTTATCTATAATTGCATCTATCTCTTCAACAACATCAAAATAGGCTTCATTGTTTGTATACTTTACTCCTGCTCGACGCCATGGGATGTTGGACAGCTGCCCGGTGGGGAGTGTATCCCCAACATTACTACTGCCTAGAAATTAGAAAAGAAGGCAAAGTGGGTGTGTGCAATGGTTATTAGAAAAGTTATTATGAAAAGAAAAAAAAGAATGCTTTAGCTTCTACTTTACTGTTTGGATTTTCCTTTATAGCAGTTGTGATGGGCTCTAGAATTGCTGGAGACATATTCCACTCAAGAGGCCAGAGATAGGTCATGTACCTCTCTGTCTACCTGTTAGACCAAGATAAATGCATTCATTTATCTTTTGCTTCCTGTTTATTAGCAGTAATGAAACCTAATTCCAGTGTCTAATCAAGAAAGAGTTTTGCTCCCAGCAATGAAAAGAAGGCTGGCTACTTCACACCCGTGCTGGCCAGAAGTCTCCACTGAGAAGACTTCAGAACCTGGCTCTTGGGTATTCAGGGGAATTCTACATGAGGGGCTGCCCCTCTCTGTGGAGTTCCTGGTCGAAGAAGATATTTTTGTTTATTTCCACTTTAACAACCGTAGACTATTGAGAATGTAGTTCTAACATGCAAGGCTCTATTCAGTTCCTAGCATAGCAAAAACAAAACAAAACAAAGCAAAACAAACAAACAAACCCAATACCTTTCTTAAGGTCAGTATACCATTTTTGCTGAAATATCACTAATGTCCATCCAGTATCTGACTAGCTTCTGGCAAACTATGTACATATGGTTATCCAAACAGAAACCCTTCCACTGTGATTTACTAAACAATTTGCTTAACTTACATTTAAATTAAAAGTAACACATGTTGAACAACAGTTAAATGTTTTGCTCAGCCCCGGCTAAAGTGTTCTCCAATCTCAGTTCCCTGTCCTACTGGACTAGAGGCTTGGCCATCACATCAGCCCAATGTTGCCTTTTCCATGTGTCCTTCAATGCTCAATTCTGAACAGCTCTACTTCTGCTAGAGGGGCTAGCACAGCTCAGTCTCCCATTTTATGTGTATTTTTCTCATAATGTTCTTATTTCCCTATCTTATTCCACAATCTACTGATTCTGCTGGGTCCTGTGCTACAGTCACTTGATAGTTCAAGAAAGATTATTTCAACTACTGAACCATTCTTTGGTATATGTACATAGGTCTGCTACTAGGAAACAGAATCAGGGCCTTAGTTTAATAAGCAAGACTCCTCTGTACTTATGAAGTCACAACTGTTCTTCTTTAGCTGCCCTAGTAGCTGGGATTACAGGTGTGCACCACCACATCCAGCCTGAACCATTCTCTTATATGTCATTAACTCATGCTATAGTTTTATATTACACACAGTAAGTTTTTCCTATCAAATACATTTTTCCTTAAAAGTTAAAAAATATGAAATGGGCTGGAGAGATAGCTCAGTGGATAAAAGTGCATGCTATGCAAACATGAGGACCTGCCAGATCCCAGCACCCACATAAAAAGGTGGGTATGGCTATGTAGACATCTATGATCCTAGTACTGTGGGAATTGAGACATGATGGCCAGGGCTTGCTGGCTGCCAACCTAGCTCCAGGACCTTGTCTCAAAAAAGGACTCAGGTCAGAGCAACAAAGCAAGACACCTAATGTCCTCCATGCAAACGCACACACATTCATATACATATTTTAAAATGTATAAGGCAGAAGTAAGGATGGCTTCTTAGCTACAGACAGTCAATGTAAGCATTTTAGCATGTTTCTTTTTGCATATATTATTGAGTTTGTGCTGTTTCCCTCACCAAACACACTTAGTATTGTAAGAGATTTGCAGTGTCTCACTACAATGTCCATGAAATATCAAAGTGCTCTTTAAAATGCTTACATATTTAAACTATTTTTCCCAGAGTGTAATTCCCTGATGTTAAAAGGACCACAGGTATGGCTGGAGTTGTATATAGCATTCCATAAGAATCTTCCTTTAGAAGTCCTTTTTTCTTTTGGATAGAGTCCCATTATGTAGCTCTGGCTGGCCTGGAACTCACTGTGTAGACGAGGCTGGCCTCAAATTCTCCTGAATGCTGGGATTAAAGGCTTGTGCCATCAAACTCACTTTTTGTAGAAGACTTTTAATCAAAGGATGATCTGAATATATTGAATTTCTATGTATGGCCTACAATTAAATCCAATTGAAAGCTTTTTTCTTTTTTCTTTTTGATTTGGTTTTTTCGAGACAAGGTTTCTCTGTGTAGCCCTGGCTGTCCTGGAACTCACTCTGTAGACCAGGCTGGCCTCGAACTCAGAAATCCACCTCCTTCTGCCTCCCAGAGTGCTGGGATTACAGGCGTGCACCACCATCTCCCGGCGAAAGCTTATTTTAAAAAAAAAGCATAAAGCCCAATATGCATGAGGTTTACTAATAAACTAATTTTCTACTTATTTTATTAGTTTTTCTTTCTTTGAAGTATTGTGCATTGAATTCAGTAATAGTAAAATGATATACTCTAACTCCTTTGGCCTTCAAGACTGAACCTCTTTCAATAAACAAAACAAAACAAAACATATTTCCCATTCTATATACCAAATTGGCCTTGAATTTATCAATTCCCTGGTTAGCTTCCTAAGTGATATGATTACACATGTGAGCTACACCTGACCTCATATTATCTGTTTTTGTTATTTTTCTTCACCCCTAAAAGAAAAGGGGGCCTGGTTAGATGGGTCATTGGGTAAAGGAATTTGCTGCCATGCCTGAGGACCTGATCCAATCTCTAGATTCCACATGGCAGAGGGCAGAACCAACTGTCAGAGGCTGTCTTCTGTCCTCCATATGCATGCTATGGCATGTGTGCAGGCATGCATTCATGTGCGCACACACATACCAAGACAGAGAGATAGAGAGAAAAATAAAAGGAATGGAAATACACATTCATTTAAACATTATTGGCAACTTTAATTTTGGCCAAAGTAGACTACCCTAACAGTCTGTCATATGAGCATATACAGTTTCAATGGATCAGTTCCTAGCAGAGTGTTTTCATTTTTCATACCTGTAATAGAATTGACGACAGAACGTAGAATTGTTGGTGGTTTAATCAGTTCTTTCAAAATGTTAGATTCAGTAGCCAGTGGGAATCCATTGTCTAACATTTCTTCCAAGAGCTCATATACTATGACCACATTATCCTTAATTGCAGCCTCTGAACACTCACCAAAGTAGTCCTAACAAAATATTCATGATATTGAACAAGAGAAAGCAGAAAGGAAGGCTTGCTTTTATATAATACCCTTTGTTCTGAAGAGTAAACTAAAAGTAGTTTAATGCATGGTTTAAGGTGCTAAAAATATATAGACTTGAAAAAATTCTCTATGGAAGTCCTAAAATTTCTCTTCAATACTTTCTTATTGTATTTATACTGAGCTGATTCCTATTATATATCATGACAGAAAGTACTGAGGCTTTAATCTGGAATGTGAGCGATAAACTTCATTTGCCCTGATTAACCCACACCCAAACACATACAACGCTTTTAGCTATTTGGTTTATTCATCAAAACAATAGAAAATATAAATATAAAGGAGTTCATGATCACTAAGAACCTTGTGACGAGCCAGAGAGTGCTTAGTGGAGGGCACTCCTGCTTCCTCATGATACGATTTGTCACATATAACAACAAGCAGCAGTGTGTGCTACTGTACGCTCTCTGCAAGTGTTTATGAGATTGTGTTAGACACCTCTGAAAGTTAAGTAACAGATAAAAGCATGCATATGTGTGTGCGCGCGCGCGTGCGTCTGTCTGTCTGCCTGCCTGAACTATCTTGGGTGATTTAGTTATGACGGTTTGACGGATATTGGATACAAACCTGAAAAGTGTCAGCAACTCGATGCAGAAACTCAATTACAAAGAGAGGTGGCACTTCAGTCTGTATCACAGACACAAAGAAGAGCTTATCCCGGTAGATACTAATGAGGTAGTGGTGAGGGGTTGAAATGACGGGTGGTACATTTTCAACATCAGCAGCTTTCTCCTGAGCTTCAAAGAAATAGTCACACACTGACTGGCTTACGACACTCTTCCAGTGTTTTTCTAGAAATATGTCACCAGAACAGTTGATGAGAAATAGACTGTGGATCATTTTCTGAGGAAAAAAAAAAGGGTGTTATACTTACTGTACACTGAAAATGCACAGTTGCAGTAGATGGTAATTAATGCAGAGACTCACATCTGAACAATGTACAACAAGCAAAAGACTTTGGAGCACTCAGCCCTAACCAGGAGGTCTTTATCATATCCCTCCTCTCAAGACTCCGGGAACTATGTAGACAAGACAGAGTCCAAGAACCAGAAGTGGTGGACAACTTCAAGGAAAGAAAGAGCATCTTCCAGGCACAACAGAGATGATACGCATATGAACTCGTAGAGACTCTGACATCACACAAAGACCTCTGCAAATTCAAACCAGACAAAATCCCAGGGCAGAGAAAGGGACACAGGCACCAAGTCTTACCCCTAACCAAGAACTTGTTTGCAACTGATATATGCTAGAAAAGGGAAAATTGTTTTTCTCCAATAATGTGTTACTGGGCAGGGCAGGCACCATCCACAGTAGTTAGCCAGCATGAGGATGACTCTGTGCGAGAGAGAGAGAGAGAGAGAGAGAGAGAGAGAGAGAGAGAGAGAGAGAGAGAGAGAGAGAGAGAGAGAGAGAGAGAGAGAGAATATTTTGTTTTGCTATTTTTTTTGTCTTACTGTGTTTTTTATTTCTTTGATTTTCTTTCTTCCTTTTCTTTTTGGAAGGAGAGAACATAAAGTTGGGTAGGTGAGGAGGAGGGAAGGACTTGTGTAGGGAAAAGAGAAAGAATAAAAATATATTGTATGAAAAAAATTCCTTGTCATATTGCCTTGACAATATAAATTGTCTGTTACCGTGACACAATATAGGTAAATCTGCAAGAGAAAGTCTAATTGAGGAATTGCCTCCATTAGATTATTCTATGGGCATATCTGTTGGCCATTTTCTTGATAAATGATTACTGTAGGACCCAGCCCACCACGGGTGGTGCAACCCCTAGGCTCCTGGGTGATGTGCGAGGCTAAGGAAGCCACTAAGCAGCGTCCCTCCATTCCTCTATGGTTCCTGCCCCTGCACTTTCTTCATTTCCTGATGTCATTTCCCTCAATGAGCATCTGTGATCAGGATGTATAAGCCAAATAAATCCTTTCTTTTGCAAGTTGCTTTTGGCCACAATTATACTGATATCTGGTGGTGATATCACTATAGATAGTCAATGTGTTCATTTAAAGGGAAGAGTTGAAGGATATGCTCCATATAGAAACCACAACATACTTTTGTTTTTAATGCTGAGAAAGTTTAACGGATTAGAGTAGAAACAAAAGAAGTGACACAGGTTATGTCAAACCACTAGCTCCCTGGACTCAGCAGCGCTCCATTATCACAACACTCTCTAAGTGTTTGTTTTGACTGGTTTCTTTATTTTAAGGCTAGATTTCCACTCACTTTCTTAATCTGGTGAAAAATTCTTTCCAGGAAAGTTTCCACCAAAGTTGTTTTTATTGGCAGCAGTTCAGGTTTCAGAATACTGGGTAGTCAAACCAGCCGCTGGATTTACTGTTGTTATCCTTTGTGCTGAGACGAGAGCATAACACTTCCAGCACTCAACAGCACTTGGTTTTAAAACCTATTTTAACCTCCTATAGTAAGAAAAGAGATCTTAATTTTTCTATCCATATTATGGCCAATTGCCTAATGGACATAAGTAACACCTCATGACGCAGAAAAAACTTAGCCTATTTCTTCAGCCACTTATGCTTTCAAGAGCTGCAGTTATGTTGTTCCTTGCTTTATTGAAGTTTCTTAGAAAACTACACAGGGACCACAACCATAAACTGTGGTGTGTGTGTGTGTGTGTGTGAGAGAGAGAGAGAGAGAGAGAGAGAGAGAGAGAGAGAGAGAGAGAGAGAGAGAGACTTCTGAATTGCACACACTCATCAGAGATTTGATTGTAGTGTAACTGCTCCATGAATCCTCTTTATGTGTGCATTCTCCCTGACAATTTTAAAAGTCAAAATAGACTTGGAAGGCAAGTGTGTCTTTTTCTTTTTAGATGGTCTTATGTTGCCAAACTCATGGCCTTAAGCTATCCCTTGCAACAGCATCTTAAGCAACAGGGACTACAGTCATTCACCACACCCAAGGTTCCTTCTCCACAGAGCATAATGGAGGCACAGACAGCCTTTATACACAGTGAGAGAGCGGGGATGGGAAGATGGTCAGGTCTTGCCTGCCATGCAAGAATGAGAACCTGAATTTGGATCCCCAGGGTCATATCAAAACAGGAGTTGTGGTTCCTTTCTGTAACTCTGACAGTGGAGTAAGGGGTTGGGGACTGGGAAGTACAGACAGTCTTTCTGGCTAGCTATTCTACCTAGTCAGTGAACTCTAGGTTCAGTGAGACTGCCACACACAAATGGGGATCTCTGCAGTTGCACACACACACACACACACACACACACACACACACACACACACAGGTGCACATACATGAACACATACAGGCATACACATACACAAATATGAAATGATACCCAAGAAGAATTTAGCTCCTCTGATTCTCAACCAGAATCTTAACCATTTTTCCCCATTCAACAAACTGTATACTTTAGGGGATTTGATGAACTAAAAATTTCTATATTTTTATTCAGTTGCAAATACAAACACAGTAGGAAGCAACCCCTGTTATAGGAGAAATATAGTGAACTACTGGAATCTTCAGGGTTTACACATACAAAGAGAACACATGAATGAAATCCAAAACAAATTTTGCAACTCTTAAGGTTGAAGAAATGCTGGAAGAAAGTTGAGGATTTGAAAACAGCCACTGGTCATGGGGCAAGGCTTGCCTTGTTTATTGTTCTCAGTGTAATGTAAAGCCATTTCCCACATTTTATTTAATTTTTTATTTTTAGGCCAGGAGTGGGCAGTGGATCTCTTGAAGCTGGAGATACAGGGGGTGGGATTAAAAGCATACACTGCTTCAGCAGAGGACCAGAGTTCAGTTCCTAGCACCTATCTCAGGCAGCTCACAACCCAACTTTTTTAAACTTTAATTTTGTATGTATTTCTGTTTGTATATGCCATGTGAGTGCAGGTACTTGCAGAGGCCAGAAGAGTGCATCCGATTCCCTGGAGCTACTGGTTGTTAAGTGCCACCCAATGTGTGTAATGGGATCTGAACTTGGCTTCTCTGCATCATCTCCCACCCATGGCCACACAAATTAGAAAAAAAAAACCCATATGCCTATTTAAAGTATATCTATGTCTTATGCATTAAATAGGGGGTTCTATTTAATAACAAGCAATAGCTTGTTGCTTCACAAGCTGTCTTGTTCTTTACGTTTTTATTTTATTTGTATGGGTTCTCTGTCTGCATTTGTATCAGTGCATTGTATGTGCAGTGCCCAAGAAGGCCAGAAGAGGGAGTAGGGTCCCCAGGGGACTGGACTTACAAATATTTGTTAGCCACTGTGTGAGGGCTGGGAATTGAACCTGGGTCCTTTGAAAGGGCATCTAGTGCTCTTAACTGGCAAGCCATCTTTCCAGCTCCAAGACTTTTTTTTTTTTAAATCCATACCGAGAATATATGCTTGTCATATTTGATGTTAAATGGACATCGGTGATCTTGGTTAAAGTAATTTTAGTGGTAACTCAATAGGACGTTGGCAAAAGCATTGCAATGTGGTTCTTAGCTAGAAGCAGCAAGTAGGTAAAACTAAGGAGACTGAAATGGCTCATCACCGGAAGACCCCATTAACCCACTCCCAGAGGGAGCATGTAATAAGGACACATGCTCCACTATGTTCATTGCAGCCCTATTTAAAATAGCAAAAGCTAGAAAGAACCCAGATGTCCCTCAACGGAGGAATGGATACAGAAAATGTGGTATATTTACACTATGGAATACTACTCAGCTGTTAAAACCAATGAATTCATGAAATTCTTAGGCAAATGGGTGGAACTGGAAAATATCATCCTAAGTGAAGCAACCCAATCACAAAAGAACACATATGGTATGCACTCGCTGATATGTGGATATTAGCCCAGAAGCTTGGAATACCCAAGACACAATTCACATATCAAACGATGCCCAGGAAGAAGGAAGGAGAGGCCCCTGGTCCTGGAAAGGCTCGATGCAGCAGTATAGGGGAATTATCAGGACTGGGAAGCAGGAGGGGGTTGATTGGGGAACAGGGAGAGGGAAGAGGGCTTATGGGACTTTCGGGAAGGGGGAATCCAGGAAAGGGGAGATAATTTGAAATGTAAATAAAGAATATAATAATAATAATAATAATAAGTGCTACCAAGCCTAAGGACCTGATCACTAAGATCCTCATGGTGGAAGGAGAGAATTGTGGCCCAGAAGTGGTCCTCTGATTTCTACATGTGTACTGTAGCATGCAATACACGTACAACAAACAAATAAATACATCCAGAAAAAAATGTTTAAAAAACAGGAAGTCACCGACAAACAAGATAATAGTAGTGTGAAGGTAGATAAAAGGTCCTGTCCTCTCTAAAAAAGGGGGCACATTTTCTTCTTTCCATACAAGGAAAGGAGATTTATACATTTGCCTGAAGAAAATTCCTTTTTGCTGTGTAATGTGTTTCCAAGTCGAAAAATCCCAAAGGTCGCAAACAAAAACAAAAAACCCAAAACTTTTCCTGTGAGAACGCCGGAGTTTTACAGTGACCCAACTTCTCAACCAGGAAGTTAAAGCTTCAGTATCAAACAAATCCAGGGCATTCAATCAGCCCACCCCTCATTATGTCTCCATACTCCAGGCCACCTCCTTAGTTTCCAGCCCTGTCACCTGCCTCCTGTGAAGCTGCAACACCCTTCTCAGGGTTTCCCCATCCCAGGCTAGCTACACCCAGGCACCACCCTAGAAAGAGCGATCTCTTAGCTTCATCAGAGGATTTGCCCTCCAAAGCCAAACCTGGGGGCTGGCAAATTCAAGTCGTCGGTACTCCACCTCACTGTAGATGACATTTCCCGCGCGTGGGGTCCAAGAACCCTACGTGGCAGGTGCACCGCTCCCTTCCGGCCCAGCTGGCTAGAAAGCCGGGGCGTGCGGGGGAGGCGCGGCCCTGGTGCATAGCAGCAGGAACGCTCCTGGAGCCCAGGCTATAATCCCGAGCCGGAGCTATGCGGTCTATTCCCGGGCTTTTGAGAGGGCCCCAGCCCGGAGACTCCCCGCCCTCGCACTCACCCCAACACCTGGGCGAGTCAGTGATTCGGTGCCGGGTCCTCTATGAACCGAAGCTGAAGCAGCAGAGAAAGCCGCGAGGACCCCGCGCTTGGAGTGCCCAACAGATTGCCTGACTAGCGGCTTCAGAGGCGCCAAGGAGGTCAGCAGGACTAGAAAGGCACGACGAGCCGAAAGGCGTTCAGGGAGAGGCACAGTGTCTCCAGAGGTCGAGGACCTGAACCGTCCGCAGTACTCAGAGTCTGGAGGAACAGGAGGCTTGGCACACTCTGAGTGCAGGCGCTCACCCGCAGCCTAACTCCGTTTGGGGTCCCTTACCGTAGTAATCGAGGTCCTGGAGGGACGGGACTTCAGACGCGCGTAGAACCAATGGTTATGGACTAGAGTCACGGATTGGGCGGAGTTCAGAGAGGCGGGGCTTAGTGGAAAGGGGCGGTGACGACCCTGGGGGCGGGGCCCCGGGCTGAGGGGCGGGACGCGCGGCAGAGCCAAACTACGGTGAGCGTGCGAAGATGGCAGCTGCGGACGAGCCGAAGCCCAAAAAGCTCAAGGTGGAAGCGCCACAAGCGCTGAGGTGAGAGCTGCCCTACGTGGGGGAGGAGGGAGACGGCGCTTGCAGCGAGCCAAGGCCCATGTGGGCTGGCGCCGCTGGATGGTGGCCGCGTTCGTGGGGCCAACGCGCAGGATCTGCAAGCTCGGGGAGTTGCCCGCGTGGCTGCTGTTTCCCTCAGTGCCCTCTTGTTCTGGACTCTGCTCAGGTGCATTCTTGGCCCCGGCAGCCATTGGCCAATCAGAGCTGCTGGCCCGGGGGCTGAGCCTTCCTCTGGCGCCACGTGCTAGTCCTAGCGGGCCGCGCTACCGCGACCCCAAAGGACCTCTCTGAAGCTGCATCCTTCCTAGGGTATTTAGCGGGAAGGCTCCCAGCGCCTCCTGGACCCTGGTAAAAGACAACATTCTTGGAATTTTTCAGAAGGCGTTGCAGAAGAGTGTTTGGACGTTTCCATCAGCTCTCTGAAATCATCTTTGGAGACCCCATACCAGGGACCCCCAAGTCACCTCAGAGGCTAATTGGTTAGGAAAGTTTTTTTTCTTTGCATATTTGGCTGGAGCAAAGAGCTCTCTCTCCCAACACCTGATGCACAAGTAATCGACGTTGCAACTTTCACTTATAAAAAGCCGTTTGTTAAAAAAATTTTTCTTCCTAATAAGTATAAAGTCCAGTGCACTCAGTGTCTGATGACTTTGAAGTGCTCATTGGAAGGCAGTGATTTTGCTATCTAAAAATAGACGCATCAAACTGATTTAAAACCGTGGGGATATTACTCATTATACAAGACAAATTCCATTTATTTCAACATATCTTTTCCATGGTCAAAAGGAAATTCACAACTGAAAAGGAAAGGTTAGTTGGGTGTCCCAAATCATGTTCTTAGTGGAATGGGTGATGACTAAATTCCTTTTAGTGGCTTTAGTGTATGCCTAGTTATTGTGCATGTTTGATACTACAAATGTAAAACATTAAAAAAAAACTGAGAATGTTTTATTTTAAATTGTAGATTATCTGAGCCGGTGGGATGGCTCAGCAGATAAAGGCATTGCTGCCAAGTCGGATGAGTTCAGTCAGATTCCCGGACCCATGTGGTGGACGGAGCGAACCTACTCTGTTCTTCTGTTGTCCTCTGGTCCCGCCCCACTAAATAAACAGATACTGTCTCCTTAGATTTTCTTTTAATAAAAACAATACTTTATATATAACGATGATCCATTTTAACAGCACTTACCATTTGAAGTAATGACATAAAGAAACCTAAGGCAGAAAGTAAGGCAGGGATTAATCATATTTTATAGGTAAGGATATTGAAGCTCAGATATAACATTTAAGGAAGGAAATTTCGAGCCTAGGGCATCAGAATTCAAGTTTGGTTCTTGTGTGTTTACACAACATCAAAGACATGCTTCAGTTTGCTTATATAGCTTTAAAAATGACCCATGGTAATGTTTAACACTTAGATACGTATATGCCAGGTGCTGTTTCTGCATTCTACATATTTTAACTCAAATCTATAATAACCTGATAAGACCATTCCTATAATTACATCAATTTTACCAAAAATGAAACAGCCACATATCTGTCTATTTAAAATTGTAAATAATTTAGACGAATAAAATTCACTTTCCATAATGCTAACCTACTGCTTTCTGTACAGGTGAAGTTAAAAGATTAATTATTTTGACTATGGGGACAAAGCTCTTTAATTTTATGCAGAGACCTTTGAGTTGACTGTTCTTCCATTTATTAGTTTTACTTTCAACATTGCTGAATGATAATGCATTTAGGCTGAATTACTCTGATTTTCCTGGCAGTTAAGAGATTTCTACCAATTTTGTTTAACTGTTAAAGAAAACAGCATAAATTGTAAGCAAAGTTTGATGTATAGAATCAGTCAGTGGAGGACACTTGTAAGTTAATAAAAATGACTTATAGATGTTAGGAAAAGGATTTAGGAATTTGTGAGTTGTCAGTTATCTTTAGGAAAATAGTTCTTATGTCTATTTATGTGTATATGTGTGTGTTGGTGTGAATGTGCGTCACTTGTATGCCTGAAGAGGGCTTTGGATGCACTGGATCTAAAGAGATGTGGGTGCTGGGAACCAAATTCAGCATTTCTGGAAGAGCAGTTTGCTCTTAACCATTGAGCCATCCTTCCAGCCTAGGAAGTGATTTGTAACTAGGGGGAATTTTATCTTCGAAGAAACATTTGGCAAAACTTGGTGCTAAGTTTTGGTGAAGTAGGGGAGTGAAGCTTAAAGATGCTGCTCTAGAGCTGGTAAGATGGCTCAGAGAGTGAAAGTGCTTGCCACCAAGCCTGACGACCTGTGCTAATCCAGATCCAGGACCCACGTGCTGCTTTCAATAGGAATGGCCCCCAGACACGTGTGTGTTTGAATGCGTGGCCCATAGGGAGTGGTGCTATTAGGAGGTATGACTTGTTGAAATAGGTGTGGCTTTGATGGAGGAACTGTGTCACTACGGGGGTGAGCTCAAAGTAGGCGTAGTGCAGTAGTATTCTTCTGTCACCTATGGATCAAGAATAGGACTCTTGGCTTCTTCTCCAGCACCATGCCTGCCTGCACACCAGCATGCTTTCCACCACGACGATAATGGGCTAAACCTCTGAAAGCCAGCCCCAGTTAAATATTTTCCTCTATAAGAGTTGTCTTAGTCATAGTATCTTTTCACAGCAATAAAACCCTTGCTAAGACAGCCCATTTGGTATGCACTCCTTCACGTACACAGACAATAAACAAACGACTAAATGTAATTTAAAACAAGCAAAAAGCTGGCATGGTGGCACAGGTCTTTAATCCCTGCAGTCTGGAGGCAGAGGCAGGTTCGGGTCAACCAAGGTTATAGAGTGAGTTCCTTTGTAAACCACCACATCTGACAGCTGTAGAGATTTCCTTGTTTTGTCCCCCATCATGATACTCCCACTAATGTATAATGGTGTTTCTGAGCATCTTAACAGTACAGAAGACATCCGTCTATGATGGGGATTGTCAAGCTAACATTATCAGTATTGTTGAGAGTGAGAAACTGCTCTGGGGGCTCCCATCTGACAAGAGTTTGTGTCTTACGGTTTGTTAGGCTGATTGCTTTTCAGGGCCTAGACGTTGCTAAAATTTCAAAGAACGAGATTGTAACATGTGTTCAGGTGGATTTGAGGAGAAAGAAACTGAGTGTCAGACATTTACACAAGGACTATTCAGTTTTCTTTTCTCTCCTTTGGAAATATTATCCAAGCTTCACTGCTTCAGCGGTCACCTCTAAGAAGGCACAGCACCTTCCAAGTAGTGTTGAACACATGCCCAGTCTGTTCCTTTGGTCTGTCTTTCAAGTATGCGCTATTTTAGGCATGGTGCTAGGAACTGGGTATGAAGAAAGAAAAAGGTAAGATCCAGGTGCTATTCTTCTGCGGCGAACTAAATTGCACTTGTGAAAAATGAAACTTGGGCATGATTAAGCTGACTAGAAGTTAGCCAGATGGGAAGTAAGGAACCCACCGTTACAGGGAAATTATTCTGAAGGCAGGCCTCTGTTGGGGACGGCCTGGCCTGACTGGAGTAGAAGGTAATATGTGTCTAGGCTGCATTTTGGGCATTTTCATGTGTGAGACCTCTGTATTCTCGGGTCTCACAATCTCATGTACCCCAGGTTAACCTTGAGCTTGATTTGGAACCAAGAATGACCTCGAACTTCTGGTCTTCCTCCTTTTACCTCAACAGTGCTGGGATTTACAGGCTGTTATTGTGTACAGAAGCTAGTTTTAACTCTTGAGTTTCTCTAAGTTTGCTGATCTTTAAGATCACATATGCAAGCAAATCCATCTCTTGTCCTAAATCTTGGCCTTCTCCAGTGGTTCTCATATCAGTTAGTAGCACTACTAACCTCCTTTTGTCTGAAGTTTAGACTTTACCTTGGCTTAGATTTCTTCTTAGCTTTCTAAGTAGATTCTGTGCCTCCAATTTCAAGTTCTGCCTTATCTACTGTAGACACAGCACTATTTAATCATTAGAGTAAACACTTCTTGAAAGCTCTGAACTTGGTATTAGGAAAGATTGAATCCTAAAAGCGAACTATTGTGATTCTTTCTGACATAAATGATCAAAGATTGTCCAGAAGGTATGGGGAGGATGTATCAGTTGGTAAAACATTTACCTTGTAAGCAGGTGGATCTGGGTTTGATGCCCAGAACACATGTAGAAATGCCATGTAGTGGTGCACTTCCATTCAAAAGCAGCACTGGGAAGGTGAAGACAGAGTCTGTAGGCTGATTGGCAAGCTGTAGGCCAATGAGAGATGGTGTGTCAAAGGAGCTTGACTACATTCCCAAGGATGATACCTAAGGATGTCTTCTGGCCTCTATAGGTACACTGAACTGAACACATACACATACACACACACTAAAAAAGGTTGTTTAAGGAACATATTTTTACCCTTCACCCTTTTAAACCCTACCAAACCCTATACCTTTATTAATATGGCCTAAAGGGTCATATCTTTTATTACTTAAAAGGAAACAGCAGTTTCTAACCCGCAAACACTGAGCTTTTCCCAAATACTGGTTCCTAAGCATTTCACTCACACACTTCTGTTTTTCTTTTCCTCATCCCCTACGTCACAGTACATCCTGTGTCTTAAAATTGCATCATAATCCAAAATAAGTCACAGGTAATCAGAGAAGAACTTTAGTGATGTCTTATAAAACCCATTTTCCCCCTTTGGAAAACTCTCTAAAAGATAATCTTAATACAGTGAGCACGTGGTTCCTATAGTGGTCTGCAAAGAGGATTAAATGAGGAAAATACATTCAGACCAAAAAAGTCTCTAGTGTATTGTGCCATGTCTGGTCATTATAACTAGTCAATAAAAATCTGTTGTTGTTTGGAGTAGGACTGATAAGTACCCTTCACCCTTTTAAACCCTACCAAACCCTATACCTTTATTAATATGGCCTAAAGTCAAGTTTGCCAGTTCTAGCTACAAACTTTTCCCTTATATTTACAGTTTAATCCTTTAGGCTTTAGGCTATGAAGGAATAGAAAACAAATTTTTCCAGAGACAGCTTGCATAAGGTCTTTTTCTGGTTTTTAAGTACAGTAAATGTTGTAGGAGTGAGGGAAGGAGGGAGAGAGGGAGGGACAAACTAAGTTGTGTGACTAGTCCCAGGTATCCAGGGATAGGCCTGGAAATGCTTGAGCTCAAGGAAAATGGAAAGGGCTCTAGCAAAAGACTGGCATTAAAACTGGTAAGCTTGAACCATCCTGGAATAAGACTCTATTTTCCTTTTTTGATTAAAAACCTGTCTCTGTGCAGAATGCTCATAATCAGTGTGTGTGTGTGTGTGTGTGTGTGTATGTGTGAAGGAAACAGTTATAATGAGTGTTCTAGTCAGGGTGGAAAATAGTGGGTAAGGTTGTGGTTTCTGGAATCAAGATATTTGGTGAGATTCCTGCTCCTAATAGATGATCATCTTGGGAAGATTGTTTACTTGCTTTGTGCATCTCTTTTCTCACTTCTAAATGGATTTAGTAAGAGTATCTACTTCATACGATTGTTAGGTATGAAGAAAGTAAATATAAAACATAGTAAATGTTGAATAAATCTAAAATGTTGAATAGCCGCTAGTATCATCATGCTTTTCTTGTGATGATGTCCTACTCAACTCCAAATTCTTCACCAGTAAATTTTAAAAAGAAACAGAAATAGCAAGAGGTAGGTTTGGTGGTATATACAAGTCCTAACAGCACAAGAGAGTCTGAGGCAGGAGGATTATAAGTCTGGGCCAGCCTAGGTAATTTAGTAAATTTGGTCGGGGGGGGGGGGGGGGGAGGGTTCTGTGCCATAGAACCCTTAAAAAACAAACAGGCCCCCTAAAATTAAAAAAGGTCAACGTCTCCAACGATAATGATGAGGATGAAATGCAGAGTTATACTGTGGGTTTAGGAACATGGTGGGAATACCATGGCCGGACATCCGGAGCCAGATACCCTGGGTGAAACGAGGACCCGGGTTTGGTTGTCTGAGAGAAGGCTGAGCTCGTCTGCTCTCCACTATTGCTGTATAAAGCTGTGGACCTGAAGTGAAGACAGAAGTGGCCCTACTGCCAGATGGCTCGGCATCAGGAACTGTAAGTTCCCTTACTGTCACCTACTACAAGAGTACTGAGCTTGGAGGTCATGGGCTCTGTAACTATGGTCACCTGCCTCACAGTTACCAGGAGAAGAAGGAGAAAGCCTGAAATCGTGGAAAGAAGGAAGACCCTTAGAAAATAGGTACAGTCACTGGGAGACAAACTCACTGAGAATCTAATGGGAATATTAGAATGATTTCAAAATGACTATTTTAAAGATCTATTGAAACAGAAGTGGTCATCAGAAACCAAACCAGATGTTATGAATCGAAGTATGTAAACATGAAATGAATGGGTTTAGAGATGGAGTTCTTTAGAACTAAACCCACACATGGAGAATAGATTCAGAAGAGATGGTTTTGAAAGGAAAACGAATGAATTGGAGCACAGTATTGGAGTGGTGGTGTAGCTCAGTAATAAAGAGCTGTGCCTGGGGCACGGATTCAGGATGGTTCTGGGTTTATTTCCAGCTTGATAAAATGAGAGGTGACAGAGGAGGCTTGGGAGTGAAGTAGGAGTATCAAGACACTGAATGTGATGCTGCACACCTTTCATCCCAGCAGGGGTGGAACCAGACCGAGGCAGGTGGACCGCTGGGATTTCAAGGCCAGGCTGGTTTATGTAGCACTGGGCCAGCCAAGGGTACTTAGTGAGACCCTGTCTTGTCTTGTCTTTTGTTTTCTTTTCTCTTCTTTTCTTCCTTCCTTCCTTCCTTCCTTCCTTCCTTCCTTCCTTCCTTCCTTCCTTCCTTCCTTCCTTCCTCTTTTTGAATAACCAAGCAAAAAAAGAATTCAAGGTGATCCTAGGCTAAATGATAGACTGTCTTAAACAAGATTTACAGAAAAAAAATCAATGAAAGACAAGATAAAAAAAAAGAAGTATTAGAATAGGAATATAAATAGGAAAGGTACCAATTTATATGTATTGGAAGTCCAAAAAGGTGATATGAAGGGTGGCAAAGTGTTTGGAATGTATTGACTTTTAAGAAAAGCCAAATTCCTCTGGTTGAAAGGGTATTCATTTTGCTAGTATGGCAGAGACAGAAACCAAACAAACAAGCAAAAATCCCCAAACCTCAAAACCAAAAAACACACTAAGAATATAGATATGTTCAATTCTAATTATATTAACTTGTATAAAAAAGTGGAATATTAGTAATTAATTGTGATACCTGGGTAGTGGTGTGGCACTCTAGTCCAACCCTTACCTGAAGGGTTTAGGCATAAGAATCACTTGAGTACAGGTGTTGGGGCTAGCCTGGACAACATAATGAGCCCCTCTCACCTGCACAGGAGCTCTCTGGATTTGCAAAAGAAAGACACACACACACACACACACACACACACAAAAGCTTAATTTTGATACATGTGACTAGCTTAATTGCTGGGCATTTCTAATCCTTACTGCTGCTAGCAAACACTCCCCTCTGATACTCCTGAGTTAACATCTTTTAAAATCTATATTTCATCTCTGCTACCCCAAACACAATTGGGGAAGTGGCCCATGTGGCCATTTTTCCTGATTCTTACACGTCAGCAGGCCTTTAGGTCTAGTCTTTCTTCTTCCCCATCATGGCCATCTCTGCTTCCTTCTTCTCCTGGTTCCTAGTCCATGCCAATCTCAAAGTCCCTCCTCAGTCTATCTGCCTAGCCATTGGCCATTGGCTCTTTATTGATCTATCAAAAACCAATTGAAACCAATTGGGGACAAGAACCTTCAGTGTTTGGATGCACAGATTCCCCATTTTGGGGGGCCAGATTAATTCAAAGCATTAGAACCAATCTCCAATAAAAATAGTTATATTTAAGTAAAAGAATTGTGAGGTTGTTGGATTGGTTGTTGGATTGCTTGTGTGTTAATTTCTCTAAAGGAACAGAAATGATAGAATGAAAAAAAAATACATAAAATGTTAAAGCCAGGCAGTCCAACAGTGGATCTTTACTGAAGGAAAGATCAAGGTTCTCGTAGTTGTTTACTTCACAGGGCTAGGTGATGTCTTAGAAGTCCCAATCTGGTGTTGGAGTCCCAAGGAAATCCTGGGACAGTCTTTTATCCCTGTCACAATCCAGAAAAACTAGATTTAAACACCCGTTTGGGATTGGCTCTGGAACAAGACAATTGAACTTGCCAACAAGAGTGAAGGCAAACAGGCAAAAACAAAGGCTTCCTTTGTCCATGGTCTTTTATACAGCCTGTAGGAGTGGCATGGCTTTCTCATAGGTCTTTCCACCTCAAATGATCCAATCAAGAAAATTCTTCACAGATTGCCCAGCTGCTTAGGTTTTAGTTGATTCCAGATACAGTCAGCTTGATAGCCAAGATGAGCCATCAAACATGGTGGTGATTGAATTTAACCTGGAGAATTTGATGTTCACTAAATATGTATTTGGCCAGGTGCTGAATGGCTAACTATCACCATTGGTATACCATACTGGCGGCAAAATATATCTGAAACAAAATAATTTTTATGAATGTATTGTAGGCTCTAATCTTTTGAATCATATTTCTGAAATCCCAAAGCTCTGGAAACTGGCAGAAAATCATAAAGTTGCATGTCTTAGTTAGGGTTACCATTGATGTAATGAAACTTATTGAGAAGAAGGAAAGAGTTTATTTTGGTTATGCTTCTATATCACTGTACATTATTGAAGGAAGTCAGGGCAGGAACTCAAACCTGGCGGGAATCTGGAGACGAGCTGATACGGAGGCCAGGGAGGAGAGGTGTCTGCTGACTTGCTCTCATGGCTTGCTCAGCTTGCTTCCTTATAGAACCTAGGACTACCAACCCAGGGGTGGCACCACTCACAGTGGTCCAGGCCCTACCCCATCATCAGTCGATAATTAAGAAAATGCCCACAGATTGATCTTATGGAGGCATTATCTTAAGTGAGCCTCTCTCCTTCCTGATGACTTCAGCTTGTGTTGATATTAAAATAGCCAATGCATTAGAAATGAATCAATTTAGCAGTGAAACTAATATCAAACTCTCTGTAATAGGTATCTGAGGCAAATGTATACTTTTTAGTTTGTAACTGTCAGAAGTATCTGTTAAATGGCACACTAATACGTGAATCCTAGGGCATTTTATAAAATGTGTTCCTGTCAGCCTTCCTAAGATCTGTAACATTCTGAATTCTAAACACACTGGTTTTCTGGATTTAAGAAAGGAAGAGTGAATAGTCAGTTGTGGAGTGTTTCAATTTCTGCAGGTTCAATGATTTTTTTTTTTTTAATAAGTTAGTTGCTATTTTGTTTCCTGTAACCAAAGCTAGACTTGAACTTACTATGTAGTCAAGGATGAGCTCTTTAGAATTTGATTCATGTCATGGCAAGATGGCCTCCTCCACCTGAGTACATTTATGTGTCCACTTCATGACAGGAGACTAGACCTGGGAAAACCTCCAAAGTAGTGTGTGTGTGTGTGTGTGTGTGTGTGTGTGTAACAAAAAGAAATACCACTAATTAGCAAACCAGAACACCATTAACAAATATAGGAAATAGCAAACACCCTTTCTGTAATAATTTGAAGTGTAATAGAAATGGCCTCATCTTACCATTAAAAAGATGTAGACTAATGGATTGGATTGAAAAGAAGGAACCAAGTAGATGTTGTCTTCAAGGGAAAAGACAGCTAGCAAAGACATAAAAAAACTAAATATCAAAGAATGGAAAAAAACCTCTCAAGCAAATGGAAGCTGTAAAAAAGCAGACATAGCTGTCCTTACATTTGCTAAAGTAAACTTTAAGCCAGACTAATTAGAGAGATAAAGGGGGACACTGCATATTAATAAAGGCAACACTTTATCAAGAAGATATAACACTTGTAAATATTTGGTTATCCTTGGATACACTCTTACTTCCTCCCACAGACCATCTGGGTGCGTGTGGGAGTTAGTGGTGCTAGTGTGTGTGGGGAGCCAGTCAGTGGAGGTGGTGTTCATATATGCGGAGGAAGCAGGGCTTAGTCCTAAGTGAGCCAGTGTAGTCACTGCTACCAGGACCTTGTCAAGAATATAGTGAAGTGTGATCCTCATAGCAAGAGAAAAACTTTATATAGTATAGCATATAAAGAAAATACTTAAGACAGCCCTGCAGATCAGTCAATCCAACAAAACCTCATTCTTCAAGGTCCAGTATCTATAACTTTTCTACTTCGCTTGCACAGGGCTCCTCTGGTGTTCGCACTTTGTACCTTGCTTTATTGCTGTGTGCAGTATCTATGTGTTTTATTTTACCCAGTGCTGCTTGGAGTCAGCAGACTAGATAAGCAGCTCTTAGCCCTCCTAACTGCTCCTTTCTCTACAGTTTAGCTAGATGTGGTTTTTGTTGAATTAATGAGTTCTTAAAATGTCTTTAATCCCTCCTCCCCTTGTGTGTGTAGATGTCAGAGGACAAGTTTTAGGAATTGGTTCTATTATTTTGGTTGCAGATACTGAGCTCAGGGTTAGCCAGGGCTATCTACTGATAACCTATAAACAAATAATTAAATAAAAACAACATTTAAGCTTTTGTTTGTAGCATTTGATGACAGAGAATGGATTTTTGTATTAGTTTCAAGTTCTTACCTCTTTGGCAGTAGATAGAACCTTAAAATACTTCATGGTTCCATGACCTTTTACCTTCTTTGCTACATGGAATAAACTGATGTACAAAGTCAGTCTGATACTAGAAGGCATTTTAGCTAAGAAATTCATTTCTAGATTGAATTCCTTGTTTGTTTTGAGACTAATGAGCTGTTGACTGCATTTGTCCATGGAGAAAATTCCCTCCACACATACTTGTGTCTCCTGGATAGACTTTATTAAAGTCCAATGGCTGACCGTCTGTCCGTCCATCCATCCGTCTGTCCTTCCTTTTCTTTTCTTTTCTTTTCTTTTCTTTTCTTTTCTTTTCTTTTCTTTTCTTTTCTTTTCTTTTCTTTTCTCTTCTTTTCTCTTCTTTCCCTTTCTTTCTTTCTTTCTTTCTTTCTTTCTTTCTTTCTTTCTTTCTTTCTTTCTTTCTTTCTTTCTTTTCTTTTCTTTTCTTTCTCTCTCTCTTTCTCTTTTTCTTTCTCTCTTTTTCTTTCTTTCTTTCTTTCTTTCTTTCTTTCTTTCTTTCTTTCTTTCTCTCTTTCTCTCTTTCTCTCTTTCTCTCTTTCTCTCTTTCTCTTTCTTTCTCTTTCTCTTTGTTTCTTAAATATGTTAGAGTTGCTCGTTTGGTAGAGGAGTGGTTTTCTGAATGACTTTACATACAGTATTTTAGTTATCTAAATGGTGAATCTGTGTCCCTCGGTTAGCAGGTCCTTCCTTGGTGAAGCTGTTTGGAGTGTAATGAGAGTCCCACATCAGCTAGGGTCAGTGACACAGCCCTAGATTTCCAGGGCACTGTGTAACACAGCATGCTGGCAGCTGGGGAGCCATGGTTGCCATCGTTGGCCTTAAGTATTTGAATTTTAAAAAGTGTTTCAGTCTAATAACTTGCCCAGAAGGTGTCACTTACAAATAGAATATTGTAGAGGGATTAATACAGATGCCTAAAGTTTTCTCAAATTTCTTTAAGCTTGATATATATAAATAAACATTTCATTCCCTGAGCCCCAGAGCTGGGCTAAACAACCATTGCATTGAAATACAAGAAAATTATCTCTTTGACAAATAAACAGTGCTCATGTCCTGTCTTTGAAGTTAACCACATTAGAGATTTGAACACATTCTTGGCTTAGAGCCATGATCGAAGAAGTCTTAAGTCTTTTAAAAACAGTTTTCAAGATTGTTTCTTCTCAGCACAGCTGAGATTTTACCAATTTTAGTTCTTAGTATGTTGAAGTTTAGGCTGTTATGTCATAAAGGTAAGGCAGCCTTCTACTTTGACTCTGTTTTGACATACAATGAACTGGTTAGTGTATTTTTAGTTTGGGATAGCATGTTAAGGCTCATTAAAGCATACATTAACAAATTCCACTTGGACTTGTCTGTTACTTAACCCTCTTGTATATGTATATAATTGGACTGTTTAGATTTGAGCTGCTATCATAAAGCACAGGCTTATTATTATATCCAGTAAGTACTAAATGTTTAGAATCAAATAGTATTTTAAGTAACACAAAGGAAATGATTTGTCTTTTTTTTTTTTTAAATGGGTGGATAGAAGAATAGGTTTTCTAGATGAAACAGTGAACGGACTTTGGATGAGTTCATTGCTGTTTGACTATCCTAAGGATTTCCTTTCTCTTCCTAATTAAGTTTTACAGAGAGAGAGAGAGAGAGAGAGAGAGAGAGAGAGAGAGAGTGTGTGTGTGTGTGTGTGTGAGAGAGAGAGAGAGAGAGAGAGAGAGAGAGAGAGAGAGAGATTGAGAGATTGAGATTGTGTGTGTCAGGATGCTTGCACGCCATAGCATGTGTGTATGTGTGTGGAGGTTAGAGGATAACTTGTGGGAATCAGTTCTCTCCTATTGTATGGGTCCAGGGATTGGGCACTACCTGGTTTTTTGCTTTTTGTTTTTTGAGACAGGGTAGTCTTGAGCTTCCAGTGTGGCCCAGGTTGGCTTTGAATTTGCAGGGCTTCTCCTTCCTCAGCCTCCCGGGTGCTGGATGTCGGGAGCTAGATGCCACCACCCTAGCTAAAGGATGCTTTGTAGAGAAGTAGGTTTCTGTGCTTACAGACAGGGATCTGTACGCCATCATTCCTTTCCCTGACAGTGCAGTATCCCTTCACACACACCTGACCCTGTTGACCATAGTTCTTGCCTGCATTCTGGAGAAGACTTGATGGCATCTTGTAAATAGCAAGTCAGAAGTGGAGTTATTTTACTGTTTCCTTCTTGGCCATTATCTTACCTTTTTAAAAATTCTTATTCAGACAAGAGTCCTTACTGTGTTTCCCTGGCTTGCCTGTAAGTTCTTAGGAGACCAGGTTGGCTTTGAATTTATAGTCTCTCTAACACTTCCTCCCAAATGCTGGGAAGAAGCTACATGCCTTTCTTTGGGCATGATGTTGTTGCTTCTTTAAATTAGATTAATACAGATTCTCTCAGCCTTATTCCCCAAGGACTGCTTGGAAAGGCTGGAAGGACTGGGATTTGGGAGAAGACTAGGGAGAGAGCTGAGTTCCTAGGGCCTCCCTGCTGGTATTTCCTGCAAATCTTGGCTTTGGTTGTGAAAGCGATCACAGACCTCAGGATGAGCCAGATAAGTTTGGAAACGGTGATTCTGACTTGCATATAGTTTTATTGGAAACTCACCAGACATGTTTTAGACTCCATATTGTTAGTGCTTGGTGAGGTACTTACAAAGATGGAGTCTAGTATTTGTTTTCACACTGTTGTGAGAATTGAAGTCCAAAGAGGTTAATTTATTTCTCTAGGGAAAAATGGCTAGTTTAATAGTTATTAAATATCAGAGGTGAGATTTGGTCCTACAACTTTTAACTGCCCATTGTAATAATACTCTGAAACAAATGAAGCATTGGCTTTGTTTGGCTTTTGTTTTAGATGAAAATAACATGTTTAAAGAAACTGATAATGACTTTGTTTACATTTTCTTATTAATATTTCTGACATCATCTAAGCTGTCCTTAGTTGAGGAATAAATCAAAGGTCAAGCTCTCCTTCGTGCAAGCCAGGTCTACAGATTGAACTCCAGGACACCCAAGGCTACACAGAGAAACTGTCTGGAGGTTCCCCCCCCCCAAAAAAAAACAAACAAAACCCAAACAAACATACAAACATAAAAGACTTCATAGTGGGGCTCACCTCACTCTCGGGGGGTGGGGTGGGGGGGATGGGGGTGGGAGTGGGGGTGGGGGGGTGAGGCCTGACTCACCCTTCTGCTGTTTATATTACAGCACAGAGCTACAAACTGGAAGCTGGTAAAGGGAATTCTGTTTGCAGTAGGCACACTATTTAAAATGTGTGATTTGTAATCAGCTTTAATCTTTTGACTTTCTAGTTTTCTCTTACTCGAGAAGTTTAAATTATTTGACTAATTTGTTTTTGTTTTACATTTAAATATATGTACCCCTCTGTGCCACATTTCATGTTTGCTGAGGTCACAAGACAACTTGATGGAAATTGGTTCTTCTTCCTTCTAGGTCCTGGGGATTGAACCCAGTTACGATGCTTGGCACATGCCTTCATCTGCTGAACCATCTCAGCTCTGCAGATGTAGTGTTTCTACCCAGGAATAAATATTCTCCCTGGCAATCACTTAATGGTGTGTTTCACTGATGGCTTAACTCACTGAGTTTGAATTTTAAGCAGCTTGTACTTTCTTTCTTTTTTATTAGATATATTCTTTATTTACATTTCAAATGTTGTCCCCCTTCCCGGTTCCCCTCCCCCCCCCCCAATCCCCTAACCCATCCCTCTTCCTCCTGCTCACCAATTTACCCACTCCCGCTTCCCTGTCCTGGCATTCCCCTACACTGGAGCATCTAGCCTTCTCAGCACCAAGGGCCTCTCTTCCCTTTGATGTCTGCTGCATATGCATCTGAAGCCATGGGCCCCTCTATGTGTACTCTTTGGTTGGTGGTTTGGTCCTTGGAAGCTCTGGGAGTGCTGGGTGTTTCCAATTGTTCTGTTATGGCTCTGCAAGCACCTTCAACTCCTAGGGGCATTTCTCTAGCTCCTCCCATGCTTCCAATCAGATCCCTACAGATTAAGGCTGGTCTTCAAAACCAACACAAAGCCCACATACACATGGAAGCTGAACAGTGCTCCACTCAGTCAAGGAAGAAATAAGGAAAGAAATCAAAGAATTTTTACAATTTAATGAAAATGAAGGCACAACATACCCAAACTTATGGGACACAATGAAAGCAGTGCTAAGAGGAAAACTCATAGCTCTGCGTGCCTACAAAAGAAAAAAACAAAACAAAACAAAATAAAAACCTGGAGAGAGCGTACACTAGCACACCTAAAAGCTCTAGAGCAGCTTGTATTTTCTAATAACTTGGAAAAGCCAATGTTGCTTGTGCTTTCTAGTTAAAATGTCCCAGGTAAGAGAATGATTTTTGATGAGTTTAAGTTTTTTTCAGAGATTTTTTACGTTTCCTTGATTCTAATAATTTGAGTGTTATCTTTATTTCATATTATTCGTTGTTAAAATAATGTGGGATGGAGGCTCAGCTCTTTCAGAGGACCCTAGTTTGGTTGCCAGCACCTGCATCAAGTGCCCCTTGTAGCCTCCGTGGGCATCAGCAAATACATATATACACATGTGGGCGGGCTTTTAATTGCATACATAAAACATAAAATAAAACCTTTACAGGATCAGAATGCAGAAACTCTAATTCAGAGTGTTTAAACCTTGTTCCTATGATCATACATTGTTTCAGGACTAGGACTTAACTGTCAGCATGTCTTATTATACTGTTTTTATCAATTATTTTTAATTTTGAGATCTAAAACAACAGTCAACAGTGATATATAGGATTAAAACATTAAACAGACTTTTGCTTTAGCCAGTATTCCTGTCTTACACAGGGAACAATTACTAGTAATCTTCTAAGAAGCCGATAATCTGTTAATACTGTTAATAATTTAAAATCCTATCAAAACAGCAAAGATGAAAAATCTTTTGCTTTAGAAATGACCCACTGTAACGAATAGCCTTGAGCCATGGGCTGTTAAAAGAAAAAAAAAGTTCAACGTTGCAGCTTCTGTATTGGTGAATCCCTAGCACTCAGCAAACTGAGGCAGGAGGATTGAATTTTTAAATACATAGTAACACCTGTCCTAAACAAACAAACAAACAGGACAGGTGACGTGGCTCAGCAGGTGAAGGTGCCTGCTGCTAAGCTTGATGACCTGAGTTCATTCTCCAGGACCCACATGGTGGACAGAGAGCACCTGCGAGTTCATACACATAATAAATGCAAAAGATTGAAGAGAAAGAAAAAGTAGTGCTGGTAGCGATAGATTGTTCCTACTTTTAACCCAGCAGTCAGGACACAGAAGTAAGATCTTTATGAGCTGAGACCAGGGCAGGTAAGGCTACATAGTGTTTCAAAATACAATAAAACAAAACAATAAAACAATAAAAAAACAAATAAAAAGTAACCTGTATAAAGAATTGTTAAAATTTCAGGTAGCTTATTTAAAAGTTTTTTTTTTTATGTATATGAGTGTTTTGCCTGTGCATTTCTGCATGCCTCTTGTGGGTATTGGTGCTCACAGAGGTCAGAAGAAAGCATTGGGTACCCTAGAACTGGAGTTACAGATGGCCGTGAGCCATAGTGTGGGTGCTGGGAATTGAACCTAGGTCCTCTGGAAGAACATCCAGTGCTCTTAAATGCTAAGCCATCTCTTCAGCGATTTCCAGGTAGTTTATTTATTTATTTTTAAAGATTTATTTATTTTTACATGTAAGTACACCGTAGCTGTCTTCAGACACTCCAGAGGAGGGAGTCAGATCCCATGACAGATGGTTGTGAGCCACCATGTGGTTGCTGAGATTTGAACTTAGGACCTTCAGAAGAGCAGTTGGTGAGTGCTCTTAACCGCTGAGCCATCTCTCCAGCCCCCAGGTAGTTTATTTTTAAAAGTATGATTGTAAAATCTCTTTAAATAGCATTTAAAATATCCTAAAATTTCATTTTTATCCTGCTTCATAAACATAGGAAAAAAGAAATAGAAGAGGGGAAATAGATTCGTGAATGAGGAAGGGAAAGAGAAAGCAAGATACAGTTGAAAAAGAGAAACACTCTTAGTTCCTCTCAGTTATTTCTGATTCCTTTATGACCTCTTTGTAGTTTTTGTTTTTTTACATATTCTGAGATGTGTGAGTTTGTGAAAAACTTCTGGATATAAATTGTAATACATTTGGGCTATTAGCATGGTACAAAGAAAAGAGCTTTGGGTTAGGAACCGGGATATCAAGGTTTTAGAGGGGTTTGTTCTGGGTTTGTGTATCTACCTGTGAAGAAAGAATACAGACTGAAATATTTTTCAGACTAAATTGTGAATCAGTCTATTTTACATAACCAATAGCTTACACAAGAGAAGCAGGAACCTATTTGGTGGCATATTCTTATAATTCTCAGCACTAAGGAGGCTGAGCAGAGGCATCTTGGGTTTGAAGTCCGACTGATATGACTTGGTGAGGAGACCTTCCCCTGGAGGAGGAACAGAAGGGGAAGAAGGTAGACAGTATCAGTGCACTATGACTTTGTGAAACTTTCTGTTATGTATATGCCTATGCATTCACACAGGTAGCTACATTATAAAATGTAGTCTTTGCAGAGAATGCTGTCCTATTCAAGTCAGGGGCTTTTGTTACGCTCTAAGAGTTGGTGGGTATGAAATTCAGAATGAAATTCAGAAGTACTGATTTGCACAACAAGCTAAATGTCTGACACGAGTTACTTAGCCTCATAGTAAATTGACTATTCTTTTCCCCCTCCTTTTTTGAAGCAGTGTTTCTCTGTGTACTCCAGGCTGGCCTCAAGCTCTGTGGTTCAAGTTATGCTTGAACCTGTGCGCTTTTGCCTCAGTTTACCCATGGCTGGGATTGTGTATGAATGGGGTCACACTCTTCTGGTTCCTAAATTCTTGGAGGGTGGGAAAGAAAAGTTTGTTTTGTTTTGATTAAAAAAAAAATGTCATTCTGCCAGAAATGAGACTGTGGTTGAAAATTCAAAACCTGAGATCTAAGAAAAGCAACGAATGTATTTTGTATGAAGCTGTAGCTACTTAGAAAGCTGTGTGTGACTGGATTTCTGCCTCATGGGTAAAGTTGTGTGAGATTTGGGTATTTATAAAAGTCTCAGACTTGTCAGAACACCTTGAGTTTACACCAGTGAGAAGACTGTTTTTCATCTAGTATGTAATAAGCCCCAGTTGAGAAGTCAATCTGCCATGGCTTGCATTTCTGGTCTATTAAGAGGCAAATAAATAATTTGGCCCCTTTGAGCTTCTGATTTTTTTTCTTCTGTAAAGTATAAAATGTGATAATAAGACATTTTCTGCCAGGGCTGCTGTGATTGAAATGGGAAGGAACTTGCAACATACACAGCATTGTGTGTAGTATAAATTAAGGCAGCAAGTTTTACATATGTGAGGCTGCTAGAACATGCTCAAGTAGAATTGCTCCCCTTTAGACTGTTGTCCTGGTGAAACTGCATACCGAAGTGAAATTATGTATTTTTATTTAATTGGTAGAAAACAGAAAACGGGGTTGGAGAGATGGCTCAATAGTTAAGAGCATTTGCTGCCCTAGGAGAGAGCCTGAGTTCCCAGCACCTACTGGTTGGCTTATGATAGGCCTTGGCTACAGTTACAGGGATTCTTATGCCCTCCTCTGACCTCCACGGGGCACTGCATACATGTAGTGTGCTTACATAACATGTGGGCAAAATATGTAAAGTCTTTAAAATACTTTAAAAATCTTAAAACAACAACAACTACAGAAAGCATTATGGTTCAAGACTAGCAAGTGAATCGTGCTTCCTAGCTCTGCGCCCCTGGCTTTGACCCTAGTCTCCCAGTGTCCTTATCAGTGAGTTGCAGCTCCATTCTCCATATCTGGTCCTCTAGCGGATGACTCCCGGATCCAGCCGCTTCTCGTCCCTCCCTATCTTTGTGCTTCAGAGCACTTGCCTGCGGCCCCTGGGCAGCTGAACTCGGCTCCTGATATTTTGCCTTCCTGCGCTCTTCTCCACTCACTGCATATAAAGCCCGGGCAACCGTTGTAAGATCAGTTTTCCATTGTTTAAATGACAGTGGCTTCCTGTCATGTTTCTAGGCTCTTTGTATCTCATAGATCTGTGGCCAGATGATGTCCTTTTTATTTGTTTTTCTTTTCAGTGGTGGTTGATATCCTTTAGGTTTGCCCTGTATGGAATGGGCTTCTCCACGTAGGTCTTGTCACTGAGTTCTCCCTTGGTAGAGAGAGAACTTCCTTGATGGTCCAATGCAAAGGCATTCCCTGCATTGATGTCTTGGTTGTGTAATTCTCTGAATATCACCTTGGCCAGCAGAGTGACAGTCTGTGAGAGGCAGGAAGGCAGTTCAGTTCAGCACAACTAAGTAGCCCGTGTTGGTTTAAATGCCAGGAGTCTGACCTGGAGTGGTTTATTTTCGGCATATTTAAGCACAGCACAGTTTGGTGTAAACGTGTAGATTGACTACAAGGGACACTTTCCATAAAGATGGTTTATGTAGATTGACCACATGTGACACCTTCCTTATAGATAGGTTCTATAGATTGACAAGCTCTTGGCCACACAGATAGTGCAAAGGTTAACCACATCCACTCTCAGCCTCTGGATGGATAACAAGTTATGCATCCCTTCCTTTGAAGGAACAGCCCCATGTGTTTAACATATCTACTTCCCCTAATGCTTATCTGTGAGCACAAGACCCCATGTGCCTCCCATATAGCACTTCTGATCATTTGGTGGTTCTTGTTTATTACTTGGTTATTCATCTGTAACACTTTAAATGAATGTAAATTCTGCAAAAGGAGAATTGCTTATCTTTGCTGGATATCTAGTGTCTAGCACAGAGGACGAGATGACACATACATACATACATACACACATATATAAATGTATTATGTATGTGTGTGTATGTGTATTGAGGTATAGTGTATACGTGTATTAGACAAGATCTCACTGTGTAGTCCTGCCTGGCCTGAAACTTGCTACATAGACAAGGCTGGCCCTGAACTCCAGAGTTCCACATGCCTTTGCTTCTCTAGTGCTAGGATTAAAGGTGTGTACCACACTCAGTAAATATGATGAATTAATGAATGGTTGGGAAGTAGTATTGTGTACTTTTAAATAGTTTACATTGAGCACCAGGTCACTGAAAATATAACACTTGTGTGGATATGCCTGAGAGCATCTTGTTAAAATTTTTTACTAAAGTTCAGTCATCGAAGTGTTATTGTACACTTCAAAATCTCTAATGAATTGTCAGGTTCTGTTCAAAGATTATTTGAAAATGGAATATTATAATGAAATATAACCTAGGAATATTCAGATAATCAGAAATAGTCGACTTCTTGTAATATGTCTTGAGGTAGCTATATATTCCAGCATTTATTTGAATGACCCTCTCTAACTAAAACTAATGTTAAATGGTTCTTTAAAATAAAACTCAGAAGCCAGATGTGGTGGTGCATGCCTTTGGTCTTATCACTGAGGAGGCAGAGGTAAGTGGATCTCTGTGAGTTTGAGACCAGTCTAGTCTACAAAGGGAGTTCCAGGACAGCCAGGACTGTTAGAGACAACTCAGTTTGTATTGGGACAGAAGTCCATATTTCTTTTAGTAAGAACTGAAGTGAATCTGTCTGTCACATAGAGTGAACACCTTTGTGTTTCAGATAAGGAAGCTGATGATCAAACGATTTGTTGAAGGTTAGAAAGTTTTTGGGCAGGCCCACAATTAAAATTCCCATCTCCTTGGTGCTGGAAGGGTGGCTCAGTGGTTAGGACTATTCTGTTTTGTAGAGGACCCTAGATTGGCCCTCAGCTCCGAGTCAGGTTATTCACAACTGCCTGTAACTCCAGGGCATTCTGGCCTCCTCTGTACTCAGCATGCACATGCCCCTACCCCAACATACATATATCTCATTAAAAAAAAAAAAAAAACAACAACAACAACAACAGGCGAGGATGTGGAGAAAAAGGAACACTCCTCCACTGCTGGTGGGACTGTAAGATGGTACAACCACTGTGGAAATCAGTCTGGAGGTTCCTCAGAAAACTGGACATGAGACTTCCAGAGGACCCTGCTATACCTCTCCTGGGCATATACCCAAAGGATTCCCTGGCATGCAATAAAGACACATGCTCCATTATGTTCATAGCAGCCTTATTTATAATAGCCAGAAGCTGGAAAGAACCCAGATGCCCCTCAAAGGAGGAATGGATACAGAAAATGTGGTTTATTTACACAATGGAATACTACTCAGCAATTAGAAACAATGAATTCACAAAATTTCTAGGCAAATGGTTTGATCTGGAAAATATCATCCTAAGTGAGGTAACCCAATCACAAAAGAATACACATGGAATGCAATCTCTGATAAGTGGATATTAATTAGCCCAGAAGCTCTGAATACCCAAGGCACAAATTGCATAACAAATGACTCCCATTAAGAAGTATGGAGAGGGTCCCGATCCTGGAAAGGATTGATCTAGCATGGGAAGGGAATATAAAGACAGAGAAAAAGGAGGGAGGTGATTGGAGAAGGGATGGAGAGAAGAAGGTTTATGGGACATATGGGGAGGGGGGGTCCGGGAAAGGGGAAATCATTTGGAATGTAAACAAAGAAAATAGAAATAAAAATATTAAAAAAAACCCAAAAACAATAAACACAAATCATTAAAAGACAAAGAACTCCCACCCCCCACATTTCTAGCCTCCCCCTCCTTTTGGTACCCCTCCTTTTGGTACCTTATACTGTGTATGCTTTTGTTTGTTTTGAGACAGGGTCTCACTGTAACTCTGGCTGGCTTGTAGCTCACTGTATAGACCAGGTGGCTTCTGCCTCTTGTGCTAAATCATTTAATTCAGGGACACAAGATGTAAGATGCTTTCTTTTGTGAGTAAGATAAAAATTGCTTTAAAAATACAATCTTTTTTAGTATTTAGTAAGGGGATATGTGTAGGGGGTAGGTCTGCTGCATTTTTAAGTATCATGTGGGAAATAGTCCATGTCCTTGTGATGATAACTCGGCTAGTCAAGCAAAGCTCCAAAGTGGTATTTTTACTTCTAATTATTGTGAAATTGTGACAAAGTAATTAACCAAGAAAATCGTGGGTATTTTATTATTATTCCTGTACTTAAAAGTTCATGTATGGACTGGAGAGATGGCTCAGAGGTTAAGAGCACTGACTGCTGCTCTTCCAGAGGTCCTAAGTTCAATTCCCAGCAACCACATGGTGGCTCACAACCATCTGTAATGGGATCTGCTGACCTCTTCTGGTGTGTTTGAAGCCGGTGATAGTGTACTTTTGGTATTGTTAATGATGAAGTTTGTAACTGGATATAGAATATTTGTTCATGTTGGTCTACCTTTTTAATACATAACTGCTTCAAAAATGAAATTTCTGCTGCAGAAATACTCCTAAATTGCGTACAGATTATATTTAAAGTAGAAATAGTAGCATGATTAATTTTAATAAGCCCTACAATGGATGTGTGAAGATACGTATTATGCCATTTTGAAAATTTAGAACTAATTGAGGACATTTATCTTTTTTCTTTTTTTTTTTTTTTTTCTTTTGGTTTTTTTTTTTTTTTTTTTTTTTTTTTTTTTTTTTGAGACAGGGTTTCTCTGTGTAGTCCTGGCTGTCCTGGAATTCACTCTGTAGACCAGGCTGGCCTCGAACTCAGAAATCCACCTGCCTCTGCCTCCCAAGTGCTGGGATTACAGGTGTGCAGGTGTGCGCCACCACGCCCGGCTCATTTATCTTTTTTCTTAAGTTCCCTAAGTGAGAATACTTGAGGCATTGAGATTCTGTACATACCTTTATAAGCATATTCCTCTTCAGTGCATGCGGAGGTTAATGCTGGTCACTTCAGTAAGACCACATGCTGTTTTTCCTTTTTCCCTTTCACTAATTCTCAGCTTTTTAAATCAGGTTGTTAACAAGCATGACAATAAAATTTGAAAAGCTACCAAGGCAAATAAATTGTTCACTTGGTCGAAATTCATTTAAAAAAAAAAGATAATCTTACTAATAAATTATTTAAGTGAAGGTCCAGCCAGTAATCCTCTTCTCTCAAATCACACACTGCCTTTGAAGCTATTTCCAGCTTGCCATCAGTGTGTCAGTGTTGTTCTCCCATGCTCGACAATGTTAATTGTTTTGTTTATCTTTCCTTTTAAAAATGCCTTTTAACGGGGCTGGAGAGATGGTTCAGCAGTTAAGAGCACTGGCTGCTCTTCTGAAGGTTATGAGTTCAAATCCCAGCAACCACATGGTGGCTCACAATCATCTGTAATGAGATCGGATGCCCTCTTCTGAAGTGTCTGAGGACAGCTACCGTGTACATATATAAATAAATAAAAATCTTAAAACCCCCAAAAACCAGTGTTTAAAAACATGCCTTTTAACATCTAAAATTCATTTATACTAGAATATGTATTTTATAAAATGTATTTTATAAAACATTTTATAAAATGTTTTTATAGAGACTTGTTTGTAAATTATCCATTGTTTTTCAGTATATCTAATTCATGTGATAAGGTTTTCTTGTATCACCAAGGCCTTGATGATCAATATGGGGGAAGCAGATACTGTAAAGTGCAAAATAAAGCATCCAATACTAAGTAAAAAATAAATAAAATTTCTGATATGCATTAGCAAAGGCTTTCCCGAAATGTGCTCATTTCTCTTCCCACTGAAAATGTTCTGGAGTGCGTTTTCATCTTATTGAACTCATCTTATTTTTCATCTTATTGTACAGGTTGGCTGCTTTTTAAGAGCATTACTGTTATTTCTGGGCCTGGAGTATCTGTTGAAAAGATTAGTAGGTGGGTCCACACCTTTGTTCCGCTCTCTCCAGTCAGTTAGCTACTTGGGGCTCCAATGTCTGTCTGCTTTATAGCAGCCTCCCAAACTAAGATTAGATAAAGCGGACAGAAGCGCAGTTGAGGAGTTGAGGCGGATGAGCGCACTCAGGCTCTGCCCTCAGAGACTGGTTCCTCAGCCTCTCCAGTTTGTCTTTACCCAACTGACTCCGGAAGAACAATCACATCTAAGTCCAGTTTGTTGAAATAATATTTTTGTGTTCAAATTTCACAAGTGACTGGTATCTATTTTTTTCTGAGCCTCAAGAGAAATTCCATTGCTTCACTTTTAACATTAAAGTTAGGTTTATTATATTTACTTGTTCTTCACATTTGTTTATTCGTGTGTGTGTGTGTGTGTGTGTGTGTGTGTGTGTGAATGTGGGCCACATGTGTGCAGGTTCCAGGGAGTCCGGATTCCCTGGAGCTGGAGTTGTGGATGTTTGTGAGCCACGTCGTGTGGCTGCTGGGAGCTGGACGTACATAGGTCCAGAAAAGCGGCAAGTGCCAGTGTGTAGCCAGGTGATCACGATTTTCACTGAGACAGACATTTATTTCTTCAGCTCCCAAGTACACACTGTGACACTCCACCCATCCTCCTTTTTTGAAGCTCAAGGACAGTTTATTAGAGTTTAAGAGGAAAACCTCACAGTAGACAAGCTGTAAATCTTTAAACTGTCTGGAACAGAGGAGGAGACTTGTAACAGAAAGCCATGCTGCTTGAGATAAGGGGATATGAAGGTCAGTCACATGATAGCAGGCACCCATTTAAAAATTAAAAAAAAATTGTTGGTGTGGAGACGCCCTTCATGGTTTATATGTATCTGCAGTCAGTGAATGGGCAACAATACTTGCCTCCACCCACTGGCTTCTGGGACTAGAACACAGGTCCGAGCCTTGGTTGCAGCCTCTAACTGCTGAGTCGTCTTCCTCCCTTCCCCTCCTCTCCTTAGCGACCCTGAAGACTGGACTGAGGTCCTCATAGGTAGAACACTTTACTGCTGAGCAGTGCCTTCAGTCCCTCTCCCCATCTGTGTCTTGATAGTGTTGGACTCGTTTCTGATATATGTCAGGCCAAGGAAATTGATCACCATTGTATGTGCTCAGTAAATGAGTGCCGCTGGATGTTGTCCTCAGCTAACATAAATATTATTACACAGAGAATAAGGAAGGAATAAACAAAAGCTATTTGGGGCGTAAGCATTTACCGATTCCAACCCCAGTGTTTCCCCGCAGCTTTTATTAGTGATTCATTATCAGTTTCTTAATTCACTGTAGCTCACTATAAACTTTAACATCAATCTTTTTCCTGTAGCTTTAAATGCTGGTTTCACAGCTCAGGTATTGGGGAAAGCGAGTAATCTGACATGAGCGGCAAATAGGGCATTGGGATGTTTGGTTCGGGGGATATAAACTATTTAGTGCATACGTGGATCACCTGGCTACACACTAAAAATACCGGTTGTCCGGACCTCACCTCACTTAGATTCTGACTCACAGTTTAATGAACCCTAAATACATTTATATTAGATAACTGTTTCTGAAGTTCAATAACCTTTGGGATCATCATCTGCAACTGACTCCCCGAGGCTTCAGCTTGGAATTCAGCGCGCCTCGCAGCTGTTGCCACGCTTTTAGTTTTCCCCGGCCTGAGGTTTCCCAGGTGGCTGCTTTTTGTCTGCAGATGAGGTTTTGCGGGCTGTTAAACCAAGTCCATGATTTGTCCTGACAGCGTCCCTTTCCCCGACTGTTAAGGGGACCTGAGCTCGCCGAGGTAGAGCATGCCCATGTGACTGAGAACCTGGTTGCCAGCGGCGCGGCCATTTTTGAGGCGGGCATTCAACCTTGTTGCCCTGGGGTCCCGGAGGGCAAGGGGAGGTGGTTACCAGGACTCAAGATGGCCACCGTGCCCGCTAGCCAGCCCTTTGGCTGGTCTGCTAGCCCGCGTGGCAGCGAGCCTGACCGAGCCCCGCGGGCAGCGAGCCTCGGCGCTCAGCCCTGGGGGCGGGGCTACGGCGGACCGACGGGGGCGGGGCGTCCGCCCTCCTCTGGCCGCAGCCAATCAGCGGGTGGGGCCAGCTCGCCCCGGGCCGCCCGCGCGCGGGGTGTGTGAGGACGCGCTCTCCGTCGCTGAGTGCCAGAGCTGGGGAGCAGTTGCTGTGGTACCTACTGCTACCCGAGCAGACGCTGAGCATCGGACATCAGGCGTGGGGCGCTGCGGTGCGGGACGGGTAGGTGAAGTCATGACGTCCACCAGGTAAGCAGAGGGCGGCCGCTTCAGCTATGCCCCGGCTGGGCGTGAGCTTGCAGAAACTGGGAGAACTATTGCTCCTTCCCTAGGTCTAGAGCCTCCCTTTGCCGCTGGCCCCTCTTCTATTGCCCTCACACTTCTTACTGGTATATTTCTGGTTTCTTCCGAAGTTTTTGGATTTGTAGCACAAGGCACTGCCCTATTTGTTGTCACTTACTTGAGGTGACCCTTGCTCAGATTCCAGGGTCCGTGGCTTACTTGTGCGTGTGTAATGAATTTCTCATGAAAAACTGCCTCCCGCCCCCATCGACCCACTGTGGGGGTGACCCGGGTCCCAAGGGAAAATGCCCTGTACAGTGTGTGCCCATTCCTCTATGTCATGCCTTCTGACAGAACTTCATGGTTAGCCATGAGGAGATCTGTAAAGTTGGCACTTCTCAGTAGATTGTTCCCAAGTTGTGAAATTGTGTGTCCCTAAAATATTTGCTTATGACTGGAATTAGTACTTTGGTTCTCGAAAGTACCATATGTTTGCCTACTTTTAGCGTCATAAGTGGAATAGGTTTTGATATAATGAAAGCAGACTCACCCAGTCACAGGTCCAGGGTTTTGAATGTTCTTCTGTGTTTTTGGTTGTGGTGGTGGTGGGAGCAAATGGTTATACCTAAGTGGGTTTGTCCACTTTATTTGGCTTCTACTGAATGCTTATGTAAATATGACTGTTTATAAAAACAAACAAACAAAAACCTAAGTTTCCACATGTAACCAGTGTTTGGGAATTTAAAAGTAGATCTTGGCCTTTATTTTCCAAAAGAGAGGGAGGCCTCGGCACAAATTTGAAGAGAAGTAATTTGGGACCATGAGCTTTAAAGGGCCTAAGTCCTAGGAATTGGCTTTTTGGTGGTAATGCTGTTACTCATTTAGAACCTTTAGGTATGCTAGGGCACAGTGGTGCTGATCTAGGATGCTGCCTTTTCTCTTAAATTTGTAATTATGTTGTAAGATGGACAGAGAGTACTGGTCATTATTATGCAGGAGAAAGCCAGGTGTGGGAATATGGAGACTCATATGGCCTTTTTGGTAAATGGCATTGCAGCATATAAATCTGTCTTTTAAGCTAATGACATTTTACCGTAAATTAGGGTAGTGCTGTATGGTAGCAGTTAATTTCCCATCTTTTCATTCCTATGTCCCTTCCCATCCCTACAGGATTAGGTGTGCTGGCCAAAAAGGCTTTCTAAAGACTCTCTCTTTTTTAATGTCCTGGGAATTGATCTCAGGGCCTTGTTCCCAACAAGCACATCTTCCCTGTAGTTTTAATTGCCCATTTTTACTCCAGACCACTCCTCTCTGGCGAAATGTCCAAATGGGTACCATTGTGATGTGTTTGAAGTGTAGGAATGTAGTAGTTGTTTTCAAAAGTCTGAGTTAACACCAGCCTTAGATATATTTTGAAAAGGCAGATAAGTGACATTTCTTTTGTCTGCTTCTTCAGGGTCTGGTTAAAGTCCTGAGCTACTGAGACGTGGCTTGAAAAAAACAAATCACACTTTGCTGTAGGAACTAAATTGAAGAAAAGTTGAGTGCCTAGTACAAAATCTGTTAGTAGCAAAGTTAGGAAGTGAATCTAGATCTTGATACCTTTGTAGAAACGGCACACTAAATTTTCTAAAAAAAATTGATTTCAGTGTTCAAAAATTATAAAATATATAGATGTGAGACATCTGTAGGAACTGCTTTGCTTTCCTCTTTCTGGTAGCTTGGTTTATACTAAGCGTAGGCAGAGAGGATGAGGAAGGCCAAGTGACACTGTGTGTGACAGTTTTGAAAGTGCCCAGTGAGGACTGCAGCTATTACAGTTACGTCTACATCAGTCAGCATGTCAGGCACGTTCCCTTTCACTGCCCAGTCTAACTCAAAAGCTAAGTCTTAATACCCTCTTCTGGTGATTCCAGATTATCAAAATCTGACCTCATGTCCTGTGTTCTTGCCTTTAACCCACACTTAAAATAATTGTTGCTAAATATAGCAGCGTGTGACTTTGCAATGGCTATCAAAGAATATAGGATTAGAAACCAGACATACCTAGAATCTAATTGAGGCTCTTTTCTAATTCTTTCTACCATGGGCATTTGTTTAATGAGATACCTCACTGCCGTGATACCAGCCTGTATCCTACAGTGTTACAGGGAAGTTGTACTTTAAAACTGTTTTGATTTTGATATTTTGAGACAGGGTCTCACTGTTATCCTGAGCTAGCTTAGAACATGCTACAGTAGCCCTCCCTGGCTGTCCCCCAAATTGGTATCCTTTTGCTTTGATCTCTTGAGTGCTGAGATGATAGGTGTGTCCCACTGTCTGTACAATGCTTTTTAAATTTCAAGACATTTTATGAGTGGAATAGGGTTTTTACCTTCAAAGCTTTTCCTCCACTAGGAAATAATATCACTTGAAAAGATATGTTTAAAGCTTCACTTATTAACAGGAAACAAACTTACCTATGTAATTGCCTCATTTTACAGTTGAAGACACTAAAAATTAGAGATAGTATAACTTGTTAAAGTTCACATAAATTGTTACAAATTTTGAACCAGATCCTAGAATTTTAGATATCTCACTTAAGTGTAGCTGTGTCATTGTTAGTGTAGTCAACTCTTAATTTCTAATTATTTTAATTAGATTATCATTTTTTCAAGCTTATGGTCTTGAATGATTTGGCTAGAGATAGTCTGACTATCATATTTGTATTTTATTCTACTTATTTTTAGTGATGAAGAAGCAACATTTTTGGCTTAAAAAAAATCGGTTATCCTTTGAGAACTACGTTTATCCCTTGTTCTGTGTGTCAGGTTCTAAGTGGTCTTCCTTTGGGCCATGTTAGAACATAGTTGATAAACTAATGCTTCTGTCACTCTTAATTGTTCCAATAGGAAAGTTAAAGCTTACGTTAAGTTTAGGAGATTTAGAAAATATTTGAATTTTTTTTTCTTCCTCTGTGTGGAAATTGTTTTCCAAATGGAAATGATACATTCTAGTTAGCCAGGAGTAGAGTCTGAGACACCGTAGATCGTTCACTAATACGTGGTGCACTGAAATGTTATTTTACTGAATAACACTTTAAAAATTTCTCTGTTAAACATTGCCTTGTCTTCATAATCTTGTGTGCAGTCTGGTTTGGGGTTGTTTACAACTCTCAAGTTGTGCCAGGGACCACTGGGAACCCCGTTGGGAGTAGTTGAGGGTGTTTGCTGTGCTGTCTGTGTGGCCAGGTTTGGCTGAGACTATTTTGGGACTCCTGAGTCTGACTGTGTCCTCCAGCAGCATCCTGCTGGAACTGCTAGCGTGGGTTAAACCCAACTGGAAAGTTTCTGTGGGCTGTGGGTGGGGTCCTGGGGTATTTTTTTTTTTTTTTTTAAGGCTCAGGACTTTTGAGGTGCATCCAATAGAATCCTCCAAACTACTGGGACAGAAAGCATTATATGGAGACAAAAGTAGGGCTAAGATGGAGTTTTGTTGAGCTGGGTTCTTTGACGCATTTAAACAAAATTTTCAAACTCATTTTAGGACTTGTGAGTTTTCTTTTTTCTTCTTGTTCTTTCTTTCTTTCTTCCTCCCTCCCTCCTTCCTTCCTTCCTTTCTTTTTTCTTTCTTTCTTTCTTTCTTTCTTTCTTTCTTTCTTTCTTTCTTTCTTTCTTTCTTTCTAAGAATTTAAAAATTCAGATTGCTATAAATTTTTATGTCATCAGATTTCTTGGTGAGCTTAATAAGATTATAAGATACACTGAAACTATGTGATCTATGAACTGTCTTTTGGAAAACTGAAATAGGAACCTTTTCCTATGTGCAGTGTTGTCAGCTGTTAATGCTCATATTTATAAATAGGTCATCTTTGTTTGAGAAAACACACACGGTTTTCTAACACCAAATCATTCCAGTCAGAGAATTGCTACATTAAGCAGAACTGTCAAAGATAAAACTGGAACCAAATGACGGTTGGCTGTCCAGATGTTAACCCTTTCCTGCGGCATTTGTCTAGCAGCCATGTCTTTATTTCTGGTTGTTGCTCTTAAAAAATGCTGCAATAAAGCATAAAGAAAGCTGTCTTATAAACCAGGTGACCACATACCCCAGTTTGCCCAGAGCAAGTGCTGGGTGGTGCCTATTAGCTTGACATAATTACTGTTAGTTTTTTTTTTTAATTTATTTATCCATTTGTGTAGTGAATTATCTGGTCACCTCATGAATACAGTGCAATCATATTGTCATAGGAGTTTTAGCTGTTGAAATGTTGTTTGAAATAAGGCCATGGGTAATGGCTGCACCTCTATGTTGTCTATATCTAGATGCATCTCTGTGACCAAACATTTTTGTATTAAGAGTCCCCGAGTGTCTCAGTGTAGTATACTGAACAACAAAGCACATTATGTGAAGCTTAGAATCATTTATTTGCTGTCTGATTTTTGGGAGGTTATGTAATCTTGTGAATCCTTTCCCCCTAGGAATTCTTTCCTAGTCTGTTAAACAGAGATAATAATAATGCCTTCCCTATTGTTGTTACACATTGTGAAGATTTTAAAAGGAGCTCACATGGTGGAAGGAGAGAGCCTATTCCTGCATATTATCCTCTGACACCCACACAAGTAGTGTGTGCGCAACACACACAGAATAAATAAATATAAATGTACAAAACACATTTATATAGAACAGAGGAATTGACTATTTAGTGGAGCATTTACTTCTTTTTAGTTGTTTGACTGTAAGGAGAGCAGGGAAATAGTAGAGCAGCTGGGAATACGTGCTAGAATGAAGATTTTGGGAGCCAGGGGTTGAAATTTCAACAGGCTAGTATGTTGAAAAGAATTTCCCAATAGGGAAATTTAAAAAAGCAGATAATGCTGGTCAGAGATGAACTATTCTAGAATATGCAACAGAGATAAGAATTAGTATACAAATGGAAGGGTTATGTAGCCAAAGGAGACACATTACCCCTGTTAGTTTATATTTTTTATGCCAACAGTATGTACACTGTAAAACCATACATTCTGCATTTAACATTTTTTTTCCTCAATACTGGAAACTGAACCTCCTATATCATATGCTAAACCATTGAGGTACATTCCTTTGCAGCTGAATGTTGACAGTATAGTTATTTGCGCAAACAACACTCAACTTTAGATGCAGGACAATTTTCCCTTTCACCTCCTTTCAGTTAATCCTGTTTCCCCTTACCACCTAGACAAACTACTTTCATTCTTCTACTAACAATGATTAATTTGCCTATTTTGTGACTTCATATAAAGAGTCTTGTACACTAAGGGCATCTTGGGTTTTGTTTATCATGATAATTTTGAGGTTCACCCATTTTGATGTGTCAGTAGCTTATCCCTTGTTGCTGAGTGATATCCCATCATTTGTAGGTAGCAGTGCTACTGCTGCTGGTCTTTGGTCTCTGTTGGACTCTTGAAGTAGGTACAGATACCAGAGAAGGATGAACTTGCCAGGGAAAGTGAGGGCAAACGTCCTTCTTTCATGTCCTTTTCGGTGGGCTGCCTAAAGGTGCAGCCTAGACTTATATCCAATCAAGGAAATCTCTCACAGGTGTGCTCAGATACTTAGGTTTTAGGTGACTCCAGATATAGTTATGTTGACAACCAAGTCACCTCTTATCAACTTGACACAGAGTCACATCTCCTTATGTAACATTTAATTTTCAAATGAAAACAATAACCTAGTCATACTTCCACTTAACATGTTATAGCAGTTCTACATAGAACCAAAAATGCATTCGGTGGTGGCAATATCCTTTGAGGAATGCTTAGTCTTTTAGTGTCTCATAAATGTGATAACCACTAATATCTCAATTGCTGTTACATTATAAAGACAGAAATATAGTGTATAATGTGTGTATACATACATATGCAGACACATTCTTAATGAAATAGGACAGACATATTCATGACATTCACATTCCATGTTTCTGTAACAGCTCACATGACCTTAACTGGTATTTATAACTTTCTTCCTTTACTACCCATCCTGTATTTTCTCCACCCTCAGAAAGTACTCAGCAGGTCTTAGTTCTTTTCCTGGAGGTGTGACCCATACCTTATTTCCTGAAGGGCATGTGTGCTTTGTCATCCTGTCTGGACAGACATGGTAGGATTCCCTCAAGACATACCCCTAAAGGAACTCCTGTTTTCCACTTCCTGTCTCATTGTGGAGAAGCAATCCAGTTTTCCCTTGGTAATCTGGATCAATCACCCCTCCTGATTTTCCTCTTTTTAGCCTTTTTGGCTTAAAGGCATCAGAAACCCAAAGTGGCTGGAAGTCTGAGCTTCCAGTTCAATGGAATGTTTTTATTTGTGTCTTTAGGGAGAATCAATCCCCATTCCGGACCTAAAACTTTTAGACTGCCTGCATTTAAGGTTGCAGGCCTGAAAGCAAACAATTTCTTAGTGAGCCATTAGGGGTCATAGTAAGTGGAATTGTTCCCTCTCATGCCTTGATTATTGGACCTGTGAGTTCTGGCTGTGTGAGGAAACCATACCTTATATTGGACATTGATTCAAAGTATATACTGCCTTCTGGAGAACCCTGCACCATCATCCCAGGGTACTGTTACCTAATTGCACTGTAACTGCGTCTTCAACCATTCCACCATTTTGTCTGGTCAGGCCAGTGAATTCCATGAGTATGGGTGCAGCTAGGTCAGAAGCACTGTGTGAAATACCATGTGGATAAGGCATTCTGTAAGTCATTGGATGGTAGGTTTCGGAGAAGCATTACATGCAAGGCAAATAGAATAAGTATCCATTTCAAAAAGGACTAAGTGTGTCCTTTTCATGAAGGGAGTGGACCAAGTGGCTGGTCACCCTGAGGAAGTGTGCAGAAGAGGGGCCTCAGTGCTGGTCTCTGGTGCTCACAGATCAGATACTCAGCAGCTGACTTCCTCTTTTCTTTTGGATCATAAAAAACTTTGATATACTGTATTTGTTCAAATAAATATACAATTTATATTGATTTTTCTGCTCATTATAACTGTATCAGTTTCTCTCTCTCTCTCTCTCTCTCTCTCTCTCTCTCTCCCTCTCTCTCTCTCTCATTCTTTTTTGTAGTGTTAGGGATTGAACTTTGAGCCTTGTGCATGGTGGGCAAGTGCTTTATCACTGAACTATATCCCAATCTTTTTTTATTTTGAGATAAAGTGGCACTAAGTTTTCCATATTGGCCACGAACTTACTCTGTAGCCCATACAAGCCTTGAGCTTCTATTCTACTGCTTTAGGTTCCTGAGTAGGTGAGATTATGGGCCTGTTGCCACATCTGACATGACATTCTCACCACCACCCCCCCCCCACTTTATTTTTCTTTATAAATAAAAATTTAGCAGAAATAAGTTATTTAAACCTAGGGCCTTCTCACTGAGCTGTGTCTCCAGTGCCAGCTCCTGTGATGGTTTCTGAGGCAGAGTCTCAGTATGGAATCCTAATAAAGTTTGCTATGTAGACTAGTTTTAAACTTGGAGTTATCTTCATGCTTCTGCCTTTTAATTAAGTCTTAATAACTGAGAGTTTTCTTGTTAATTTTTTTATTTTCTGTTATTTTTTTCAACAAATTAAATAATTTATTTCTGTTAAATTTGTATTTTTTTCTGTATGGATGTTTTGCTTGCATGTATGTCTGTCTGTACACAGAATGTGTGCTTGAGGCCAGAAATAGGTGTCAGATCCCTTTAAAGTAGAATTACAGACAGTTGTAAGCTGCCTTGTGGGTCCTGGGAATCGAACCTAGGTCCTCTGGAAATAGGTGCTCCTAACTGCTGACCATCTCCAACCCCATCATTATTTTCAATTTTTCTCCCTCTGTCCCCGCCCTTCTGTCTCTTTCTCTGTCTCATTTGAGACAGTGTTTGTGTTTGTGTGTATAGATAGCACTGACTAGTCTGAGACTTGCTGTGGCAGTCCAGGTCTGGCTCACAAAATGAGCCCTGTTGAATGCTGGAGCTGTAGTTGTGTGACACAATGATTGATTCATATCGCTGTTAGATTTGTGTGTGTGTGGGGGGGGGGGGGGCGTATGGTGTGTGTATCCCTTCTTGTGGGTAGAAGTTAGAGGACAATTTGGAAGATTTGCTTCTCTCCTTCACTATGTGGGTTTCTGGGATGAAATTCACATCGGCAGGCTTAACTGCAAACATTTTTACCTTCTGAGCCATCAAGTTTTTGGTGATGTGTTGTATGATTACTTTGATTTATGATTTTACCATGTGACCTAGGCTAGAATTACAATTTTGTTTCATTATATTATCATTTTAGTCCTTTGAGTCTTCTGATATCTACAAAAACTGGCTTTATGGCCTGGACTGTGGTCTGTTTTGGTGAATAGTACATTTGATTTTGACTTCTTTAATACATACGTATGCATATGTATGTACGTACCTCTGTGTGTGTGTGAGACCAGAGGTAGATATTAAGTATCTTTTTCTATCTATCTCCATCTAATCTTTTGAAACAGAGTCCCTCACTGAACCTGCAGTTTATTTTGACTAGATTGGTCAACGAGCCCTTTGGATCCTCATATCTGTTTCCCAGTGTTGGGAACCCAGAGGTGGGCCACAACAGCCAGCTTTTATGTGGTTTCCCTCCTCCGCTTAAACCTTTATGTGTGTATGTAAGTGTGTACGTACCATGGTTAGAATATGGGAATTGGTTCTGTCCTTTAACCATAGGGATTCTGGATGCTAAACTTAGGTCGTTAGGCTTAGAAGCAAAGACCTTAGCCAACTGAACCATCTTGCCAGCCCTTTTGGTTCTGAGGACTCAGGCCTTCATGTTTATGTAACATAGAAGCACTTAACCAACCAACTCACATCCCTAGCTCAGTCAATAATATTTTGAGTGGAAACCTCAGGCTGCAGTTGTTGAATTTAGCATGTTGCAAACACCAATTATGTCCATTTGTTTGAATTATTTTAAAGATAGGGGTCATATAGTAAACTAATTTTAAAGCAGACGGATCAGTTTATACTCATAGGGTTGAACAGCTATCACTGCAGAATAATTTTGAAATATTTTTATCGATTTAAAAATGAAACATCGTAGCTGTTAGCAGTCACTCACTTTCTACCTATTATATGTCATCAACCATCCTTTGGGAACTATGAAATCTGCTTTTTTGCCTCTGAATTCTTTTTTTTTATTTTTATTTTTGTTATTGTTTTGTTTTTAGGACAGAGCTTCTTTATGTAACACAGCTTCTTTATGTCCTGATACTAGCTCTGTAGACCAAGGTGGACTCGAACTTGGAGATCCCCCTGCCTCTGCCTCCTGAGGGCTAGGATTAAATGTTTGTGCTGCCACAGCCCGGCACCTCTGTGAATTCTTATTCTGTTGTGTCATGAGCACAGTCATGTAATTTTAGTCCTTTGTGAACCTTAATTCTTTCAGAGAGTAAAGTGTTTTTAAAGTTCATGTCATATCAAGTTGCTAGTATTTGATTCCTCCTTCTGGTTAAATATGGTTTGGTATGTATAGATTCTGTTTGCCCAGCTGTATGAGTTGTTTTCAGTCTGGCTATTGTGAATAATCTGACCGTGAGTTTCCATGTGTAACATGGAAGCGTTGCCATATGTCTGTTTCTCTCAGGAAAGGATGCAGCTTCATAGGATAATTTTATATTATTTTGTGAACAAAAATTCCTGGAAAGAAACTGACAACAAAGGCTGACTGACTCATTAGAACTTTAATGATGTGGAAATGATGGAATGTTGCCAAGCCAAATTATCTTGGGTAATAATAACACACTTAATAACCATTTATTACCTTCCTCTCTGCGTGACCTAATATCTTTGTGACCGTTAAGTAAACCTTTTGGAATGTACAGACAGACCCCTGCAGGTAACATCCAAGCCCTGTCGTTTGATTTCCCAGCTTTTCTGATGTCTCTACTGATGTGTTCAGAAAAGGTCTTGATTTATGATTTTCTTCTGTTATTATAAAACTTTATTAAACTGTTACAGTATTGGAACATGGCATTAGGGGAAACTATTTCTGGCTATCATCACTCACATTTGGCTTCAGAACAAACCATTTTTGTTGTTGTTGTTGTTCCTTTAAGATAAAAGCCCCCATTTTTCTGTCTTCTTCCTTCCCTGACTCTTCCTCCTTATTTAGAAACTACAACCCTGTTGACCAGTGTGCCTGAGGATCCCAGTTTCTTCACCTTCCTGTTAATACTTGCTTCTGTTTCCCAGGTTGCTCAGAGATACCGGGTGCCTGTCGAGGCACATCCTAAACACTCAGCCAGGTTTACCACTGCAAACCTGTGGTTTGTGCTTGTGTAGCTACTGCCCAGGCAGACATGGGTGCTTCAGGCCTGCCCTTGTCTTCCTTGAGCTTGGATGTTCCCTCTGTGGACAATTTTTTTCTTACACTTTCCCTTTTATGTTTTTGGTTAACTTGTTTGTTCCAACTGCTTCACGCAGCTGGAATGTTAAACAATTGCAGCTGGTTGTTTGTGAGATACTCTTTGGGGAAACTCTTAGCGCAGGGCAAGCTCAGGAGTAGGTCAAACAACATGAAGGCTTGAGCATTTGAAGGAACTGTCAGCTGAAATGGTTGCAGTTCTCTGAAATAGAGCTTTGATAGCATACCAACACATTTCTCACCCATCCAGGGGCTGCCTAGCGTCTGGGTTCTGTGTGTGAGGGTTGTTTCTTTTCAGAATTACTATGAAACTGGGGAGAGGCAGAGAGGAATCTCTATGGCTGTGATAAAACTGTAAAAGCAAGTTGGAGAGGGTAGGGTTTATTTCTGTGTACAGTCCCAGATCCCAGTCTGTCATCAAAGGGAGGCAGCACAAGAACAAGCAGGGCAGGCCTCTGGGGAGCCCAGGCGTGGCTGTGAAGCAGTGCTGCTTAGTGGCCCTCTCCTGCCTTGTTTAGTTTGCTTTCTTATACAACCTAGGACTGCCTGCTCAGGGCGCCCCAGCCCCCACGGGCCTTTCACATCAATCATTAATCCAGAAAATGGCCTACCAACTTGGCTGGAGGTGTTTTCTCAATTGAGTTTCTTCTTCCCAGGTAACAAGTGTCAGGTTGATACAAATCTACTAGGACCATAAGTAAAACCAGTAGGAAGCTAGCTGCCCTTCATGCATTTAGCCACTTCCACAACTGTTTGTGCATTTTCTTCTCATGTGGAGCTCTGTGATCTAATTGTATAAGGATGAGTCAGTTTTGCAGTCTGAACATTATTTATTTATTTAAATGTTAAGATGGGCGGGGTGGCCCATGCCTATAATCCCTGTACTCCAGAGGCCCAGCCATGCATCACAGAACAGCCCAGGCTGCACACAAGACCCTGTCTTGCATGCAAATGTGGCAAACATGTCAATATTTCATTATTAGGTATGAAAAGATTTTGAGACAGACACTCATTTATGGAGTTGTTTGTCAGTCAGGCCAGACCCTGTCAGGAAATTGCTAGCATGGCCCCATTGACTTGTGAGGAAATAGTGCAATGCTTTAGATACACACACACACACACACACACACACACACACACACACACACACACAGAGCACCATTCTCCTAGTCTAGCAGCTTCAGCCTTCTGCTCCTTTGGTAATTTCTTTCTGCAATAAATGTGTCTATTTAGGGGCTGGAGAGATGATGGTGGGAGGGTTAAGAGCCCTTCCCGGCTGCCAGATGAGTTCAGTTCCTAGACCACCCTACCCCTGTGACTCCAGCTCCAGGAGATCTGAAGCCCTCTCCTGGCTTTGGAGGGCACTTGAACATATGTGGGTGTGCACACACCCTCTTTCACTTTAGTAAGAAGAAAATAATATGTTTAAAAAATATATGTATGTTCAGATTTCAGCTTCTTGGGACCAACTTTTACCTTCCTCTCACACCAGGTGTTTTAGAATTACTCGGGCCATGCAGGTGGTTGACTTTGCCCTTCTGTGGGAGGGTTTCCTGATAGCCATCTTCCACCACCGGATCTAGAGTGAGATGAGCTTCCATATGTTCTTCTACATTTGGATGAAACAGTTTGATACATAAAACCACAAACTCTGCTATTTATTCCCCACAAGAATCTGTTGTCAAAGGCAATCTCCAAGGGGACTGACTGGTCTGGCCATCCATTCACAGAGCCAGTTAAAATAGCCAGACTTAAAATGGAAGGCAGGAGATTTGTTTAATGTGGCTGTTTGGAAAGAGGGGCAGAGATCCGGCCCCTGCCCCCAATCTATCTTCAGGATCCTGGAGAGAGATTAAAGTTTAAATAGGAAGCCAAGGATTCACACATCTGTGTGGTAACAACCAAGGTGTCTGCTCTTCACTCCTACCCTGGAAGGTGGTCTGACAAGCTGTTGGAGCTGTGAGACAGATCCTTTCTTTACCTAGCTCTTTCCCTTCTCACAGCATGAGATTCCTGGAGAAATTCCCATTTCTTTGTTGTTCATTGTTTCAATAGTTTGAGAGTCAGATTGAGAGACACCAGTGTCCCTTTAGAATACCTTTATTTCTACCAGTCCCCTGCAGCTTCCTATGCAGCTAAAGATGGCCTGTCACTCCTAAACTGTCTTATCATCAAGTGTAGTGATAGGATTATAGGTGTGGGTAGTCATGCTGGCTCTTACCCATTTTTAAAAATAATTATTGTTGCTAGGCATGGTGGTATACACCTTTAATCCTGGCACTCCAGAGATAGAGGCAGAGAACATCTCTGTGTTCGAGTCCAGTCTGGCTTACATAGTGAGTTCTAGGACAGCCAGAGCTACACTGAGATACCCTGTCTTAATTCTCTCCACCTAGCCACAGCCTTCCCCTCCCCCCAGAAGTGACTTGATTTGTGGCCTTTGTTTGATTACTAAAAAAAAAAGTCCAGAAACTTGCTTCGCGTTGGAACATGGAATGTGGTGTAGCCTAAATCCATGTTTCTAATATACTCTCTCCTATTTGGCTCCAGAATAAACCTTTGAAGAACCAGTCTACCTCCACTTTCGGCTTAAAAACCATCTTATAGTAAAGACAAACTAGGTTCATTTCTGTTTATGATTAAACCTCTGTTTATCTAGGACTGGATTACGTCTCACCTGTTGCCTTAACTACAAAATGTTCTGTACTGCCTGTTCCAGGAATCGCAATCATGCCTTTATTTTAAAAAGTTGTTTTATACATCTTACTTTTGAAACTAACTTTGTTTCAAAGGGTCTGTGGCCACCAGTGACTACGTTGTTATGCTCACCTTGCAACCAGGTCTTTGTTCAGAAAGAACTAGCTTAAGTTTGCTCCTGTAACTCCCTATTCTGCCCATCAAATCCCCTATTTGGAAACCTCCTACCCCTGAGCTATAGAAGCCTTGTCTTCCTCACATCCATTGCTGACCTCTTGAACCCCACCTTAGGGGGAAGGCAGCTTGTGTACACAAATAAGAAAGCATGCTGTAATTAATTTGGCAGTGGCGATTTGGGTCAATGGTCTTTCTCATCCCTTCTTTGGGATTAATACTGAAAGGATAGAAAATAATACAGCCTAACTCTAATGACCCCAAGAAGTCAGAAGCTTAAAATGCTATCTCGCTTTGTTAGAAACTAGGTAAAAGATCACATTCCAGAGCCCACCCTTTGTTTAGAGTTAGCAGAAAGGCCTTGAATAGGTGATCTTGGCCCCACAAGGTAATTGGAAATGGGCTAAGCTTCTGTAAACTGCTTATGCCATTACCCTTATGCAGGAATTCAAGCAGCTATAGACATTCAAGAAAATAGGAAACTAATTGGTCCACTGAGCATGGGCTCCGATAATTTAAACTGATTGGCCTAAAAACTATGGAGTGGTACAAATCGATTGGCTCACATTTTGCGGGCTCTCCATGCAAAGAAATGATTGGTTTGTGATTTGCGGGCTCTCCATTGCTAAGAAATGATTGGTTTGTGATTCACGAACTTTGTTGCAAACTTATAAAAGCTGTCGCAATTCGGCACTCATGGTCCACAGTCCTCTAACCCTGCGTGGTGTATGGCTGTGGAACCCAGAATTCTGGAATAAAGAAATCCTCATGTTATTGCATCGAGACCATTTCTCTCGAGTGATTTGGGTGTCGCCTTCCCGGGTGTGGGGTGCTGGGGCACCCTCGGTTTTTTGGGGGTCTTACAATACCATCTCTTCTTCTTGAGCTTAGAGTTGGTTTTTATGAAAATGGTGTCTCCCTACCTAGTTTGTTTTTGTTAGTGATTACATTAGTTATTTTTCTGTTGCTCATATAAAGCATCATGACCGAAAACAACTTAAGGGACAGGGAGTTTATTTTGGCTTACAAGTCCAGAGGGAGTCCATACTGTTGGGGATGCATGGCTGCAGGCTGCCAGAGCAGGAAGCTGAGAGATCACATCAGCTGCAGGGTTGAAGCCTAGAGGGCCCTGAAGTGGGGTAAGGCTATAAATCCTCACTGTCTGCTCCCAGGGGTAGACTTCTTCCCTCAGGATTCTGCCTTCTAAAGATTCCATAGCTTCTTCCAACAGCGCTCCCAGCTAGGTACCACAACTTCAAATATTGGAGCCTATGTGGGACATTCCTCATTCAAAGCATCACAATTTTCTGACACCACCCAGATCTACCTGACCCCTCCCCGCCTCCTGCTGTCCACCCACCTTTACCCAGGAGCCATTTTGTTTTCATGTCTCAGGAATCCTTTTCATTTCCCCTTCCAAGCCCCTTTAGACCTCTTTCCTCTTTTATGGTCCCTCTTTTAGTTATATGACTTAATGTCACCCCCATACATACACATATAAAAATTAAAATCTATAGACTCTATATGAAGGTAAAACATGCAGTATTTTTTTTCTGATTCTCAGTTACTTTGCACAATATAGTTTCCAGCTATATCCTTCTTCCTGTAAATGATATGATGTATATAGTAGAACTTTAAGAATTTTTAAATTGTTATTTTAGGAATTTTTAAATTTTTATTTTATGTGTATTGATATTTTGCTTGCATATATGTCTGTACACCATGGTTGTGAGCCGCTATTTGAGGCTGGGAGTTGAACCCAGGTGTTGTGATTATAAAAAGATAAAAGGAACATATAGGAATATGTTCTATGGGGTGTGGTGAGGTGTGGGGGAAGGGGATGTCTCAGCAGGCCCATGCCAAGGCATCCCTCCCCCCTGAGGGAGGAGCCACGCAATGGTATAGCATAGAATGGAGTTTATTTAGGGCCTGGGAAGGGGAGTTAAGGGAGCAGTAGAAACAGAGAAAGGCAGAGAGAGAAGGGGAGAGTAGAGAAGTAGAGGCTGACCCTGAGCATGTGGAGAGAGGGTGGGAAAATGGGGAGGGGGGAGAGCAAGAGGGCAAGAGGCAAGAGAGGCAGGAGTAAGAGCAAGAGAGGGGAGAGAGGAGGGGGCAAGCAGCCCTCTTAAAGTGGGCCAGACCTACCTTAGAGCTGTTGCCAGGTAACAACAGCTGGGGTGGTGCTTAGCACCAGCTTAGCTAACACCAGGTCCTCTGAAAAAAGTCAGTACTCTTAACTGCTAAGCTCTCCAGCCCTTATGCAGTGGAATTTTATCTTTTTAAATGTTTTATGGCTTTTAAGAAATTGCAACAGAAAAGAGTGATCCAGAACATGAGTCATTTAGTTTCTGCCAGTGATGCATTTTGCATAACCATGCTGTTCTGCAGATCCAGGAAATCAGTGTTAGTGTAGTACTCCAGATTTGACTGGAGGGTTGTTGCCACATTTGTCTATGCTTTTTTTCTTTTAAATTTAGCTGATAGTGATAACATAAAAATTTATCATGTCCAAGTTTGTCTGTTACCACAATTGGTACTAAATTTAGTTCACTACAAAGAAGTATTACTATGCTGTCCTTTTTTGGTCATGCTGTCCCCTCAACTCAACCTTGCCACTTACCAATCCTTTTTGTAACTACAATGGTTTTTTTTTTTTTTTTAATTTTTAAAAAATTTTATTTATTGTTTTGCTTCAGAGTTTGTTAAGAGGAATCATTAGATATCCTGTAAGTAAAACTATTTGTTGCTAAGTTAGTTACCTACTTTTTTGTTCTTTTGCTATTACAGATAAGTCTGTTATAGTCAGTGGTGAGGAGATTCCGGAGGAGTTCCCGTAATCAGGCAACTTCAACTCAGGCAAACTGAGATTTGTAGCTTCATCGTGGAAAAGAACTGGCTAGTTGGAGCTTAATAAAGATATTTTAATATAAACTTAAAAATAAGGATGAAGGGAAAGAAAGGCCCTCAGAAAAAAGCAAGATATACCCAGGTGCGGATATATGCTTCCTTAAGGATGGCAGGGGGAAATAAGATATGTATGTGTAGGTATGGCTTCTTGGCAGAGTGGAAAAATTAATCAACTCAACATTGGCAGTGTTTTCATGGCTGTCAAGTTATCTCTCAAGAGGCTGTTGAGAAACCTTCCTTTTCAGCTGGCTTCTGATAAGTGAGATAAGGGAGAAGGCCCAGAGATGCCTTGGATAGAATTATAGTCTGATAAGGTTACCCAGGAGCCACTAAGGTCTCAAGTGAGTGTTGTAATTTTTTTCCCATGTAAATACAGTTTCTGATGAGATTCCTGAGAAATTTTAGGCTTGCAGCAGGGATGGGAGAAGTGTGAATGGTTGGTTTTGCTGGGTGGAAATCTTGCTTCTCTGCTGACAGGAGGCTTTAGCTGGCTTCCAGGGTGAGAGGCTCCCTTTCCTCTCAAGTTTCCCCTGCCTTTCTATCCTGCTTCATTATGAACACAGACATTTAAGTGTAGGATTATTTCTCTAGGGTGAGAGTATTCAGTTGTACAATTCTTACTTCTGTTTGTACCTGCCTGTTTTTGACAACTGCAGAAAGAGGTGTTAAAACCAAATCTGATTGTGTGTTTAAGGCCGTATAGTGATAGGGCTCATACTTAGTATGAGTAGGGCTCATAAGTCTTATGAGTAGGGCTCATAAGTCTTGGGCTCCTTGGTGTGGTGGGGGTTGGAGAAACTGTGCTTTTCGCCCCCCCCCAAGTGTTTTGAGCTATTTTATTTGGCACATATATACTTTGTGTTGTTACATTTCTCGATGAAATGACCTATTAACTTTTATGAAATATCTGATATCTCTTATCTGTAGATCTCCATATTTTATTTTATTTATTTATTTTTTTGTTTTTTTTCGAGACAGGGTTTCTCTGTGTAGTTCTGGCTGTCCTGGAACTCACTTTGTAGACTAGGCTGGCCTCGAACTCAGAAATCCACCTGCCTCTGCCTCCTAAGTGCTGGGATTAAAGGCGTGTGCCGCCACCGCTGGTTTGATCTTCATATTTTAAAGTGAACTTCATCTGCTACTGATAGAGAACTGCAAGTCATATTTCTAATGACTGATTTGATGGCATATCTTTCCTCCAAACATGTCACACTTTCCATGTCAAATGTATCTATATCTTGACTACACTTATATTTAAAGTGTATTCTAAAGTGAACATATAGTTTGAATTTATTTATTAAAGTGTATCTCTACATTTGAATAGTTACAATGTACCTGTCTTTGCTTTTTTAACAAAAGGGTAAGCCCGGCAGTGGTGGTTGCTTGTCTTTGCCAGCACTTGAGAGGCAGAAGCAGAGGCAGGTAGATTTCTGAGTTTGAGGCCACCCTGGTGTACAAAATGGGTTCCAGGACAGCCAGGGCTACACAGAGAAACCCTGTCTTGGAAAAAATAAAAATAAAAACAAAACAAAACAAAAGGGTGTCACTATGTAGCTCTGGCCTTATAGGGAACTCTTTATGTAGGCTAGGCTGACCTTGAACTCAGAGACCCTCCTGTTTGAGTGCCTTGCCTATCAGGATTGCTTTTCTTAAATAGATATAGATAACTTTTAGAGAGTAATGATAGTAAAAGGGTGTGTTTAAAAGTAGCTGTATCCCAGGATAGAGCCACACACAGAGTGGGTCAGCTAGAGTTTTTGTATTAGATGTACTGGATTCATTATATCTGATAGAACAAGATAAGAATGAATGCCTTCTTATATAGCATTTTTATTATTTAAGATCTTATCTGGATTAATGTTTGTTTTGAGGTTTCTGTAGCTGTGATAAAATACTCCAACCACAAACAACTTGGGGAGGAAAGGGTTTATTTCATCTTACATGTCCTGATCACAGTCCGTCATTCATGCATCTTGGTGCAGGAACTAATGAGAAGCTATGGAGGGGCGCAGCTTCCTGGCTTGCTCCTCGTGGCTTGCTCAGGTGCTTTCTTATAGCACCCAGGGCTACCAGCTCGGTGGCACTGCCCACAGTGAGCTGGGCAGTCCCACATCAGTCATTCACTCAGAACATTTTAGTCCTTCCCAGATGATTCTAGTTTCTATCAACTGGACATAAAAATCATTGGTGATTTAATGTTATGAAAATAATAACAAGATTATTTCCTTCTTTTGTTATGTTTCAATTTTATTTCACCTATCTTAAGAATCTTTTTCCTGTGTATGATGTTTTGCCTCCATGGACAGTATGTACACCATATGCATGCAGTGCCTATAGAGGCCAGTAGAGGATGCTGGATCCCCAGGAACTGGAGTTACAGGTGGTTGTGACCCACTGTGTGGATGGTAGGACCAAATCCCAGGTCCTTTTAATGAGCAACTTGTGCTTTTAACTACCCAGCCGTCTCACCAGCCCAGTAATAGCATTGTATTATCTCTAAAATACTGTTTTATGGGCAATTGGCAAATCAGAGGTTTACTCAAACTAGCGTGTTAGGCTTTATGTTCAAGTAAAGATATATTTATTTTTATATTTGTATTTTCTAACTTTTTTTTCCTTTTTTTTCCTTTTTAGTGAAAATGTGCTATTTGGAATGGGAAATCCTCTTCTTGACATCTCTGCTGTGGTAGACAAAGATTTCCTTGATAAGTAAGTATTAAAGGCTTCATACATTGAGCATCCCTGAAGAGAAGTGTTTAAACTGTGGGGCTGTGCTGGCAGGATGGTCCAGTGGGTAAAGACTGGTTAGCAACCCAGGTTTAATCTCTGAGATCTACATGGTGAAAGGAGAAAAGTAATTCCTGCAGGTTGTCCTCTGTCCTCCACACACGTGTATGTGTATGTGCACACGCACACGCACATACTCATACACACAATAAATGGCTAGATAACACAAATACCCTATTAATGACAAAACGTCTCTGACAATAAAATTTACCATATGTCACCCTCAGTTGGAGAGAGAAACTCAGGAAATTGAAATTTTTTTTTAGTTGACTGTTATTTATGGAGTCATAAATTACCACGGTATCTTTTTGAAAATATGTTTTGTTTATTCCTAATACCTTTTTCAGTTAAAATTTATCATATAATAGGTAAGGGGGTACATGCCTATAATCCAGGCATTCAGAAGGGTCAGGAGCATTGTTGCACGTCTGAGGCAAGCCTGCTACAAAATAGGTTTGAGCCCCCTGAGTTACATGACATAATGTCTGGAAACAGACGAAGAAGAAACAACACAACACAAAATAGTGCTCTGGTAACTGCATTTCCACACCCGAGGGAGTGATACTAACTTCTTACTTCCTACTGAATAGAAAAACTAACTCAAAATGGAGCAAAACCCTGAACTCAAGAAACTGTAAAACCCTTAGAAAGAAACAGGTATAATTCATTGTCTAGGTGTTACGATTATTAAATTCACTATTAGTAAAAGCACAAGCAATAACAGAAAAAAATAAGTTGGGCCTTATCAAAAATATGAAGTTTTTGCATCAGAGGACACTGTGTAGAAGGTCTGAGGATAGAGCTGTATAGTAGGGTACTTGCCTAGTTTGGATTAGTACCAGCACCAATGAATGTGTGTGTGCATGAGGACGGATGGGGACACACACACACACACACACAGACACACACCCAAGCCAACCCTCAGGATAGGAGTAAGTCATGTAAGGGTTTGATATCTAGTATTTAGTACAGTGGTTCTCACCCTTCCTAATGCTGTGACCCTTTAATACAGTTCCTCATGTTATGGGGACCCTCATCCAAAAAGTTTGCCACTGTTATGAATTATAATATAAGTATCTTATATGCAAGATGTTGGTATCAGTATTGGGACTTCCGACACCTATAACATCACATAGGCAACAGTGCGACCTATATGTCTGTTGCTAAGGCAACAGCGACCATGTACCCAGAGTCCATTGGGCTCACCTTTACCTGTGACCACGTCACCATCCATATGTATGGGAGTAGTCCCCCCTCTCTTTCCCTCTTTCTTTCCACTGCTACCTTTGTCCCCTCCCTTCTCTCTTTTTTTTTTTTTTTTTTTTTTTTTTTTTTTTTTTTTTTGGTGGGTTTTGTTTGTTTGTTTTTTTCGAGACAGGGCTTCTCTGTGCAGCCCTGGCTATCCTGGAATTCACTTAGAAGACAGGGTCAAGTACTCAGAAGACACTCTGTAGACCAGGCTGGCCTCGAACTCAGAAATCCGCTTGCCTCTGCCCCCCAAGTGCTGGGATTAATGGTGTGCACCACCACTGCCTGGCTGTCCCCTCCCTCCTCAATAAACCCCACGTGAAACTGTTTGGCCTGGTGTCGTCTCTCTGCCACTGCTGCAGCCGTTTGCCCACCCTGCCACCGCTGGTCATAACACAGGATATTTACTATGCAGCCCCAAGGGGGTTGAGATCTACAGGTTGAGAACTACTGATTCTGAAGCTTTAAAACGTTTTTTTTTTTTTAAATGTATTATTTATTTTATGTATGTGACTACACTTCAGATATACAAGAAGAGGGCATCAGATCACATTACAGATGGTTCTGAGCCCACCATGTGGTTGCTGGGAATTGAGCTTAGGACCTCTGGAAGAACAGTCAGTACTCCTAACCACTGAGCCATCCCTCCAGCCCCTTTAAAAAGTTTTTATAGCTAAAAAACAAAACCAGGGTCAGTGAGATGGCTCCTCAGCTCAATACCTTTGTCACCAAGCTTAACATCGTGAGTTCGGTCCCTGGACTCTACATGATAAAAGGAGAAAACTCACTTTTCCAAGTTGTCTTCTGATCTCCCTGTTTCTGTCTGTCTTTGTCTCTTTCTCGATTTCTCTCTGTGTCTACCTGTTTCTGTCTCTGTCTGTCTCAAGCTTGTCCTTGATGAAGGCAGTTTCTCAGTAGAGGGTTCCTCTTCCCAGATGACTCTAACTTGGTATCAAATTGACAAAAACTAACCAACACATTGCTCTATTCCTTTTCATCCACACATTAGTAGAATGTAGGTTAGAAAAATACATGTAGAATTCTACATTAGTAGAATGTAGGTTAGAAGTATTTGCTTCAAAACTTGTTCATTTTCATTTTAAATTACAGTATTCTATGGATCAACTTTTAAAAAGAAAAACTTAATAATTTTCTTCTTGATTACATTTTCAAATTTTCAGGTGTCAAAATTTTGTGTTATGTCTGTGTAGACAGCTGAGGTTCACAGTGGGAGTCCTCCCGATAGCTCTCCACTGACTGTGCTCAGTCTCACTGACTCGGGCACTGCCATTTGTGGTAGCTGTGTCGGCCATCAAGTCCCTAGATCCAGCCTCTGCCCACCTCCCTATGCTGGTCCTCCAGATGTGCACCTCTGTGCTTGGCTCTTATGTCCATGCTGGGGGTCTGATTTTAGGGTCTGATTTTAGATTCTCGAAGCAAGTGCCTCCCCACTGAGCCATCTTACCAGCTCCTAACACCTTAGCTCTTGAGCTGCAAAGTTGCCGGTCTGCCTAGACATGCCGTGTTTTCAGAATACAATAAGCCTGGTTGTAGTTTAAAAGTGTAATTAAAAAATAAATGGAATATTTACCTGCTTGCATTAGTTTTTTGAACTATCCTCCTTGTTTGTTATTATAAAGGTAGTTTTCCTCTGAAGTAGGAACAGAATAAGGATCTTTAACCAAAAATAAGAACAGAATTAAGTTAGTCAGCTCTGATACATTCAATTTGGCAGAATATCAGAGCTGAAGATTAATAGGTTTGTTTGTGACTTAAAACAAAACAACAAAAAACCAGGCTCCTGGAAAGATCTCTGTGCCACACTGAAGAGACAGCATGCTCCTGTGGGGAACCGTGGAATGTGTGTACACCTTCAGATGAGCATGGGTCTCATGGAGGGTGAAGGAGAGGATGTATTAGTGGATGGGGGAGGGAAGGATTATATAAGGTATATATAGTAGATAAAAGCCACAGAAGAGGAAGGAGGGAACTAGTGAATTGGCGATTGGGAAAAAGCAACATAATTAATTAGAAGTGAAAATGCCTTGTTTTAGTTAGAGTAGTTGAAGAATTGTATATTTCCTCACAGATGATTTACATCTTTTGACTCGGAAGCCAGTAGGTAGAGAAAGCAAGCATGAAATACGGTGTTCAGTGTTTATTTAAAGTTGATTGTAAACTTCACTGCAAAATCAATATCAAGTGAAATTTTTAGTTGTAAAAATGCCAATCTAAGGTCTCACACACTAGACAAATGCTTTACCATAGGTTCCATCTCCAGTCAGGCAGTGGAGGCACACGCCTTTAATTCCAGCACTAGGGAGGCAGAGGCAGGTGGATATCTGTGAGTTGGAGGAGGGAAATACATAGCTACGTCCTAGTTCCAGGACAGCCAGGGCTACACAAAGAAGCCCTGTTTTGGAAAACCAAAAAAGAAAGAAAGAAAGGAAAGAAAGAATGAATTAGAAAGAAAAAGAAGAAAAGGAAGGAAGAAAGTAAAGAAAAGGAAAAAGAAATGGCAAGACAAGACCCTTCTCTTTTTTGTCTTGTCTTGTCTTTTCTGGTTTGATAAGTTTTGGTATGTATTCTTGGCTGGCCTAAAAGTTGGTTGGCCTTGAGCTTTTGAGAATATAACTTCTGTACAGTTTGGGTTTTTACTGTAACTTTGTCACTCTCCTTGGCTTAGTTAATTATTTTCTCTCATAAGGCAGTGTCTTATCTCTGGAATAAGGCAGAACTGGAAAATGCTCTATAGCCCAGGCTCATCTCAAACTGTTGCCATCTTCTATGTCAGCCCCTGAGTGCTGCGGTTACAAACACACCACTGTGCTTGTTTGCTCAGGGCTTTGGATCAATCGGAGGTATTTGTTCCTGTTGTCAACCAAGCCACACCCCAGATGGCAGCTTAGATGCGATTTCAAAACTGTGTGCTTTTCCTCATGGGTATACACTTTCTGTGGGATTTACTTGAGTGGTACTGCTTGGGGTTACAAAGGACAACTCTGAAATCCTAAAAGATCAAAGATTTTTTTTTTTTTTTTTTTTTTTTTTTTTTTGGTGACATGGCCTCTCTGAGGCTGGCCTCAGACTCAGAGAGACCTATTTGCCGGCCTTTGCCTCCCAAATGCATGTGACACCATGTCCAGTGATCAAAGCCTTCAGTCTAAAATTCCTGAAAGCTAAAAATTCCCCAGAGGACAGTCCTAAGAGATTTATATCTCAGAGTTTTGAGAGATGAAATCTCCAAAGTGTGATTTTCACCACAAGCTTGGTCTGGGGGTCTGACAAGCTGTGTGAGCAGCGGAAGTGTTTTTTTCAGGTTTTTTTCAGTTTTTTTTTTTTTTTTTTTTTGTGAACTACTTGAATCCAGATATGTGGAACAAACAGAAATCTATCCAGAGAAACGTCATTTAATATGTATGTATACAGAGATAGTGTGTGGATCAGAGTGGACTGGATAGGGAAGATCTGTCTGTCATTGTGGCCCATCACCCCAGATCAGCCTGAGCTTACAGATGACAAAGAAAGACCACTGGTCTCTTGGATCTATGAAGCAGATTTCTTATATATCAGTAGAACATCTTTATCTCCATAGCCACAGCAATCTATTCCTGCAGTAAATTCTCTTTCATATATCTATATATGAATATGCATATACACCCTGTTGATTCAATATTTCTGGAAATCCATTACTTGTACACATTAGGTTTTCGGAGAGCCAAATATAATTCCTTCTTACTGTGTTACTTAATATAATGGGAGATACTTACTGTTATCTTGTGAATTGTTTTCTTGCGAAAAGCTGTGATAATGTAATTATCACTTATAATTACAGTCCCTCCCTGAGGCTGAGTGAATCCTTAAAGCATAGTGACAAGTTGTTGTCAAGGCAGAAGGACCATGAGTTCAAGGTTAGCCTGGGCTGTAGTATGCCAGGTCTTCTCTCAAAAGCAGAAAAAAGTCTGTGATAAGTCATGAAAGTTATGAATCTGCTTAATGTGGTAGGAGGAGAAGGCTTGTTATTACTTGAAAAATAAAGTCTCAACTGTAATGGCAAGCCGATAGCTACCCTTTCAAGTATATGAGGTACTTATAAAATTTGGAGAGCATAGTCATCCCACAAATACAAGTGCTGAGATTTAAAGATCACAAAAGTGAAAATGTGAAAAATACAAGAAGGTATGGTGGGATATGCTTATAATTTCAGTAGATCAGGAATACTAAAAGTCATAATTTAATGTCAGCCTCGTCTACATTAAGAACAAACCTGCCAAACAAACAACCCCCCTCCCAAATAAAACCCAATAAATCTCTTCTTATAAATTACTTATTTGTGTCCTACATTTGTGCCTTAACTCATAGTATGGTGCAAACATCCTTCATAAAATAAGAATTGAACAAGGCTGGAGAGATGGCTCAGAGGTTAGGAGCACTGACTGCTTTTCCCAAGGTCCTGAGTTCAATTCCCAGCAACCACATGGTGGCTCACAACCATCTGTAATGAGATCTGATGCCCTATTAGAGATCGGAATGTTAGAGATGATAGCCGAATTTTTGCACTAGTGAGTGTTGAATCTAGAACCCTCACATGGTAGGCAAGTGCTCTACTGCTGAGACAATACACAATTCAAGGCCCCATTGTCTACAAAGCAAGTTCCAGGACAGACAAGGCTGAGATACCCTGTCTCAAAAAAATAAATAAATAAATAAATAAATAAAAAATAAAAAAAAGAAAGGGATTTTATCTATTACTTATTGTGTGTGATACTCTGGTTGCTTGTGTGCATGTAATAGAGTGCACATGGAGATCAGAGGACAACTGCTCTGTTTCTACCTGTAAGTCTTTGGGATTGAACTCAGGTCATCTGGCTTGTTGGAAAGTGACCTGACCACAGAGCCATGTGCTGCCTTCTCCTCGTAGACTCTTATATTCCTTCTGCTTCTGTCAGAAAAACTAGATGTTTCACTTTGTCTAGTAATTGTCAACTTCAAAATTGGTCTCTGCTGTTTGTTTTTCTTAAATGTGGACATTCTTGCTCCAGGTGGATCTGAAAATTGTAGCTAGTATTTGCATGTTTATGTATTCATGACTGTCTGAAAAAGTCAGGGCACTTGGTAAATTTTCATTTGAAGATTTAGTGTACTTAGTGGAAGTTTGAAATGGACTCCAGTATGGGAAAAGAATCCTTTTTCAATAAAACACTTCAGTTGGTCATTTCCCTCCCCGCTGGACAGCTCATCTTTCCAGTTTACTCCGCCTCCTAATGAGCTGCTTCCCTTCCTTGGCATTTTCTTCTGATTTAGCTTTCCAAGTGGCAGGTGGTGTTTTAGTCCCCGTGCTGTCCACCCACTCTCTCAGGAAGCGCCTGTCCGCTGCGTGCACAGCGCACGGGTGGATCTCAGACATGGTTTGCGGGTGGTCTGGGACTTACTCACTTTGGTCCGTTATCCCAAGATGGAGATCAGGCTGAGCAGGACCAAACAGGCCCTGACTCAGCGTGGCCACAGAGAACTGGTGCCCACTAGTTTAAACTGTTCCACATCATTCTTCTTAAATTCAGTGTGCATTCATCTTCATAGCATTTCCAGCCCTGGGATAAAGTTACAAAAGACCTTTAGAAATTTATAATTTGTTATTGGCAGTTTTTGTGAATTCAGCTCCGGAAGTGTCAAGTCACAGCATCCACTTTATATCTAAGCATGTGCAGGTGTGTAAAACCACTGGACGTCCTCAGTAACGGAGGAGATAGATGTCTTTTTTGTACATCTGCACTTGTAAGACATAAAATCTCTCCAGATCTCAGTTCTTTGGGTTGTTGTATATGAAGTGATAACATGTAAAGATCATGTTGTGGTTGAGACTAGGTCTCATTAAATCATCTAGGCTGGCCTCAATTAGTGATCCTCCTGCCTCAGCTTTCTGAGTGCTGAGATTACAAGTATGTGCCACCATGCCTAGCTCATGAATTTTGTGTGTGTGTGTGTGTGTGTGTGTGTCTGTCTGTCTGTCTGTCTGTCTGTCTGTCTGTGAGGAGTAGGGATGGGAATAGATGGAGAAGGAGAAGGCTGTGTATCAGGAGTTGATTCTTTCCCTTTTCCACGTGGGCTCCCAGCCTTGAATTCAGGCTTGGTGACTTTACCTGCTGAGCCGTCTTGTGTCCACCCTCCTATCCCATGGAGATTTTTATATACGCCATCAGTCTTAGATTGTCTTTCATAGTACTTCAGATTATTAAAGTTAAAATAAGCCCAGTTTATACAATTACTAACCTTACTGATAGGTGCTTTTGACCTATTTACTTAAGAATGTGGTTTATCACTCACTGTGGTAAGTTTACTGTCATTGTGGGTATTCTTGAGATGCATTTGCTGCAGAGACACCCATGCTCTTATTGGTATTTTATTTATAAATTGGTCTGTGAAGTGGTTTGTCATGGTTTTGTTTCTCAAATTCACCTTCAAAAATTTAAATGAATGTCTTCTAAAAAAACAAGACTCACCAAAAGTAATTATAGAAGGAGTCTAAGTAAGGAGAAATACTGAGGTTCTTAGCAGGACATGGAAATGAAATCCCAGGAGCTACATGAACAAGCTTTATGACAAGAGCTTGTCATTTATATCAGACGCAGTAGAAACGTAGTGAAGTAAGCCTTATCAGAGTTCATTATATTTGATAGTAGAATGCCACTGGTGACCCCAGCTAGGTAAATCCCAGTGGAGTGGTAGGAAGAGAAGCCAGAACAAACCATTGTTAGAAGAGAAATGGGAAGCGTAGCCAAGAGCCCAGCAGTGACACATTCTGGAATTTCCTGTCATGATGTGAAGAAGAGGTGAGATCCTGAAGAATATAGCTCTGTTTTATATATCCAGGCTTAAATCTGGTTGCACCCTGTTCTTTCAGGTTCTCTAATTTTATTTCATATCTACTTTGCTGATGAGAAGCTAAAACACTGTTTCACAAATCCTGTAACTTTTGGCTGAAGTGAATCACATCTTAACTGTGTGATTCACTCTTACTCTGTTTCTTTATAAACAACATTCAGGAGAACTTCGGATGGCGGAGAAGAATCTTAAAAAATGCTCAACTTCATTAGTCATTAGGGAAATGCAAATCAAAACAACCCTGAGATTTCACCTTACACCAGTCAGAATGGCTAAGATTAAAAATTCAGGCTATTTTGATCTTGTGTGTAATAGTTATTTACCTAACTACAACTAGGTAAAGTTGACATTTATGATGGACTCATCAGTGAGTCACATAGCTCACAAATACAGATGCATAGGCCCCCGTGTATTGCTACATGTATGTAAATAAATAAACATGTACACAGGCATAGGGAGAGAAAGGGTTTGGCGTGAGCCAATCAGAGATCTAACTTCTCTCCTCTGGGTAGTTATTTACATCATTCTGCTTGACAGATACATACTTGCCTTCTTGTTTAGTGAAGGGCCTGGCCCCATGCAGGTGTTAGGGAGTGGACTGGCCTGTGCAGTGTGAGAGCTTGTGGGGGCTGAGGGCGTTCTGCTTGCAGTTCACGTGACTTGAGTTCAATTATGTGAGCAGTACATCATGGCTATGTAATGCCACCTCAGTAAACCTCTGCCTGCTGAAACTCTGAAGATTCCTCATGCCACATGGTTGCATACGGATAGTGAGAGAGTAACACAGCCCAGCTCCTTGAGGGGACAGCGAAAGCCTTAGGTTTGGAACCCCTCAGACACTGACTAGTTTTCTTGTGTTTTATTTTGGTCCATATCCTTTTATGTCAGAATTTGAATATAGTAGTTTACAGTGAATCTCTTGAGAGCCTGTAGTTAATTCTTTAATCTAAATGTGGTTTTAAGAACCTTCCAAGTTTAGAGTTGGTATCAGAATTAAGGGTGTGTGTGTATGTTTTGTGTTTTATGTAAACTACAGACAGAATACATTATCAGACAGTCTTTAGGAAGCAGCATGAAGCATCAAGTTATAGAAGAAAGATAAAATTAAGAAAAACCATGCAAGATGAGGAAGGAGAAAGTTTTCAGATCTGCTGGAAACATTACCTGGTTTGGAACAGGTAGGAGCCTGTCCAGAGAAAGGAACAGAGCAGAGAGACTGCTGTAGAGCTTGGGAAACCCCTGCCCAGAGCACAGAACCGTGGTGTTTCCCACTCGCTGGTGAGAATCGGTGTGACATAGCAGTTTGATCAAAATCAGATGACTTCCTGTCTGCTGCTGGTCCAATGTGGGTCTTTTCTTCTTGTCCCCTTTGGTTCCTTCCAAGTTCTTACTTTGACAGTTTAGAAAAGTGTTGTTCACGAGCAAAGAGCCAAGAGGCCAGATGTGAAGGACATGGCAGCAGAGGAACAGATAAAAACTCCCTTTTCCCAGTCGCATGAGGGAGAAACAGTATTTCCTCTCATGCCACTGCCAATGTTATAGATCATACAACTTAACCTTTCTTTTAGCTTGCTGAATTGTGAGGCCTAGAAGACAAGAAACTTTCTCTCTTAGCCGGGCACAGAAGGAAAGAGGGAATGGCTAAATACCTTTAGATAATGTGTCGTGTGCTCTGTGAATGATCCACATAGCTACTTCAAACTTTTAGATGTTTATATTCCATAAGCATGAATGCTTTCATACACATTAATATTTATGATTTTTGTAACTGAATAAAACTAATGAATCACTTTTTTATGAATCCTAATTACCAAGGTGAATCTATATAACAATGTTTACAAAAATGCCCGAGCTCCTTTTTCTTTCTTAAAACTTGGTATTCCTTTTGCTTTTAAATCATGTTGTACTTTTATCCTTGTGAAATTCATTCTGTATATTAACATATTTCATGAATATTGATCACCCTATGTTTCTGCAGTAAAAATATATATGTAAATTTAATTCTAAAGCTTCTCCTAGTCCTTAGATTATGTTCCACACATCGTAAAGCACACCAATGCATTAAAGTGTGAATAATTAAATAAAATAAGTAGGATGATCAGAAATCCATCTTTTAAATGAGTTGGTGAAACTATTTCTAAAGCTTCTGTCCAATTGGTTTACTCTTCTGTGGATAAATAATACACATTGCCTCAGTGAGGTAGGATTCTGGTTTGCTGCGTGTATATGTGGTACTGGGGGTTGAGCCCAGGATTTTGCCACATTTTTCCTCAAAATTACAAAAGACAGCATCTTACTAACTCTGCACACTTAGCCCTGCTTCTGCCCCATTATTGCTAAGATTACAAGTTTCGCGAGACTTTACTTTTTCCCCAGTACAGTTGTGTTAGCTGAGCAGCGGGTCCCAATGGCTTGTTGGGTTGTACCAGAATTTTCTGCAGTTCCAGTTACCACTATCATCAAAAGTTAGCGTCATGGCAGCGGATCATTTGATTAATCTCTTTGGTATTATTGAAAGCAAAACTTGGAAACCACCAGGCTAGCTGATTCGTGGAAACCACTAGGCTAGCTGATTCGTCATCGGAGCCATGGGCTTCTAGGAGGAGGTGTACTTTGAGAAGCTACTTAAGGCCCTTGCCTTCCACCTCCCCAACCTCCAGTGCTGGGCATCCAACCAGGGTTTCATGCAAGTTAGGTGGGATCACTTTATTAATATGGGTCATGAGGGAATTGAGTGAGATGTCCCTACCTGAATGTGGGTGGAAGCGTCCCATGATCTGAGGACCCGCCCCACATAAAAAGGAAAAAAAAAAAAAAAGGAGGGGGTTGGCTGAGCATGCGCAGTTGTCACTTTCTGCTTCCTGTCTGTGGATGCCATGTGACCAGCAGCCTCACACCTCTGTGCCATGCTATCCTCAACTTGATGAACTTCCTCACATCGTGAGCCAAAACAAACCCTCCTAAAGTTGTTCTGCCCAGGTATCTTTGCCACAGCAACGAGGAAAGTAACACACGCAGAAAAGGTCTTATTAAGTAACGATATTACACTCATCATTGGTCTTTTTCTCAAAGGCATCGTGTTTACCTGAGTATATCACAAAGTGTTGGGGAACAGGCGACACTGATCATTTCAGCATGACTGTATCAAACGGTTTTTCTTGATAAATTTTTATAAGCATCCATGAATAAACATTTATTCTGGAATACTCACTTGAAGGATGTTGTCTGGTTTCCGCCCTTCCTGGCAAAGCTGGCGGTGTTTTGTCAATTAAGTCAGGGATGTGTAACTGTTGTTGTGCTCATTTGAAAGAACTCAGCAGGCTGTACACTTGAATTTGATTGGAGTACCTATAATCAGATGTCTGATTAAGGCAAGTGTGTGTCTTTGTTTATCTGACCAGTGCCTTGTTTATGTGTTGTAGGTATTCTCTGAAACCAAATGACCAGATCTTGGCTGAAGACAAGCACAAGGAATTGTAAGTTCATTAGACCTCACTTGTACATATTTTACTCTATGAAGCAGATGTTGTTCAAGCACTTGAAGTAAAAATTATATATATATTATTTTTATACATATTATATATATTATTTATATATAATTAATAGATATGTAACACTATGGCTGTAATCATAGTGGGATTAGGATAATTTGCACTATAGAGTTTGTGCTATATTAAATGAACCCCAGAGGTAATTGTCTGTGATACCCATTGAAACCTGTCCCATAGTATTTGATTTTCCAGATTACATGTATGTTGAAACACATCTTTTTTTGTTTGTTTGTTTGTTTATTTCTCTGGAAAAAAACCAAGAGATTCATGATTAATTTTGTAGTTTTATTCAGGTGCCTTTTCTAGTACTTGCTAAAGATGAAGAAACATGACTTCCTGTCTTCTACAGCTTTATACAACAGCAAATACCTAGCTATTACATAGCACAAAGTCAAATACTTAAAACAGAAAGCTTAAAATGGGAATGCTTTTGAATTTTTTAATGTACTTCTTTTAGAGTTCTATTTTTTTTTTTACTTTTGCGAAAAACTTACGGGATGCTGGGACATCTTCTTTGACATTTTTCTCTTGGAAGGTAGTAATTAAGAGATTGTCATCTGACAAGGACTGTCAGTGTTTTAGTTACAAATGATAGGCTTGAGAAGTTTGAAACTTGTAAGTATTTTAGGATTATCTAAAGAGGGAAACTTTAAAATTTTTATATGCTTTCTTTTTTTTAAATGGTTCACTTTTCCCTCATTTTTCAGTAAGGAAAATGGTAGTAATGTTGAATATTATATAAACAGCCAACATCAATGCTGTAAAAGGAAGAATTGGAGGACTTTATTTCTAATTATATCTGTAGGTTTCACCATGTACTTTGCATATTAATTAGGTTTCTATCGCCTTTATAAGTATACTGATTTTCCAAAGTTCCTTGAAAAGTTTCTTAGCATACTAGATACACTAATTTTTATTAGTGTACATATTTTATTTAATTATGTAGAGAAAAGTTCCATCTTCGTAGTTCAGGTTGGCAAAGTATAACTATGTGCCCAGGCTCGCTTAGAGCTCAAAGTAATCCTTTGCTTACAAGCGCTGGGATTATGGGTTATAGAAGAGAGCCACACCCTGGAGCCATTTTATTTTCATATCTAACTCAGATCTGTCTTGATTTACTTAAGTTAGTCTTTATTTGCACATGCAAGCACATTCGAACTATGTCCTCTGTGCTATGTAACAGTTTAATCATTTGCTATTTTAGTTTGTTTGAATGTTTATTTAAAAGCCTGTTAGCTGTCCAAGACACAGTTCACCTCCTTGTTTAGGACTTGACTAATGATTTTTTTCTTTGCAATTTATTATGGAAAAATGTTTCTAACAATTAATCTTACCTGACACATAAAAATATAATTATGGAAAAATTAGACATGCTATTCATTCACCCACATGCTCACCATCTGGATTTTATCATTTATATTTTATTGTACTTACCACTTTCAGGTTTTGTCTCCAATCCATTCATTAATTTATTTGTTTATTTTTGGATTCATTTCAAAGTTGCAGATGTCAGAATGCTTCCCCCTGAATTACTAGGGTCTATTAGTTAAGAGGATTTTGTTGTTGTTTTAATTTGCTTGTGCTATAATTTTGAGTAAGTGAAATCATGTGTGATTTACTTTTTAAAATAAGGTTTCTTTTATTTCTTCCTCCTTCTTCCTTCTCTCCCTCCTTCCTCTTCCTCTTCCTCCTTCTCTTCTTCTTCTCTCCTATCCCCTGATTTTGGCATAGACTTTCACTTTGTAGCGCTGGCTGGTTTGGGACTTCCTTTGCATACCACACTGGCCTTGAACCCACAGAGACCTGCTTCTGCCTCTGGAGCACTGGCTTGATAGCTGTGCGCTACCGTGCTTGGCGATCCAGTTTGGTTTGTTGTGGATCATTATTGGTGCATATATCATTTTTTTTATTGCTGATTAGTATGGCATTTTATTTGGTTGCTTTGGTGTTTTGTTTTTGAGGTAGGGTTTCTTTGTGTAACAGCCTTGGCTGACTAGGAACTGGCTTTGTAGACCAGGGTGGCCCCACCCTGACCGAGATCCGCTTGCCTCTACCAAATTCTGGGATCAAAGCTATGCATCACCATGCCCAGTCTTAGTCTGGCATTTTTATCTGAATAACTTATCTGTACTGTATTGGCAGTTAGGTGACTTTACTTTGACTTTTTTTTTTTGTCATGTAGTTTTTTTTGTTTTGATCTCTACACTAATGAAAACTCCGAACTGAGTTTGAATAGAATCTTAAATTAAAAATTCATCAACAGCTCTTCATGAAATGTTTACAAATAATGTCATTTGTCTCTTTGACATTTAAATAGCTAAAATTCTCACAGAGAAAGTAAAAATGCCATTCTCTGTGATTTGATTGGTATACATTGTATGCATGTATTGAGTTGTTAAATCTTACTATGCCCAATAAATATGAACAAATATTTTATACCTACTAAAAAGAACAACCCAAATCTCTTTGTGCTCAAGACCAAGGTTTTCAAATATAGGAAATATAGATATAAAACAACATTTTTGACTGAGAAGACAGCTCAGTGAGTACAGAGCTGGCCTCGCAAGCCTGAGCCCCGGACCGTGAATCTGGAACATGGGGATCACAAGGTCAGCGTGCGCCTGTCCCTGGAGCCTTGGCAACGAGATGGAAAATACAGAGATAGCAAAGTTCCCCGAGGCCTGTGGGACAGCAAGCTTGCTGTTTGCAGTGGTGCACCGCAAAAGAGATACCCTGCTCAAAACAAGATGGACAGCACCTGAGCTTGACCTCTAAACTCCACATATTTGCTGTGGTATACATGCACTTGCACTTAGTCACGTGTAAAGTACATACATACACACATACATTTATACATATACTAAAAAACAAAACAAAAATCCCTAAAATGTAATTATCTAATTAATAAGGCATGTATTAGTCTCATAAAACACTATTATTGATTCTTATATTCAAAACAACCTTGGCACATCATGATATTATTAAAAAAGAAATCTGTGGATATTATCACATTAGCCAACTTACCTATAATTTCCCTGATTCAATGCATACAAGAGCTCCTAGTACACTGATGGTTGGTATTGCTTTATGTGGAATAATTATGTTTTTATTAAAAATAGTCAATAGTTTCTAAAAATCTGTTAAAATAGTCATAGTTTCTGAAATCTGATGAGTCAGATTCCATTTCCCCAGCCACTCCCTGGAAAACCCACTCGCCACACAGGGAAACATTTGGTCAGCAGTGACATTTGTTTCTCTAAGCAGGATTTTGCTTGTTTCTATACACTGAGTCCTCTGCTCTAGGGGATGATTTTAAGTTGGGCAAGTGGAACAATTACAGTTGTGATGTGATTAATCCAAAACTGTGGAGCTCCTGCTTGGCTCTGTGAATAATCTTGTAATGAAACTGGTTATTAGTTTTCTGTGGATTTGTTTTTACCCCATTGCAATCATAGTTTTATAAATGGAATAGCTTAAAATAAGAAAAATGCCACATTGATTCAGTAAGTGTTATTTTTCCTGCTTGTGGAGTTACTGTGTTTGAACGTAACACATCTGTGAAAAAGTGGCCTGAGAGCCAACTTAGAGGGTTTATTTTGGCTCAGAGACCCAGAGACTTCCATCAGTCTGGCGTGGCTGGCTTCATCACTGGGGGACTGTGGCAAGACAGTGTGGTGGCAGGGTGCTGTTCTGGGAAACCAACAAGTGCAGACAGACAGATTTAGAGGGACAGAGATGAGAGAGGGGGAAGGAGAGAGATGAGAGAGGCAGTTATGAGATAATTCCTTTTAAGAGCACACCACCTCCAGGGAGGCCTCCTACCTTCCCACTTTGTGGCACCTCTCAATAACACACTTAAATTCTTAGTCTATTAGCAAGGTACTCTGCAGAATAAAATAGCACTCTCATGATTCCTTCATTATCCAAAAGTCTCCCTTTTGAACATTGCATTAAGGGCAAAGACTTTAACTAATGCCAGGGGTTGGGGACTTGCATTTTATATCCAAGCTATATCATCATACTAGGCATTGCTCAAAGATTCTGTATAGTTTTGTATCTCATATCTCAATAAAGTTATCAAAAAAGTTTGTTTTCTTATTTATGGACATAACTGTAATGGTAAAAGATAGAACCATTTTTATACACATAGTCACTTGTAAACATACATTTTTCATTGCTTGGAATATGAATAGTGTATTGAAATATGATCAGGAAGATTCATGTAAGAAAAGTTAATAGTTGCTAAGTTAATAGTAGTAGTTATCCATACTACTTTATAGAGATAGCCTAAACTGGATAGTTGATGTTCCTCCCACTTTGGTATACTCTACAAAACCGGGGAAGAAAAAAATAAGTTTCCCTTCAAGGGACTTAAGTTTATTTGCTTGACTTTGAAAGTCAGATACTAAGGCAAAGCCCAATAACCTATTTTGTCATGCATAGGGCAAGAGTCACAGGAATAAAGTGGCCTGTTACAGGTGACTACCCATTCGTCACAGTGCTGGACCAGAGATTGGTCTTCTGGTTCCCACTTAAACTCCCCTACCCCCTTTTTCTTTTGGTTCCACCAAAACGCTCATTAAGCATACAGTAATTTTACTGTATTTATTTATTTTTAAATGTTTATAAGTGTTTTGTGTTTATAAGTGTTTTGCTAGCATGTGCACCACCGTGTGCAGTCTCGGAGGAGGCTAGATGTTGGGCACCATGGACCTGCAGTTACAGACAGATGGTTATGAGCTGCCATGTGGGAACAGGGAAGAAGATCCCAGTCCTCTGCAAGAGCATCGAGTGTTCTTATCCGCTGAGTCCTCTCTCCATGCTGAGTGTTGTATGTGATATGATACAATATTGAGCCCGTTTTGTAGTTTTCATTTCCTTGAGCATTTTACCCAGAGCCCTCATCACTGTCGTCCTTGTTTGTCTTCCATCTTCTTTGATTCTATGCATGCAGCTTCCACTGGGAAGTTTAAGCTAAGGTACAAGTCTCCTTCTTGTAGGAAACATTTATACATTGTGCTTGTTGATATATTTGTTTCCAGTGGAGAGAGCCAATCCTGGCCTCGGGGATACAGGCACGTACCCTTAGCACGTACCCTTAACCCTGAACTACATCCCAGCCGGCCCCAGAATCATTATTTTAAAACTGTTTTCCTACGTAGTCGTTATCTTTACAAGGTAACTTTACTGTATTGCTTTTTGAGTTAGTCTTTGAAAAGCTCCCAGAGTAGCAGCTCCAGTAAGTATTTGATCTGTGGTAGATTCCTTTGGTCCTTTCTTTCTCATTTCATCAGATGCCTTCCCTTACAAACCCAAACTAACATCCGGTGAGATCATTTCAGTCTCAACCACATCTAGTGAATGACACGTTCAAACTTTTAATGTTAGTTTAATGGTTGAATCTAAGAAGCTATACCTAAAGGGATTACCAAATACATGAAGATGGGGTAAGAATAGTAAATCATTAATGAAAGCCAAAGTGATATTTTAAGAGATAGCCAGCTGTTATCAGTATTTAGGGATCCCGAGGCAGGAGGATTGTATGTCCCAGGTCCTCCTAGGTTTCATATTAAACGAAGAAAGGTGTTAGGAACATTACCATGCACACAAGCCTTCAAGTATAGTTTTATGCATTTGTGTATATTTGAATTTTTTGTGTGCATAGTTTCTTCTTAGATTTGCTAAAATCCCTTTTAAAAAAGATATACTTGATTTTTTTATGTGTATGAATTTTCCCCCATTTAAATATGTATACGGCATTTATATATGTATATGGCACGCATGCAATACCTGAAGAGGCCAGTAGAGGGTGTCAGATTTCCCCCTGGATCTGGAGTTATAGAAGGTTGTGAGCAATCTGGTTACTGGGAACTGAACCCATGTCTTCTTGCAAGAGCAGCCAGTGCTCCTAACTGTGGAGCCATCCCTCCACCCCAACTCCTAACAGATAAAGTGTAATTATTATCATTTTATAAAGAAGACACTAAGTGCAGAAGGCCAAACAATTAACTCAAGTTCTCAACTGTCAAGCCCAGGTGTGTGTGTGTGTGTGTGTGTGTGTGTGTGTGTGTGATCAGGACCTTACTGAAAACTCAGAGGAGGAAGGTTCAATGACTTACAGCACACTGGCGCCTTTACTGGTTAGGTCAGCAGCTAGGCATGCCTATACACTTCTTTCAAAGATCTGACTGATTTACTCCGGCTGCTTAGTCCTTACCGCTATACCTTGGACCTTTATCTTCCTTAGTTTCCAAAATTTGAAGAGGCTGACGCAGGAGGAGTCTTAGTTTATGATCATTCTGATAGCACGATCTCCTCAAAAAGCAAAGCAAAAGTTAACTTCCACCAACAAGCCAACCAACTTACATAATTTTTTCCCCGACAATAGAAGGGGTTTAAGCATTGTGGTTGGGTCCTGATAGATCAGAGTTACATTTTATGGCAGAATTGATCCATACATAAACAGTATGTTTGATTATGTCCTCTATACAGAATGCAGTAAATGCATGCAGTCTTCTATTTTATCCCAAGTAGAAGGAACATGTGTTAGTACCAGTAGCATAAAATTATTCTTTTATTTAAAAAAAAAAAGGTACTTATTTCATATGTGTTGGTGTTTTGCCTACATATATGTCTGTATGCTTCATATATGCCTGGTGCTTGTAGAGGCCAGAAGAGGGCATCAGACCCCTGGAAACTGATGTTACTGATGGCTGTGAACTGGGTGCTGGGAACTGAACCCAGGTCTGTTGGAAGAGCAGCCTGTGCTCTTAGCTGCTGAACCATTTCTGCAGCCCCATACAATTAACTTTGTATGAGAAATTTTCAGTTACTGTAACTTTGAATTTTCTTCAAGTAGCATACTTTTTTTCTAGGATAAGAAACCAAATGCATCTCCCTTTCCTCAGGGAATATTTTAGCCATCACCATTATCATCAATAGCATTATCACTGAACTGATGATCGTACAGTCTTTTTTTTTTTTTTACACAAAAATTATCATTAATCAAAAAATTACAAACTAAGCTTCTGATAAAATTCAAAATATGTATGTGGTAGAAATTTTACCCCGACACTCCCATGAGATCAGTGGGTGTAACTTGCTCCATATTAAAATGTGAGATACTCCTTTTCCAGCTCCCTTTGAGTATACTGCGGCTTGGATGTCTTATTTTTGAGACCAAAGCTAGGTTATATGGACTTGTTCTCCAAAAAGTGAAGAGATCATGTCTTCTAAAGGGACATCTTTTTGAGTAATTGAGAAACAAAACTGAACAAAACCACTACTAGTAAGCATAGTTAGTGAATTTGTAGTCTGTGTCTTCTTGGAAATGGAGTGTTACCGCACGCATACTGTCTGTTGTTTTGAGTCGGTTGGGCACTGAGATGGACCGTCAGGATACTCTGGGCTCATATCATAGACTGGAAACCCACAACTTGCAGCAGACTGTGACTGAAGTTTGCTTTATCATCACTTCATTCTTGACTGCTGGCTCCCTCTGTGGAAGTCCATTAAGACTGCAGCATGAGTTTCTAGTAATGTAACAAAGCAAGCAAGATTTTATGAAGAGATGAGGACCTTCTTTTGAAGTTTTAGTTTATACCCAATCACTTCTGTGTGACATTTTGACCATAGGACTCAAGTTCTTTATTTTTTAAAAAATGTTTGCATGTGTGTAAACATTCTTCACAGTGAAGTTCCCCCAATACAGCATGTAATAATGTATGATTTTTTGTTTTGTTTTTTCCAGACAGGATTTCTCTGTGTAGCCCTGTCTGTCCTGGAACTTAGTCTGTAGATCAGGCTGGCCTCGAAGTCAGAAATCCACCTGCCTCTGCCTCCCAAGTGCTGGGATTAAAGGCGTGCTCTAGCATTGCCCGGCAATAATGTATGAATTTGTATTGTTCTTGAAATTGCTTTTGTTAGAAATTCTTTTAGTAAGAAACTTAAAATATTGCCTAAGTGAATGACACGCATTCTGCACTTGGGTCTACCTAAGTGTGCTCCCTTAGACTTTCTTAGCAGAGTGCAAAGGATTGATTTTTCCCCAGCATTTGAATCCAGTCTGTTTGTAATGCTAATTTTAACAAGTATTTCATGTTGGTAATCAAGTTTACACTGTTGCTGTAACTGCTCTTTTGGTTTCAGCTTTTAAAAGGCAGTTTTCAGTTTCTCAAATTAGGTTTTGGGTTTTTTTTTTTGTCTGTTTGTTTGTTTTTTTTTGTTTGTTTGTTTTGTTTTTTTAAAGTATGTTGCTCTGGGCTTTGAATATAGCTCAGTGATAGAGTGCTTGTTGTGTGTGTGTGTGTATGTGTGTAGTGGGTGAGAGAATTAACCTTTTAGATACTGATTTTCTCAAAAATCATGAGATTTGCTCCCGTCCTGTCAGAGAGCTTACTGCATTAAAGGGGATTTAACATGGAGATCCACAGCTAGACAGGAACAGAGAGGGAGAGACTTAGCAAGGCTCAGTGATCGATACATGGGACGTCTTTACCAAACCCCTCCCCTCAAGGATCAGGGCTCTGCTGAAGAGGAGGCAGAAAGGCAGTAAGAATGTACACAGCAGCACCGATGCACATACGCACTGAAGAGACCATGCACAGCATGCACAGGGCCTGCACAAGTTCGAGCCAGCCGGGGGCCTGGCACTGGGAGGGCAGTGGACAGGGGCTCACACCTCTAACCAAGAAGCTATTCACGTTTGATACAAAAGTGAAAGCAGATCTCCATTGGCGTGTCACTGGGTATATCATCCGCATTACACGGCAGGCCCTATGCCCAGGAGTAGTTGGCCAACACAAAATAAACTATATAGTTTTTTTTGTTTTGTTTTGTTTTGTTTTTTTGGATTTGGTTTTTTCGAGACAGGGTTTCTCTGTACAGCCCTGGCTGTCCTGGAACTCGCTCTGTAGACCAGGCTGGCCTGGAACTCAGAAATCTGCCTGCCTCTGCCTCCCAGAGTGCTGGGATTACAGGCATGCGCCACCACCACCCAGCTCTATGTAGTATTTTTGTAGACCTTTGTTTCATTTTGTTTTATTTTGGCACTTTTTTTTTGTCCTATTCTTTTGCTTTTGTGTTTTACTTTTTGTTTTTGTTTTTGTGTTGGGAGGTTGATGAGGGGAGGATCTGGGAGAAATTGGGGGAGGGGAAACCATCCTGAAAATATATTGTGAAAAAATATTTTTCAGTTTTACAAAGTCCTGAGCTATATAGTACTCTTATGAAGCTTTTGCTTGTAAGTACCTTACAGTCTTAGGTGTCGATGTTTTTGTGTTTATCATCCCTGGTATTGTGTTATAATCTGGGAACCCTTAATGGCGACGAATAGCTAGTGCAATTCTAGGGGTAAGTTATTGTTGAGAATTTGTTGACAATAAGAAAGTGTTTCTTTTAAAAAAATTATTCAGACTTTCAGATATGATTGGCCTCTGAATCTCATGTTCTTTCTAAGTCAGTTGCTTGCAGAGAAAACGAAGGGGCTAGGGCCTTGTCTCAGTGGGTAGAGTGCTTGTGTGGCGTGGTTGAGGTCCTATGCCCATTCCCAGAACCTTATAACCCAGGACACGACGACTCGGAATTGCAGATGTGTCACCGCACCCACTTGACATCCACTTGGGCTGTAGACGTGTACACGTGTCCTCAAGCTCCAACAGCACGTGCTTTATCCCCAGCCTTCTCCCTAGCCTTGATTTATTTAACAGTATAAAAACTATTAATTAAGTAATGCATCAGACACCGTTTAATGCCTAATTTAAACCTTCCCATTTTCAGTATTATGATGAAAATATTCCTCACATTTCTGCCTATTTTCAGATAAAAACAGTGTTAAGTACCATACTTTTAATTTTACTAACGACTCTCCTGAGGCATCATAATCATAATTAAGGAGGACTTTTCTGCCTTGGTGCCAGGGATCCCATCCAGTGCCTCACGCATGCTAGGCAAGTCCCTTCCCGCCCCTACCTATCTCTGTGCTTGCTGCCTTTGCCGTTTTACTTAGCATTAGTCATTGCTCAATATGTATACTGTGAAAACATTTGGGCCTTGAGTTTGCCCTTTTGGTGAAGGAACGTTGTTCTTTCTTTTCTGATCACGAACATACACTTTGAATACAGGTTGGGAAAGCGCTTGCGAGCTAGACTACCCTGTGGTTTAGCATCAAGTTCCTTTCTGGGGCGACCACTTTGAAGTGGTGGTTCCTCCTTCCATGAGAGCCCCCCAGGCATGGGTTCTCAAGGGCGCTGTGAGTCATTCCTGCCTTGAGAGCAGTTGCGAATCACTCCTGCTTTCATCATCTTTGCTTGTACTCTTATCTTTAGGTTATGTGTCAGTTGTCTAACTAGTTCTCATATTCGTTATTGATAGTTGGCCTTGTAGAGTGACTTTGTGATTCCGATGCCTGTAGGGTTTGTAAATTCTGTTTTCAGGTGTTAAGGTTCTTAAGCTGGGTGGTAGTGGTGTACCCCATTCATCCCAGCCCTCAGGAAGCAGAGGCAGGAGGATCTGTGAGTTCAAGGCCAGCTTGATCTACAGATGAGTTCTAGGACAGCGGAGATCGTGTCTTCAAAACATAATAAAGAGATTCAGACTTGTCTGAAATTTTTATTTTTTGAGATAGGGTCTCACTGTTTATCCCTGGCTGGCCTGGATCCCACAAAGGTCTGCCCATCTCTCAGCCTCCCAGTCTGGGAAAGGCATGCTGCACCCACCCATCCCTGAAGGTTTCTCTGTCTCTCTAATCTGGCTTCTGACCAGATCTTACATTAGAAGAACTAGCTTGTCTTGTAGTTCTGTTTCCTTCTGTCTCTAGTTCAGAAGCCAAGGGTAAAGTTCCTCTTGTCTTTGTACCTTTAGGGCCTGGCAGTTTGCCAAATGCATTTTAGACTCTCAGTATACTTTTATTTTTATGCTTTCTTACTTAGGTTTGGAGATTGGGTCTTAGGGTATGTCCCTGGCAGGACTGGAACTTGGTAAATGGGCCAGATTCTCTTTCGCCTCAGCCACCTTTCCTGAGCTGAGATTAAAGGCGTTCACTAGCATGCCCAGCTCAGTATGCTTTTTAATGAATAAAATATCTTGCCAGAATGTCTCCAACTCCCCTCTACCCATTCTTCCTTTGACGATTCCCTCCTGAGATGTTACGGTAGGACCTAGGGCTGCCTGCCTCCAGTCCCGAGTCTCTGCCATTCTGCCTACTAAGTAACCTTCCGTACACTTTGCCCTTTGCCCTCCTATAAAACATGGATTTGCCCCACAGTTGACTGTAATATTAACATACTTGAAGAGATGCCTGTGGCTCATCATGCCCAGCTCACTAGTGAGGACTGTCTTGAGTTTGATGTCAGCCAAAGACAAACACCACCAAACAAAATTGCTTTAGTGGTTCTGTATTGTACCAGTGTCAAGCATGGTTTGTAAGTTGTTGCTGACAGGGACCTTGCCTTCTCCTTCAGTGATAACCTCTGGAGTCAGCTTTCTTCTGTCCTTCCCCAGTCCCCCCCCCCCCCTTGTTTTTCTTTTAACTGAAAATTTTAGCCACTTCTGTCTGAGCGCTCCTCAATTCAGCCTTAATCAATTTGCTTCTACTGTACAGTAAGCTTTCTGAGAGTCTCTTAGACTAAGTTTCTTAACTCAGTTATGCTGGCTACTTTGCATACTTTTGTGCATTGCATTTTGTTGCTTAAATTCTTAAATGCTTATGGATTATGGAATAAGTATTCCTTGAAATGAAAGAAATTTTAAGAAAATTATGTTCTATCATTTATGGGAAGTTTAGAAAATTTGTTTCTAAAGCTTAAGGCTTATCTAAAGGCATAATATACATACATATTATCTATGTACATGTGTATAGATTGTCTGCATTTATAGGTGGATTTGTCAGACAATTTAATATAATTCTAATGTTTTTATAGTAAAGATTGTAGAAAATAATGATTTTGATGCACAATCTAATCCTGTAAAGCTGGAGTGATTAAGAGCTGGGGTGCTGCTCAGTGGTGTAACACTTGTTGGTAGTGAGGCTGAGGAGAAGAGTAAAGGAGACAACATCTTCAGAGCATTATTTTATTCTTTACATAATCATATACACACATACATACACATGTGTGTGTATGTGCATGCATTTATTTGTAGCTCTGGGGTATATTGATAACAGATTAAGAAACGAAAATAATCTTTCTGTTGGCCCAGTTTGACAAAGCCAAGCTCAAATTGGCGTTCTCTGCTGGTGTCTTCCATCCACTCTGAAGAAGGACTTTGTTCTGTATTTATTGAACAGCACAGAAAACATGAGGTGGGTGGGAAAGAGATGGGGGAGGGATTGACTTTTCACAGAAGCTTTTAAGGGAGCTTCACCAGGGAAGACTTCACTGATCCCCATAGACCAGAACAGCACTTAGAACCACACACTTGTTATCAGCCTACATCTGCATGCGTTATGGGATATTTGTTATTTAAGGTTGTTTTCAACCTTAATGGTCTCAACCTTAAAGGTGGTTGCTTTCAGTAGCCAATTACCATGACATAGTTACATACATACATTATTCTGGGAGTGTGGAAGAGTATGTAACTCAAGATCAAAGATCAAACAATAGGTTGTAAATGTTGTTTGAATGAGAAATCTAAGGCATTGTAAAGTTGTTAACACTGCTTTTCTTAAAAGCAGGCTGAACAGCAGGAAAGCAGGTTAAGTAGTAGTCTCAAATCTTTTTTAAAAATTTAATTACTTAACTAATTAATTAATTAAATTTATTTACAATTCAAGTTTTATCCCCTTACCGGGTTCTCCCCCTCCTGGAAACCCCCTATCCCATCCTCCTCCCCTTGCTTCTATGAGGGTGTTTCTCCACCCACCCACTCACTCCTGTCTCCCTGCCGTCAATTTCCCTACACTGGGGCATCTATCAAACCTCATAGGACCAAGGACCTCTGACAAGGCCGTCCTCTGCTACATATGCAGCTGGAGCCATGTGTACTCCTTGGTTGGTGGCTTAGTCCCTGGGAGCTCTGGGGGGTTCTACTTGGTTGATACTGTTGTTCTTTCAATGGGGTTGCAAACCCTTTCAGCTCCTTCAGTCCTTTCTCTACCTCCTTCATTGGGGACCCCACACTCAGTCCAATTGTTGGCTGTGAGCATCTGACTGTATTTGTAAGGCTTTGGCAGGGTCTCTCAGGAGACAGCTATATCAGGTTCCTTTCAGCAAGCCTTTCTTAGCATCCACAATAGTGTCGGAGTTTGACTGAATCTGGGATGAATCCCCAGGTGCGACAGTCTCTGGATGGTCTTTCCTTCAGTCTCTGTTCTGAGCTTTGTCTTCATATTTGCTCCTGTGAGTATTTTGTTTTCCTTTTTAAGAAGAACTGAAGCACCCACACTTTGGTCTTCCTTCTTCTTGAGCTTCATGTGGTCTGTGAATTTTATTTGTATTCAGAGCTTTTGGGCTAATGTCCACTTATCATTGAGTGCATACCATGTGTGTTCTTTTGTGATTGGGTTATTTCCCTCCATCTATTCTAGTTCCATCCATTTGCTTAAGAATTTCATAAAATCATTGTTTTTAATAGTTGCATAGTACTCCATTGTGTAAATGTACCACATTTTCTGTATCCCATTTCTTTGTTGAAGGGCATCTAGGTTCTTTCCAGCTTCTGGCTATCTTAAGTAATCTCAAGGCATTTTGTTAGCTTAGCTTCAAGTTTGGGATCAAGAGATACTTTCAGAAAAATGTATCACCATACTAGGGAGTACTGTACTTCTGGGCTGTCACAGGATCCAGGGTAGTTGATGCTGTTGGTCTTCTGAGGAGTTCCTATCCCCTTCAGGGCCAAAAATCCTTCCCCCTATTCTTCCATAAGAACTCCCAAGCTCCATCTACTGTTTGGCTGTGGGTGTCTGCCTCTGTCTGAGTCAGCTGCTGTGTGGAGCTTTTCAGAGGACAGCCATGCTAGCCTCCTGTCTGTAAGCATAACAGAGTATCATAAGTAGTGTCAAGGACTGGTCTTTCCCACGAGGTGGGTCTCAAGTTGGGCTGGTTATTGGTTGGCCCTCAGTCTCTGCTCCATCCCCTGTCCTGCATTTCTCGTAAACAGAATACATTTTGGGTTGAAAGTTTTGTGGGTGGGTTGGTGTCCCTGTTGCTCCATTGGTGTTTCTGCTTGGCTACAGGAGGTGGCCTCTTCAGGTTCATCTCCAATGCTGTGAGTCACAGCTAAGGTCACCCCCAATTCTGGAGGTTGCTTCTATTTATCTTTTCCCTTCCTTATCCTTATTCCTGTTTCCCCTTATCCTTCTGTTTTGAAAGCTACTGGATAAGATCATGGTTCTTTATCCCATCCCTGTGTTTGTGATGCATTTCTTTCTCGCTGGTATTCGGTGCTGAGGAAACCACAGCTGGACACTGTTAAACCAGGAAACCTGGGCTAGAGAGCTGCCTTAGTGGTTAAGAGCATTCGCTCCTCTTACAGAGAGCCCAGGTTCAATTTCCAAAACCCGTCTGGTGACTTAAGAATGTCTGTAATTCCCATTCCAGGGGATGCTAAACCCTCTTCTGGCATCAGGCACACATGCTTATATGTAGATAAAGCATACATATAAAATAAAAATAAAATCTTTTTTAAAAAAAACATTAAAAACTGACATTCTTCTGGGGCCATTGCAACAAGAGATAAATAAACTTCATGTAGAGCTGGGCTTAGGTGAACATATAACAAAGATAAACTGGGGCTTCTAGCTGCAGAACTGGCTTCGGAGATGGAGATCACGAAGAGCCAGCATCAGGGTAGGAGAGAGGCGATGACACCAGATTGATCTGATGGCTTCTTATGGAAGGTAGCCTCCCATGGTGTCTGAGAGTGAGGAAACGTGTCTGTCAATGAGGGTAGAGTTCTTCTCTCTGCTGGACTTTTGAGAACACGGCCTAAGGGCTAGTACAGAAAGAACTCTTCAGATATCACCTAGGTTAGAGTTTTCTCAAGAAATATTTTGACTGACGAGCTAATATTTTCCAAAGCATAGAGCAGACACCCAGAACCCCTCCCTGCAGATGATTTTGGTGTATGCTAAGATTTGAGAACCCAGTGACAAAAATAGAACCTTAAGATGATACCCGTGTAATCCCATCACACATCTCAAAGACAAATCTGAAAAATTGAAACTATTGTGTACATTAGTCAACCTCTACAAAATACTGTCTACACCCTGTATGTAAGACTTTGCCTACTTAAGCAGTGTGTGACCTCTTTGAGACTAGAACTTAAATATTGTTTTGTATTTTATATATCTTTGAATACTTACAAAAGATTAGTTGCTGGATTAATGATGGAAACTACATTTTAGACTGTGGACTCTGCTACTGGCACCTAAAGGATCTGTAACTAAATTACTTGATTGGTGATAAATTGAGTCTGGTGGTTACTGGATACCGAGGGTCACCCTGCTGAATATGACAGTTCATGGGCTAGAAGAATCTAGGTCTCTTTTCATAGGCTTGTGTGTTCTTTCTGCCAATGGTTGTGCTTGATCTAAATATACCTTATTTATCTTGGTAGTGAGTCTCAGCAAGGCTTGTTTGGCCAGAACATAAAAGAGGCTATACAAAAGACATAAAAACATCTTCTTTAAAATGCTTATTTTCATTCAGGATTGACTTTTGGAAAAGAACAGAAAATAAAATCCAAAAAGAAATTATGACCCTAAATAGTGTAGAGTTTTGCTTTATAACCTTTTTGTTGTTGTTGTTGGGTTTTTTGTTTGTTTGTTTTTGTTTTTGTTTTTGTTTGAGCAGGCTCTCATTGTATAGCTCTGGCTGCTTGAAACTTAGACCAACTAGTTTTGGTGCAGAGTGCTGGGATTAAAGGTGTGTGCCTCCAGGTTCAGCTTTAAGAACGGTGTAAATGGTGTAAATGGCATCCTGTCCGTGAGTCTCAACAGGGTTTCCTATGATCGTGCCACGGTTTGCTCAGCCTCCTCCCATCAAGCTCACTTCTGATTTGCTTCATTGCCTCCTGTTACTTTTGCTCAGAACACACTCTCCTTGCGTTCTTTCCCTGGTTCTGGTCCCTCTGAGTTCATGTATGTCTTGATGTATGCATGCACGTGTGCCGTAGTCTGGAGACTCATTCAGATCCTACAGTAAGACACAGAGAAACTGATGGATATGGACGGTCACTTGTGCATGGGCAAGGCATACTACTGGAAAGCCTCCATGGCAATGCTTTAGCTCTAATGAGTGTCTTCCTTGCTGTGGCCCCAGAAGGCAGCATCTGTGGGTTTTTGTTTTCTCAGGTAGGATTTTCCAGTACTATACCAGCAGAGGCTAAGACTTGGCTACCAGCTTGCCAAGGGTTAAGGAGGAAATGTTAATGAGCTAGGATTTTACTTAAGTTTCCAATAAATCAGGTTTATTGCTTTTTACTTGTGTCTTCTCTCAGCTACATAGAACAGATACCTTTTTGTCCTCCCCTGTAACTTTCATTTTTTATTTATTTATTTATTTATTTATTTATTTATTTATTTATTTATTTATTGTTCTGTTTTTGGTTTTTTGGTTTTTTGGATTTGCTTTTTTCGAGACAGGGTTTCTCTGTGTAGCTCTGACTATCCTGGAACTCACTCTGTAGATCAGGCTGGCCTCAAACTCAGAAATCCACCTGCCTCTGCCTCCTAGGGTGCTGGGATTACAGGCGTGCGCCACCACCACCCGGCAACTTTCGGTTTTATATTTGTTCTAATGTGCTTGTTTAATTATCATTGTTTCTTTTGCTTTAAAGTTTTGACTTACTAATGACCTTTTTTCTTTCTTTCTTTCTTTCTTTCTTTCTTTCTTTCTTTCTTTCTTTCTTTCTTTCTTTCTTTCTTTTTTTGCAAAATATTCTCTTGAATTTATTCACATTTTAGTACAAGGACGAGAGATCAAATTTATTTTAATCTTTTGTGTTAAGGCAAAAGTCAGTGATCAGAATTTTAAAAAAACTTATAAAATACAAATTGAGGTATTTATTTCTTTCACACTAGGAGAACGGTAAAATTAAAACGAAATTTGCACTGTTTGGAATGTTCTCAGTAGAAAATAAGACAACTATAGTATATTTGATTAAGCCAATAGTCATTGGAAATGCATAATTTTAGGTAATTAAAAGTCTAGCCAGTGCTCTGGGGAGATGGCTCAGTGGGCATGGTGTAAGCATGAGGCCCTCAGTGTGTCCCTAACACCTCTGTGAAAGCAGTCGCATGCATGGCTAACCCCAGCACTGGTACAAGCGGGATGAAGACAGGAGGAAGCACACCTTCGTGCACACCCACACAGAACATTCACAGAGTTACACGGAAAATTAAAATAAGGCTAGGGAATACGGCACACTTTTTTGGAGCTTTGATCCTGCTTCTTGTTACCTTTAAAAGGCAGATATAAAATTTACCAACTTAAGTATCTGCTTTTTGTTTCCAGTTCCCTCGTATTCCTTTCTGTAGGTGGTACATGTGTATTTTAGTTCATGACCTGATTGTGTTCTGGCCACAAAGCTTTCCCTCTTAGAGACGCTTGAGATCAGCCTTAAAGCATTCAGTGACTTATTTAGTTATACTTTATATTTAAATATAATATATAATATATGAAACAGTTTATAAATATATTTATAAATATAACTTATATATAATATATAAAGAGGCATATGAAACTTAAACAAGTAATCAGTACTGCTGCCTTTTGTGAAAAGGATTGCTCATATTTCTCTTCATTAAATTTTATAAATTTAATTTTCTTATTAAAGTTGGTACTTGAAAACTATTGAAGACCGGAGGCTAAATTCTGAGGTGATTTTTTAGTCCTAATGGCATTCTAATAGTGCCATTTGGCTTCTTAGAGCTAAAACAGTGCCACAATCTTGATTCAATTTCTAAGTGTAGTTTTGCTTGCTAACTTGATTACATTTCATTATTCTTTTGTAGTAATATTTTATTATTTCCTCCTGTTGCACAGTTTTAAGAAATATTTGTAAGGTCAATGTGGAAAATTATGTTAAAACAAAGGTGATAGCCACCAGATGGCGCCGTTTCACCTCTTTTCTCTATGACATTATGATTAATAAGTATATAATTTCGAAGTGTAGAAGGTCTAGAATCACTTGGACATACTATTTTGGGGCCATAGATGAATTTTTTTTAGAAGGAAGTATTCAAATATCACAAACTCATTCATTTCTCATGTTAAACAGTAGTGCTGTAGTTAGCCTGTTAGAGAATCCTTATATAAAACACTGTTTCTGATATTTTGTTTTGGCCGCGCAAACAAAAATTTAGCTCTATGTGTGTGTGTTTGTGTAGGTGTGTGTATGTACGAACAGAGACATACAGGGTCTCAGTGTGTAACCCATATTGGCCGTAAACTTTCTTTTTCTTCTCTTCTCATGTTCTCCAGCACTTACCTCATGTATGTGTGCTGCCCAGAGACAACTTTTGTTTTGAGGAGCTGAAGGTTAAATCCCAGGTTGCCAGACTCTGAGCTCTACCTCTAGTCCTGAGAAACAACGTCCCCCTTTTCTCTTTTTCTAAAAGAAATTTTGATTTTTTTTTTAAACACATATGGGTGTTTTGCCTGCATGTAAGTCTGCACCACATTTGAGTCTGGTGTCTGCGGAGACTAGAAAAACAGCCCTCCTTTCTTTATTCCAAGTGTGTGCCATTTTATCTGATTAGAAAATTACACTTGGTCGCCTGTAAGTTCTTTAGCTTTATAGAGTCGAAAGATAACTTTTATAAATGTTCTTATGTGTTAGGAGCAAAATAACTGTGTGGTACAATAATTATGTCAATATAACAGTTGAATGGCCATTGTAGTCACGCTGGCTACCTGATGACATACCTTTCTCATTGAACTTAGATAGCCCGGCCATAGGAGATGGTTTTAGGATACACTATGTATGGTGGTACATGTCTGTAAGCCTGTACTTGGGAGGCTAATGCAGGCGGATTGTTCCCAGGGAAAAGGTGGGGAAGGGAAGGTGGGAGAGAGAGAGAGAGAATGAAACTATGAGAATGTACTTTTAATGTCTTATATTGTGTGTGAGCGTGCACCCACAGTGTGCCCACATGTGCAGGGGACCAGGAAGAACAAGTAATGTTTTCTGTCACTCTTCATCCTGTTCCCACAATGCATTACTTCTCATTGAGCCTGGGGCTAGGCTGGCAGCCATAGAGCCTCAGAGACCCTTCTGCTTCTATCTTCTCTTCCCTCAGGCTCTAGACAGTCACACCTGACTGTTTACCTGGATGCTGAGGATTCAAACTCAGATTTCTCCCGCTTGCGCAGCGAGCACGCTTACTCACTGAACCGTCTTCCCAGCCCCAATTTAAACACTGCCATGCCCCCATCAATCTATATTTGTGTCTGGTCATGAGAGTGAAACATAAATGCAGATGGCATTGGAAGTCCTTACCCGAATCACTGTTGGATGAAGTCAGGCTTTCTTACATGCCAGTTGAAGTCAGCAAATATTCTGGTATTCTTTCACTTTGTCTTTGAGTAGCAACTGAATTTTTATCTCTACCAATGAGGTGAGGTACTACCGTATTGCTTGGTTTAAACCTGTTTTAATATATTTCTATTTTTCTAAAAGCCTTTTTTTTTGTCTTAGTTTTGGAGTTCTCATAGGTCTCTCTTAGAAGAATATAAACTTCATGCTTCTGTTCTGTTATCAGCACTGTGCTGCACATTCAGTAGAAGACTTGCAGATATTTCTTATTCTGATAACTGAATAGTTATGTTAGGTATTATGGTAAAGTGGAATTATTAAGAGTTTTCCCTTTGGTCGGTGTGGTGGTCTGAACATGCTTGGTCCATGGAGTGGTGCTGTGGCCTTGTTGGAATAGGCGTGTCACTGGTAGCAGGCTTTGAGACCCTCCTCCTGAGCATGTGAGAGCCAGTCTTCTAGTGTCCTTCCGATGAAGATGTAGGACTCTCAGCTCCTCCTGCACTTGCCATGCTCCCGTCATGATGACAGTGGGCTGAACCTCTGAACCTGTAAGTCATCCCTAATTAAATGTTGTCCTTGTAAGAGCTGCCTTGGTCATGGTGTCTGTTCACAACAGTAAAACCCTAACTAGGACAGTTGAGTCTTGTATAGTGACATGTTGCCTGTACTTTTAAACCTCGGGGTTTTTTTATTTTTGTTTTTGTTTTGTTTTTTCAAATCTATTAACATTATTATGTGTACTGCTTGCCATGGAAGCTGGGGCCTTGTGTGTGCTGGCCAAGCACTCTACCACAAAGATGCATCCCTGCTTCCAAAATTGCTTCATATAGATAACTTCAGAAGGATTATGTCACTGGAATTTTTGGAGTCAAAGAATGCTAATAAATTCACATTCTGAGGTTTCAAGTATTAACCAGGCTATTGATTCTTGTTAGAAATGTTGGTAAATGGATGAACTAGTCAAGGATTTGTGACTAGTTGTCCATATGTCCTTCAAAATTTTCTTGGTATATGTTTGGCTAAATAGTTGAAACTAAATTTTTTTACTATGATTTTGAATTTGATTTTGCTTGTTGCTTCTATTTTATTTTTCACTGGTCAGAAAAGCTGAGAATTTTTCTGTTTTCTTGTTTTAATTATTGTTTTCATTGTTCTGGAAGGAGGTCACTTTTTCTTCCTGTTATTACTGGCTTTCTTTTTTTGTTTGTTTATTTTTGTCTTTGATTTTTTTTTTTTTTGAGATAGAGTTTCTCTGTGTAGCCCTGGCTACTCTGTAACTCATTCTGTAGACCACCAGGCTGGTGTGTTTCTACTGGCTATTTGAAGAGGTAAAGATTGGTAGATAATTGGGAGAGAAGGTTAAACACAATCACATATTTTGTGCTTTTTAAAGATCTATTTCTTTTATGTCTGTGAGTGTTTTACTTGCATTATATCTGTGTACCACTTATGTGCCTGGTGCCAGTAGAGAACATCAGATCCCCTGGAATTAGACTTATGGATAGTTGTGAGCCACCATATGGTGGTGGGAAAGGAACCAGGGCCTCTGCGCGAGCAGCCAATTAGGTAAGAGCCGTGTCTTCAGCCCCTACTTGGTGTTTCTCACTTTTCCTGTCTACTTATTTTCCAATAAAGAAAACTATACCATAGGTGGTATTTGTGTGAATTATCTTTCATTTTTGTTGCTTTTATTAGTAGAAGCGTCCTTTGCCATGTAATAGCTAAAATGATGACTGCAGTAAAACCTTTATATCTTAATTTGTGGGGGCAAGGTAATGATTTGGCTTTTCTTACTCTCTGTAATGTATTTTAGCATATTAGCCGGAAATGCATGGAAAATGAATACTATATATTTACTTATTTGAATAAAGACGATAGAGCAATTATGTCCAAACACTAGACATGCGTGGATTCTAACATCATGAGCCTTAGTTTCATCTGAGGATTTGTGTGTTAGTATGTTTGCTCATATACCTGTATTCTCTCTTCCTCTTCCCCATTCCATGCCTCCATCACATTCTATGAACTCTGATGTGCTCCTGTCTACTTATTTGATCGTGTAATGTTTGCATCAGAAGGGCAAATGTACACCCAAATGCAAAAAAGATAAGTGGACATCTTCAGCCTGCCTGTTTTTGTAGATTAGCTGTCATAGCATGTGGTAACTACTGTGATAGAATTATGTATCATATTCTGTAAGAGCAATCCATTTTTCTTCATCTGTGAAGGATACAAGCTGTCAGAGAGATCCATTGAGATGGGTTCTGAGGGACAATTAATAATTACTGGTTGTAAGGGGACCAATATGAACCATAGAGTTATTCTGGTAGCCTAAGTAGAGGGATATTTGTGTAAGTCAAGGTCTTGGAGAACACTGAGCTATGTGTAGTTGCATAAAATACATTGTATGCTGTGGTTTGAGGAAAGAGAAACTAAAGAAGTAGTTTGGGGTTCTTAGTGTGGCAGAGTATAACCCAAAAGATAAGAGTGTTGGGCTGTGTTTTTAAGATGGTCGGACCGGCGGAGCAGTTTTAAGCGGAACTTTGTCTATATTTTATGCTCTCAATCAATAGGCTACAGTGAAGCACAATTAAGGGTGGAGGCCAATGAACTAGTTTGAAAGATTTTTGTAAGACACATAACTGTACTAATATAGGGTACATCAATAGCAGGATCTCCAGACCAGGATTGAAAATACTTTCAGTTTAGTGGGTTAGCATACACGTGTAACCCCAGTGAGGCAGGAGGTTTGCCAAAAGTTTGAGGCTGCCATGAACTAAGGGTAGTTCTAGGCCATCTTAGGCTACTCAGTGAAAGCCGTCTCTAAAAAGAAACATAAAAAACAAAAAAGCAAACCAACCACCCAAATAAACACAGCAAAACCCACTAGAAACATCAGCACCACAGCTAAGTTCAGCAGTGGAATCACAGGATAGTTAGTTACTCATGAGGCAGGCACATAAAGGGAGCTAGACCTTGACATTTCTGTGGAGAGGAACTCAAGCCACCAGCTTCAAAAGGAAAAGCAACAGGATTTGAGGGTTTGCAGTGTTTGGTTTGTTGTGACAAAGCTAATGGAGTATTGGATACATTAGGTTCTATGTGGAAGAGAATTGCCTGTGAAAGAAAAGCTTTGAGGGTAGAGTTCATCCTTTTTTTTTCCACTTGAAAACTTAAATGTTATAGTTATCACAAACTATCATTAGAATTTAAATATGTTAGAGGCTAATAACACTAATATTTATTTACAACTTCCTACCAAGTTTAGGTTAAGTGCCAAACATTACTTTCATTATCTCACTTATTTCTCATAGTAGCACAAGTTTAAAAACACACTCCTATCTTGAGTTTCAGGAGAGGATATATTGACCAAGATCATACAAGTAAGTGACGGATATTTAAACTTCGGTCAGTCTAAGTTTAAAACCTAGGCTTTTAGCCATTATGCTATTTGCCTGTCTTGTGGAATGAAAGAGCTGTAATGGATCTAAATACCACATCTAGCCCTGCTCTATAATCAAATATAAGCCATAGCTAAAAATATATAATTAATGTCAAGATTAGCTATCTAATTTCCTTAATAAAAAGCTTAACCAAAAGAGCCATTCATTACTGTGTCCTTGTGGTAGAGTTTCTTTTAAAGTGTGTGTGTGTGTGTGTGTATGTGTGTGTGTACTTACCTCACTATCATGTGACTTGAGTAAATTCTCATTAGTCTAGACCAATCATAATTACCCATTTTCCTTTCTAGTCATGTTTAGACATGGACTCTTCTCTGACCAATAACTGATATATGACTGGGTAAACAGAAGATGAATTTTGATGAACGGTCTTGGGAAACTTCCACTCCCAGTCTAGGTATACACAGTTTGATGAGTGTTTATACTTAAGGGTGCTGTTTGGTAACGCTTTTGATAATTGTTCCAGATAAAAGGAGATGTGGATGGCAGTGAAAATGAGAGGATGGCGAGGTCTTACATCCTTAGTGATCTGCTGTGCTGCCTAATTGCCATATCCTAAAGCTCTTCTGCCTCAGGATCACCTGGATCTTAAGTGAAGTTAAAGGGCTTACCTAGCATCTACATGGTCCTTGGAAAGATACCTTTCATCTTTTCTATTTATTTATTTGTGGATTACATGTATCATGTATACCCTAATTCTGATAGTGATAGTGCTAAACTACTTTCAAATGAATATAATTTATCGGCACTAAATTAAATCTTTGATAAGATGTTAGCAAAAGACTGAGGTCACATTAAGAAAATAGTATGCTGTGATTATGTAGATATAATAACAAGAGTTTAAAAATGGCTTAGTTATAAAAATATTTTAACCCAATATACTTTCTTAATAAAAATGGTCATCTTCATAGCTGATGAAGGCAATAGACCCAAGGTGGGAGATCAAATGGTCATCTTCATAGCTGATGAAGGTAATAGACCCAAGGTGGGAGATCAGATGGTCAGCTTCATAGCTGATGGGGGTGCTTCTGACAAACCTATACTGGCCAAAGGAGCTTTTGAAAGAATAGCTAGAAACCACAGGATACTTCTTAATGTGATAAAATACATTTAACTTGTGCTGAGGAAGTTACTCAGTGGGCGAGCACTTGTTTGGAAGCCTGAGGACCTGAGAGAGAATTCCCAACACCCACATAAGCCAGACATGGCTCCATGCACCTGTGACCCCAGCCCTGGGCAATGGGCTGATTCTGAGAGTTCACCGGCCAACTCTCCTGGCCAAAACTGCAAGCTTTCCTGTGCAGTGTCTCAGGGCAGTAGGACAAAATGTAGAGGAAAAAGATCCTCACTTTCTGTTCTGGCTGCACACACTTTGCTCTGGCCTCCACATGCTCTGTCAAGGTGCATACACCAGACACCGCATGCATTTGTTTGCTCGTTTGTTAACCTGCCTCAGCCCTAAAGCCAGCACATCACTTATAAGGAACCACTGATACATTCTTCCTAAGGTTAGTAATAAACAAGTTGTATAGTTTACACAGTACGTAACATTGCTAGAGGTTAGATCCAATGAGATTTGTTGAAATAAATAGAAATGAAACTACAGATGGTATAATCATGTATCTGAAAACTTGACAGAATCAAAACTACTAGTAACATAAGAATTCAGCAAAAATACATGTACAGTGTAAGCATTTCTGTATTTGAATACTTGTAAGCCATATTTACAAAGTGAGAAAGAGTAGATAAAATACTTCTTACCCGTGACTATTTAAACGCTAATAGAAGAAAAAATCCATAAAAACACGCATAAAAGACAGGTTTGAACAAAAGAATAGATGTGGTTACAATCTCTGATCATAATATTTTAAAAGTTACTATTGAATCTCCTTTCAGTTTAATCACAGATTTTATTACATTTTATCTGTGAGGTTTTGTAGAATTGGCCATTAGGCTTTATTGTAAAAAGCAGTGATTCTAAGCTGTTCTTTGTTTGGGTAACATCCTAATTTTGAAAGGTTAATCTTTAAATGTTTCTTGGCTTTGCAAAATACCAGGTTTCACCATGACATTTGCATGAGTGCATATCCTTTTTTTCTCTCCTCTTCCCTTAATAGTCCTATTAATTAATAAATATCCACATTTATATGTTTCTTTATTCAGCAGTGTTGGGGAAGGAACCTGGGGCTTTAGACAGGCCAGGTAAATACTTAACTACTGACCCATATTCCCACCCACCTTTTGCTTCCTGTTTGAGACAATATCTCACCAAGTTCCCAAGACTAACCTTAAACTCTACAGCTTAGGTGGGTAGTAAACTTGCAATCCTCCTGCCTCAGTTGATGATGATGATTACAACAACAGTGATGACGACCAGATGATGACAACGACAGCCTTGTGCCACAGGCCCAGCATTAATAGTTTCTACTTACATATCACCCAATATACATACTTACGTTTTAAAAAAAAAATCTAAACTCGGTGTATAAGAGAAACTTCGGTACTGTCTTACTGCACGCAGCTTGCTCATCTCCAGTTCTGTCCATTTCCTGTCAATGATAAGACTTCTTTTTTGTGGCTGAGTCACACTCCACTGTGCATATACATTCTATATTGACCTTGAGCGCTGATTTGCTGATAACCATCTAGGCTGATAACCTACGTTGTCTTATCCTGAATGGCATTTCAATAAACAGGGGCACATACCTATCTCTAGGACATGCTGACTTAGATTCTTGTGGGCATATACCCGAGATTAGAATAGCCATAGTGATTTTATCAATGGCTGTGCTACACTAGCATGCATACTAATAATGCATAAGCCTCACCCCCTCCTTAACTTGTTGATGGTGATAGCCATTCCGAAGTGGGTTGGAATGCCAATGTAGTTTTGATATGTATTTCCCTGGTGTCTAAGGATGGTGAGCTATTTTTACTTCTTGTGGGAACTCTGTTCAATTTTTGGACCATTTACTACCTTTATGATGTGGAGTTTTTGATGTTTAGATTTTTGAATTCTTAGTTATTTCAAAGACCAATCCCCTGTCCACTGAATGCCATGGAATTTTATTACTAGTATGAGATCATCTGGAACATTTTTTCTATCTGTTAAGAGGACTGGCAGAATTTGAGACAATGATTGCCCCATCATCTTGGGTCCTGAGGTGAGAGGATGTGGAGTTGAGTTCGTGCTGCCCTGTATTGGAAGCTGCTGAGAGTTCAAGGATCTGATTGGATAAACATTACTTGAAGCCTATGTGACTCCCCTCTATTGATGCCACCTTTCTGTCAGAACAGTTTTAATTTGTAAACAAAATTAATTCAGCAGAAATCTCCCTGAGAATACCAAAGATTTTACAACATTTTTTTTTTTTTTTTTTTTTTTTTTTTTTTTTGCTATTGGATTTAGAGAAATTAAAAGTCAGCCCAATTCAGGAAAACATTAACATAAGAATTTTCATAATTTATGTTAACTTTGAAATACGTTATTGCAACTTTTAAGCTCATTTTCAAAGACATAAAAACAACCATGTCTTTGTTTGTTAATGTAATTGCAGCAATTCTGACATTATAAAATCCATTATAAAACTGGGTAAAAATTTCAGTTTAGTAATCATGTGGGGAACCTTAGTGTTTCCTTTGTATTTTAATATCCAAAATTTCAAGTTATTCTTATGTAAATTTCAAAATTAGCAGAATGCTATTAAAAAATCAGTTACTAAAGCATCTCTTAATTTGACAGTAATCCAGCATATTTTTAAAATTTAATTCAGAAACCTTAATTTTTCTACAGATTTTTTATGATAGTTTGACATTATGACTGATACTGAATGAGCAAAATTTATTACATAAATAAATATACAGACCAATATATTATTAAGATTATCGCTTACTGGTAGTAAATTAGATTTCCACACTAAATGATTCCTGTTTATCTAGGCAATAAAATTAAACTATTAAATTCAGTGCAACTTGTACTGTAAATAAACTATTAGCAACGAGCATAACTGTGAGAGCTGGTTATATGAATTATTCACTGCAAACTTATTATCTCTGTGTCATTAGCATGTAAGATAATGAACCTAATTACCGTGGCTTTAAACTCAGGGGAGTTAGCAATTTATGTGTAGAACTTTCAGGGCTGTGGCTACACCCACAAGAATATTCAGAGAACTGCAGACAAATCTTTTATTTCTCACTTGCTTATTAGTTGAGATTTTTTAGGATTAATGGCATTTTTAGATAGCCTTTTAAATAATAACAATAATAATAATAATAATAATAATAATAGTTTATGTGTATGTGTGTCCTTCTGCGTTCATGCATGCGCACGTGTGTTAGGGGCATGTGTGAGCAGGTCAGAAGATGACTTTGGCGAGATCTTTCTCTCTTTCTCCTTTATTTAATAATTTATTCGAAGTTGCCCTGAATTCAATAGTTCCAGAGATTGAACTCATGTCGAGAGGCTTGTGCTTTAAGTGCCTTTACCTACTGGTCCATCTTTCCCACTGGTGAATACCTTCTTAAAGGTGTTATGAGAAATATTCAAAGTGCATTCAGAAATATTCAAAGTGCATTTAAAGTTCATGCCTTTCGGGTTCACTTAGTGTTGTATGTAAGCAAGGTATTAAGGTGTATATATGCCTTCCTTCACACAAGTTAGCATTACCAATATTTCCATAAATAGTATAATTACTTGAAACCTCCAGGCTAAAAGGTTAATAATCAATTTTCTCCTCTAAAAGGATTTAGGCTAAAATGATTTGCTTTTGTAGAACTTGGTATTAGCACATAGTCCTTTCTAAGCTTCGATTTCATGTTTCTGATCTTAATTTGAGGTTTTGATGAACTCCTTGTGTCTATTTTCTCTTATAGTATAAATTATCTGTAATAAGCTCTCCTAATTAAAGTTGATAAATCTACAACTGCCTCAATTATACACTAATCAATTATACACTAATTTAATTCTACTTAGCAGGATACAGTATGTCATTAATCGGTTTCAGACTTAATACAACAGATTTAGAAGTAATCAAAATTTGAAGCATGCTATTAGCAGGGAAAAATGAGGAGTTGTAATGTCTAGCAAGTCACATGTTGGTTCTTATAAACTAAGATAACTTGTTTAAAAGGAGAAAGTGTATTGCTGCTGTTTATCTTATTGCTTATTGTTTTAGGTAAAAGAGTTCGTTTGGCTTTTTTTTTTCTCTTTAAAGCTTTTATCTTTTTTAAAAAAGACTTATTTTATTTTATCTGTATGAGTACTTTGCCTGCACACATGTGTGTGTGTCATATGTGTGCCTGGTGCTCACTGAGGTCTGAAAAGGATGTCAGTTACATCACCTGGCACTAGAGTTAGGGCTGGTTGTGAGCCACCATGTGGGTGCTGGGAATTGAACCAGGGTCTTCTGTAAGAGGCATCAAGTGACTTCACCAGCCCCAGCTCACATTTGGATCTAGTTTTAGTCATGTGCATGTGTGTCCGTATGTGCATGTGGACAAAGGTGACCTCCTCAGAAGAGCATCAGATTCTCCTGGAGCTGGAGGGACAGGCAGGTGTGTGCTGCATGATGGAGATGTAGCCCTCTCGGCCTTTTACAGAGTGGGTCTTCGTAGTCCAGGCTGGGCTTCAGTTTACTATGTAGCTCAGGTTTGCCTCCAATTCATCATCCTTCGTCACCTTCAGAAGGCTTGGACTCAGGCTTGCGCCCCCATTCCAAACAGTACAGGAGTATGGTCTATGTCTTTTCCTTGCTTCCTCCTCCTCCTCCTCCTCTTCCTCCTCCTCCTGCTCCCTCCTCTTCCTCCTCCTCCTGCTCCCTCCTCTTCCTCCTCCTCCTCCTGCTCCCTCATCTTCCTCCTCCTCCTCCTCCTGCTCCCTCCTCTTCCTCCTCCTCCTGCTCCCTCCTCTTCTTCCTCTTCCTCCTCCTCTTCCTCTTCCTCCTCTTCTTCCTCCTCCTCCTTCTCCTCTTCCTCCTCTTCCTCTTCCTCCTCTTCCTCCTCTTCTTCCTCTTCCTCCTCTTCCTCCTCTTCTTCCTCCTCCTCCTCCTCTTCCTCCTCCTCCTGCTCCTCCTCCTCCTCTTCCTCCTCCTCCTCCTCTTCTTCCTCCTCCTCCTCTTCCTCCTCCTCCTCGTGTTCTCATTCCTCTTGTTCTATCTCTTCTTAATCTTGTTTTTCTTCTTGTTCTTGTCATCCTTCTTCCTCTTCCTTTTCCTCATCTTCTCTGCTCTCCCTCTTCTTCTTTAGTTAAATCTCTAAAAAAAAGTTTTTTTTAGAGTAGCTGGAGAGATGGCTCAGTATTAAAGACTATTTCCTGCTCTTGCAGAGGACTGTACTTGGTTCCCAGGAACCGCAGTACGTGGCTCGCCTGTGACTCCAGTGCCAGAGATGCCCCCTGGTCTCCTATGGCTGTGGTACTCAGGTGGTACATATCAACCCGTGCAGGACTACACACATTCACATAAATACAAACACACAAATCTTAGCTGTTCCAGGTGGTGCATACTTTTAATCCTCACATGCAGAGGCAGATGTGAGTGAGTCTCTTTTGAGGCTGAGTTGCAGACTAGCTAGTGGTATGTATGGTGAGACCTGGCCTTTTATATAAGTAAACATAAGTTCGACACAGTGTTTCATACAGGCACTGTTGGCTCCAAATTCCTTATGTAGGGTCATGAACTTGAGCTTGATCCTTCCACTTCTGTCTGTGGCTGTTTCCATTCAGCCTACATACTGAGTTAGAGCTCTGATACACCCCATTCCCTTCCACCTCTGTCTATGGCCGTTTCCATTCAGCCTACATACTGAGTTATACTTCTGCTACACTCCATTCCCTTACATTTTCATCATTAATTTCTTTAATTTTCCTTTCATTTCCTTTCTCTGCTTTCCATTCCTGTCCTTTCTTTTTTTCCTTTCCTTTTCAAGACAGGGTTTTCCTATGCAATAGCCATGGCTATTCTGGGCTTGCTTAGTAGACCAGACTGGCCACAAACTTTTAGAGATCCACCTGCCTCTGCCTCCCAAGTGCTGGGATTATAGGGCTGTACCACCACAAGCGGCCATAATCGTTAAGTTCTTCCATTACTAAATGATTTTCTATTATGTGGCTATGTATCATGCATACTATCACATAGATGTATCTAAGATCATTTTTATGACAGTTATAATGGTTTTCAATATATAATTCATTGTTTTAAAAACATTTTTTCATTCATACCATATATTAGTAGTTTTGAACTGAATTCAAAGTCTAGAGTTTGAGTCTGAATATTACACATTTTGAACATCTGTACAGATTTATTTTATTTAAGGCTTGGGCCTAAGAAGTGGTATTTGTATATAACTAATTTGTTCGTCTCTAGTGTACTGATCTCAGTTCTTTCCCCTTTTCCTCCTTTTGTATGTGCGGACTTTAAGGGATGTGAGCAGCATGTTACAAACTTGATGTAGTATTTCTATTATTCCTCTGCTCACTCAAGTCATCACTTCAACTCGAGTTTCCTCACTCTTTCTTTCTGTACACTCACATTGTTAGTGATGCTCTTACCTAGCTTCGCTCCTAGTACCTCAGTGTCTCTCAGTATGTTTTGGTAAGAATGTTCTCAGGGGGAAAGTTTTGGTTTTGGAGATTATTAAGTTTATTATGCTTTTTTGAGGAAATCAGCTTTAGTAACAGGTTTCTGGGAATCCCGTGAGTTCTTGATCCATTATATCTCAGGACAACCCGTCGAAGTGTGATGGGAATGTGTGCTTGCAGCTAGAAACCTAAGGACCAGAGCCTACTTTCCCCTGAGAACAAGCAGTCCTGTCCATAAGTCTCTGCCCACAGAGCAGCCGCTCAGAAGCGGTTCTGTCCTGTCCTCAGGGCCGTCTGTCTATGAAACTGTGCCCTACTTCTTCCTTCTCCTGTGGTCTGCGGTAGGTGAGCCTGGCTCACACCACTCTCTTATCTACCCTTCCCTATACTTTCCCTGGCTTTACTCACTAGTTTTGTTCCTAAATTCATTACTGTTTGATTTCAAGTAATACAAAGAAGCATATTTCATGCTTTCTCAGTTGTGTTCCTTGCCTGGTGTTTTCTCATTTTCTATTAATTTCCATATTATCAAGCTCTATAATGCTAAGAGCTCTTTTTACATGAAGCAGTTTTTACAACTGAATAAAACTTAGTTCATAGTACAAAAGCTTTGCAATGCATTTTTCAGCTATGCTGAAGGCTAGAACCTTAGTAATGGTTTTTCCTATGTACATCTCTTACTCTTTTGTTCTGCTTTAACCAAACCTCGTTTGTTTGTAGCTGGCTTTAAAACTCTTCTTTGTTCTGTTTTTGTTGAATAATTTGCTTATTCACTATTTTTCTTATTTATTCATACTTTTTAGTTAATTCTAACATCGGAGGTAGAGGTGGGAGGATCTAGCATGCAGGGTCACCCTTGGCTAACTACAGATGTCAAGGCTAGCCTGGGCTACACAAGATCCTATTTCAGCCTTTCTCCCTAAAAAAGACTTCATATTGTTTTCACAGTAGCTTAGTATTTCACTTGGGTATGGAATTTGAGGTTGAAATAGTTTTCTCAGCTGTCCTATTCTGGCAACCAGTGCTTATTGTGAGAAATGGGACGCCTTAATGATTTCTATTCCTCTGTTGAGAATTATTTTTGTTTGAACTCTTAAAATCTTCTCTTTCTGCCCACTATTCTGTAATTTCTTTTAAATTGAATTTTGTTTTATATGTATGAATATTTTCCTCTGTGCATGCCTCTGCTACCACATGCATGCCTAGTGAGTCACATCTCTTGGAACTGGAGTTATAGCTGGTTCTGGGCTGCCACCTGGGTGCTGTGAGACAAGCCTGGGTCCTCTGGAGTAATCGCCAGTGCTTGTAGCCTCTGCGTCCTCTCTCCAGCCTTAAGCATTCTGTATTTCTTGATGTGATTTTTTTTTTTTTATCCCACTATGAATTTCTTTTCATTATGCTGAGCGTGTAATGGGCCATTATGACAGGCTTAAAATGTCCTTTCTGACATTTTTTTATCATACAATTTTTGGTAATTTCTTTCTGTCATGTTCTCTAGAGCTATGAATTACTTTATAGTTTCCTGGCACTTAGAGGTCTTCTGATTTTTCCACTATAAAAATACATTTATAATATTTTTATATTTTTTTACAAAATTTTGCCACCTTTTCAATAACATATGGCTTCATGACCTAGCACTTAAACTTTCAGTTGTAAGCTGTCTTCTGAAATTTGTATTAACTACTCGCTGTAGGTGGCTGTAGTAATTTGTTGGCATGCACATACAAGTATACATGCACGCTTGCGCCGACTCTTGCTTGCCCGTTTATGTCCATCTGGAGGGCAGAAGTTGGTATTTTTAAAGCTTTGTTTTTATTGTCTTTAAATTATGTGTACATGTGGGTATGCCCACCTGAGTGCAGTGGCTTTGGAGGACCCTGTCATCTGACCCTGCGCTTGTGTTATAGACAATGAGGGCTCTCAGAACTGACGTGGCATCTCTTTAGAAGAACAGCAAGAGCTGATAATGGCTGAAACATCTTTCTAGTCCCCAAAGACTGATACTTTAAAGTTTCATTTAGTGTAGGAGTGCCAAGATTACTGTGGTATCCGGTGGCATCCAGCTTTTCCTGGGCTCCCAGGGACGTGCCTGAGGTCATCAGACTCCCCGGGCTAGCACTTCTGCCCACTCAGCCATCTTCCTGGCCCTCCGCCTTCCGTCTTCAGACAGGCTCCCACACAGAAAAAGGGCTCACTGTTTTATGTAGCCTGGCTGGCCAGCAAGCAGTAGGCTCCAGCTGCCTCCTCACCCCATCACTCCCGGACACCTGAGGCTTCTGAGAGCTCACTGACTTGGGTAACCACCGGTCCTGTGTCTCCCCCTCAGCTCTTGTGCCTCTTCTCACTCAAGCGCTTGGGATCTGAACTCAGGTCATGGTGCTTATAGAGCACCCCCCTTACCAGCTGCGCCATCTCCTGATCCTCTGAGCACCAGACCTTTTTAAAAAAGTTTGATCGGATTTTCCCTTGGAGTATTTTCACTGGTATATGTGGGTGTACTACCTGTGTTTAGTCCCCGGCACCCAAGTCAGGCAACTCAAAACTGTTTGTAACTCTTGCACCTGGGGATTCTTGCCCTCTTCTGACCTCCAAGAAACCCAGGAAGACAGACATACATATAGAAAAATAGAATAAATCCAAACAAAAATTTTAATGGAGAAATCTTAAAAATGAAGTAAACAAGTCCTAAACTCACCGAGCAAATGTTGATAAAAGTATGGCTGAAGGAGCCCTGGGATGCTGCTCATGTGTAGAACTGAATTAGAATCAACGCCTTTTTGCATGCTGGGGAATCCTCTGGATATATGCCCAGGATAGCAGGGTCCTCCGGAAGTGATGTGCCCAGTTTTCTTAGGAACCACCAGACTGATTTCCAGAGTGGTTGTACCATCTTACAATCCCACCAGCAGTGAAGGAGTGTTCCTCTTTCTCCACATCCTTGCCAACACCTGCTGTCTCCTGAGTTTTTAACCTTAGCTGTTCTGACTGGTGTGAGGTGAAATCTCAGGGTTGTTTTGATTTGCATTTCCCTAATGGCTAATGATGTTGAGCATTTCTTAAGGTGCTTCTCGGCCATCCGAATTTCTTCAGGTGAAAATTCTTTGTTTAGCCCCAGAGGATTCCCCAGCATGCAATAAGGACACATGCTCCACTATGTTCATAGAAGCCTTATTTATAATAGCCAGAAGCTGGAAAGAACCCAGATATCCTTCAGTGGAGGAATGGATACAGAAAATGTGGTATATATTCACAATGGAGTACTATTCAGCAATTAAAAACAATGAATTCATGAATTTTTTAGGCAAATGGATGGAACTGGAAAATATCATCCTAAGTGAGGTAACGCAATCACAAAAGAATACACATGGAATGCAATCATTGATAAGTGGATATTAATTAGCCCTGAAGGTCTGAATACTGAAGATACAATTAGTATATCAAATGATTCCCATGACGAAGGAAGAAGAGGGCCCTAATCCTGGAAAGGCTTGATCCAGCATTGTAGGGGAGTACCAGGACAGAGAAAAGGGAGGGGGAAAGATAGGAGAATGGATGGAGAGAAGAGGACTTATGGCACATATGGTGTGGGGCAGGGGACTGGGAAAGGAGAAAGCTTTTAGAATGTAAACAAAGAATATGGAAAATAAATATTAAAAAAAAGAAAAAAGAATCAACGCCTTTTGGAAGAATTACTGAAGACAGAGCAACAATGGGAGGACACTGGCCTGCGTTCTTCAGCAGCAAAAGGAATTTGAAGATGGCATCAAATGCTAGTGCGGGACACTAGGTGGCACCCTTAGCTTACACTCCGGTGCTGGAGGCTGCTGAGTAGTTTCAGTGTCTTAAGTCAATTGTCTTTTATTGAGTGTATTTCAAGATAATATTGTAGTTCTTTTTTTTCCTCCTTCAATGATGATTTTGAAAAATTTCACTTATATTTTTGTTTTAAAACAGTTTCTCTCCCAAATAAACTATATTATAAAAGTCACAATCAGTTCTTTTATAATTTTTAAATGAAAGACCTTGTAAACCATATTTCTATTTAGAATCATTTCAAGCAGATTTTGAAGTGGTTTAGTCACATGGAATAAACCACTATGCACAAAAACTGGCAGATACGTGTAATCCCAGCGTTAGGTTATCCACATGTCACCTTATCCCAGGTTATGTAGAAGTCTATTTTTTTTTCTAATGCCAGGTCAGTCTATAATTTCATTCATCTTCTTGAAATACTAAAAATAATTCCCTGGCTCTGTCTTTTATTTTAAGATTCCAGGTTTGGAATGATTAAATGTTTTAACCTCTGAAGTTGATTTGTCCCATTAAATTTTTATTGGTGGTGTATTGTATAAGTGACAAAAACCGTATCTCAAAAGTTGTTAAACAAGTGCAAATTTAATAAAAAGATCCTGGTATGGCATTAGGTAAAGTATAACTCAGTGGGGCAAATAATATTATTTAGAGTCATTTCAACTATTTGTTGTCCTTGGTGTCAGTCTGTTTGCAAAAGAGAGCGGTTACCATCAGTCGATGGCTTATATTTTTATTCTTCTGCATCTGTCTTAGTGGCTCCAAATTCAGTGTGCTGATGATGTCAGAGTGGGCCTGCTCTGACTGGCCTTGATCCCAGACCTAGTCCCACAGTAGAAGATGGAGTTTGTGTCAGAAACTTACTGATCAAGACTGTTTAGGTGAGCTGTGCAGGCACAGTGGCCCATGATTGTAATCCCAGCACTAGCTTATTTGAGGCAGAGGACCAAGAGTCCATGTTCAACCTGCCTCCAGTGTAAAACTTTATAAATAATAATACAGTAGAGCGTTACAGTGATGGAGTCTGTCAGACAGTCTTGGATATTGTTAGGAGAATAAAGACTGTTTAGAGAGTTGGAGAGGTGGCTCAGAGTTAAGAGCAACTGGCTATTCTTCCATAGCACCAAGGCTCGATTCCTAGCACCCAAATGGTGTCCCACAACAACCTGTAACTCTAGTTCCAGGATATCTGACACCCACTTCTGACCAGAGAGGAAAGCAGGCAAGCAAGAGGTACCCAGACATATGTGCACGTAAAATACTGAACACGGGAGTGGGGCATGGGGAGAATGGTTAGAAAAGTACATTCTTTTCTATGAAGGCCACCTTCACACTATATTCATTTTGTCAGTTCTCCTTCACTAGAATTACGTATCTCAGCCTCATGTCTGTTACACTAGTTATGACAGCTAACTGGCTGTCATCAACATGTTGATGAGGCCATGTTCTCATCAACAGAATTAGGGCTGTAACATTGTTGATCTAGTTCCTGTAAACGTAAAATAATGCAGACAACCAGGTGACCTACGCCTAGCGTTTCAGATGTTTCATAAGTAAGGTTGTGAGTCGGATACATTAGGATTTTTATCAGCCCTTGTAATACATTTCAGATTAGTTTATGTGTCCTGAATATCATAAATGTACATTTATAGTCACCAATCTTAATTGGATTTGACGTACTGATGACTGTGTTCACAGCCTGAGAAGACAGTTGATACATCCTGTCCTTCTCAGGGCTCACCTTCATTTGTATGCTGAGATGCATAAGTTTCTGCAAGGGTTTTGTAATTAATCTATGTTGGAAAATATAAATTATCTTTAAAGACTAGCAATAAATATAGTGAAATTATGATAAATGATTTTATTGTTTGGGGAAATAATATAAACTGTTTTATGTGTTTGAAGAATACAAGTTGGCAGCAAGGGAAAGAAATGAGTGATTAAGTATTGCTTAAAGTTGTTTTTTAATTAAAGTTTCATTGCTCTGTACAGTATCCAGAAATGCATTTTAAATGTAACATTAATTTTTCACTTACCATTCATCTTTATTATAATATATTGCTTATATTTATCATAATTTTTTCCCCTACCGACTGTAAGGCTTTTGTGATTCATTTAGGTTAACTGGTAGTGTTAAGAGCTTCCATGATGGCTTTTAAAGTGTTTCAACATTATAGATTTAGCAATACACAATTTCAATATCTAACGATACAATGACACTCTTGACAGTGATGGAAAATTGTAGCCGCCCGCGGCCACATGTGAACTGGATACCTGGAAGAGAATTCTGGGGATAAACGGGAAGGGGATGAAAGAGAAATGAGTCAAGACAACAGTTGCCAATAGAGACTGACTTTACTATTATTTAGCCAAAATATATAGTCTTTAGAAAACAACCCTGCCCCCCAAATGGCCGCGAATTCCTTGGTTCTTCTTCTCAGCGGGTTGCCTGCTTCCAGTCAAGCAGGTTTCTGCTGGTCTCCAGGTGAGACTGCCCTGAGGCAGCCTTGGTTGTTAAGGTGAAAGCGGCTGTATTGTTCCCAAAGGAACAAGGGCTGGAGATAACACCAGGGGAAGGGTGGAGTCTGCTGGCCATCTGTGTCACAGCTTGAATAGGATGGGCTGAGAAGTCCAGCTAAATGCTGTGGGGGAAGGGACAGAAAATGTTTTCATTACAACCGTGTTGCTAGAACCTCCTTGTTCAACACACAACATAGTTTAGTTAGTTATAAGTTATGTTATACTCGTATCGTTCATTCAAAACCCAGAAGTGTCAGTACAAACTATTATTTTATTATTTTTTGCCATATTACACTTTTTAGACATAAATAATACCACGAAAGACCAAATAGTATAAACAGACATGGCTGCTTATTTATTGTTTGTTATTCTGTGTGGTATATATTCTAGTTGTGATTGATTTTTGATTGTTATTTTACACTGGTATGAAGCTGTACTATATGAAATACTAATAAGGAGATATATCATTCCCTAGTAATTAAAAGCAGAGAAGATGTTTTAAATATTATAAGTGAAAATTGATTTCATCAGTAATAGGGACCATTTTTAATACAAAAATGTTTAAACACATGAAAATAGTATACCTGGTTTTAAATAAGGTGTTGCTTAGTGAGTTATAGCTGTTGACCTTTATATCAGAAATTAAAAGGAGGTAGTCATTATAGTCCATTCATTGAAGACAGCTGTAATAAACTCACTTTAAGCATAAGAATGTACTTCTGAAAACTTATAAAAGGAAAAGTAATATTGCTTGAATACCAGTGCAAATATCTTTAATGTCTGACATAGAGGTCTGCTGGATCCTCATGTGCTACTGAATTCAATCTGTGACTTTGATTGTTTTCATTGAAGTGTATGAATGAAATAAAGCTTCAGTGAGATATGTTTCAATCAGAACTAACAACATGAAGAGTAGATGTACTGAGAACAACCAGAATTCATACATGAAAACACACTTAAAAACTATAAAAGAAAACAAAACCCCCTTCAGACGTATAAGCACATTGCACCCATTCCCATTTGCTACTAGAGTGACGTCATTACATACATATTATCTAGTCTCTGAAAAACTTTTATTATATACTTGATAAAAGTAAAATTGGGCAAGTGCTGGTGGTACACACCTTTAGTCCCAGCATTGAGGGAGCAGATGCAGGCAGAGCTCTGAGTTCAAGGGCTAGTTCTAGGACAGCTAGGGCTGCACAGAGAAATCCTGTCTCGAAAAAATTAATTAATTAGTTACTTAATTAATTAACTAATAGGCTGCAGAGATGGTTCATCAGTTAAGAGTCCTTGTTCTTTCAGAGGATGTAGCTTCAACTTTTAGCACCCCCATTACTGCTCACAACCATCTATAGTTCTAGGCCCTTTTCTGAACTCTTTGGGCACCAGGCACACATGCGGTACACAGATATAAATGCAGGCAAAGCACTCTTGTACATGAAGTAAAATAAATAAAATCTTAAAAGAATTAAAATATAGTTGTAAAAGGCAAATCACTTTGTCTTTGGGTTTCCTGAAAGAGTTGTAGGGAAGCTGATGAAATGCTGGCCTGGGTCTGGGTGTCAGTAACAGACTTCAACTGGATGTAATGATGCATGTCTGTAATCCCACGATCCTGGAGACTCAGGAGGGTCATGGATGCAAAGCTTCCTCGGCCAGATAGTAAGGACCTGAACTTAAAAGAAAGGGCTGGAGGGGGACACAGAAACAAGCCTGGGTCTGAGTGTTCAAAGGCTACATCAACATGGAGACTCCGATGATCAGGCTTGTCAAGGGGGAAGGTAGTACTTGAGGCTTCCGTCTCTGTAAATGAGGTCATGTTCATAATGGTGGCCATGAAACAGAAATAGAACTCCCAGTTAAACGTTTCTAAAGGCACCTGTGCAGAGATCTGCTACAGGACAGTTATTTCTCAAGGTCAGTTTTATTTCTTATTTATTTATTTATTCATTTATTTATTTTGTTTTTTCGTGACAGGGTTTCTCTGTCTAGCTCTGGCTGTCCTGGAACTCACTCTGTAGACCAGGCTGGCCTTGAACACAGAAATCTGCCTGCCTCTGCTTCCCAGAGTGCTGGGATTACAGGCATGCACCACCACTACCTAGCTCAAGATCAATTTTTAAGTGTAGAAAAATTGGAGTATTTTAGAAGACCCATGGCTTGTGTGAGGCAGGAGCAGGGTAAAAGTGTAGTCTTCTGTTTGGCAGTGATGTGCAGAGGAACACAGACTGAACCTCCCTAGGAGTACAGGCTTCTATCCGAAGGGCATTCCCATTCATGTGTCGTTTATTTATCTTAATATCAACTTGCACAGGTTTTGATACCTCCAAATTGGCAGTTGTTTAAGGAGGCCTGGAAATGGAACAGGCCCCCGTTAGTATTTGGCAGTAAGTAAATGTTGGAAATTTTATTTCTAACACTATTGATTAAGCACTTAATCCATTTATGTTTTCATGTTTTGAAATTCAGAGCATATCTATTCCACATTTTTATTTCTATACATTTTAATACAAGTTTTGGTTCTAAACACATATTTTTTTTCTAGTAGTGTTTATCAAAATTACAATTATTTGGTATGAGAAAGCACTCTTCGTTTTCATATTAGCTTGAACTTCCCATTGATATCAAGCTAGTAAATACTTGTTTTGTGAATGTAAACCAACGGCATTCTAAATTCATTGATACTAAATCATTTGCAGGGATTTAACATGTTGAGAAACCTTAATTATTCTGAATGTTCTTATGTTATGATGTGGAGATGATTTGTTTACTGTCTTTAATGTGACTAAGTCAAAATATAAGTAGTTATTTGCATAAAGGGGAAATGTTGCTAATAATTTTTGCTTTGCTGAATGTTATATACAATGTTAATTTTCCTCGTAGGAGATATGAAGATGTTTTCACTCATTTGTATAGCATTATAACTGTCTAATTTTATGATCTCTCTAGTGGTCGTATTTTACTGTTCCTTTTTTAATAGTTGAAAGTCTTATGTATTTGGTTTCTGTTGGTTTGATGTAATGTCTTATGTCAGTTTGCTGTTGATTATCTTGCCAGTTGTCGTGCACACACTTGCTTATCCATGCACAGTCTGGTTCTCGGTATACAAAAAGCTTTGGCCAGTTGGCTTGGTCTTTGCAGAGTGTGTGTGCTGAAGCCTACTAACAGTCTATAGTAACCTCTTGCAGGGTTTTTACTGTGTTCATCTTCTCTGCTGTGAATGCTGGGGTGTTCCCTCTAAACAAGCACTTAGTACCTGAAAAAAAAAATAGAGCAAAAGGTAGCTGTGGATGTGGCTCCACTGCAGAAAGCGCCCCTCGTATGTGTAAGATATTGCAGAAAAACAAGAAAAGGGGGGAAAGTACGGTTATAATAGAGGAGAGTGTATGTTTGTCTGTGTGTCTATGTGTCTGTGTTTTGTACACGCCAGGCCAAGACTTTTAAAATTGTTTTAATTTTTATTTTTGTGCATGACTCAGGGATTTTCGAGTCAGTGTGGTAAACTTGAAGGCGTACAGCCCAGATCTTCCTGTAAGAACTGCAGCCCAGTCCTGCAGATTCCGGTCATGAGAATGGTTCCAGATGCCAGTGATGTCAGAGTTGGTCTTAGCCAATTGCCCAGGGTAGCTCTCTCTGTTATATTCCTTGCATTTTCATCAAATGTGGGTAACTGCGGCAGCTTTCTCCGCATACCTTTCTTAGGGGTTGGTTCCTAGGAACACCTCGTACCTCAACAGACAGTATCTGTGTTCAGAAAATTCACTTGTAACCTGGAGTTCCCATTGTTCCTGGACTTCCTGTAAAATAGCGTATACACATCTTATGGGTAGACAATTTTGAACAGGCACCTCCTAGTTTTATGCCATATATCAATGTTTCAGCCATGACGGGCTGTGGGTGTTTTGACAGAGACACATAATGCGATGGAACTGTCAGGGTCCTGCTGCCTAGAGACTGCCTAGCTGAAGAGATGGGAGGAAAAGGTGGAGAAAGAGAAGGAGCTCCTTCCCCGCACACACGTCACCACCACCAAAAAGAGAAAAAGTTACTGTAAAGAGTTTAGCAGAAGCCTTTACAGGCCTCAACAGTCACTTTGAAGGCAGGAAATAGACCCAAGTATTGGAAGATCTTCATTAATAGAGAGGGGTGCTCTGGGACACTCTTTGTTACCAAGTAGGAAGAAGAGCAAACTCCTCTGTGCATATTCTCAGGAGCTTCAGTTAGGATGCTTAGCAGACTCAGAGGTGAGCTTTGTCACCACCGGGAAATAAAGCCTTTTGCCCACGGCTCGCCTTGTCCCATAGCGGTCAGTGGTTTTTGTGATCTTGACTCCCAGTTGACCTTGGCTGACTTGTGTTTGCTACAACTTTATCTTTAATTTATTTTTTTTTTTTTTGAAGGGTTGAGAAGTGGAGACCTTGAATTTTTGGTCCTCCTGCCTCAGCTCTATGAGTGGTGGCTTTATGGAGATGTGCTTCTGTGTCTGGTTTATGCTGGTTCTCAGATCGTCAATCCTAGGGTCTCAAGAAAGCACCCTGCAAACTATCTTCACCCCCATCTCACAAGAAATTTAAAATAGAAAAATGCTCATGAAATAAGGTCAGAAGGAAAGAAAATATTTTGTATACAGCAGTACAGTATATTTTGTGTCTTAAGTTATTACAAAGAAGACAATTAAGTATGAAAGTTGATAGCAATCTAAATGCTATTAAAAGAATAAATTGGGCTAGAACGCTGGTAAGGCTGTTGCCACAAAGCCTGACTCCTGGGTTCGATTACAGGGACTCACATGGGAGAAGCAGAAAGCCACATTCCACAAGCTGTCTTCCGACCTCCATCCTTGTGCTGTAATATTTGCATGTAACACACACACACACACACATACACACACGCACACACACACACTAAAAATTAAAATAAAGGCTTTTGTAACATAGTGGATGGAGTTCAGCAGTTCTAAAACACAGTGACTCTCACTCAACACTCACTCACTGTCTCTCCCAGAGTAACTTCCAGTTACACCAGTTGCATGCTCCACTGGTGAGGAGGGCACCATTTTTTGTCTTTTGTATTGCATTTTTATGGTACCTTTTTCTATAAATACCTACAGTTGTGTTATAGTATAAGATGTTACACATGACTGGTCTGGGAGCAGATAGCCATTGCATGCAGGCCGTTCCTTCTGGTTCGTATGTGCACACTCTAGTGTTGCATAATGACAAACTCTCCTTATGTGTCTTTATAAATACATCCCCGTCATGAAGCCGCACATGAGTCCTCTGAACCTCTAATTTTTTGGTCAACATCAAAGCAAAAGTGTTAACATGGGAACATTCCTCAGCACCACAGCAGTTAACACCCTGGCAAAAGGCTCTGAAGCTGATTCCCATATACCACTGCATCGGTTCTTGGAGACTTGAGCAAAATTGTTGCCCATTTTAACTGTAAAGATGGCAGCTGTGTGGTATTGAATGGAACAAGAGATCAAAGGTTAGAGCTGAGAATCCGGCATCACAGAGAAGCTGTGCGATATCTTGTTTTGTAGGTTGGATTTGAGGACATAGAATCTGTATCAGTCTGGTCTCAGTGTAGCTTGAAATGTACTTGCTATGGGGAACTTATTAGTTTCCTATTGCAGCCATAACAGATCCCCAGGACTTAGAGCTCTATCTCATGAACCTTTTAGATCTCCGTCTTCTCTTGAACCCACAGCTCCGTGGTTCAGAAGTGTAATACAGTTTCTCCATGAGCGGTGTCTGCTCTGCGTTGGTTCCTTCCCTCCCAGCCCCACTCTTTGGCAATGGAGACTCAGCTGCCCAAGCTTGCCTGGACTTCCATCCTCCCAGCTGTGGTGAAGAGGCCTGCTACTGCTCCAGGGTCCTGGCTGTAGCCATGGGGTTAGAACTGTGGTCCTCCAGGGGCCGGGGAGGGGAGGGGGACCAGGAAAGGGGACAATATTTGAAATGTAAATAAAGAATATATCTTTTTAAAAAAGGAAAAAGAACTGTGGTCTTCTCTGGGCACTCCGGGGACAGCTGCTTCCAGGCCTGTTCACGACGGTGACTGAATTTGTTTACCTTGAGTTCATCTTATTTGTTTGTTTGTTTGTTTATTTTTAACATTCTCTTTTTGGGTATCTTTATGTGACCTTCAGCCCACACTGTTATATGCTTATTTTCCTTTTCTCAGACTGTCACTTAAGGCACAGCAGCTTCTTCCTCCATGTTTTCTTTGTGTGTGTGTGTGTGTGTGTGTGTGTGTGTGTGTGTGTGTATTTGAGCAATGGGAATAGCAAGGATGTGCCCACATGCCTGACTGTTTTTTCTTGTGTTTTTTTTTCCAGCAATGCAACAATATGAACTTTAAGTACTAATTAATCTCTCTCAGATTTCTAGTATTTACAGTTGTAATCCCCCCTTTTGTCTAATGGTGTCACTAATATTCTAGTGTGATATTGGGCACCTCAGTTGGCTCCCATACAGTGGGAGCTGTGACTAGTGGGAACTCTTCTCCGGCCCTCTGAAAGAGCAGCCAGCACTCCTAACCCTGAGCCACCTACCTAACTTCAGTTCTCTGTGCTTTAGAAACCTGTTTTCACAATTTGGGCATCTTGGATTATTTTTTGTAAACTTAATCCCAACATAATCTTTGTTATCTTTTTTAACTTTTGAGAATTTTTTTTATTACTGCTTTTGTATTATTAATATTCAAAGTATGCGGCCTAGTAAAATATCTCAGCAAGTAAAGTTTCATGCTTCCAAGCCTGATGACCTGAGTTGATTCTTCAGGTCTCAACACAGTGGAAGGAGAGAATTTCCTTCCACCTCTACATGAGAGCTCATGATGCATGTGTGCACACAGGCATGCATGCATACAGTAATTGAATAATAGCATTTTAAAAGATTCAGAGAATGAGAAAGTTAACATTTTTTTTAAAAGAACAAAACCACTTTATTTTCCCCCTTCATTTTGAAATGGAATTGCCTCTTGTTTCATGGGTGCAGTCCTTACCTGCATTTCTCTGAGAATGCTAAGTCTTTTTTTTTTTTCCTTTCTCTTTTGTTCCATAGTATATGTTATTCTCTAAATTTGATTTTCTCAGCAGTTTCGTTCAAATGTATGATGATCTTGGCCTCTGTTTAACAGAGAGACATTAAATGACAGTAATTATGTGGGGTAGGTCTTACAAACTCAGTCACTGTTAAGTGGTTCATAGTGACGTTTCTTCGATCACATTGGATCTAGGAAGATATTGTTCCTTGCCGGCTAGGATCCAAGAAGGAGAATAAAATTGGAAGTTCTAGTTTAGTTTGCCAAGTCTGTGTTAAGTCTTTCTGCTACTGAAACATTTTTCTATTGTCAGTTTTTCTTCTGTAAATAATGGCACTGCAGTCTCCAGGATGTGAAAAATGGTTTGGTTTTGAGTCTTGTCTATGTAGCCTTGGATTGTCCTGGAACTCATATGTGCCAGCCTTTGCCTCCTGAGCGCTGGGACTCAAGGTGTGCTCCTCTGTGTCTGGCATTACTCTGTTGTTAAAGTTCCCAGTGCCACCTACCTGCGTGCTTCTGTGGGGTGGGATAACAGTGTGAGTTTGTTTGCATTCTGGATTTCTTCTGGGCTTCCCTAGTAAAAGTTAGAACTCAGGGCTCTTGGATTTCATGAGTTAGTCACTGCGGTTCTGTATTCCACTGTCCAGAGTTGCTATTACTTTCTTCGCTGTTGAGTTTAACCTCGAGAGTAGTTCTAGTGATGACTTGGGAGCAATCAAACGCTGTGTATGAATTGAATTCTTTGCTTTAACTGCCCATGTCCAAACAGTTTTAATTTTTTTCTTGAACATTTGCAAATTGGGTTTTTATGGAGTCAGGTAATCTAATTGACATACTAAGGGCTGTGAAAAGTATGTGTGGATTTCATTTGTAGCAGGTAAAGAAAATAAGAGCTGGTGAATGTAGTGTGTGAGGACAGTGTTGATTGGCTACCCTAGCTTTCCTGCATCAGATACTGTCTGTGCCACTCTCTTCCTTCAGGTACTAAATCTGAATTAATACATACCAGTCGTGACTATTTCATGCCCTTTATAAGCTATTGAATCATGACTGGCCAATAAAAGTTGATGAAATTCATTGGGGACATTTTGAGGGTGTATAGGGGTAAAAAAAAAAAAGCACAAGAAAGTAAAAGACATTTTTTCCTATAATCTTTGGACAGTAAACAAAAACATACTTTAAACTAGTGTAGCTATTCTGAAACTGTTGAACCAAAGGCTTCACAGAAAGGAAGAAACTTAGGTCTGTGAGGATAACATTTGAGCCATGGAATCCCTCTACCCTCCAGCGCTGAGCTTTTAGTACATAAAAGAATTCCTGTGATTGACTTAGGATAACAATCAAAATAATTATTGGTACTTTTATCCAAAAGAAGTCCTGCAAAAACAAATGTTATAAGGTTCGATATATAAAAATCACAAATGCAAGTTTTGAAGCATTAGTAACTATTGTTTTTACTAAAGTAAGCTAACTTAGAAATTTATATCATATCCTTCCATTATTTCTGGTTTTGTCCATAATTTTGTGGACCTGATTTTTTTTTTTGTTTTGTTTTGTTTGATTTGGTAAAGTTAGTCATTTTTGTCTTTTGTTTTAATTTGTTTTGACCTGACATTTTAACAGATCTGACTTCTTGGACTGATTAAAAACGCCTTTTATTTGGCGAGCTATATGTATTTTCTCCACAAAATTGCTTTCCTTTGTTGTTCATGACTTATGTTGTTGCCAAATCTTCTAAAGCACATGTTTTTGATACTGGTGTCAACATTTTTAATTAATATTTTAGATGCTAAAGGTGGCAGTGTGAAAGATTGTTTTGTTAGTGAGTGATCCTTAAAAGTAAGTGGCATTTGGTTTTATTTTACAATAGAATTTAATCTTATGTTTTTTGTTAAAGTAATGTTACCCAAAAATCTCTTATTGAACTATTTGTGGTGAGCTTTTTAAGGATGTTTAAGATTTCACATGCGGTTTAACTGATCACAGATGAAGTTGTAAATTAATACCTCATGAGCATGTTTGACTGCGGGGCATTGCTTGTGAATCAGACCTGCTTTGTTCCTGTAAACTGTGAAAGGGGCTTTAAGCACATGGATTAAAACTGCACGGTGATACCAGAGTCCTTATGAAAAGACACTATAGTTGGAGCATTTAGAATGTACTAAAATATTATGAATAGCCGTAAAATGTAATAATTCCCTTAAGCTTTTAAGAGTTATAAGAGTTAGTTTTTATTCCTTTGTTGAATTTAACCACCTTAATAAAGAAGTTGTTTTGCTGCTTTAAAGCTAGGCCTGGTATTAAGACAAACTGACATAGCGTGATGATGGGAACAGATGAGATTTCCCAGGAAATGTGCATGTACCCTCACATAAATGTTATATTTCCATTTTTATTTCATTCATTCTTTTTACAGAACCTTTATGATAAAAATTGTTCATTGCTATCTTCTAGTATAATATTATTAAATGAATCTTTGGGTATAAAATCAGATACTCATTGGCACCATTTTTCATTTACAGTGTCTGAAAATTAACTAGTGGATATCTATTCTTTTGTTCATGATAAACTGTTAATTATTTATTGGAACAAGAATATCAAAGAGAAGTTACAGCTTTTTCCCGGGGGCTGGTGACGTTCTAATTGGCTGACACTTGAGGTCGCCTGCTTACTGGGGTGAGCAGTAGACCTGGTTACTGTAGATGGGCAGGAGCTTTGGATTCCTTGTGTTCGCAGAACACTTTGGTACCTGTTCTGAAAATACTGTGGACAAAGACAATAATGAAAATGATTTTTAGGTGACTGGGTGGAAGGTGGTTATGTCAATCACAAATAAGTTGCATTAATGGAAGTGTGTTCTTTAAACAATTTGGCCAACTACGGCCATCACTGGGCCACAGTGGATGCCCCTGGCATGTTCCACTTCCAAGGAGGAACCAAAATCCGGATGATAGGGCTTGCCCTGTATGTTGATTAACAGTTTCTTGTCTTCCTGTTTCTATTTTCTCGGTGTCAAAAGAAAGTTACAATCTCGCTAGCCTCAACAGGGTCTCAAGAAAGGAATTATTCATCCTGGTAGTGATGGTTAAGTTAACTTGCCCAACAGAAAGAACATGGGTCAGTATAGATATGCAAGTCAGCTGCAGGCCTCAGATCTTCCACTGAATTCCTGGTAGCAAGTGATTTGCCAGAATTATACATCTAATAGACACAAACTTAGCCACATGAAGTAGCTGCTATGATTCTTGTAAGCTTTTCAGATGAACCAGAGATGCTGCAGTTGTTCAGTCACTTGCCTGGGTATCAAAGAGGTAAGGTGTCAGTGTAGGTCACTCTTTATCCCAAACCTCAGTGTAAATACTGCTGGAGTTATCTGTCAATCCCAACAAATGTATATGGGAGTGGGTGGATATGGTTATTCAAAATAAATCTAGGTCAAGCTAGAGTTCAAGGAAATCTGCATTTAAAGGTAGGACAGAAGAGCAAGAAATAAAGAAACGAGAGATAGGAGAGCCAGGTGGGCACTATGTCTTATTAACAAAGTTACGTATGTAAACAGTAAATGAATTACTGACTCAGTGGAAAACAAAAATATAAAAGTAAATTCACATGTTACATGAGTCTAGTTTGTATATACTTAAATAAAGACAGTTTGCATTTAAAATGTATTTGATTTAGAAATACATTCTGCCAGACATTGATATTTTCTGGATGACTCCCTCCACTCCTATTTTTTCTTAGATTTTATTTTTTTTAATTTAAACATGAATATGCGTGTCTCTTTGTGTGGTTAAGTGTGTATGTGTCCAAGGCGTCCTTAGAGGTCAGAAGAGTACTTGAGATCTTCTGGAGCTAGGCTACAGGAGCTTACGAGCTGCCTGACATGGATTTTAGGAACTGAACTCATGTCCTCCAAAAGCAGCAGGCACGGTGTACCCACAAAATAATTTTCCTGTGGCGATGGGGAAAGATGAAGTGTATGATGTCATAATATACCTGAAAAGTCCATGCCTTCCTGTAGCCATCTGGAAAATCACTTCCTTCCTCCTTAGCATAATATTTTGCGTGCGTTTAGGATTCATAGCTACAAGAATCAGGAAGTGTAAGTAGAGTAATCTTGACTACAACTGGGATTCAGTAACGTTTCCAAACTGGACTCACATAAGAGACAGGAGCCTGGCTGGCCTTAGGGGTCCTAAACCCCAGGACTAGGGTCTTTGGAAGTTGTTTGTTCGCTCCTTGTTTCTCAGTTAGCCTCCCCATGTCAGTTGCCAATTAAAGTCAGTCCTCAGTTCCTGTCCTGTTCAGGGGTCACCCGCTGTAATGGCCCCTGCTAGCTTTTCTTACTTCTCCCTTGAAACACTCAGTATGTCTGAGTGTCAGCTTTAGATGCTACATTTATATTCAGGATAGGCATCTAGAAAAAATTTAACTTTTGTAAGATTTACTAAGTATTTCACTATTCTTTTGAAGGGTAACTTCAAGTGATGTGGCTGTAACTGTATTTCACTTGTGTAATGGCCAAAAAATGTTCAAGTTTGCACTTTGGATGGTTTTGTAAGTTTGGCATTTTTTGACAAGTTTACCTCTGACATTAGCAATTTGCCTAAAGAATGAGAAGAAAACGGCAACTTTTTTGTTTGTTTTTAAGACTTGTGAAGATTTTGCATTTCATTTTTTTAATTGTTTTAAAAGAAACCTTCATAAAGGCCCAGGCTTTTTTTTTTTTTTTTTTTTGTTTTGTTTTGTTTTTTTCTTGTTGTTGCTGATCACCTTAGGAGTTGCCTGTATTTTGTGAGGGTGACCCTTCATGATCACTTTTAGACTAAAGAGACCGAGTTTTCTAACGTTGTGCGGACAGTTATATTTAGCTGTTGGTATTTCAAGTTGGCACACTTCATTCGGCTGTGCCTTTAGTCAGTGAGTCATCTGGAGAAAATGGGCTGCTCTTGCTTTTAGGAAGAGTCTGTAGCAAATAATAATAATAAGTTAAGCTCTGTGGGAGATTTTATGCCAAATAACAAGCTTAAAATGGAAAATGTTTTGTAATATATTTTATTGCCCATATGCGAAATATATACTGAAGGGATATAGAAGCATTTGGCTCATTATTGTCTTCAGCTGATAGAAACACAAAAAATAGTAGCCCTGATGTCATGCATTTTCTTCAAAGTATTGTGTGGATTTTTTTTTTTTCTTTTAAGTTGTAGACAAGTCGAAAGCCAGCATAAGCTCTGTGGAATTATTTTATTTATACAGTAAACAGCAGTGGCTAAGGCTTGATGGTAATTGTTCATATTGTGGTTATTAAAAAGTTTTCAAATGACATTTATTAAAAAAATGCCCTTATCACTTCATATTTGCTTTAGTTTGGGAACTTTTTATTAGGCAAGGCTCTTTAAGGTGTAAGGAGCCAGGAATGTTGGGGTTGGGGGTTCTGATTCTGGATACCTTTATATCACGTGTCACACTGATTGCACACTTCAGTTTTCCCATCTGTAGGAGGTCTGGCCCTAGTGACTTTTCTTTCAGCGGGTAGCATGGAGCAGAGCGACGCATGTAATATGGGAGATTCAGGAAGCCTTAAGTTCCTACAATCTCGATGTTTAAATCTGAGCTATCTTTTCTGAAGTCGACCTGGCAGACTCTGTGAGGCACAGAGTGACTGCAGCACCAGAGCCATGAATTGTGACCTCACTCTCCTCCCTTCCCCTCAGATTACTAACTTAGCATAGGACCGTCCATACTGTTATTGCCGTACCACTTCTGCCTATCCAGTGTTCCTTCATGGATGATGAAATATCCTGTAGTGGAAACTGGGACGTTGGGGGCTGCCTTAGAAGAGGTTACACTCTGTTTCTCCATATACGCGGCTGTCTGGGTATAGCTAGTTTTCTGCCAGAGCACACTATGGAGTTTTATGCATGAAAGAAGCCTTTGCAGCCGAGTGAGTGCTATGAGGGGATTTCGGTGTCCTTAATCATAGTCATAGAAAGTCAGTCATGTTTGAGACGCCAGCAGTTAGTGACAGCATCTGTTTTTCCATACCTTAAATCTACAGTCTCCAAAACTGAACTATTCATTCCTCCCTTCCAGCCAGTCCTACCTGCAGGCTTCTTTACCTACTCCAACCAACAGCTCTGTCTAGCTGTCGGATAAACACCTTAAAGCCATTCTTGGTCTGATGGGGTAGCCCAGTAGATGTGAATGCCTCCGGTGTCAGCATGAAGATCTGAGTGTGAATCCAGAGCATCTGTGTCAAAAGCTATGTGTGCGTTCTATGTGCCTGTGACCCTAGCACTGGGGAGTGGATACAGGTAGATACATTCCAAGGAGTGGCTGGCCAGCCTAGTTACTGCATGCATGTACATTGGCATGTGTTTCTGTTCACTCATGTACGTATACCACAGACACATAGGCACACAAAAGACATAAACAGGCACTCTCACACATTTCTCTCATTCATGTTTTGTCTTTCAGGAAATCTTACTGGCACCACTGATATCTAGTCTAAAATCTAGCCTAAAATTTAGTCACTTCTACCATGTGTACCACTAAAGTCACCTGCCCTACTCCAGCACCCCCTCCCCCAACTCCTTCTTCATTATTTGCTTGAATTACTGCAGAAGCCTCATAATCAGTTGCCCTCTTTCCACTATTACTGCTTTTAGTCTCAGCTTAGTGAACAGGTTGGGTTTTTAGAGACCTAGATAATGAGACTCAGAAATGACTGAGATCGGGAAATGCTAATGAAAGGAAATATTATTTACAATATTATTAAACTAACTACAGTTTTATAAAACCAATATCAACTTGAGAGGTCAGGGAGATTTCTCAACAGCAAGAGACAGGTGAAGGTGCTTTCTAAGAAACCTGGTGACCTGAGTTTAGCCCATGAAACCATACAAGGAGAAAACCATCTCCACAGCATTTTCATCTGGCCTCAGTGCTTAGGCCGGCATTGTACACCACACATCATTTACAAACACCAAATTATTTTCGAGTCCACTCGAAAACAAATATATTAGTCGTTGATGATTGTAGAGTTAATATCCCAAATACTTTAATACTTTTCTGTATACCAAGCCATAATTTATAGACTAACCACAGTATAAACAGATTATAAACATATATTGATAACTATAGTAGATTTATTTCAGAATGAAAGAAATGTTCAAATTAGGAATCTGCTAATATAACTTGTTTGTTTTGTTTTGTTTTGTTTTGTTTTGTTTTGAGACAGGGTTTCTCTCTGTAGCCTTGGCTGTCCTGGAACTAACTCTGTAGACCAGGCTGGCCTTGAACTCTGATCTGCCTGCCTCTGTTCCCAAGTACTGGGACTAAAAGGGTGGGCCACAACCTGACTTCTGCTAATACAATTTATTGTACTTTCTTACAAGTTTCCTAAGGGTGTGTATTTGCTCGGGAACTCCAAAGTGGGTGAACCGGCGGGCTCCCCTGCAGCCTTCAGTAGCAAAGCTTCTTCAGTGAGATCTGATCTTCCACAAGCCTTTAGTCCACTGTGGACTCCTGTCAGCTCCGGGACACCACATGGGGCTTACTCATACATAGATCATGGCTAATCTCATAAAGTAGTTATTGATATGTTAGGTCAAACTCCTCTTTACTTTGTAGCTTATCTTTTTCTGTTGGACCTAGACTGATGCCCTGTATTTACAGACTTCTGGGGAATTTTTACGATTGTTTTCATAGGTGCTAGAAAAGCACTTGGCACAATTCAATATACATTCTTCTTGTTAACTTTTTATGAACTGCAGTACAATGCGTAGAAGAGTATACAAATCACAAGCATGCTGCTGAATGAATTACCTCAAAGTAAACATACCTGTGTCCTAGCCGTCCAGTCCTAGAAGTAGAACCTGGCGAGCAGGCCAGAAGCACCTGGTCCCCTTCTCTTCCCCAAAGATGTCTTCTCTCTTCTGACACCAGAGCTTAGCTTTGCTGTCTTAGCATTTTAATGAATACGATCATGTACGGCATACTTTTGGACCTCTGGCTTCTCTGGCTTGTCTCTGTGACCGTGGCTGCACACGGCTCCATGCATGCCGTCTTTATTTCCTTTTTGGTCCGTGTTCATTGAGTCCATCTCTCCGGCTTCAGCTTTCCTGATGCATGACCAGGCTGTCTGTGGCTTGGCTGTATTGTCAATACTGTTGATAGACGAGCCTTCCGATGTGGCTCATGTGCACCTAGCTCCCTTGGGATTGCAGGGTTCGATACACGGACTCAGGTAAGTTCTCAGGAGCTTTCCACTTGTTCCACTGTTTTCAAACTCCAAGCCAGGGCTGTAGCTGCAGATCCTAGATAAAACACTTAACTCTGTGCACAAGACCCCGAGGTCAGTACCCATGATCACAAAACACAGGAAAAACCTGAGTCAAACTGGTGGGTAAAGGGTTATCTTCTTGTAGTTTGATTAGGCTTTGTTTTTGGTTGTTTTAATTTTTTAATTTTTATTTTATGTGGTTGGGTATGTTGCTTGTGTGTAAGTCTGTGTCTTTGGAGTCATTGGATCCTCTGTAACTGGAATTACAAATGGTTCTGAACTGCTACATAGGTGATGGACTCAAACCCTGATCCTTTGCAAAAAAGCAGCAAGAACTCTCAGCTCCTTAGCCATCTCTTCAGACCCTAGTTTATTTTTTGAGATAGCCCAGGATGGGCTTGTACTCACTCTATGGCTCACAATGCCCTTCCACTTTGACCTCCTGAGTGCTGGGATTGCAACCATACATCACCCTTTTCGCTTGACATGGTGGTGAGGACTGAACATTCCCATATGACACATAGGTGGATAGATGATGGGTAGAAAAGTTAGTATTGATAGCATTAAGATGTATGAAAGGATATAAGATTGTTCATCCTTGCCTTAGATGTCTTATTGGCAGGTTTCTTAAATTTCAGTAATACACAAAATTGGGACTGGCATAGAAAATGGGCACTTTCATAAACCCTAATGAGGCTACAAATCATCTCTGAGGATGTAAAGAGGATATATAAACCTCTTTGAAGTTTAAATTTATATTATCAAAAATGTAAGTCCCTTTTCATTTTCAATTGTTTTCATGTATAAAGCAGTTTATTGTGGTAAGAGAAACACAGCATAGATTGATTTCTCTCCAAATCAATTCTTGCTAAAGTGTAAACATGACTTATTAAAGATTAGCTTGTAGCTATACATTGGAAAATTAAGAATCTACATAAAAAGAATGAGACTAGATAAATCAAACTTGCGTTGGTTTAAGTGAAATGCCCCTTATTAGTCTCTAGTAGTCAGATGGTCACTAGTTACTAGAATTGTTGGGAAGGGTTAGGAGGTATGGCCGTGTTGGAAGAATTGTGTCAGCTGGCTCAACGTTTAACCACCTTTACTATCTATAGAGCACTCTCTGCCTGCTACTTAGGATTTGAGACATTAGCTCTCAACTATTCCTGCTGGCCAACTTAGCACATTCTTTTATAAGTTCCCTTGGTCACATGGAGTTTTATCATATCAGTACAAATGTAACTGATACAAAAGCTCAGGAATTGTTGCTTGCAGAAATATAAATTTTATTATATTTGTGGGGGAAACGTTTGAGTTAAGCATGGATAGTAAATTTCGAAGTTTCTATTTTGTTAAAGTCTGATACTTTTTGTATTATGTTTCTGTAACCCAACTGCTGTTATCCAAGGTTACTAAATCAGAAGAAACTATTCAGAATTACTTTATTTTTATTATATGACTTTTAAGCTAATAGATAGTAAACATTATGTTTTATGTTTTATTATCTGCTGCACACTGCCTAGGATAGTACATTGCATTTTCTGAATGCAAAGCAGAACTTCTTAAGTTTATATTTACTTTTTAATTTTATTTTATGTGTACTTTTTGCCAGAATGTATGTTTGTGCACTGCAAGTGCTCCTGGTGCCTGAGCCCATCAGGACAGGGCATTTGATCCCCTAGAACTGGAGTTGTGAACCACCATGTGGATCATGTGGATGCTGGAAATGCAACCTAGAACACCAGTTGCTTTTAACTACTGATACAACTCTCTAATCCTAAAATGAAATCAGTTTTTTTTTAGAGCTTTTTTTTTCCCAGAAAACATTTGCTTGCCTGCCTGCCTGTCTCTCTATCTGATTATCCCTCCCTCCCCAAGATTGAACTGAAGTCATCAGTCTTTGCCTATAAGCACCCTTATATTGTGAATCATCTCCCAGTCCAAAGCAGAATTGTTCACAGGAACAATTAAGATTGATTTTAAAAGAATTAATTTCTTTCAGTGTGTTCAGTCATTGCTCTCTTTATCAAATTGGTAAAACTAACATTTTACTTGGTCACTGCAGAAGAGTGATCTGTGTTAAAAGCAAAAAGCAATGTGCCTGAAGTAGAGGTTGTCAAACTAAGACATGGGACCAAACCACTCCACTTGACCTATGTGACCCAGAAGTAAAGAAAAGTTTATGGCTTTAATAGGTTTTAATAGTCTCATGTGAATTATACTTGAAAGTCAAACTTGAGCCCTTTGAGAGACACCAGCCCCTCAGTGCCTCACGGCTTCTCTGCCATCACGGTGGCAGAGTTGAGTAGGCACAGAACACACTTGATGAAACTTCCTTGTCACCTCACACTGCAGCTTGGCACAGGCCGATTTCAGTGACGCAGTTCTGATTCCAGTTTTAATGCTTCACATGTATTGTTGTGCTGGTGCTGCTTTCATTTAATTTTTATTATTTGTGTGTATGAGTATTTTACCCGGGTGAATAGAAGTCAGAGATGGTCTTGGCTCCCCTAGTACTGGAGTGAGAGCCAGTTGTGACCTACCCTGGGTGCTGGTGATCCACCCCATTACCTCCGGAAGAGCAGCTGGTGCTCTTCACTCCTGAGCTGCACCGCTCCAGCTGAGCTTTACTACTCCAAGTCTTGCATGTCAAAACAAGAAACAATACTCGTGGTTTTAAGGGACAGTGGACCATGGATGGTTTTTCTTCATTTTATTAAAGGAGTACTATATATACTGCCGTGATCAGACTAAGAACTTTAAGTATATCAAATTCATGGGAAGGCATTGCTTTTTCAATTGTTTTTAAATACAGCATCTCTAAATTCATGATTACAGGCATACAAGCTTGCACATAGACACACAAAGTGAAAATGAGACCACACACAAAGTATGTTGGTAAATGGCTCATTAGCCAAGCAACAGCCATTTACTAATGACAAATTAATCAAATTCTACTTTATTGTCTCAACAAAGAAATTCACTTAGAAATCTAAATTTGTTTACGGATTCTAGTCTTCGATGACAATAGTTCCTTTAAGAATTGAGGACACTGAGCTCAACTCAGGAGTCAACCAAGAAGATAATTTCATGTGGTTTTCTTTGACTGCCTTATGTTTAGTTCTTCCTCCTCTCCCTCTCATCCTCCCCCCTCTTTCTCTTCTTCCCTCCCCTTCCTTCTCTTCCCCCTCCTGTGCCTATTTGAGCTGTGTGGATGGCCCAGGGTGTTCTTAACCTTGTAATCCTGTCTCAGTGCTCCCTCCACAGGGTGTGTACCACCACCTTTACCTTTCTAAATTTCTTTGTGAACCAGGAGATACTGGCCACTTAATCAGGGAAAATTACTACATTTGAAGTGACTGAAGACAGTAGTTTCCACTGAAATTCTGTGTGGAGCATCTGTAGAAAGCACTATTTTTTTTTAAAAGTTTGAGAAGAACATTAATTATAGTCTGAGATGAAGTTTGTTAAGGTAAGCTACAGCTGGTAGTGGTTAAAAAAAAATCTAGGAGCATAAAAAACTCAGTATAGTGTCTTGGACACCTTAGCTACAGGGCTGTGGGAAGAGGAGGGATAAGATGGCCTGCTTCCTGGTTCAGTGGGAGACACTCTCCAGGGAGTAAGATGGAGACTGATAGAATGGGCACCCCATGTCCTCCTGGCCTTCCTGAGTGCTTTGCACAAAGTAGCCACATTGTGTGTGCATGAGTGTTTTGGGTGAGGGTAGAGAAGGGGTCCAACTGAAGTAATTTTAGAAGAATGTGAAAAAATAGTTTTAAAAGCCTTTTTGTATTCACTTTATTTTTAGATATTTTGTGTAAAGTATTTGAATTAATCATTTATTGTTTAACTTCATTTACTGTCATGAAGAAACAGTCCTATGGTTCATTCTTTAATTTGTTCTTTTGGTGTCAGAAATTTAACTTTTTTCACAAATGTGCTAGTTTATGTACTGAAATATTTTGATCTCCTGGACAGAGCTCAGATTTTTCTAAAAACTATAGGTTTCTTTAGCTCCTGTCATTGACCATTAGATGACTTGAAAATTAGCTTTTGCTGCAGATTTTTTATATCACTTCCTAAGATATTTCAGGATTTATTTATTTTGTTATTTTATGTGTTTTAGTGCTTTGTCTGCTTGTATGTATGTACACAGTGATGGCCTGGTGCCCATGATCAGATATTGACTGGATTCAGGTCCCCTGAGACTGGAGTACAGTGTCAAGCCACCATGTGGGTTCTCGGAATCAAACCCATGTCTTCTTCAGGAGCAAGTGCTCCTAACCACCACCCATCTCTCAATCACATTATTTGTTAATCTGTGGTTTGTTCTAAATTGCAAGCAAACAGTGCTGTGTGTAAAAGTCTATGGTAAAGTCATTTGCCAGCAACTACTATTACTAGAATCAATAGTAAACACCTCAGTGCACATTTCAGTTCATTTTCTTTTATTTGTTTATTTATTTATTTATTTATTTATTTATTTTTGGATTTGTTTTTTTCGAGACAGTGTTTCTCTGTATAGCCCTGGCTGTCCTGGAACTCACTCTGTCAGTTCTTTTTCAAAAGCTCAAACTAGAAATGATATTCTCATTCTCTCATGCACCCTGAAACTTGTAACAGATGGTTTGGATTAAGATGGTAGTTTCTCTTTAGACCTTCATACAGTGACACAGATACTCTCCTTATTTCAAAGTCCACTCTGTGCTATAGTGACCTTCCTGTCTGCTGTTGGTTTGGAAGTGCTGCTTATACTGCCCTAACATGCTAAAATGCAAATATCAAAAATTCATTCTAATGGAGTCATATAAAAATGTTAGTGTAGATATTATGCTTTTTGATGTACGCTAGTATTTGGCCATTGTTATTTGAAAAGACATTTTGAAAGCTGAAATATAGAGTTTATTATAGATTGTGTTGACAGACCAAATTTTGCCATCAGTTGTGTTTATATCTGTCCATCCTGTGTGTGTGTGTGTGTGTGTGTGTGAGAGAGAGAGAGAGAGAGAGAGAGAGAGAGAGAGAGAGAGAATGTCTGTCTGTCTGTCGGTCAGAGGACAGCCCTCAGGCAGTAGCCCCATTTCCTCCTTCCACGACTACGTGGTTGACTCAGATTGTCCAATTTGGTGGCAAGCACCTTTTCCTGCTCAGCCATTTCACTAGTCTTTTGTCATTAATTTTGATGAACATAATTAACCTCTTTATCCATGACAACAACCTCTGAGAGTATATTATTAGCAAATGAATTTTATAGCTGGAAACACATTTCAAACATAAAGCACAGAAATAGACGTGGGCACCTGGGGTCCCCTCCCCCAGCACCCCAGTAGTTATGAAGGGCCTTTGGCGGTTCAGCCTCTGGTTCCGGATATTGCTGTAAAGATGGTGCATTCTCATTCTTACCTCATACTGAGCTCTAGGCTTTGTTTTTAAAGTTTCCTTTCATGGAATACTTTCTTCTAAGGCACTTTGTGTCTTAATTATAGTACCCTCCCCTTTCAGGGGGGAAAACCTGTTTATATTCAGTGGGATTCAAAACACACTTCCCGTTTTAGTGCAGATTTATCATCACCCTTCAGGCTGTTCTTTAATATAGAGCTCTTTAGAAAGAATATCTTAAGCTGCTTCCCAGATGTTTTAACTTCAGCAAACTTGTGGTTTTCTTTATTGGCATCTTTGTTTGTAGTATTTGGAAGATGAAAGAAAATATCGTCTGAGCATCTAAACACGTTTCATATTGGGTCTTGAATGTCTTTTGCTGCCAGGGCATGACTGGGATAATACTTAGACTGATAAATTTTCATAATCTTTGCTTTTAAAAGGTAATTCCTAACTGTAATTCTGTTAACAGTAATGCAAAAATGGTGTCTTTTCTATGTGGTTTTTGAGTTTACACTGCTATGCTATTCCTGTCTGCTAACATTTAGTTAATTGTTTAATAGCTCTTACTCTCCATGAGTCATGCAGTAAGGGTTGAGAATGCTTTGCCTCCAGTATCTTTTCAAACAACCAGAAGTTCTAACTTAAAATATTGAAGATGGCATTTGGTCCTTTTTCAGATTTTTCTCTGATTGAAAATTCTCTGAAATCACTGAATGGGTTTCTCCTCCACAATTATGAAGATAGTTGATAAAATCTGTTGCGTGTTTAACATGCTCAAGTCTGTTGCGTGTTTAACATGCTCAAGGTAGTGAAATGGAAGAGTGAAGTTGTGCATCTGACCACACAGTGCTGTCCTGGACACTGCTCACTGAGGGGAAGAGGGTTGGCAAACCTCATTTGGTCTCTGTCGCTTCGAAGCATTTGGTTTGTCTTCGTAGGGGCTGACATGGTCCCCTCCTCCTCCCTCTCTCTCCCTCTTGGTGCCGGACCAGATACTCTTCAACAGTGTTTTCTATTCCCAACTTCTTCTCTTCACATTCAGAGGACATAATTTTAGTACTTTTATCAGAATCTCATTAGGTTTCTTAAAATATTCTGCACGTGTTTCTTCCAGTTCCTTTCTAATTCTCTCAACATGACTTGAGGCTGTGGGTGAGACATTACTTGTATAGTTTTCCACCTCTAGCTTCTGTCAGATGTCTTCTCTTCTCTGTGCTGCTCATGTGGAGCAGGAAGGCAGCCTGAACACAGTAATAAAATCCAGGATAAGCCTAGGTCGCACTTATGTCCAGTTACAGTTCAGTCTACCTTGCTTCCCTCTTCTCCGGCCTGAACTTCCGGAGCTCTCAAATGACTTCAGTAAGTTTTTGCCTCATGAACTGTGAAATAGTCTACTGCAAATTATTGCAAGAGATTCAGTTGAACAATTTATCCTTCTACCCTCAACCATACCCTGAAAATTTGGGATATCTCAAAATGCAAACCTGACTTTTTGTTGTAGGTCCTCGCTTTAGTGTAATTGTTAATGCCCACCCCTTGCCTGCCATCCCGTCCTTGACCTCTTCTAAGTCGCAGATGTATTTTCATTGTCTAGATGTAACCTGCATTGATATACGCTGTTCCCCTTCCCCAAAGAGAAGCAGTGACCTAGGTTAATCTTTGATTTCCACCAACCTCGTAGAGAAAGGGAGAACAATATGGCAGGAGGTGCCGCCTGAAGGATCTACAGTCACTTATGGTTTTGATTGTCCACTCTTGCTGCTTTAGTCTTCTTGACCATTATTGTTTACTTCTCTTTCATTGTTTGTTTGTTTTGTTTGTTCCTTTGTTTTGGATTTTTTGTGAGGTACCACCCAAGAGCACCATTTGGTTTTGAGGTGAATTTTTTTAGCCTCCTTATCTTGTCGTTAGTTTTCAGAATTCAGCAGATGTGTTACTGGTCACAGCTATGTGAGGTTTGGTAGATGTCGGGTTCAGGTTGCTTCTTTCCAGCTTCCCATTACCAGCCACATGAGTGTAGGTGTGAGAGTGCTGCTGGGTAGAGCCTGTTCTTGCAATAGTTCTTCTGTAGAACTGTACCAACATTCCCCTTGGGTGCCTGTATTTATATGACTTCTTATTTGTATGGATTCTCTAGTTGTCAGCAGGAATGCTGGCTGTGACACGTTATTAGTTACTTGGAATCGGAAGTTCAGTATGATATATTTTGATGGGGATTTAAATGTCTGCCTGAGTGTTTCTGATGAGTGATTTGTTTTTAAAGTTTGACAGAGAAAAATGATTAGCTGTGGCTCAGCCGTTTTCCATATCCATTGCATGTATTTCTAGAACTTGTCTGAGATTGGAGAAACCCTGTCCCACTTAAATCACGGGCTTTGATAGAAATGAGCAGAAAGGAAACCAATAAAGAAAGACGAGAAGAGCGTGTAATTTGTGTTTTGGACTTGCCCATGGATAGGATGTCATTTGTGCTTACCCGGAGACGCCACATGTCATTTTGAGGATCACTTTCCTACAGTATTTTTCTTTTCCTTGCATGACTTAAAAGTAAATGTCAAACAATTTACTGTTTAATGAAAATTGTAAATGGGTTTAGTGGAATTTAGTTATATGTTTCTATGATAGGTTGAAACCTAATGCACTTGTCATTTATGTAAATTTAGAAGCAATCATTTTAATCATCTATACTTAGAAAGTACTTTTCAACAGTATATTTGATTATCTCACATGCTAAAAACCCCTCCATCTCCAGAGTTAGAAATGGAATAATTAAACCTCAAAAATTTTTAGACTTGAGTAGAGTAATGGCTTATCTAAGCAGCACGCGTTTAAAACCAACTTTTTATCAAAGAAAATAATATGAGAAGGTAGAGAAATGCCTCTAATTACAATCCTTATGAACTAATAGCCTAACTTTAGCTTTGAACGACTGTTACTTTTTCCATCCTTTTCAAATATCCTTAAATATAAGCACATGTGGGAATGCTCTTTGGCTTTTATCAGACTGACATTGGAGCGGAATTTTTTTTTTTTTTTAAACCTCACTTGAACATTTGTGGTAAAAGATTTCAAAGCTTTGAATCTTACAATTTGCTTATGGATTCCCTCCCCCAAGTTATTCTATTAACATTTGGTCTTAATAAGTATAACCTGTTTGGAATTACTGATGTTTTACATTTATTATTTGTTTAGATGAGAAGTTTAGGAAAGAAAAATGAAAATCCTCCTTGGCAGTTATGAATGCTTTCCCAAGAAAGCTAAATTCTTTGAGTTTTTCCATGAAGATTTTAATTGTCTTATCCTTCCTCACATGTCTAAACTTCACGAATTGTTTTTAAATTACTGATGTTTGCTTCTATTACAATGTGAGGTCCTCTCTCTTCAGATGTGTGTTGAGTGTGCATGCATCTCCCTTCTCTGCACACCAAAATTTTTCTTTCCGTGTAGCACAGCGACTTTAGTTTCATTGTAAATGGAAAGCAGTTGTCCTCAGATAGAATTAGAACTTGCGAGTCCTGGCTCTTTGTGTGCTCTCCTGTTCATAATTCTTATTTCCCCACAGAGAATAATTGGAGATGTATTACAGGTTATAATCATGGTATCCTTCTTTTCAAGTTGAAGTTGCTTCATGTCATACCAGTAGGAAATTTGCTAATTAAGAATTAATTAAAGCCAGGCATTGTGGCCCATGCCTTTAACCCCAGCATTCAGGAGGCAGAAGCAGGTTGATCTTTGTGAGTTCCAGGCCAACTAGAAAGATATAGATGGCTCCTGTCTCAAAAAACACAAAATAACCAAACAAACATTTGATTTTTTTTTAACTGAATTTAAATTAAAATTTACTGCAAAACTCCAAAAAAAATTTTCCTGCAAAAAATTTTTTTAGCTTCCTTGAGCTACTATACTGGAGAGCCAATTTTCTCTGCATCTTCCTTCTGATTTGTGACTCCAGTCGGCAGAAACCCTGTCTCATTTGCTGTTTTAACTGATAACCCGATGTTAAGTTGAATAAAATATGGTATGGTAGCTGCACAGTGCTTAGGAGGCTCGCCTGAGAACAATATCGTGTTCTAGTATTCTTAACTGCATTTTAAAGTAAATATTTGGAGAGTTTTAGAGACTAATAATGAAGTTAATATAAGATGTCTATTAAGAATAGTCATGCAACGCAGACTGGAAATCAGTCTGGCGGTTCCTCAGAAAACTGGGCATGACACTTCCTGAGGACCCTGCTATACCACTCCTGGGCATATACCCAGAGGATTCTTCAGTATGCAATAAGGACACATGTTCCACTATGTTCATAGCAGCTCTATTTATAATAGCCAGAAGCTGGAAAGAACCCAGGTGTCCTTCAACGGAGGAATGGATACAAAAAATGTGGTATATTTACACAATGGAGTACTATTCAGCCATTAGAAACAATGAATTCATGAAATTCTTAGACAAATGGTTGGAGCTGGAGAACATCATACTAAGTGAGGTAACCCAGTCTCAAAAGATCAGTCATGGTATGTACTCACTGATAAGTGGATATTACCCTAGAAACTCTGAATACCCAAGACACAATCCACATATTAAATGATGTCCATAAAGAATGGAGGAATGGCCCCTGGTTCTGGAAAGACTCAATGCAACAGTATAGGGGAATACCAGAACAGGGAAGTGGGAAGGGGTAGATGGAGGAACAGGGGGAGGGAAGAGGGCTTATGGGACTTGCGGGGAGTGGGGACCCAGAAAAGGGGAAATCATTTGAAATGTAAATAAAAAAGATATATCAATAAAGGAAAAAATGTTAAAAAAAAAAAAAAAGAAAAGAATAGTCATGCTCACCTGTTAAGTGACTAACTCTGCTCCTGGCACCAGACCTTTGTTTTTGGGACTTCAATAGGGTCTTGTGGGGCAGCATCACTGACCCATCCTGTGTAGGAACTTGTCAAATATGGGAAATGACATTTTGTCCTGGACCACAGAATCAGGCTTCTTACTGATGTATTTCTCCTTCCATTCTGTCAGTGTGCTGGATTGGTGTTGGACATATTCCTTCATGCCAAAGCATTTAAGTGATCTCAGAGACACACACTTCATCTTCTTAGGAAGTTCCCACTCTCCCGTATTATAAATGACAGAAGTCCAAAATGTCTGCAGCGTAAGGGTTCAGCAAAGCTACACAGTTAGTTCTCTGTTGAGAGATGGTAAGATGAAAACTGCCAAGCACCGGTGAGTTTCTGACTGTTGGTTTTAAGGTTTTTCAGTCTTTCAATGCACTCAAATGATTTCAGAAGTCCACAATGAAAGACAAGCCAGGAAATCTTTGGTTTATTAGTGGAAAATAGGAAGAAAAATAGGTTAATGATAGGGATTTTGTGTGTCTTCTAAAGTCAGGTTCATTAACATACACTGAAGTATAGTGTACTGTGCAACCATCAGCAAAAACATTGAAAATGTTTTATTTTCTAAGACATATTCCTTTGTAATTAGCTTCTCTTCAGAGCCCCTCATCTACGGCAGCTGATCTTAACCCCTTTGTTTTGTCATGTCCAGACGGCCAGAAAAAAGGAATGGTTTTGTTTGCCCGCTAATGCGGCTGGCATCTTCACAATGTTTACCATGTCATTTTTCTTATTATATAATAGTTTTCCTTCCTATGGACATATCAATTAGTTTATTTACCAATTTATTTTTGGAATAATAAGGGCACAATCACTCCTGAGATGCCTGAATTATAATGGCAATCATGTGTTTAAATTTTCCCAAGGAATCACCAACCACTTGTGTTTCCGAGTTCCCACCAGCCGTCTTGTCCCTTTACCTGCTTTGTATCTTGTTAGTTGGTATTTTCACTGCTTAGTATTTTCAGTTATTTCAGGTCTTTACTTATTAATAGTGCATCACGTTGTAGTTTCAATGTGGATTTTTCTATAACTAATAATGTTGGTAGTCACACTTAGTGATGGGCTGACCAGGGTTTCCTTGTCAAGTGTGGCGGGAAGTGGGAGCGTGAGAGGGGAGGGTGAGTGTTTCTCAGGAATTGATTTTGTGTAATGTGAAGTCAGTTACGGATTTGTTATTGTCGTTACTTGGGAATATCGGAAAAGAAAATTGGTGTTCCTAAAGTTTCTTTTTAACTTTCCCATGTGACTTGCAAGTTTACAAATCTCTTTTGGAAGCAATACCTTAAAAGTGAATAAAATAGGTTGGCACATGTCTTTAATTCCAGGTCTTGAGAGGCAGAGGCAGTTGGATCTCTTGAGTTTTTACGGACAGTTTGTCTGGTCCACAGAGTGAGTGTCAGTACAGCCAGAGCTACACAAAAAAACCCTGTCTTGAAAAAGAAAACAACAACAACAACAACAACAAAAAAACCAAAAAAAGGGAAAGAAAAGATAGAAAGAAATATCATAGCATGTTCACCTTCAGATTATAGGAGCAAATCTTATTTTCTGTTACTATCAGAATTAAGAGTCCCCTGATGGCTTTTCTAAGTCACAGTGAATATTTATAGGAGACTCCCCAGTAAAGACTGTTCCTTTTTGGATTTAATTTTATTACCTTTTTTGTGTTTGCACATGCGCACAAAAATGTAGAGTTCAAATGATGACTTTTGGTTCACTCCTTTTACGTTAGGTTCCAGGGATGAAACTCCAATAGTCATCCTTTCTGGTCTCTTCTCACAGCTGCTGAGCCCAATGGTGTCACCCAGACTGGCCTCGAACTGCCTCCACCTCTCCAGAGTATCTTAGTGGAATGGGCAATTAGAAGTGGCTGTTGTTTTTTTTTCTTTTTAAATTTTGTGTATAGGACTGCTTTTTGTGTGCATGTAAGTGTGCTGTGCACGCCTGTCCCGAGTCTGTCAGACTCTCTAGAACTGGAGTTAATAGATGGTCATGAGCAGGCCATGCAGGTATTGGAAACCAAACCTGAGTCATCTGGAAGACCAGAGCGTGCTCTCATTCCCAAAGCCACCTCTCCAGCCCCGTTCTTGTTTCTATGCATGTGTTCTTCCTTTATGTTTTGAGTGCTATTCTTTATTCTTGAGTGCTAACATTTTTAAGTTGGTATATCACAAAGCATATATTATTTAATTCTGCAGATTTCTATTGTCCAACAAAACTTCTCAAAAATTGTTTGCTATTCTTCATTCTAACTTTATGAAATGGAAACTGGGAATCTTATGAAATGACCAGTTTGGTTTTATTTTTTATGCTTTTGTTTTTTGTTTTTGAATGAGAGCAAGCAAAAACTAGTTATCGTCTTGCTTTAGCATTAGTTGTTGTCTGTTCAACTGTTGGATCGCTGACCTTCATATAACCTGCCTTGAATAATAACAATAAATATAAAGCTTTTGAAGCGGTGGATTTCTCTGTAATATACTTTCCTGCATTTATTTCCATCGGTACTTGTGTCTCGATTTCAATGGTGAAGGGCCTGTATCCTGAATGACATTGTTGGTCAGTATGTGCCTGGGCGTTTAACAGCTGCCCAGCATTCCCACAGTTCCTTTGCTGATTATGGCGGGATGCTGGGGGTCCATCAGTTTTAGTCTCGTTTTTCCCCTGAAGTCAGTGCTATCACTGTTTTAGAATGCACGGTTTCTACATTTGAACACTGCACTTGAGAACTCTCCATGTTTTTTATGTGGTGCTCAATCTCAAGTTGTTTATTAGTAAGCAGCCAATGTGTTGACTGCAGCTTTATGTATTATTATTGCTCATTGGTCTTTGAGGCCTCTCTTCTCCCAGAACTGCACTTGCTTTCCTCAAAACCAAAGCAGATGTAAAACAACCAAGTTATTTGCCCAGGAATTGTTATTCATTAAGGAGCTTGTGGTGTGAAAGCTGAAAGCATTTCCTAGAACCTCTCTCCTACACATAGTATAAAACAAGGATTAAAACTACTTTTTGTTTTTGTTTTTGTTTTTTTCGAGACAGGGTTTCTCTGTATAGTCCTGGCTGTCCTGGAACTCACTTTGTAGACCAGGCTGGCCTCGAACTCAGAAATCTTCCTGCCTCTGCCTCCCAAGTGCTGGGATTAAAGGTATGTGCCACCACCGCCCGGCTAAAACTACTTTTGATTGAAGCCAGGCTGTGGGTCTCTATGACCTTCAATCTCAGTGTTCGGAACACAGAGGCAAGTGGATCTCTATGAGTTCTCAGCCAGCCTGGTCTTCAGAGTTCAAGGCTAGCTAGAGCTATATAGTGAAGCTGTATCTCATACATCAACAAATTACAAAACCAACTGTAGAAAGGTAACATGTTCTTTCTTTTTCATACAATGTATTTCTTCTGAAATTATGAATTGAACTTCAGTGATATGAATCAAAGTGTTCTCATATAAAAATATTTAAATATATTCATTATGAAATTGTGGAACACAGAAAAGGTTTGTATAAAAGATGCACTATGAGTGTTAATATTTCTCTTCGTGGTTATTTTATTTACCTATTTAACTTAATAATTACAAATAAGAAATCCCAATGTTTGAGTAGAACATGGTGATAATTATGTTGAAAGATAAACATAAAGTATCCCAAGTCATTTTGGCGTTTTATAACATAAATGTTCATGCTTTGCACTTTTTGTTCTTTTGACTTTGTATTTCTTGGTTTCCTACTTTTGATACAAAGTCTCACTGTATCTTTGGCTGGCCTGGATTTCAGAGATCTCCCTGACACTGTCTCCCAAATGTGGGGATCACAGGATGTGATGATGTGTCACATACCACACCTACTTTTAATGCCATCTGTATATTTGTCTATTGTTGTTGGCTGCTATCTATAAGTCAAAGCAACATACAGTCTCATAATTCTGTCCTGTGATGCAGCCTGTAGGTGGGTAATATTATCCAGATTTCTGTTAATGCTGAGTATATGTTGTACACTTAACTACGTGTTTTGTGACGGAAACTCTATATAAGTATTTGATGACTAAGGATGGATGCATTTGATTTCTAGTGAGGGACTCATTGTGTTTCAGCATTTATCATTTTTTTCTTCTGTTCATTGTACATTTGTCTGGATCTTCATGTTTTTATTTGTGAGATGTAGACTTGATGAATATTAAAGTTTTCTTTTTATTAATGTTAGACATTTTGTTTTATTTTATGTAGGAAAATTTCACTTTTTTATACAATCAAAATTATTTATACTTATGCATCTCCATTTTCTGGAAGCTAATAAATCATTATTTGGATAGATAGTAAATTTAATTTCAACATCATCCCCATCTTCTCTATAGCATAAAATATACTTTGCATTGTCTTCTAACATCCTTTATTTTATAAGAAAAAAATTTTAAGCTCTTCCATTTTTATTCTATATATCTTTAGAGAAGGTTTAGAGAATCTAGATTGTGTTTTTTTTCTTAGTTAAAAACTTAGGTTTTTCTCTTTTTTGTAAGATAAGCAGCTTTTTACATAGAGGGTTTACTTACTTACTTGTTTATTTATTTATTTATTCATTTGTTTGTTTGTTTCTGTGATTATTTATTTATTTATTTTTCTGCAGTTTTCTCTCGGAACGTATCTGTGAAATAGCATTTTATAATAATTAGGTGGAGGAGGGAGGTATTGCTGGTCATTTTTCCTGATATTTTAAAGAGATGGTTATTACATCACCTACATAGTCTTTTTTATTTGCCTTTCATATTTTATGTCATATTTGTGCTCTGTTCTTTCATAGTTTCCTTATTTAATAATACCTCTTTACTGCCTGTCCTACTTGTCTTCTTGGAAAGGTACTTTTCTATTTTGGCTCTTAATACATAGTTAGACAATCGAGTTTTCTTAAGTAGATAGTTCCTCAGAAAGGACAACATAGAGGAAAACATTTGAATCAAGAGGAATACACATACTAAATAACAATGGGAATGTGTCTACAAAACTTGTGCATGCGTTCATAGTAAGAAAAAAAAAGAAGCAATTTAAGTATCCCTTCAAAGATATATATTCATCAGTAAATGTGGTATGATAAATACTACTACAGATATGTCTGTTGTTGTGAAGAGATACCTAACCACTGCAAGTCTTGTAAAGGAAAGCATTTAATTGGGGCTTGCTTCCAGTTTCAGAAGTTTAGTCCATAATCATCATGGTGGGGAACATGGCAGACTGCAGACAGTTATGGTGCTGGAGAAACTGAGAGTTCTACATCTAGATATTCATGTAGCAGCTGGGCCTGGCTTGAGCTTTTGCAACCCCAAATTCTACTCCCACTTTCACAATTCCTCCAACAAGGGCACACCTACTAATCCTTTCAAGAGTTCCACTCCCCAGACACTGAAATACAGGAGCCTGAGGGGCCATTCCTATTCAAAGTACCACAAGCCTTGAAAGTAATTTGTGTGAAGGAATCTTAATACCCATCCTACCAAAAGCAATCTACAGATTCAGTGAAATCCCCATCAAAATTCCAACACAGTTTTTAACAGACATGGAAAGAACAATTCTCAACTTCATATAGAAAAACAAAAACCCAAGGATACACAAACATGAATATAATTGTGGTATTTAAAGTAAGTGACTGGCTGTGTGGAGTACACTGTGTGTGTAAGCTGTTTGCTTTCAGTGCTGGCTATTGACCTTAGGGTCTCCCCTGTGCTCTCTCCCTAGCACATTATAATTTAAAACTGTTAGGAGAAAAGAAGGAAGGCGGGAAGGAAGGAAATAGGGAAAATGGGAAGATTGAGGAAATGAAAGAAGCAGAACAAATTCTTTACTTTTTTTGTAGTCTGCAGATCTTTACATTGTTCTTGTAAGAGCTTTCATAAATTTAATTCTGAGCTTAAGGTGGGAATAGTTTTACAAATGCATTGCTTAAAAACCATATTTTACTGTGTTTTCCATTACTACCAGTTTCTTATATTTGATTTTTTGTTAGAAAATGTTACTTTGCTGTACCTTTGAAATTCTGTTCAAATTTTCATGTTATATAAAACATAAGTTTTGAAACTCAGTAAGATGTAGGATTAGAAGTGAAGGCATGTGTCCTCCTCTAGTTTGAAATGTAAAGGTATAATTTTTTAGGCCTTTCATAATGACTACAAGGGCCTTTCTTTTCCTATAGAAAACTCTTGTGTGAATAAGAAAAAAAATTCTCATTTTTAAATTTCATATAATTCTCAGATCAAGCTTTTTGCTCTTTGTTTTTGTTTTGCATTTGAGATGGGGTGTCCTGTAGTCCTGGCTGTCCTTGATCTTGCTGTGTGACCTGAATGACCTTCAGGTTTTGACCTCATGTTTTTATCTCCTGGGATTGCAGACATGCACCAATCCATCCACAGGATTCTGGTTTTGAAAAGCCAGGATGACATATGCGACCTTCATTTGGCAAATGTACTGTCTATTTTGTATAATGACTAAGTTCGGACAGTATATATTTCAGATTCTTTTGTTTTTGTTTTTGTTTTGTTTTTGTTGTTGTTTTATTTTGTTTTTTGAGACAGGGTTCCTCTGTGTAGCCCTGGCTGTGCTGGAACTCACTCTGTAGTCTAGGCTGACCTCGAACTCAGAAATCTGCCTGCCTGTGCCTCCCAAGTGCTGGGATTACAGGTGTGCGCCACCACCGCCCGGCTATATTTCAGATTCTTAAAATTGTATATTTATAGAACAAATTAATTTCTTGAATGAAAATATATAATTATAAGATCCCACTAATTATATTTATTTAGAAGAGTTTGTAGGTTGTGAAAACCGACATGCTAACTTACCTTCTACTGTGATTTTTATTGTAGGTTTGATGAACTTGTAAAAAAATTCAAAGTTGAATATCATGCTGGTGGCTCTACGCAGAATTCAATGAAAGTGGCTCAGGTTAGTTAATTATTTTAAAATTTTAAATGAAAATGTATCAAAATAATTCTAAACTTTTGGCTATTTTACATAACATTTTCCAGTTTTATTTTCACAAAACAGTTTTGTTTGCTTTGAGTCTTTAACAGAGCATCTAATACGAATTATTATAACTTACGTTTATTGATAAGCTTGGAAATAATGCAGTATGTTCATTACTATTAGTTTTACATGTTACTGTTTAGTAGCACGTTTTATTTCATGGATAACCCTAATTTTTATTTTATAAGTGAAATGTCTTTTTCGTTTACTTATAAGGTGCACTACTTTGCCAGGTTCATGATCCTTCAGTGACTCAGGGTCCCCTTCTGTTACTTGAGAGCAGAGTCTTGCTCTGTAGACCTGGATCGCCTAGAACTCACTAGTGAGTAAACTAGCTGGGCCTCAAACTTCTGGCAGTCTTACTGCTTTTGCCTCTGGAGCACTAGAATGACAAGCAAGTAGTTAATGTGTTAAAAAAAAAAAAAACTTTTCATTTTTTTTAGAAGTGATTACATTCACTTGTAATTTGAGGCATTTTCCAGGCTGATGCATGTGAGAATGATCATGGATGTGAGACTATCCTGGGAAATACAATATGACCCATTTCCAAGAATAACAAAACTCTGTGATGTAGAGAAAGGATATTGCTACCACATATTAACCTTCTTCATAGTATAAATACATGGATACAAATATGTATCTTTCTGTTTGTTCGGTTTTTATATTAGATAGCGTCTCACTATGTAGCTCTGACTGGAACTTGCCATGTAGCCCAGGCTGGCTTCAAATTTAGTGATCTGCCTGGTTCATCCTCTTGAGTGCTTACTGAGATTAAAAGCATAGACCATCAAAACTGGCCAATCTATTTATATGTTAACATTTAAGTGTGTGTTTTATGTATTAATAAATATACCGATATATTTATTTGCAAATGAATCTATATATTTTTAAGATATCCAAAGCATTCAGTAGTTATTGAAATAAACCAATTTTTGAAATGTAGTCTGAATCAACTGCTAATCTGATGTTAAGAGTTAATGTTAATTTTCAAACTCCAATTGGTATGAAAAAGTTAATTGCTATAATTTGAAAGTTAACTTAGTATCTTTCTCTTTGTAGTCATAGTTCAATTTTCATGGACTAGGGTCATTCTTGTTTGTTGATAATGTTTTCTCTCTGAATTCTAATTAACTTCAAGGACTGGAGAAATGTAAACCCGAGAAATAAAATTCAGAGTGTTGTCTCTCTCCTTCCTTCCCTTCGTTCATTTTTATTAACTCTTATTTGATTTAAACGTACATTTTAATTAATCTGCCTACCAAAGCTATAAATATTAACTTTAAATATGGTTTTTATTATGAAATGGCTTAAGGCTGTCTTTGTCCATTTGTTTATATTGTGAGCTCAGATAAATTGGAGATAAAACATCAAAAAGAGCAAAAGAAGCAAAATCCAGTGTAAGAGGTCCAGGCCAGTAAGTAATACAAGCTGCTTAGACAAGAAACAGAAGCTGATCACATGCCTGGGTTACGTGGTGAATTTGAGGCTAGCTTGAGGAACTTGGCAAAAGTCTTATCTTAAAATTAAGATTCTAAAAACACTGTTGCAACTTTTATGGTGGATTGCTCATTCTTGTGATGTCAGCACCCAGGAGGCAACAGTGGGCAAAGGTGCAGTTCAAAGTCAGCTATGACCATAATGCAAGATTCTTCTTACCTTTTCTTTAATGGCTGATGAGATGCTTGAGAGGGTGAAGGCCACACCTAGGTATGAAATATCTTTTGGAACTATTGTGAAGGGTGTCATTTCCTTGATTTCTTTCTCATCTTGTTTATCCTTTGAGTAGAGGAAGGCTACTGATGTGCTTGAGTTAATTTTATATCCAGCCACTTTGCTGAAGTTGTTTATCAGCTTTAGGAGTTCTCTGGTGGAAGTCTTGGGGCCCCTTAAGTATACTATCATATCATCTGCAAACACTGATAGTTTGACCTCTTCCTTTCCAATTTGTATACCTTTGACCTCCTTTTGTTGGCTGAACACTCTGGCTAGGACTTCAAGTACTATATTGAATAGAAAGGAAGAAAGTTGGCAGCCTTGTCTGGTCCCTGATTTTAGTGGGATTGCTTCAAGTTTCTCTTCGTTTAACTTGATGTTGGCTACCTGTTTGCAGTATATTGCTTTCACTATGTTTAGTTATGGGCCTTGGATTCCCGATCTCTCCAAGACTTTTATCATGATGGTATGCTGGATTTTGTCAAAAGCCTTTTCAGCATCTAATGAAATGACCGTGTGGTTTTTTTTTTTCCTTTAGTTTGTTAATGTAGTACATTACATTGATAGATTTCCATATATTGAACCATTCCTGCATCCCTGAGATGAAGCCTACCTGATCGTAGTAGATTATAGTTTTGATGCATTCTTGGATTCGGTTGGCCAGGATTTTGTTCAGTATTTTTGCATCAGTGTTTCTGAGGGAGATTTGTCCGAAGTTCTCCTTCCTTGTTTGGCCTTTGTTTGGTTTAGGTATAAGCGTTATTGTGGCTTCATAGAATGAGTTGGGTAGTGTTCCTTGAGTTTCTATTTCATGGAATACTTTGAGGAGTATTGGTATTAACTCTTCTTTGACGATCTGATAGAATTCCCTGCTGAAACAAGTAAAAGATCTGTATACTTCAAGCCTCTGAAGAAAGAAATTGAAGAAGGTCTCAGATGATGGAAAGATCTCCCATGTTCATGGTTTTGCAAGATCAATATAGTAAGAATGGCCATCTTTGCTAAAAGCAATCTACACATTCAATGCAATCCCCATCAAAATTCCAAATCAATTCTTCATAGATCTAGAAAGAGCAATTTCTCAAATTCATCTGGAATAACCCAAAACCCAGGATAGCAAAAACTATTCTCCACAACAAAAGATCTTCTGGGAAACCACCATCCCTGACCTCAAGCTCTACTACAGAGCAATAATGATAAAAAACTGTTTGATATTGGTATGCAGATAGGCAGGAAGATCAATGGAATAGAATTCAAAACCCAGAAAAGAAACTACACACGTACGGTCACTTGATATTTGACAAAGGAGCTAAAAACATCCAGTGGAAAAAAGACAGCATTTTTAACAAATGGTGCTGGATCAACTGGAGAATGTAGGAAAATGCAAATTGACCCATTCTTATCTCCTTGTACAAAACTCAAGTCCAAGTGGATCAAGGATCTACACATAAAACCAGACACACTGAAGCTTATAAAGGAGAAAGTGGGGACAAATCTTGAACACATGGGCACAGGGGGAAAGTTCCTGAACAGAACACCAATGGCTTATGCTCTAAGAACAAGAATTGACAAATGGGACCTCATAAAACTGCAACGCTTCTGTAAGGTACATTCAGTAGGACAAAATGACAACCAACAAATTGGGAAAAGATCTTCACTAATCCTATATCCGATAGAGGACTAATATCCAATATATACAAAGAACTCAAGAAGTTAGTCTCCAGAGAATCAAATAACCCTATTAAAAAAAAGGGGTACAGAGCTAAACAGGGAATTCTCAACTAGGAACCTTGAATGGCTCTAAAGCACCTAAGGAAATGTTCAGCATCCTTAGTTATCATGAAAATGCAAATCAAAACAACACTGAGATTCCACCTCACACTGGTCAGAATGGCTAAGATGAAAAACTCAGGGGGCAACAGATATTGGAGAGGATATAGGGGAAAAGGAGCACTTCTTCATTGTTGGTGGGATTGCAAGCTGGTAAAACCACTCTGGAAATCACTTAGGCAATTCCTCAGAAAATTAGACATAGTAGTACTATCTGAGGACCCAGCTATACCACTCCTAGGCATATACCTAGAAGATTCTCCTTCATGTAATAAGGACACATGCTCTACTATGCTCATAGCTGCCTTATTTATAATATCCAGAAGTTGGAAAGAACCAAGATGTCCTTCAACAGAGGAATGGATACAGAAACTGTGGTGTATATATATACAAAATAGAGTACTATTCAGCTATTAAAAACAATGAATTCATGAAATTCTTAGGCAAATGGATGGAACTAGAAAGTGTCCTAAGCGATATAGCCCAATCACAAAAGAACACACAATGTATGTACTCACTAATAAACGAATGTTAGCCCAAAAGCTCGAAATAAACAAGTTACAATGCACCTAGCACAGGAAGCTCAAGAAGGAGGACTTAAGTGAGGGTGCTTTGGTTCCTCTGAGAAAGGGAACAAAATATTTACACCAGCAATAAGGGAGAAAATGTGTAGAGACTGAAATAAAGGCCACCCAGAGACTCCTATACCTGGGGATTCATCTTATAAGCAGTCACCAAACCCCGACACTACTATGGATGACAAGAAGTGTATAACAAAAGGAACATGCCATGGTTGTCTCTGGAGGGGCCCTGCCAGAGCCTTACAAATACAGAGGCAGATGCTAGCAGTCAACCATTGGACTGGGCATGGGGTCCCCAAAGGAGGAGCTGGAGGGTGGTCCAGAGAAGCTGAAGGAGTTTACAGCCCCATGGGAAGAACAATGATCTCGGCCACCCAGTCACCCCAACACTCCCAGGGACTAAACTTTCAACCAAGAGGGTACACATGGTTCTAGCCAAAAATGTGGCAGAGGAAGGCCTTGTTGGGCATCAGTGGGAGGAGTGGTCCTTGGTCAGGTAAAGGCTCAATAGAGGTCCCAACAAAGGGAAATCGAGGGGGAGAGGGAGGGAGGAAATCTGGTGGAGGGGCATATACATGGAGGCAAGGGTTGGAGGAGGGGTTGGGGGTCTTTGGGGAGGGTGGGAAATCAGGAAAGGTTTTTACCATTGGCAATGTAAATGAAGATGATATTAAATAAACCAATAAATAAATAAATAAATAAATAAATAAATAAATAAATAAATAAATAGGGAAAAAAAGAGAAGGTGAAGGCACTCTCCTCTCAGCCTGACATCCTGATTTCTGTCCCTTGAATTCACATGAAGGAATGAGACAATCTGTTCCTGAAAGTTCTATTGGCTTTGTATTGGCACAATACACACAACACAGAAAATAAAGTGTAATTTGTTTTTAAAAATCAAATATGTAGCAAAAGCCTTGAGCTCAGTGGTAGAATGCTTGCTTAGCATGTACAAGGCAAGGCCCTGGATTCTGTCCCAAGAACCACATACAAAAAAGAATGACTTACAGTTTTGATTTTGGATATTATGTTGATTTGTTGTGGCGACCATGTCTGAATATACTGATTGAATGGATTAAATGACAGAAATTTATTTCTCAGATTCTTGGAGGCTACAAGTTCATGGGCTTCCTTCCTGTCTTTCATCACTGCCCTCTTTTGATGTCCTCTAATTGTCTTTTTCTCTGTATTTTTGGAACAAGAAGAGATCTCTGGTATTTATTCTTTGATGCAACTCTTATGCCTCATGACCTCCTCTCATTGATTTCTTTATAAAGTCTAAGGATTAGAGCTCCACTATGAATTTAAGCAGAGTTACAGAGAGATGCTCCTTCCTCGCCTCTGCTCCTCTTCACTCTTTTCTCTTACTAGATTTTGGAAGCTCTTGACACTGATTGATGAATTCTATTATTTCTTGGGGCTCTTTAATATTTCAATTTAAGCTATTAATATAGTTGTTGTTCTTTTAACGTTTATATTGCCTACTCTATACATATTAAGAAGTCCACTATCAAAACAAATAAATGAAATATGGAAAATTAAATGTCATCAGCAAAGATGTGGGTTGTTGGAAACCTTGTGACCTGGGGATAAGAGTATTTGTGGTATCATTGTTGTGGAGAATGGGTTGCTAGTTCTTCAGTGAATTAAAGCTGGTATTAACCTCATGACTCAGGAGTTTCATTTCTGCATACATTGATTTATTTATGTCCTCTTAATACACATAGTTTGAAGTATAAATTTCCTGTGTAATTGTATGTGGAAACGAGCCCTTTGATGTGGTAACTAGAGTTAGATAATGTCCTGCTGGTGGACCCTGAAGAATGGGTCCATGTTCTTATAAAAGGTCCCTAGGGATATTGCATTAAGTGAAGTCAGGCACACTATCACACACTTTATATCTCTACTTATATGTGGTATCTGTTGTCTTCTGATTCATAGAGATTTTTAAGCGGTCATTCTCAAAGGCTGGGAGGAGGCCAAATGGGGAGTTATTGTTTACTTGATGCAGAGTTCCTTTTTTTGCAAGATGAGATTTATTCTGGAGCAAGATAGTAGTGCCATTTGCACAAAAACCATAAATGTATTTAACACTAATGACTTGTATGCCATCGTGTGCTTCATATCAGTGAATACCTAAGGGTATTTAGGGGGTCTCATTGAGCTCAGTGATTGGATTGTATAGACACAGCCTCTGATATTCTTGTAACAGTGAAATGCTTCATAAAAAGTCTCAGAAGAAAACTGTTGCTAAGTAAAAGCACAGCTGTAAAGTGATTGGAGGAGTGAATTTTGCTTTATGAATAATTTATGAGAACAGATAATTTATAAAATATTTTACTTATTTAATAGTGAGACTATGTCGAGACTATGGACTTGGGTGGTAGTGACACATGCCTTTAATCTTAGGACTCAGGAGGCAATGCTAGGCGGATCTCTGCTGTACGTAGTGAGTTCCAAGACAGCCAGGGCAAAACAGAGAAACCCTGTGTTGAAAACCATGGAGTCAGAGAAAGTACTTGTTCTTGGGGGCTTTGGAATATATTAGAAATACATTTAAGTTGAAGTGTTTTTGTTTTATTTTGTTTATTATTTGGATGGCTTTGAAGCTGTAAGGAATTTATCCATCTTTGGGGGGAAGTAGAAATTTTTATCTGTAGGTGAGATTAAGTCCTACATTGAATGGAAATTGTAAGGGTTAAACTAGATAGTGAATTTTAGAATTATACCACTTTTAAATGATAGTTTAAAAAGTACTAGGTCTAAACACATTAATCTACTTCTTTAAGAATTTTCTTAATCTAGTGGTTGGGGAGATGTCTCAGCAGTTAAGAGCACTGGCTACTCTTCAAGAGGATCTGAACTCGGTTTCCAGCATCTAAAAAGTGGCTCAGAACCACTTCCTGGGCATCTGATCACCTTCCTGGTATGCATATTGTACACAGTCATACATGCAGATAGCTTTTTAATACTCATAAAAAGATAAAAACACAGAACTTTCTTTTTTATTGTTTTTTTATTCAATATATTTTTTATTTACATTTCAAATGATTTCCCCTTTTCTGGCCTCCTACTCCCTGAAAGTCACATAAGCCCCCTTCCCTCCCCCTGTTCTACCTACCCCTTCCCACTTCCCTGTTCTGCTTTTGCCTTAATATTGCTACACTGAGTCTTTCCAGAAGCAGGGGCTACTCCTCTGTTCTTCTTGTACCTCATTTGATGTGTGGATTATGTTTTGGGTATTCCAGTTTTCCAGGCTAATATCCACTTATTAGTGAGTGCATACCATGATTGATCTTTTGAGTCTGGGTTACCTCACTTAGTATGATGTTCTCCAGCTCCATCCATTTGCTTAAGAATTTCATGAATTCATTGTTTCTAATGACTGAATAGTACTCCATTGTGTATATATACATTTTTTTGCATCCATTCTTCTGTTGAGGGATACCTGGGTTCTTTCCAGCTTCTGGCTATTATAAATAGGGCTGCTATGAACATAGTGGAGCATGTATCCTTATTACATGCTGGGGAATCCTCTGGGTATATGCCCAGGAGTGGTATAGGAGGATCTTTCAGAAGTGATGTGCCCAGTTTTCTGAGGAACCACCAGACTGATTTCCAGAGTGGTTGTACCAATTTGCAACCCCACCAGCAATGGAGGAGTGTTCCTCTTTCTCTACATCCTCACCAACACCTGCTGTCTCCTGAGTTTTTAATCTTAGCCATTCTGACTGGTGTAAGGTAAACTCTCAGGGTTGTTTTGATTTGCATTTCCCTGATGACTAATGAAGTTGAACATTTTTTAAGATGTTTCTCCGCCATCCAAAGTTCTTCAGGTGAAAATTCTTTGTTTAGCTCCGTACCCTACTTTTTTAATAGGGTTATTTGGTTTTCTGGGGTCTAACTTCTTAAGTTCTTTGTATATATTAGATATTAGCCCTCTATCTGATGTAGGGTTGGTGAAGATCCTTTCCCAATTTGTTAGTTGCTGATTTGTCCTTTTGATGGTGTCCTTTGCTTTACAGAAACTTTGTAATTTTATGAGGTCCCATTTGTCAATTCTTGATCTTAGAGCATACGCTATTGGTGTTCTGTTCAGGAACTTTCCCCCTGTACTGATGTCCTCAAGGGTCTTCCCCAGTTTCTTTTGTATTAGCTTCAGAGTGTCTGGCTTTATGTGGATGTCCTTGATCCATTTGGAGTTGAGCTTAGTACAAGGAGACAAGGATGGATCAATTCGCATTCTTCTGCATGCTGATCTTCAGTTGAACCAGCACCATTTTTTGAAAAGGCTATCTTTTTTCCATTGGATGTTTTCAGCCCCTTTGTCGAGGATCAAGTGGCCGGCCATAGGTGTGTGGGTTCATTTCTGGATCTTCATTTGTATTCCATTGATCCGCCTGCCTGTCCCTGTACCAATACCATGCAGTTTTTAACACTTGCTCTGTAGTATTGCTTGAGGTCAGGGATACTGATTCCCCCAGAATTTCTTTTGTTGTTGAGAATAGTTTTAGCTGTCCTGGGATTTTGTTATTCCAGATGAATTTGAGAATTGCTCTTTCTAACTCTATGAAGAAGTGAGTTGGGATTTTGATGGGTATTGCGTTGAATCTGTATATTGCTTTTGGCAAAATGGCCATTTTAACTACATTAATCCTGCCAATCGATGAGCATGGGAGGTTTTTCCATTTTTTGAGGTCTTCTGTTTCCTTCTGCAGAGTCTTTTTTTTTAATTCGATATAATTTTTTATTTACATTTCAAATGATTTCCCCTTTTCTAGCCCCCCACTCCCCAAAAGTCCCATAAGCCCCCTTCTCTTCCCCTGTCCTCCCACCCACCCCTTCCCACTTCCCCGTTCTGGTTTTGCCGAATACTGCTTCACTGAGTCTTTCCAGAACAAGGGGCCACTCCTCCTTCTTGTACCTCATTTGATGTGTGGATTATGTTTTGGGTATTCCAGTTTTCTAGGTTAATATCCACTTATTAGTGAGTGCATACCATGATTCATCTTTTGAGTCTGGGTTACCTCACTTAGTATGATGTTCTTGTCATACAGATCTTTCACATGTTTGGTAAGAGTCACCCCAAGGTACTTTATACTGTTTGTGGCTATTGTGCAGGGTTTCATTTCCCTAATTTCTTTCTCAGCCTGCTTATCCTTTGAGTATAGGAAGGCTACTAATTTGCTTGAGCTGATTTTATAACCTGCCACTTTGCTGAAGTTGTTTATCAGCTGTAGAAGTTCTCTAGTGGAGTTTTTTTGGGTCACTTCGGTAGACTATCATATCATCTGCAAATAATGATAGTTTGACTTCTTCCTTTCCAATTTGTATCCCTTTGACTCCTTATGTTGTCTAATTACCCAAGCTAGTACCTCAAGTACAATATTGAAAAGATAAGGAGAAAGGGGGCAGCCCTGTCTCGTCCCTGATTTTAGTGGGATTGCTTGAAGTTTCTCTCCATTTAGTTTGCTGGCTACCGCTTTGCTGTATATTGCTTTTACTATGTTTAGGTATGGGCCTTGAATTCCTGTTCTTTCCAAGACTTTAAGCATAAAAGGATGCTGAATTTTGTCAAATGCTTTTTCAGCATCTAATGATGAAATGACTGTGTGGTTTTTTTTTTAATTTGAGTTTGTTTATGTAGTGGATTGCATTGATGGATTTCCTTATATTGAACCAACCCTGCATCCCTGGGATAAAGCCTACTTGATCATGTGTTCCTTCTGTTTCTATTTTGTGGAATAGTTTGAAGAGTATTGGTGTTAGTTCTTCTTTGAAGGTCTGATAGAATTCTGCACTGAAGCCATCTGGTCCTGTGCCATTTTTGGTTGGAAGGCTTTCTATGACCCCTTCTATTTCTTTAGGGGTTATGGGAATATTTAGATGATCTATTTTGTCCTGATATAATTTTGGTATTTGGTATCTGTCTAGAAAATTGTCCATTTCCTCCAGATTCTCCAGTTGTGTTGAGTATAGGCTTTTGTAGTACGATCTGATGCTTTTTTTGAATTTCTTCAGTTTCTGTTCTTATATCCCCTTTTTCATTTCTAATTTTGTTCATTTGGATACTTTCTCTGTGCCCTTTTGTCAGCCTCGATAAGGGTTTATCTATCTTGTTGATTTTCTCAAAGAACCAGCTCCTGGATTCATTGATTCTTTGTATGGTTCTCTTTGTTTCCACTTGACTGATTTCAGCCCTGAGTTTGATGATTTCCTGTTTTCTACTTCTCCTGGATGAATTGGCTTCTTTTTGTTCCAGGGCTTTCAGGTGTGTCATTAAGCTGCTAGTGTATGCATTCTCCATTTTCTTTTTGGAGGCACTCAGGGCTATGAGTTTTCCTCTTAGCACTGCTTTCATTGTATCCCAAAGATTTGGGTATGTTGTGCCTTCATCTCCCAAAGAACTTTCTTGATGTTTGCAAGTGAAAGTTTACTTGTTCCCGAAGAGTGCTACCAGATTAGATCTTCTTCCATGAGTCTAACTTGCAGTTGAGTTTTATATCTTCTTTGGATTTTTATTTTTCTAGTATTTCTGGCTGTTTGTTTCTTTCTGATTGTTGAGCTGAATACATTTTCAAATTGTAATTTATAACGAAGATAGGATAAGTGTATAGCTTCAAAAACTGTATTCATGTGAACTTTGTTATGAGAAGTTGGTCCTGTTTTCCAGCAGGTACTGTTAGGAGGAACTGTTTTCACTGTTAAGTAGTTGTTGGTAGACTTTCTGCTGTCTGTGTTAGTCTTCAGCTTAGGTAGAAAACAGTGACCTACGCTATCTGTCTCCTCATAAAATATAGTCTGGAAAATGTATTTAGAGTCTTGGAGTCTTCAGTCCTTGTGCAGTATTGTTATAACCCTTGACTTGAATCAGTAAGAAAACTGAAGTTGCTCTTAAATCTTTCGGGAAGTCAAGAGAAGTAAAATAGGAAACTAGTGTTTGTCAGTAAATTATGGACTTTGTATTGATAGTTGATTGCCTTTTAACATTTTAAATACTGTGTCATTTTGTGTATAAGTTTAAGTTTTAAAAATAAACATAGCAGTCTCAACAAAACCAACTTCCAAATGTTAACAAAAATGCAGCTTCCATGACTCTGGTGTTGTTGTGGTGGTACACAAATAACTGTATTTGGGACAGAAACCCGTGAAACAGGGTCACAGTATAACAGAAAGCGTTGCGGTTGGACATAGTTCCAGAAAGATTGTGAAAGCAAACACGTAGAATAAAAGACAGCCATTTCTCAGTCAGCAGTTTGTTGAAAATGAGCTGGCACTTTTTTAACATAGTGAATTAGCTTAGTCATTTCGTAGGCACCAATAACCTGAAGTCACATTAATGAACCAGAAGGTTCTACTCTAATAGCTCCTGAGACAAGTGAGGAGCATTCTTCAGGCAAGCTCATCCTCTGTAAAGCTGCACACTTGTGATTCTTCTTGGTCAGACTCCGGAGGGTTGGCAACGTATTTGATAATGAATGTGTTGACTTGGTTACAATGTAGATTTCATTCTGTCTGAGATTACCAGTAATCATATATATATGATTTTAAGTGATAAAAGAGATCATGGTAAAAAAAATAAATTTCCTAAACCTCCTATGTATTTTGGTTTACTTATTTACACTGAAGATTTTAATGGAGCCACAACTATATATGAACATATATTTGTCGATGTCCTGTTCAAATATAAATCTAGTCTCATGCATATTTGACAGGCCATAAAATTACAAACTTGGGCAATTTCCACATACTTGTTTGTTACTGTCCGTTGTGTTTTTGGAGACGGTCTCCCTGTGTCTCCCCTCCACTGTCTAACTGTGGACTCAGAGCGTTCTGCCCATGTGCTTCTACTTTCTAAGTGCTGTCTTAAAGGTGTAGACCACCAAGTGCATTGAAGATTTATTTCTTTTCATAGGTTTCTATTTGTGAGCCCACCCCCTTCCCTCACCCGAGTGTGCCCCTCAGTTTGGGTTCTGGGAACCATACCCAGGTCCTCTGAAGAGAAGCGAGTGCTCATACTGCTGAACCATCTTTCCAGCCCCTCTTCACACTTCTCATTTGTCAAAAAGCCACATTCTGTGTCTATTCTGCAGAGGACGTGTGAAAAGGATATGTGATATTCCTCACCTGTGATATTAATGGTTTCATAAATCATGTTTTCACATACTAAAATCAACAGATGCAATTACCCAGTCCACCCAACTTCCCTGTGTGATTTTCTTTATTTGCTAGTTTTTTTTTTTAAATAAAATGAGGTTAAATTTAAACATTACAAATTATGTATTTCTATTTGACTTTCAACCTTTTCAAATAATATTTAATACAGTTTTCAACTTGAAAGACACAAAGAAGACCATCAGGCATACGAACCTAAAAGATGCCGTGGTCTTCATTTATAGTGGCTTAAACAGAAGAGTATTTGTCTAGCATAGCATGGGTCAATCCCCAGCTCCTAAAAGATGAAAATATAACTATCATTGTCTTTAGACAGACAAAAACACAGAAATACCAGTTTTTTAATACAATTCAAACTTGGAGGATGAGGCAGAAGGAATATAAGTTTAAGGTCAGCCAGCATGGATTACATATGCATCAAGACCCCCATTTCTAAAGAGCTAATTGTTTGGGACAAAAAATGAAAGTGACCATTGACAATATACTAAGCATTAGAACGAAAAGAATTATGTTGTCACAGAAATTCAGGTGCAGTTTTTCCTGAAGGGTTTGATATATTTGAGCATGCTACAACGAAGCTGGCAGAAACTCATACAGTAAAATATTGCTTCATTTTTTTATGTGATAAAAGCACTTTAAATGTATAGATTACATTTTTTTCCAGAAAAGTACACTGAAATTTGGTAGAATTTTTTTAGACCCTTTACTAAAGCTTTGTTTCAATTCTGGTTTTAACATCATAAATTCTGATTACCTGTGCCTTAAAAAATTATTAATTTTTTTAGAATAAAACTTTTGCACAACAGCCACTCAACTTCAAAGTGTTTTAAATTAATAGACATTTTAGTCATAGACAATTCATTTCAAAAGTTTCTTACTGGCTTATAATGTAATAAAGTTTTTTTATACGTACATTTAAGGTAATTTGATCACAGACACTTTCCCTGCCCCCACTGATTTGCTTTCTCTTCCATACTAATGCCTTCCATATTTTTTTTTCCTCCTGGAGGGGCCACCCCTCTTGAACCTTTTCCTTTTTCATGGAATCTTGACAGGCTAGGTCATGTTCATATCTTTTTCAGGTCATCAGAGCTGTTGAGCCTATGAGTAGAACAGCTATGTCATTCTGGGAAGATACCATTCTGCTTCTTCCTCCCTCTACAGTGGCCTCTGAAGAGAACTTGGGGGGAGCTGTGCAGTGTAGATATGCAGCGTGTGAGCATTCCTCTGCCACTTATGCCCAGCACTTTCTGCAGATATGAGTCTCTACAGTGACTGCCACATGTAGGTGGAAATAACTCCGTATGATAGATCTGTAACTGCGAAGAACATGATTATTAAACACTAATGCATTTAGACTCAATGTGTTTGTACTGCACCCTGAGCTCAAAATGTATACAATCACCTAATAGGATTTTTTTTCTAGCAAGTAATTTTTCCATAGAAATGCAAACTAATCTCTAGTATGTCTGCTCACTAGTAAATAAAATCCTTACTAATCCACTACCACCTTTTTTTTTGTTATCATAGTAGACTGATACTAAAATCTCTTCAGTTGTACTTACACCCTTAGAACATTTTCAATTATATATTTTGAAGGATATCAGGCTGCTGAGGGGACTTATTTACAGACCCCTGTGAGTTAGGTTAAAGGAAGGTGGCTTATGTAGCAGGCAGGGCAAAAATCACTTCATCAGAGTGGGAAAGTATCTGCTTTATGTCAAGATAATTTCAATGATGCTGCCACATTCTTGCTTTTGATGGGACCAGGGCTCAGTCATAAAACTCTACATACCATTCAAATTCTTTAGTTTATTTATACTATGATGGGGAAACATATCAGAGTTACTTACTGAAGGGTATGTCGTAGTCACTGTTCAAAATGGCTACAGTCAGGACAAGCTGGATGACTATTTGTAATACGTGTAACTTGGCAAGGGTAGAGGAGATACCAAAACGTAGTCATTAACAAGGACCACGTTTTACTTTTACCTTAGAGAAACAGTCCTTATGTGTAATTGCATAGTGCTAGAATGTTATTTTGACTCTTCGTCCTTTTCTTTTCCTATGTCATTTAATTAGAATTAATCTTCTAAACTTATAACAACCTAATTAGAGTATGTGGTATGCAAACACTTTTCCGTTTACCTCTGCAATTTACCCTCTTACTTACTGCTGTTGATTATATCTTTCTATATTGTGTTCACATTAATACAGCTTTGTAATGATTATCCCCTACATTTTCCTTTAAGCCATTTATAAATCTAAAAGTAATTATAGTGAAATAAAGTTGTACTAGGAAGAACTTTACACTCTTGTGTTTATCACAGCGCAATAGCCAGAATATTGAATAAACCTAAACATCCTTCAGGGAATGAATGGATATTTCTTATACAATAGAGTACTATTCGTTTCTTAAAAAGAAGGAAACCCTGTCATTTTGAAGCAGCATTATGTTAAATGAAACAAGCCAGACCCAAAGACAAATACCACATGTCCTCATTCATTTGTGGAAACCAAGACATCAGCTCTACAGAAGAATGGACAGGAATACCGTGATCCCCAGAGCCTGAGAGGGGCGTGCGGAGGAAGGACTGAAGTGCATTGAGGGATGCCGAGAACAACGTAGGAATTGTTCCAGCGCCTTCCTTAGCACAGTAGGCTTCAACAGCCGATAATGTATTTTGAAGTGTAATATCAGCACTGAGGAGGTGGAAGCAGATGGATCAGGGTCAGCCTGGGCTTTATATATTTCAAGACTCTACCCCAGCACTCCTCCTCCTCCCGCTACAGGTAAACACATCTGTGAGCATTCCAAAAAATCAGTAATACTAGCATTCATATTTACTCATGTAACTGCCTTTGTCAAAGCCCTGTATTCATTAATTTGGGTTGTAGATGCTGTGTGCTGTCCCTGATTGCCTTGGAACTCACTATGTAGTCAAAGTTGGCCTTGAACTTGTATGCTCTCACCTCTGCCTCCGGAATGCATGGATCCCAAATTTGACAATATAATCTGAGTATACAATATAATCTGAGAATAATCACTGAAATTGGTCTTCTCTCTGTCAACTTTCGATGTTGAAGCTATATGGGTTTTATGAGTATTTAGTAATAAAGAATGAATTTGCATGTTACTTCAGTAACAACCACCTTTCTTAGGGTAGTAAAATTTTCTTTCTCAGTTGAGCAAAGGTCTTTGGGTAAAATTATACTTCTGTCTTTGCTATATTGCAAATCATTTCACCCAAACTACTAAGTAAATGTGTGTAAGTTCCTGCCAGATGGCCCCCACATCAGAACTTTTCTTTAGCGTGGAAATGAGCAGTATGTCCCTGTACAGCTTATATTTCACAAGCACATATTTACAACTGCCAGTGCTGGGTCTAAATTTTTTTCACATAAAATTAGACACTTAGATTGTTCTCGCCAACCTGTCTTATGATTTCTGATTTAATCTTATATACCTTAGCCAAAAGGTGGAGGAATAATGTGACTTGCTTTGATAGTTACAAATTTGTTGATCTCCCAGTTTTTTATCTCTCAGTTAAGCCTCCATATTTACATTTAATCTGTAGTAGCTTTGTATATTTACATTACATATATGAGGACCCTATTGCTCTCTTCAGACACACTAGAAGATGACATCAGATCCCATTATAAAGGTTGTGAGCCACCATGTGGTTACTAGGAATTGAACTCAGAACCCTCTGGAAGAGCAGTCAGTGCTCTTACCCACTGAGCCATCTCTCCAGCCCCTGTAGTAAATTTTTATATCACTTTTCTCCTTTGTCTTTAATTAAATTTTGAAAGAACTGCCTATTGTTGTTTAATACAGAATACATCTAATGTTCCAGTTTCAGAATTTAAAAATTGTTAAACCATATATGCACTGGGTGTCTAAAACATTATGTCTTCAAAATTATGTTTGAATACAATAGAATCATTGACCTAAAATTCATAGCATTATCTCATTATTTAGCCTTTTCCTTTGAGTAACTGCATTTAGAAGTTAAATATTTTTGTCTACTTTTAATTAAATTGTCTCCTTTTTTAAAATTTTATCCATTTCACCTAGTAAAACTGTTTAGAGTCTAAGAGTGTTTTTATGATACATCACTGGGAATTTTCAATCAGTCTAGACTACTTACATTTTAGAAGAAGAAATGGCTCTGGAGTGATCAAAGAGAATTCTCTGTTCTAATGCCTTACACCTGGAGCAGTTGTTAGCAGCGTCAGCAGCACGGCTGTATTTATAAATATCAGAGCAGGATGTGACAGATGGTGATGCAACAGAGGCTCTTGTCAGATCCTGTCAGGGAGGAGGAGGTGCCTGTCAATGCCAAATCAAGGAGTAATGAGCTTTAAGAAGCATGAATCCTACTAAGTATATAACTGACTGTTCCTATTTTGAGTTCTTGTAGTTGTAAATTTCTCAGAATGAATTAACACTCCATTCTTCAATGACCCTTTCTTTGTTGAAGTGGGTTATTAAATTTTAGTAGTTAAAATCATGAAAACCATTGTCCTTTCTCAGAATTTTGTTTAGAAAAATGGTTTTTACTTTGTGTCAGATTTAATCTAAAATAACTCTAGTATTTCATCTCCTTCTTTCTCCACTTTCTCCTGCTTTAGCCCCTAGACCTGATTTTGAGCCCGTCTCAGCAGCTGTGTTTGTATTATAAAGTTTTCTGGTGTAGAACTGCATGTCATAGTCAGTTGCTACAGAATGGCATGCATCTACCTTTTATGGGCTTTGAGGTCGCAGCACCCCAATATGTGACATTACATATGGCTTACATTTCAGATTGTATCCCTGCTACCTCAGTTCAAAGCTGAGAGCTTTAGAAGGGAGTAGTGGAAGTGACATTCTCTTTGTCACCAGTGGATCTTACATTTTGTCATTCCGTTTGCAATTTAATTCAGATGCTTTAAAGCGAGCAAAGAAACAAGAAAACCAAACTTTGGATTGTAAGTTCATTTATTTAAAAAGAAAATTAAACTCATTTTGTTTCCTGACAAGTCTCATTTGTTAGTTGGTCAAACAAGGATAGTCTTTGCCAATTCAGTTGCGATGTATAGTTGTTACCTGCACTGTTTATAAGGAAGAACTTTTCTTTATAAAATCAAATAAATAAAAGGTCTCACTTAAGTCAGGGAAGCAGGCAGGCTAACTAAAGATCTTCACCTCCTGTTCCTCTTCTCCAAGTCCAATTCCCCAGTCTCATCCCTAGCTCTACAGCAGACTACCGTGTGCATCTTCCCTCCCCCCTCAACCCCTGTCTCCAGTAAACCACACAGATCTTCCCCTCCTGTCCTCTTTCCCCTTGGAACTCCTAGATCCCAACTCCAGCAGGCATCCCCTGCGAATGCACAGGCTTCCATAGCTAGGGAATCAGGTAGACCTTCACTACTTCTGGCACAAAGAATCCAGGAAATCTGGGACACTGAAAATATCAAAAAGAAGAATAATAGGAAAAGGTGAAGGAGAAGAAACTCAGGTTAAGCACAGAATGTATTTCTAACCCAAACATAGAAGAAAATTTTCCTAACAGTAAAGAAGATACCTGTTAAGGTGTGAAAAGGATACAGAACACCAAATAGACTGGGCAGGAAAGAAAGTCCCCTTGGCACATAATGATCACGACACTGAATGTATAGACTGAAGAAAGAATACTAAAAGCTGCAAGGGGAAAATAATCCAAGTAATATATAAGGACAGACTGATTGGAATAACACCTGAATTTTCAATGGATACTCTGAAGGCCAGGAAGAGCCGAGCAGATGTTTACCAGTATAGACTACTATACCCAGCAGACCTATCAATCACAATAGATGGAGAAAGTAAGACATGCAATGAACAAGTAAAATTTAAGCATTATCTGTCTACAAATCCAAAACTACAGAAGATGCTTGAAGGAAAACTCCAACCTAAAGAGGTCAACCATACCTGAGAAAACACAGGGGATAAATTACACACACACACACCACAACAACAACAAAACAACAACAGGAATCAATAAACACTATTTACTGATCTCTCAACAACAGTGGTCTCATTTCTTCAATAAAAGATACAGACAAACAGAATGGATTTAAGAAGAGTATTCATCCTTCTGCTGCATCTAAGAATCACTGCATCATCAAAGATAGACATCACCTGAGAGTGAAAGGATGGAAGAAGATATTATCAACAAGTAGACCCAAGAAGCAAGCTGCTGTAGCCATTTCAATATTTTACAAAATAGACTTGAAACCAAAATGAATGAAAAGGGACAGGGAAGGATATAACAGTCATCCAAGAAAAGAATACCCATCAAGAGTACCTTGCAATTTGTAACAACTAGGTATCAAACATAGGAACACCAAAATCAGAAAAGAATCACTACCACAGCTTAAATCCCATGTTAACTCTCACACACGGATAGTAGGAGACTAAAATAGACTGGTCATCTAGTCAAGAGCTAAACGGAGAAATGTTGGATCTAACTGATGATGGAAACCAAACAGACTTTACAGATATTTACAGAACATTTCACCCAAACAGAAAACATATCTTATCAGCATCTCATACAGCTTTTTCCAAAACTGCCTACATCTTGGACACAGCACATCTTTTGACAGATACAAGAAATAATCCTTTATCTGACAACCATTATAAATCTAGATGTCAACCACAGAAACAACAGAAAAGACTTTTCATTTAAATGAAATGAAATAGATAACATAACAAACTTTGGTAGATATTATTGAAACCTAATGCAATAGAAGCTTCCTGTAATGTATAAATACATAAAGGAGATCTGAATGAAATCTCCAGATAATGGCAAGACAGTCCCAACTGGTCATCTCTTGTCACCAAATGAAGCTCGCTGTACTAGGATTAGGTTGAAAGGTGTGCCATGGCAGTCCCCCAAAACCCAAGCGCTTCTCAAGATAGTACACTGCTTTTCACAAACTGATGGCAGGGCCCTGTTGCTGAAGATAACACCTACTCAGCTCTCATCAGAAAAGCTTTCTCCTGCAGCCGATAGGAACAAATACAGAAACACAGTCAGACATTATACAGAATGTGAGAGAACCTGGAATACTTACCCCTAAGGAGAATATGTCCAACAAATATTTCTCTCTATAAAGACCCCAGGAGCCCGGCAAAAAAGGAAGCAGAAAACATGTAAGAGCCAGAGGGAAAGGAGGACCGCAAGAAGAAAAGGCTGTCTAAATAAATATAATCAAATCACATGTGAACTCACAGAGACTGAAGAAGCATGTACAGTGCCTACATTGGTCTACACCAGGTCATCTGTGTACATGTGGCTTCCAAAAATGGATTTTTGATACTGTGCCTTCTCTTGGGCTCTTTTCGTTCCGTTCGTTCGTTTTGTCCAATTCCAATGTGTTTCACTTTACTATGTTTTATATCATTATTTTCCGGTAGAAGCCTATTTTCTAGTGAGAGACAGAAAGAGATTGGTTTCAGATGTCCTTCTAGTGTCATCAAAATTTAAATACTGGTATGGAGTCCAAAGCATTGTTATTAGTATGAGAGGCATACAGATTATAATATAGCTCAATAATAGACAAAAGATATGAGCCTCAAAGAATCAGATCATCTAGAGAAGACTATTCTAAACTATGACTATGGGTCTTTAATTGGCACCACAGCTTTTCTTTTTTTTGGTCAATTTCTGACTTCACATGGTGTGTTGTTAAAATTGAATGACATAATTATGAACAGTACACCTAGCCCAGTGTTCCAATATAAGAATTCAGCAAATTGTAGGTGGTATCATTGTATAGAAAAAAGTACCTGACAGTTGCTTTACTTTAATTGAATTGAAAGTCTTGCAATTTGGTGATGATGTATATATATTAAAGTGGTAAGAACAACATGACTTAGCCAAGAGGTTTAATGCAGTAATGATGTCTGTTTACTCCAGGCTTTTATTTTAAACTATTCATCTCATAAAAATTCTCTCAAGATGTGAAAATAGGGAACTCTTCCCTAAAATGTTTTATCATAATTATTTGAGCATTACAAAGTTAAAAATTTATAACCCTTTTTTGAATTCTGGGATATATGATTTACTTTTTTTCTTTTAATTATGACCTTGTTGTAGACTGTGGCATGGAAATACACTGATATCTGTTACTGCTGGAATATTTATTGATTAGTTTCCAAGAGGTTTTCCCATTATTTTTCCTGACTGTGTTGGGTATTTTTCATGCAAAGCTGTAAGTTATACATGTTCCACACTGCTTGTAGTGCTTATGTACAAATTGTTTTCAAAACCAATATCCTTCGAATTAGTTTTGATTTATGGCAAGTTATATTACATTCCTTTTTGAAAACAAAACCAATAATTTTGTAAGGAGGTAGTGCTGAATCCCTAGTAATTACATAGCAAGCAGTTTAGTGTTTATCTTCTGTAACACAGTTTTAATTCCAGAGTATGTGTTCAGTAGTTTTTGTTACATTTCTCATATTTTCTAATCAGCAATTAAGCTAAGCAAGCATGGTAGAAAGCCCTGGGCATGTTGTCAAAAAACAAGAAGCTTGCTTTTCCAGGATAGCCTTACTGTGTAGCAAGAGACTCTCTCAAATTTCAAATACCAGGAACAGCAAAAACTGCATGATCAAGAGAGGATTTCAATAAATTTAGCTTAACAGTTTTGGTTGTGTTGTTTGTTTATGCACAGTCTTGCCAGGTGTCCTGGCATCTTAGTTACTTCTTAAAGGCAGGATAGCACACCCTGACCAAGGAAACTTACAGAAGAGAGCATTTAATTTGCTCTTCCAAGTCCTGCGGGACAGAATCCATCTCCATCATGGCAGGGAGCATGGCAGGCATGCTGAGCTCTCATATCCTGACCCAGACAAGTCAGAGGCCTCCAAGGATGATGGGAGGCTTTTGAAGCCTCAAAGGTACCTGGCAAAACACCTCCAACTAAGTCATACCTGCCAATTCTTCCTAAACAGTCCCACTATTGGGGACTTCCCAGGGCGACCATTCTGATTCAGAGAGCAACTGCCCTCCTAAACAATGGCTTCTCTCCAAAGTAGTTGACACATGTCTAAAATTTAAAAGTCTTGGTAAGCTATTGTGCTGCCTAGTTTTATGTTAGCTTGATACAAACTATAGTCAGGGTTAGGTTAGGGTAAAAATCTTTTTGAGGGAATGCCCTTGTGTGAGATCAGGCTGTGTAGGCAAACCTGTAGAGTTTTTTCTTAATTTATGATTGATGTGGGAGGGTCCAGCCCTTTGTGGGTGATGCTAGCCCTGGGCTCATGGTCCTGGATTCTACGAGAAGCCAGGCTGAGCAAGTCAGTAAGCAGTCCTTTTCTGTGGCCTCTATGTCAGCTCCTGGATACAGGTCCCTGACCAGTCTGAGTTCCCTGTGAGTCACTGTGAGTGTCTCACTCACTAGGCTACTTTGGCAGCTCATTCACTACACAGTCCTGAATGGCCTCATACAAACACCCTCCTGCCTTTGAAGGAACAGCCAGCCCTCTAGATAAATAAGCTGTTTTTGCTCTTGGGCTCTTCTACAGTTTATTCATCTTGACACCTAAAACTTGAAGATGACATAAACTTCATTCCCACTTACCAGTATCTGTGACATTTCTTAATAATTATTAGACAACTTTACTAGTTACAGAAAACTTGCTATAAAATCATACATAAAATTACAATTATCTATTGCAGAGTTTCTGTTATATGTGAGTTTGTGATTACATAGATCCTTGTAGTTTAGATGTGTTTTTAATGAATATATTTTTGCATTGTTTCATAATAAGTTTATGTCATGTAGTTTATTAAATGTAACCTCTGGAAAATAAAGAGGAATATTTCAAATCATGGAACATGAACAGAGTACAGCAGTCTCGCTGGATTTTATACCATATTCTGTAACCATATTTTTTGAGACGTTAGGAAAGACCTTACTCCTTGCATATGTGTCATTTGCTTGTTTTCCTTGTATATTTGTTGTTCTTGTTTTTTAATTGTAAAGTGACATGTAGATATCAATTCTATGTAATTGTAGCTTAAGTATGTCCCATGGACACAGTGTTATGAACAGTGTTGGATTTTATCACCACCATTACAATTAGTTTATACTTTGAGGTCTAGATATAGATAGATAGATAGATAGATAGATAGATAGATAGATAGATAGATTTTGGATTTTATATATATATATATATATATAATCAACAAGTATATATACATATATATGGCATTCCTTAAATTTTTATTTATATATATACTTGTAGAATATATATTTATATTTTCATAAATATATATTTATAAATACATTATGTATATATTATATATAAATGCATATAATATAAGTATATAATATATGTATATTTAAATATACTTTGTATATTGGTGATACACTAATTGATCAGGAAAAAGCTAGTTTTAATGTAGCTCTACATTGTTAGCTCCAGGTCTTCCCATACTTACTTTATCCAGGAATGGTGGCTCACTCATGTAATCCCATCATCAGGGATGATTCAGTAAAATCATTTTGTATTTTAGACTGGCCTCAACTGTACAGTGAATCCCAGGCCTGCCTGCACTCAGAGTGAGACTGTTTTGAAGAACCAAAAGCAAAACTATTAACAAAGTTATTTAAGTTACTCATGTTGCTACTTCTTTGAAAGAATTAGTCTTCTGCTAACATAGTATTATTTGTTCAGGTTTTCAGAATCACATACCACAGTTTAGTTTTAAATGTCAATGAAGTTTGATTTTAGATTGAGGTGTATGTTGTCAGTTCATAAGTAAAGATCTGCTCTTCTCTAACATGCTTTGTACAAGTATTTGTCTTTAAAACTGGTAAAAATAACACCACTTAAATTGCACAGAATCTTTCAACTTTACTTTATAAAACTTACTTGTTCTAAAATGTAGTTTGACCATTTCAAACATTCTCTGACGTGCTTCCTTGTAAAACGGAGAGCAGTTATTCAAGAATACTGGATAGGCCTTATGCCTCCATCCTAGCAAGGAGAATGTGTATCAAGAATGGTGCCGGGCGGGGGTGGGGTGGGGGGGCTTATGTGACTTTCAGGGAGTGTGGGGCCAGAAAAGGGGAAATCATTTGAAACGTAAATAAAAAAATATATCGAATAAAAAAGAAAAAGAATGGTGCAGGAAACGGCTCTTGTTCCCACATTATTAGTTTGGAACATAGGTAACAAGGAAGTCATGAGGGCTCTTGTTCGCCCTTGGAATAGGCCCTTAGTTGGTAAGAAGAGGTCCTTAGCAGAGCATCCGGCAGTGGCCAACAACAGTATGCCAGGGTGCATGGGCGAGCCAGCTCCAGTCTGTCTGGTAGGGGAGTCCATGCCAATGTACTGACCTAGAGAAGTGAGGTAAACCACTCCCGTTCTGCCACGTCTCCTCAGGTATTTATCCCACAAACGCTATGTAGTATATTGTTTTCAGCCAGTGTGTTTTACAATGGCTAATAATGTATGTAAAGATAAATTCCAAATTTATAAAAAGTAGTAAGTAATCTCACCTCTACAACTTTATTCACCTTTTGTTCAATGTGACACCTGTGTTGGTTACTTTTCTATTGGTGTGATTAAAGACCTTTACCCTGACAACTTACAGAAAAGCTTACTTGGGCTTACAGTTCCAAAGGTTTAGAGGATATGATTTTGGAACCATGGGGTTCATTCTCACTTAAACCACCCTTTAATAAGTTTCTTATTTATCCTTCCAAAATGGGTTATCTATTATTTTTATATTTATTAGCAGTCTTTATTTACAGTTCACTTTTTTTTCAAGCTCAATAATGTGTGTTTTGGATATTGTTTCATATCAAAACAGATCTGATTCTTTTCAGTGACTTTAAGAACCCATTCTGTAACCAGGTGATAATTTAATTTGGTTTTTATTTGTCCTATTGTTGTACACTTAAATGGTTTATAAAGATGATTCCTCAAGTGTCTTAATATGTATGTCATTTTTCATCTGTGAAAGTCTATAATCTCATAGTTTTATTTCTCTAGAATTAACTAATCATGTTGTTCCAGTGAGTACTTAGCAATTCAAAGAATATTCACTGTGCTCTTTATCAGTGTGATCCATAAAACGTAATATCCTATTAAACATTTATATTTGCATTTTTCTGTGTGAAATGAAATGATTAGATAGAGCAGGCTATTTTGTAGCAGCAATAAATTACCAAACATCACTCTAATAACAGATTGGACTCTTAATGGCGTGATTCCTCTGAGAATTCCAGCCAGTTATAAAAGTGTGTCCTCTCTACTACAGAACTGTTAATCCTAATGCTGTGTTGGAAAAATGGGCCAGATTGTTAACTGGATAATTACAAAGTATGTCCAAACTATTTTGTAAGCTGAATTGGAAGTTTACGACAAACTATTTAGGTTTTTTTTTTGTTTGCTTGTTTACTTGTTTGTTTATTTTCATCTTTCTTTGTGTTTGTGAAGCTGTTCTCACATTGACATCATGACCCAAACAGAAAAAATAAATATGAAGTTGAAAGAAAACTGTGTGAGCCGATGGCTCAGTGGTTAAGAACACTGACTGCTTTTCCAGAGGTCCTGAGTTCAGTTCCCAGCAACTACTTATAATGGGATCTGATGCCCTCTTCTGGTGTGTCTGAAGTCAGCTGTAGTATACTCACATACATAAAACAAATAAATGAGTCTGTAAAAAAATGTCGAGAAAAAGTAGATATTTTTTTAAAAAAAGAAAATTGTAAATTAATACTGTTACTTTTGTCATTAATTCTGGACAGTAACTTAGTTGGATTCATTGTGAAAGTACAAAGATGGTTCAATATTGGGTTTTTAAATTGTTAAAAAAAAAAAACAAACTCTTGGGGCCTGGGATGCAGTTCAAAGCTTATCAGATGTTAATCTGTACATTTGATTCCCTGATTCTGAAAGAGAAATGTTCATTCATAATATGCATACTTGCTTTACCTACAGGAATGTCTCAACTGCAGTTACCATGCTTTATAAATAATGTAGTAGAACATTCTAATTGAAATCATGAATTAGGCAAACGTTTTCCTTACGTTTCCTAATGATAAGGGTTGGATGAGAGATGCATGCAGCTATGAGGATGCTAACATCATTTGTCTTTTAGTTCACGCTTCAGTCAGACAGTTTGTATCACCAGTATTTTAACAGCATAGTACAGAGAATTAGGTTGTGATGGGTAGACTCTAAAAAGGTAAATTTATGAGCAGTTTTTTGACCTCAGGTATTTATTGTCACCTGGTCCCTTCTGAGGCTATTATAATTATTAATGGAAGTATTTTAAACATTTTTTTAAAGCATGGTTTATGTATGGTAGAAACTAAAAGATATTAGTAGCTGAACCACATGGTTTTCTTGGAGTCAGTCAATGGAAAAGAACAAAAACTGTATTGAAGAGATTCGTGAGTAGTGATGTGATTTTTCTCTCTCTTGTCAGGATCCATTCATATTGAGTAGAATATTGCTTAGCTACGAAAGCTGAAGGTAGAGAAAATTCACTGTCTTCATGGGATGTACAGTCTGTCTTCATAGCAGTGGGGTATATAAAGGCATCAGAAACATTTAAGAATAAATCTCAGAAACAAAGAATAAATGTTATATTTCGAAGACTTAAAAGCAAGGACGGACCTGTTGAAGTGATTGTAGAGTCAGATGAGGTGTAATGCAGATTAGTCATTTTAAATAATTTCAACTGCAAGACAGACTGTCTTCTCTCTGTATATCAAAAAAGTTGAAGTAGTTTATAATATTTCTCAAGCTCAGACTGTTTTTTTAGTAAGAATTTTACAAAAGCAAGTTTTTCTCCCCAGTTTTACATTCTGAGCTAGTTGGGGAAGGGTCTATTAAAAATGAGCTGACAAATCGAAAAATTGAAGTCTTCCATTTTATTCAACTGTTCTAATAGAAAAAATGCCTAGTGACCTGGGAATATAAAGGAAATTTAAATTTGTGATTGAGAGTAGGAAATGTTTTTGTGGTTTTAAAAAAGAAATACCACCATGTCACATTAAAATTATGGCATCTACAGTTCTGTACAGTTAAGAGAAAACTTATTACATCGGGGGACAGGATGCACTTCGGAGACCTAGTGTAGGGCCACAAGAGAAGCGCAAGTGCCTTCAGAGGCGTGCGCATTAATAATCCAGTCAGGGGAAGAATTTTCCTGTCTCCCATGTAACATAAACCAGATGTTCCATTCTAGTAAAACCTTCTTACTAGCGTGAATACTTAGATTTCTGGTCACTAGGAAAAAAATGAACAATAGCAATACTTTTGCGGGTTCATCCTGTTTGTGAGTTAATGTTGGTATCAGGAGAGTGGAAGGTTTCCTGCCAAGTGTTACTAAGTCTTATCGCTCTGTTTTTATACGTTTTGTTTTGTAAATTTGATCTCTTTTCTTTAAAAAAAAAAACTTGTCAAAAACCAAAGATTTAGAGATTGGGGGTCAGATTTCCTGTTTGAATACTACATGAAAATATATTCGACAGTCAAGTATAAAAGGCAGTGGGAGGCTCCACAGCCTCAAGGTGCCTATTCTAACTCAGGAGAAGTTCATTGAGATGTCCCGACTTGAGTCTGGGTAGTTTTAGTGTGTGGTCTTATTGCGGTAGTTGTGTATTGTTTTGTTTGATGTCTTAAACAGTATTTCTCTGTGTATAGTCCTGGCTGTCCTGGAACAGGATAATGATGCGATTATTTTATATCTAATCGTCATAGTGGTTGTATGAATTACTAACCCAGCATAAACCTGCATACCAAAATAGTTTATAAATAGATACTATTTAAAACTTTGGAAATTAAAAACATGACATACCAGCCAGGTGGTGGCTGAGCACGTCTTTAATGTCAACACTCAGGAGGCAGAGGTAGGTGGATCTCTGTGAATTCCAAGCCAGGTTGTAGAAATTTTCCTACGTTGTCTCATGCTTTCGATAGTGCCAACAGTATAAGGTTCCACTTCCCTTTTTGGGGCATTTCTTGGGTTATGTAGACAAGTGGTGAATGTCTCTCCCTAGGAAAGGAGCAAGCCTAGTTGCTATCAAATAGGCGAATTCCCTAAGCTCAGTGTCCCTCACCTGCCCACAAGACCCACAGTACACACCATGAGTCTAAGACATATCATATGGCTGTAGGGGTTGTGAACTGACGCAGATATATTGATGTATTCGTACTTTTCCCTAATTCATTATTATTATTTTTTATTATTATTATTATTATTATTATTATCATTATTTTGACACCAGGGCCTCTTCCTTAGGCCATCTAGAATTAGTAGTAGGTCCCTTTTTATGGTTACCTTCTGGGCAAAATGATGTCCATTCCCTTCTAATTTTTTTCATATGATTTTGCCATTTCTAGTGTTTCATAGTGTGCCTGTGTTTCTGTGTCTGTCTACATGATCATGTTTGCAAGTGTGTATCATTCATCAAGAGCTGCTCCCCTTGTTTGCTTCTCATTGATTTGGGCTCCTTAACTCAGCTAGAATGGCTAGCTGCATGGAAGGCTCCAGGCCTCTGCGCATTTCTGCCTTCCCAGTGTTGGCATTACAGACCCACACTACTATGTCCAGCATTTTTAGGAACGTTCCCGTCCCGGGGCTTACAAGTCTTCTAGTTGGTTTTCTGTTTGTATGTCAACATGACAAAAGCTGGAATTATCTTAATTAGTGATTGATATGAGGGGAACCAGTGCCTTGTGGGTGGTGCCACCCTGGGATCATGGGGTATACAAGAAAGCCACCTGAGCAAGCCCAGGGACAGCAAGCTAATAAGCACTGTCCTACCTGGCCTTTGTCTCATTTCTGCCTTCAGATTTCTGCCCTGACCTTTTGTTATAATAGAGTTGTAAACAGTAATAAACTCTTTTATTTAGAGTTTATGCTTTTTTTTTTTTTTTTTTTTTTTGGTCATGGTGTGTTATTACCATGATAGAAACCCTAACCCCAAGGCACACAGCACTCTGCCAATGGAGCCATCAGCCCACCCCTGTGTGTGATTTTTTTTCTTCTTCCAGCCCCATCATGCACTGATCGGAAGTTTCCCCTGAGAGAATCCAGGGACACATCCCCCTGTCTGTGTCCCATTTGGTGTGTGTGTGTGTTCTCAAATAGTTGATAAAGAAGTAGGTGGTAGTCAAGGACTCAGACATGCTTCTACACATAGTACAGTTCCAGGCCTGGCGAGCTCAGCTGGACACCTGTGTATCCTGGAGCCTTTGCCAATACGGTCCTGCATTCCTCTCTCAGGGCTTTACCCATGGACAGAGGGAAAGGAAGCAGGAGACACTTCTCTTCATTTTCACATGCCTTAGGTTTTTTCTCTTCTCAAAATTCTGACCTTTCCAGTCTTTACCAGACTCCCAGGTCCAGAAAACAACAGAAGCCTTTTGTTGTGTAGCCTTGGTAGATCTCAACCCTTTGTAGGTGCACTTGAGCCCCTAGCAGGGTGCCATTCCCTGAAGGGACCAGAGAGCAAGCAGGAACTTTCTGCAGATTCCCTCTTCAGTTTACTGTGACAGAGAGCAGTGGAAGGCTTAGCTCTTCCCTCCATTTTGGCTTTCTGTCATTATTTCCTTCTCCAGCACTTGCCAGCTCAGTCCGTCCTCTCCAGCCTGAGTTCCTAGCACACACTAACTTGGAATCATGCGTGCGTGGTCTTTGAATATGGCTTCCTGCCTGTGACCGAAATGTACCTTACATTCATGCATTTCGTCGTCTGTAAGTCTGTAAGCTTTGCTTTGTTTGGTTTTACAGCTGAGTGGTTTTCCATTATCGTGATGTATAGTATACTGCGTCTCCATCCACTCTAGAGGAGTGTTTGGATTGTTTCCAATTTGGAGCAATTATGGGAAAAGCTGCTATAAACATTTGTTTATGCATCTTTGTGTTAACATAAAGTTCCATTTCACCGGGGGTGTGATTCCTGAATCAACCTCGGATGAATGTATGGTTGATTTCATTAAAATCAAACCACCTTATTTTTTCAAAAGTGGTTTTAGATGTGTTTCAGTCAGGTTTTGGTTGCCACCTGAGATCATCACCTTGAAGGGAGGAAGGTTCATCAGTTCCCCATTCCCCAGCATGGTCATTGCTCTCATAGCTTTGTTCTTTCAGTGAAGCTGAAACAGTTCTTATTTATACCTGAGCTCTCAGCCGTCCTTCATTATTAACACTCACATTGGAAATCTTAAGCTTCTGCCTTCTCTGCCATTCTCAAGAAAGAAACGCTTCTCTCATTAGTTCTCTGGCTGTAAACAGGCATTTAGAAGGTAGTTGAACACTGTCAGTTTAGCTAAGCAATCATAGTAATTTGCTTCTTAGGGCCTATGACTTCCCCAGCTAAATGTTTCCCCAATTTGTTGTTAGTATTGTGTATATGCATGTGTGTGTATGTGTGTGATTCTGTGTGTGTATGTGTGTGCTTGTGTTTGTGTGTGACTTCATGTGTGTGTGTGTGTGTGTGTGTGTGTGTGTGTGTATGTGTATGTGTATGTGTGTGTGTCTGTGTGAGACCGTGAGCTATTGAACTCTGTGGAGGTCAGAGGACAACACTGGAGTGTTTGTATTTCTGGATAGTCTTTTGCTGAACCTAGAAGTTCACTGAAGTGCAGGCAACCTCCTGTCTCTCTCCCTCTTCCTCTTCCTCTTCCTCCTCCTCCTCCTCCATGTTAGCATATTGCTGCCATATCTACATGGATACAGGGACACCCCACTCAGGTCCTCATGCATGTCCAGCAGGTGTGGTTTCAGGATTGCTTTGCTTCAAATGTGGGGGAGTTCAGTTTATTTTCTCTTTTTGGTTGGTTTTTTTCTCTAGGGTCCTGTTCGCTTACCTGGTGTTAATGATGCGTATAGTAGCTGCATCAGCCTAGAGAGGGTACTTCTCTGACTAAGGGCAAATCCACAGGTCCACAGGACATGGAATATATCCTGACAATGTTATTTGTGCTTTCAACCTTTTTACCTGTCAAGTCCTCATAACAAATTGCTTTAATCAAATCATCCCATATAATGGCATCATCTTCATAAATTAAAGTTTCTGTACTTAACATTTGTCTCTACTTTTTTACTTCATTAACTTCTTACATATTTATTCCTGTTGTTATACTATGTAATTATCTGAAAAGAAAAACTTACTGTGTTCTCAGATATAGAGGTCCCCAGGGCTGTGGGATTCAGTTTGGTCAGGAACCATGCATGGGCTTGGAGGCCTCTTCCAAACCTTGTCTTATTGGTGGCTGAGGGGAGTCACAGAAATTGGTGTATGGGAAGTGGGGCAGGTGCACTCTGACCATACTCCAGCCTAGGGATTTTAAGGGTGCATACCCTATCTTCCAAGGCTAGTTTTCTCCATTCCCTTGTCTATATATTCCATTTTCAGATAAAGGTTAAGATCTATCTATCTATCTATCTATCTATCTATCTATCTATCTATCTATCTATCTATGTTACATACAAAAGTACACTCTAGGTGTCTTCAGACACACCAGAAGAGGGCATCGGATCCCATTACAGATGGTTGTGAGCCACCATGTGTTTCCTGGGAATTGAACTCAGGACCTCTGGAAAAGCAGTCAGTGCTCTTAACTGCTGAGCCATCTCTCAAGCCCACCGAAGACATTTCTGGTACTAATAGTTACAAATGTACACATTAAAACTATAGTCAGATATTACTACATGAATATTAAATATCTCGAGAATAAAAACTTACTGCCAACCAGATCCCCCTCGGGTCGGTCATGCCTATAATTCTAGTACCCGGACATGGAGGCAGTCTAAGATTGCCATGGATTTGAGCTACTTGGATCAAACAGTTAGTTACAGGCCAGCCTGGGCTACAGTGTAACTTCTTATCTGTAAAAATAAATCAGGCATTAAAATCTTTATTATTTATTGCAGTAAATGCTGGCGAGGATATCGAATCTCTCATAAATTGATGGTGGGAATGTGAAGTGAATGAAAGCCTCTGCAAAACAGTTTGTTTATTGTAAAGCGAAACATAATTTGAATTCGATTCTGCAATTATGTCCCTGGATATTCGTTTACCATAGAAGTGGAAATTTATGTTCATATAAAAAACCTGTTATACAAATATTTATGACATTTTTATTTTTGTTCTCCCACACACTGGAAACAATCCAGAAAAACTTCAACAGGTGAATAAACAGACTGTGCTAGATCTATACAGTGCAATACTGCGGAGCTTTGTAGAGAAGAAAGCCCAGTACAGAACCATGAACCTTCAAGCAGAGCATGGAATAGAAGAGTTCTAGACTGGCTTTTAAAAATACTGTCTCTCAAATATAGCAGCGCTGGGGAAAATTGTGAAATGGAATGGCCAGTTCTGCAGAGATTAAAATATCATGGGACTGAACTACACAAATAAGAATGTGCAGTTTTGGGTGTACTGGGATGAGTCTGGTGTCCGAGGCTTTTATAGTCGACGGTAGATGTGGAATATATAATCACCAGCACAAGTTGAGAAAAGGCATTTCTGGAACCTCTGGACTGTGTTTGGAACTTGTGTGGACATGAAAATATTATTTGGCAATTAAGTAAGTCATATCTATTCGTATATTTTATATCATTTAATTCTCTCTTGGGTGGATAATTCTGCGATACACAATTTTAAGAAGTTTTTTTATAAGAGCTTTAAAAATGACAAAATTAATTGGATGACAATACATTCTGTGAATTCTTTTCCTTTTTTCTACATTTTCAAGCTCTTCATAGACATCTCTGTTCATGCCCGACAGTCCCAGTGGTCATGTGGATGGACCCAGGACCTTGTTTGTACTTGGGAAGCATTTTACCACTGAATTAATCCCTAGCCTGCATTCTAGGACTGCAAATAGAAGTAAAATTGATTTTGTTCCCACAGTAACTCATTTATGTGATGAATTGCAGGTACTAATTTCTTCAGCATTCTTCACTACTAATTGAAACCTTTGTTATCACCAAATTCATTAACAAACTTTGGTCTTGTCAGCCTGTGCCGTTCTTTTTCTCCCTAACTGATTTCTGTGCATTTTCCCCATCTCATTTTGAGCATTGCCTTCTCACTGAGGTGTGTCAGAAATCTTGTATGCTGCTTGTGTAATGACGCCGTAGCAAACGGGACTCACTTCATAGATGTACAAGATGACCAAATAAATAAAGGACAAACTAACTGTAGCCCCGAGTGTGGAATGTAAAGGTAGACCCTAAATCCTCAATGTACAAATAAATTACTCAGCATGTGAGACCACCCAACCTATTCCACAAAGATGTATTTGTAACTGGTGGAAGAAACACTCCCTGGGCTTGAGATCAATGGCTGTTCATTTTCTTCACCTAGAGATAAATCACTTTCATGGATTTTGCAGGCGACTTCTTTTCCTGAAAAAGTGATTTATTAAAGAAGGGGCTTCTTTACTGTCTTTTTTTCTCTGTAATACTTCTGCACTGAAGGAAGCCATGGGATAGAAGTCTTGTCTGTGCGACTCTTTTATTTCATTGTTATTTTTAAATCAGTTGATGAAATTCTCTTCCATTTTGAAAGGCCATTTTTCACTTAGATATCAGACAACTTAAAGAATTTGAGTTGATAGTAATGGATTGAATTTAGAGATTGTTTTTACCTTGATTAAAAAGGAGAGTATGTTCATTTAACATAATTACAGTTTTCAGCTCTGTTGATGAGAAAAATAGCCTTTTGTGTGGTTGTATGAGGTGAAGAGAGGAAAAGGTGGGCAGTGCCAGCTAAGCCAATCACTGAGCGAGCATCCTCACAGCCGAGCACTTGGGTGGTGCACGCAGGGATGAGAAGTTGAAGGCCATCCCAGCTACAGAGGGGGTCAGGGTCAGCCCTATCTGAAAAGAACACCAGCAATCTCAAAGTCTAAGGAGTCACGTCCCCATATCTGTATTTTCTATTGTTTCTGAGGGAAAACTCAGCCCTTTCCCTGTATTTTTATATAACCTTGGATAGATTAAGTGCTATTACACTCTGGTTTCTGCATACTTCCATTTTCAAAATTTATTTCCTGTTGCTGGTAATGAAGCTCATATGGGAGATGCTTTCCTAACATGTGAAGCCCTGAGTTTGATCCCTAGCATCAAATAACTATGGTTTCATTACACATACCAGGATGGTGGAAGCAAGGAGATGAGAATGTCAAGATTCAGTTGAAACAGGCTCAGTGTCTAAAACTGTTTGTTGTCCAGCCTGGTGACCTGAGTGTGAGACACACAAACACACACACACACACACACACACACACACACACACACACGGCAGAAGACTTTTGGAAATTGTTCTTTAGCCTTTGCACATGCATCCTGGTGTACGCTCAAACTTGAACACACATACAAACACACACACACACACACATACCAAACTAAGTTTGATTTGAGAAATTCTACTTTTTAGTTTGGTAACTTTGAATGTTACTAATTTTAAACTGTTAGAAAATCATCATAAGGCACATGTAGCATTTATTTACTTTGATAATGAAAATGCAAATAATTCTGGAAGGTCTAAGGTACATGCCTCTCAATGTGCATCTGTTATCTGTGTTTAAAAAATTGACCGATTAGGGAATCAGGGTGCAGTCAAGAAAGCCATAAAAATAGAAATGGAAATTTGGTAGGAACACATGTGAAACTGTCAGGCCGTGCAGGCAAGCCGAGAACTCACTGCTGCTTGTCAGAGACTTGTTTCAATCAGTCTACTTTTATACTGTCATAAATACCTATATAGCATGTTCATTGCTAATCTAACATTTGAATGCTTAAAATGGCTGTCAGATTCATGCAGAGCCTGCTTACTTAACCAATACTATTGCCTGTTTCCCTAGATATTGAATAGTACAGTTATGTACAACATGGAAACATTGGTTCAGAAATGCTTCTTTTAAAAAAAACAAAAACAAAACAAAACAAAACAAAAAAAAACCAAAAACAAAGCTTAGGACCCCTAATTGAGTTCCAGGCCAGCCAGAGCTGCATTATTTCAAACAAACAAACATGTAAAACAAACCATCAATTTCAGGAAGCACTTCCATAAAAAATTTCATAGTGACTGTAGTATTACTTCTGTTCATTATATATCTAATTATCTTTATTTCTGTATGGGTTAGAGGTTCTGCTGCTATGATACAGACCACAACCACAAACAACTTTGGAGGAAATGGTTTATTGCAGTTTACAACTCGGATTTCAGTCCTTCATTGAAGGAAGCCAGGGCAGGAACTCGGAGCAGGAACTGGATCAGAGGCCATGATCAGTGCTTCTGCTCACTGGCTTGTTTTCCTGACTTGCCTTGTCTGCTTCCTTATAGCACCTAGAGCCAACATCCCAGAGGCTGCAGTGCCTACAGTCCTCTTCCCAAATGCCTCTAAGCTGTGTTATGTTGACATAAAAATTAGCCAACACAATGTCACATATTCAGAGTAAATATGTAAATACAATATGACTCACATTTATCGTATGTTGCTGTGGCATTCTGCATAATTGAAGCTCCTTTCCTTGATGCATTGTGGTGGATATATAGGTGACAAAATGACTTAGGTTTCCTACATGTTTAGATTTTAGTTTTACGGTTCTATTCCCAATGCTGCTATACTTGGTATATTGTATTGTTACGTTTTCTAATATGCCTTTGTATCCCATTCATTGTGTGTTAGCACTCATAAGCTCTTCCTTATATAAGTAACAGATCTGTGCTTTTATGTGTATTTGCTTGGCTGCATTTTCTTAAAATTTGCTTTGAGAATTTTTTTTTTTTATCTCACCCCATCATTCAAAGATTTGTAATTCATGACTGGCACATTTGACTCAGTTGCTGCTGTATGTGTATTTTCAAATTTTTAAACATGAATAACAAAACATAGACTTATCACAAATGGCACCTTTTGTTGACTCTTCCTCACCTGAATAAAAGGAAATAGTCTTTAATTTTGTTTACATCCTAAATTTTAATAAATTGACTTAATATAGATATAGCAGAAAGTCCATATTCCATATAGATATAGATATAAACAACTGTGACTATTGTAAATTTGTAGTATTTTTATCCCCTCCAAAAGAAATCCCAAGGCTTAAGAGATGGATTAGTCAGTAAAGTCTTCACTGTGTAAGCTTGGGACCTGAGTTCAATCCCTAACACTGACCTAAAACCAGGTGCTATAATCCCAGCAATGATGCCGGTTAGATAGGATGGTCCCTTGGGCTTTCTAATTAGTCCATTGACTCACCAAGCTCCAGGTCCTATGAGATAACCTGTCTCCAAAGATAATAAATGTGAAGGGTGATTGATGCTGATGTCTCTCGTTTGCACATGTGCACAGGACTTGCACACAGGTGTAGATACCTATGAATAGCGACAGGTATGCAGAAAAACATGAAGTCCCTTATACTTTAGCTGTCCCTCACAACCACCGCCTTGTTCGTCATGAGTCTGTTACAATTATACCTGTGTTTTAGAGTTCCCTCGCCAACTTATGAAAAGAATATATCTGATCTTCTGTAGGAACTGTGTTGGGTCTATAGATAACCAGGGTAGGACTGCTGTCTGTTTTTATTGTTATATGTTGTTGTTTGTTTTGTGAGAGGGAATCTATCTTAGGCTAAAGACTGTACTTCCTAAGGATTCTGTTTCGGTAATCCTAGGGATTGCATTCATGGAAACACACCATAACTCCCAGCTTCAAACAATTTTATTTTAACAGGCTTCCTAACTGTGCATATGAGGTATTTTTACATTTTTAGACAAGATTGAATTTATATCAACATTTTGTGATTTTATAGACTTTAACTGTTGTACTTAAAAGAGAATTGTTTTTAAAATATTTTCATATTGGAGTTGTGGTAAATAGAACGATTTCTTTACCCTTGTTATGTCCTTTTGGATTTTCATTCTTTTGTTTTTCTTTTTGCTTACTTTTGTGCACACACCCTGCCCCCGCCTTGTGTATGTTGCTGCTGTGCTGCTGCTGTTTACTCTGTCTCTGTCTGTCTCTGTCTCTGTCTCTGTCTCTGTCTCTCTCTCTCTCTCTCTCTCTCTCTGTCTCTCTCCCCCCACCTCTCTCTCATATAGCCTAGGTTGGCCTTTAATTGACTGTATAACCAAGACTGAACTTGAACTCCACATCCTACCTCAGCTTCCTAAGTTCTGGGGTTTCTGGAGTACCTAGGTTTGTGTCTTAACTTAATGTTCAGAGTGTTCATTTTTATTGAGTTGAGATATGGTTGTATGCTTAGAATGGTTGGCCTGAATTTTGCAGCTTTTCTGAATTTCTTTTATTTAGTGTAGGCTTTATATGTCCTATATTCAGAGCCATGTCACCTGTTACTCAACATTCTTTTTCTCTTTCCAGTGTGGAAATCTTTTAATGTGGCTTTTTTTTTTCCCTTAATTGCCCTGGCATGCACATTTAATATAATGCTGACTAAAGTCAGATAAACAGTTACTCTTATCTTGTTCTTCATAAAAGCATTTAGCTCACTGTTAAGTATGGTGATGATTCTGGGTTTTAGAAATGTGTTAGCCAGATTAAAGACATTTCCTTCCTTTATGAGGATTTAGAGTGTTTTTATTCTGAAGCAGTTTTGAATTTTACCAAAGGCTTTTTTAAAAACTAATTTTGTGCATGTCTGTCTGTCTGTCTGTCTGTCTGTCTGTCTGTCTCTGTGTGTGTCTATGTGAATGTGTTTTCTTTTTTATTGATGTGGCTTATGCATTAACTGATTTTCAGTTTATTTATTCATTTATTAATTATTTTATTTCAATCAGTATTTTGCTTGCATATATGTATGTGCACCACCTGTGTTACTGGTCCCTGAGAAGCCAAAAGAAGTAGTCAGGTCCCCTCAGTATAGAGTTACAGAAGGTCCTGAACCACCATGTGGGGGCTTAGGATTTAAATGAGGTCTGAAAGAACAGCTGAACCACCTCTCCAGCCCTTGATTATCAGGGTTTTTTTAAGTTATTTATTTTTATTGGCTATTTTATTAATTTTCATTTCAGATGTTATCCCCCCCTTCCCCGTTTCTCATCCAAAACACCCCTCACCCACCCCTATGCTCTATGAGAGTAGTCACCCACCCACCCACCCACTCCTATCCTGGATTTAGATCTTACCAACCTTGTATTCCTCGAATAAATTCCACTTCAACATGCCTTAGTTATTTTCATGTATTGCTGAGTTTGTTTTGTTATATATTTTGGTGATAATTTTTTTTATGCTTTAGATAGGTTAAACTGTTCTATTGTTTCTTCTTTTTTTAATTTTATTTTTTAATTTTTTGGTCTGATTCTGATAGCACAGTGATATTGGCTTCATAAAATGTGCTGATGTATTCCTATTTTAATATTTGGGGCTGCTTCTGGGCATTTTTAAATTTTTCTTTAAACTTTTTTGAAATGTAATAATGAAGTTATTTGGTCCAGTATTTTATTTGTTGATTTTATTATTATTATTATTATTTTTATTATTATAGACTCAGTCTCTTTCCTGATGTGTTAGATTACCTATTTTTCCTGATTTAGTTTCAGCAGTTTGTACCTAGCAATTTATCTATCTTATTCAATAACTAGCTTATTTCAATATTTTTATAGTATTTATTAAGCCTTCTCATCTTCCTTCTAGTTCTTTCCATAATGTGTCAAATTTTCTCCCCTTTATTTAAATCTTCTTACAGCTTCAATTTAATTCCAATACATCTTATTGGCATTATGACTAATTATTTTTATGAAGTTAAATAACTTGCAGAACTATGTATGGAATAACATAATCATTTAGCTAATGTATTTATTTCCAATACCTTTTTTATGTGTATAGTTGTTTGCCTGAATGTGTGTCTTTATACTACATTGTGCAGTGTTCACAGACACCTATCCTATGCATGACCTAAGAGTCTCAGGGACTGGAGTTACAGGTAATTGTGAGCCACTAAGTGCTTGCTAGGAATCAGCTCAGTTCCTCTGCACAAACATCCACTGATTCATCTTTCAGGCCCTGGTTAGTATTTCTATTTTGTTGTTTTATTGCCATTTAAAAGTCTGCCCCACTTGTGATTTTGCATTTTTCAACTTTCAGAATTACAGCACAGATAGCTTTCAGTTTATAATCAGTTTGAAAGTGTTTCAAATATTATTTCATAAAACATTTTATGATACTGGGTATCACAATCCTACCTAAATTAGACAAAATATGTCATTAAGAAAGGAATACTAATAAAACAAAAATCATTACTATATGAAAATAAATAATGTCATGCCTGATGTCCTTTTTCACAGGAATGGAAGGTTGGCTTAAGATCTGAAACTGGTGAAAATAATGCATTGTATTCTAAATTTTACTCATCAATTTTCAGTAAAATTCTTACATTTTTATTATGTTTCTATGAGATAAAATCTCTTAAAACTAGAAAAAACACAACTATTTAAATGTTTTAATATTTTGCTAAAGAGAAAACAATCTTCATTTTCAAATGTTCAGGTTATATGATAATGTACAAAGTTCTTTAGTTGTTGACATAATTTTTTTTCTTGAGCTACAACAAAATCCCAAAGTAGAAATTGGGTTTAAATTTTTCTAAATCCTTAATTAATGAAAAAAAAATAGTTTCATGTTAGGTGTGGTGGCAAAAGGCAGATGAATCTCTGAGTTTCTGGGCATCCTGATGTTATTGCAAGTTCCAGGCCATCCAGGGTTACATAGTGAGCCCCTGTCCAACCACAACAAAGCAAAGGTAAAGAAACAAACCAAAAAATAAATGATCGTTGGTGTAGAACAGACGTTGCCCATCTGAAGAATAGGTGAAGCCTTGCCAGATGCAGGACCATATCTTATTAGCTGCACAGGAGTCCTTTGTGGTCCTGATAAGAATCATCTGCATAGCCTCATTGGCAATCCCAGACACATTCCAGGATGTCTGTAAATGTTTTTGCCATAAACATAGTATGTTATCTCTGTTAAATTCATCATTAATGATAGAAACTGTGGTGGGGTTTGGTCCAGTAGACCAGTACTTTCTAACATACTAAAAAGCCCAGTTCTGTCTATTCTTGAAAATGAAGCATTGTACCACATGCCTGTAATCCCGTCACCCAGGAGGTGGTAGAGAAAGGAGGATTAAGACTTTGATGCCAGGCTGCATAGGCAGACCCAGTCAAAAAATCCAGATTTAGCCTGAGCATTGTGGGGTGAATGTGGTCCAGTATTGTGGAAATGGAAGAAGCAACTAAGTGATCTTCAGTAAGTGATTTGTCCTTTGTACCTGTTTCCTGTCTGTTTTTTGTTTGGTTCCCAGAGGTTTTCATAGTTCTAAAATCTCATTGCATCTCCATTGTAATTGCCTTTTTTTTTTTTTTTAATTGTCTGTGTTAGGAAACCATTGACTCCAAAAAGGGAAATGAGTTAGCTCTTAAATGCAGTTACACTGGATAGATGTCTCAAACTGTTGTTACACTTTTTTCTTGTAATTATTCCTGGAGCCACATGCATTATGTGTAGTATGTCCATGTAATGGATTTGGTTGTTTGATGTAGTGTTTTAACTTTTGATCCACTTACCAGAGGTTAGTACTTAACCTATCTTGGATGGCTCACATCCGGTGATAAGCCTCAGGGTTCAAACTTAACTTCTTGATTGTCAGTGTAATTGTTGTTGCTATTGTTTTGAAACTGGATTGTCTGTGGAGCCCAGGCTAGCCTCTATCTTAAGAACCCGTTACCTCAGCCTTGTTATTGCTGCGATTGTAACCATGCCCCGCTGAGCGCTTATTCTGTAAACCACCTGTTAGTAAAAAAGCATTTGCTTTCTCCTTAAATCACTTTTCGGAATTGTTAAGAGGGAATGTACTGTGTTTTTAAAGTTTCTCCAATTCCGGAAGAGTAATGTAATGAAGTTATCAGAAGAAAGCCATATTGGGTAATATAGAAAGTACATAGCTAACTATGCAATCATGAATTGACATAATAGATGTTGGCTAAGATTTAATTTTGTTTTCTTAAAAGCTCCTTTGGCACTGTGTTTGAGTCACACCCCCTTCCTGCTTTAATGGTTGACAGATTTCTGGAAATATTGACTATGCTCCCGTGAGCTGAGAACATTTCCTGATGGAGTTTAGAGAAATCGTACAGAGAAACACACTGGGGTGGGCAGGTGACTCCTCTGTGGCAGCACAGGCTCCCAGCCAGAAAGAATAGAAACCAGTCCTGTCATCGGAGACATTGACAAGTACCCAGCTTTGGTATCATCCCTCACTTGGTACCATCACATTTTTTATTTAAATTTAGTATATTCCCATTATCTGAGATCACTTGGCAGTTGAGTAATTGGTTCTTATCTTTTTGACATCTTCTTTCATTTGTTGTTTATATATTTAGTAGTGGAAGGGTCTCTTGCATGCTAGGCAATACCCTACCACTGAGTCGTACCACTTTTTCTTTCTAATTTTAACTATAGTTAAAACTCATATTTTCTCTCTATCTTATTTTCTTAAGTATTTGTTCTTAAATGGTACAGAGATGGTTTGGTGCTTAAAAGGACCCAGGTTCAGTTCCCACCACACCCATGGTCAATCATAATGGGCTCTAATGGGATCCTTTAACACCAGACATGCATACTGTGTATAGAAATACACACAGGCAAAATATGCATACATATCAAAAATAAGTTTTATTTGTTGTTAAGCAGGAATTACAAGTGTTTGTGAGGTGCCCAACTTCAGTGCTAGTAATCTAATTTATGTCCTGGAGCAGCAAATACTTTCAACTGCTGAGCCATCTCTAAGCCTAGATAACCTCTTCTACTATTAGGTAACACAATAGAGTTTGAAAGTAAGTATAAAAATGACTAATTAGAATCATAGGTAGGGTCTCCACACTGGTTGTATAGTAGGCATGAAAGGGTTCTTCTCTAAGACACCTATTTACTAGGATGTCATTTTGTATCGGGGAAACAAAACCACTTCTGATCCATACATCTCAAATAATCCTATTTCACTAATAAAGTCTCAGTAGTTGTTCTCTAGAAAACTCTCAGGCACGTTACACCTAACCTTACATTACTTCTATGTGTCTCTTATTCCAGTTTGCCAGTGTAAAATTGACTATGGGTAATTAGTTAATAGATTTCTCATGTTCCCATGAAGCCTGCATTTTCTAAACAGAGCCATTTGCAGCTAGCTGTGGCGGCATGTGGAGGTACGCTATGCAGAAGAGGTAGCTAACTGTAGGAGGAGGATGGATTTGAAACCGATATACCTTATAGTTTTGTTAACAGTGGGTGTGTCACAGGCCTTTAATCTCAGCACGTGGGAGGCAGAGGCAGGTAGTCTCAGTTGAACGCTGTCTTGTTCTTCATAGTAAGTTCAAGGCCAGCATAGTCTTAAAGAACAAACAAACAAATAAAAAAACCTCATGGTATTTACAATGCTCGGGTTTATATAAGGAGAAATCCCAGGACAGTAATGTTACTGGCATATTCTTACCTGGAGACATGCTGGTATATAATATATGTAAACACCACCAGCACCATCATAAGAAGATTTGCTTCTATGTTAGAGAAATGAGTCATCTCTTTCTTTGGAGTAAAACAGAACAACAGCAGAAGATAGAGTTGATGTGGTTCCCAGTGTATACTAGGAACATCCATCTCTTGTTGCATTGCCCCATTGGGGTGGGGATAGAGATGTGGGTTAATGACAGGCACAGTGTGGCTGCCTCAACCCCATCACATCACTTAGAGATAACGGAAATAGGAGACCCCCGTGGATCCTGAATTGATACTGCAATTTGAAACTTCTGTTTGTAAATCTGTGTTTCTTTCTATGCTTTCTACTATACATAGATAAAATAACTAGAAAGTTTGATAATAACTATCATTTGGCATAGACCTATAAAATAAATACTTGCTGTCACATTTCTGATTTTGACTAATGACCCTTTATCCTATCCTGGCATGTTAAACTCAAAGATAGGCAGAGGACATCTCACAGTGAAACTCTTGAATTCAAGCTTTGGATGTAGGCACAGATATACTTAAGTGTAATTGATAAACTAATTATTAGTGTAAAAGCATCCACTTAGTTGTCCTAGTTGCCTTTCCTGTTGCTGTAGTAAAATACTGACAACATCTTAAGGGGAAAATATTAACTCTCCATTCAGGGTCTGTCCATCATGGCAGAGAAGACAAGCAGCAGAAGCTTGAAGCTGCTGCTCACACAACACCCACTTCAGCAAACAGTAGTGATGAATGTGTGCTCCCCCTCCTCTGCTTACTTTCTTGACTGTAAAGACCAGGGAGTGGTGCTGACCACACAGAATTGCATTCCCACAGCACTTAATAAAATCAAGATGATCCTCCACAGGCACATACACACACAGACCTAGTTCTGTGTGTATTCTAGGTTTGGTCAAGTTGACATTTAAATACCCATCATCCTGAGTGAGGTAATCCAATCACAAAAGAACACACATGGTATGCACTTACTGATAGGTGATTATTTGCCCAGAAGCTCGGAATACCCAAGATACAATTCCCAGATCATATGAAGCTCAAGAAAGAAGACTAAAGTTTGGATACTACTGTCCTTAGAAGGGGGATCAAAATTCTCCATGGGAGGAGATACAGAGACAAAGTGTGAAGCAGAGACTGAAGGAAAAGCCATTCAGAGACTGCCCCACCTAGGGTTCTATTCCATATACAGTCACCGAACCCAGGCACTATTGTGAATGCCAACTAGTGCTTGCTGACAGGAGCCTGATATAGCTGTCTTCTGAGAGGCTTTGCCAGTGCCTGACAAACACAGAAGTGAATGCTCACAGCCAACCAATGGACTGAGCCCAGGGTCCCCAATGGAGGAGCTAGAAAAAGGGCACAAGGAGCGGAAGGGGTTTACAGCCTCATAAGAGGAACAATAGGAACCATCCAGCATCCCCAGAGCTCCCAGGGACTAAACCACCAACCAAAGAGTACACATGGTGAGACCCATGGCTCCAGCCACATATGTAGCAGAGGATGGCCTCGTCAGAAATCAATAAGAGGAAAAGCCCTTGGTCCTATGAAGGCTCCATGCCCCAGTGTAGGGGAATGCCAGGACAGGGAAGAGGGAGTGGGTGGGTTGGTGAGCAGGGGGAAGGGGGTACAGAACAGTGGTTTTTCGGAGGGGAAATGAGGAAAAGTAATACAGTTGAAGTGTAAGTAAAGAAAAATACAGATAGATAGACAGACAGACAGACAGACAGACAGACAGACAGACAGACAGACAGACAGACAGATAGATAGATAGATAGATAGATAGATAGATAGATAGATAGATAGATAGATAGATAGATAGAATCTTAGTCAGGGTTTCTATTCCTGTACAAACATCATGACCAAGAAGCAAGTTGGGGAGGAAAGGGTTTATTGAGCTTACACTTCCACACAGCTGTTCATCACTAAAGGAAGTCAGGACTGGAACTCAAGCAGGTCAGGAAGCAGGAGCTGATGCAGAGGCCATGGAGGGATGTTTCTTACTGGCTTGCTTCCCCTGGCTTGCTCTGCCTGCTCTCTTATAGAACCCAAGAACACCAGCCCAGAGATGGCACCACCCACAAGGGGCCCTCCCCACTTGATCACTAATTGAGAAAATGCCCCACAGCTGGATCTCATGGAGGCACTTTCCCAACTGAAGCTCCTTTCTCTGTGATAACTCCAGCCTGTGTCATGTTGACACACAAAACCAGCCAGTACAGATAGATAATTAGATAACCATTGTAGTAACGTATATAATATTCTATATATGTAATATACAGAAATGTTCAAGAGAAATTATTGTAGGACATTTTCTCAATATTTAACATTTTAATGCAAGATAAAATATTAGACTTAATTCACAATGTATTTATAATCAAAATTTCAAAAATGAATTCTATATTTATCTCACAATGGATATAAAATTAGAGGATCTCTTTATTATTTCTATGTAATTGCTTCATATCCATAAGTTCTTATTTGAACTTACTCCTTATGTGATTGTAGAACATTTATGGGAAAGTATTTGTGCATTTATATAGGCTTTTAATGCTGCAATTTGAAAACAGTTTATTTAAAGTTATCTGTACCTAGTTCAAAACTACAGTTCTTTTTAAGAACTGCTGTTGCACATATAGAGAGTGATTCAAGGACTGTTGTTGGACAAATAGACATATGAGGAGGTTTATGCTCAGAAAACTATAGTTGAATGTTTTGAAAATATAGATACGATTTATACAAACCCACAGATTCCTTTGTTAGGTATATACTTGTGTAATAGAAGCCTTTCAAACACACATAGTCAATATTTTCTTGTGATAGGAGATGGGCAACTGTTTAACTCCTCTAACTGCTTTGCTTAGTGGTGGATTGTTAATTATAGGAGAAAAAAATGTTTGCCATTCTGAAACTTTTTCATACTGAAATAACCCTCAACTTTCCTTTCAGGTCATGAAATGCTTGAGGTGGTCAAAAGAAGAATTAGTATTAGGTTTCTGTCCAAGGGCTGGTCATACAGTGTCTCATGGTTTGAACCTGGGAAGAGAAAGAGGAAAGGCAGGAAAGCATAGAGGGTGATGTTGGCCACCGTTCTCCTGAGCCCTCCCAGTGTCCCTTCGGTTAAATCTTACTTCTTAAAGTTCTAGCAACCCCACGATAGTGCCACGAGCAGGCAACCAAGCCTTTGACACATGTGCCTATGTCAAAAACCTTGTCCGCAACCTCCTTCCTTATTTTCTTCAGATTTTACTATGATAATTCATTCCTCCCCAGATTTCCATTCCTCTCATGGGAGACAACTTTTGGATTTCTCTTTATAAGCATTGAGTTATTGAGACAAATAATATATAGTATGCGTTCACACTTGGTTCCGTTCACACTTGGACTTTCTTCTTGCTCCTGTCCATTATTTCAGAAATAGCTACTTTCCTTATTATGTGAACCTTCTTCTGTAATTTCTTCTCATGATATGACTCCTCCCTGGCAGCTTGCTGTAAATATGTTCCCACATCACCATAAAACACGAAGACGCCTCTCCTGCATCTCCTCATCCTTTCCCTTCTTGCTGCATTTTCTTAAAAATGTGATCCACATTTCCTGGCTACCCTACTGCTCTCACTCCTCTGAAACCAGCTGGCTGGAACTACCTAGACTATTCAGATGCCAAGTCCACTCATCTGTCTTCAGCCTTGCCCCATCTGGCTGATCTGTAACATCAGTCAGTGTGGCCCCCACTGCCATATTGCAGCCTCTTCTCATGACTTCCTCTGTGCCACCTCTCCCTCTGGGGTTTCCTCCTCTTCTGGCTCAGCTCCATCCTTTTCCACGGTCGGCCGGTTCTGCTGTCCCAGCTCTGCCAGTGTTTTTCTTCCTCCTCCTTAGATCTTCTCCCACGGTCATTGCATTTTTGAGATGTTACTAAAACATTCCCCACTTTTTCCGGTGTATTCTGTTACATAGCTAGAATGCTATGGCGGGATTTGTGATCTCTTCTGCTTCCCCAGCAGTCATGTCAGAATCTACCCTGGGATCGCCATTTCTAGCTACCCTTCTTGACATCCCTTTCTCCCTCGCTGCAGTTTATCCACTTAGGTTGTTACTTAACACTTTGCCTTTGTATTTCCAACAGCTACTCTGACTGTCCTACAGTCAGTGATAAAAATCTCAGACAAATTGTGTTATATTACTCTTTGGATTCTTCCAGATCATATGGAGTGTATGCTACTTAGACTAAAAGCAACCCTAGCTTTCTTTTATATATTGTTTAATTTATATAAAATTCATTATATCTGAAATATATCATGTGATGGTCACTATATTCACAGTGCTGCTTAAACAGTACTCCCTCACACTCTGAATGGAAACCCACATGCCTGTGAAGATGTTCTCTAGCTGTTTCTCTTCTCCCTTCAGACTTGACTCCAACAGTCGGTTTTCTGTTCCTGGGTATTTTGTTCTGATGGATGGAGGTATATGAATTCAGAGCTTCAAACATGTTCCCTAACTCTCTTGCCACTGAGGTATACTCCCAGCCCAACCTGGCAGCCTTAAACTGTGGTTCATGGACTTGATTGGAAGGGACTTGAGGATCTCCATAAATTCAGGAAAGAATAGTGTTGTTTCATTTTCCTCCTCTGAAATGCCTTCAAACCTTTACTTAGATTTTTGTTAATGGCCATAGTTTTGGTTTTTGGGGTGTGTGTGTGTGTGTACGTACATACGTACATGCGTGTATCATTCTCACTTTTAAGAAGAGTTGACTTATTAACTATTGTAAATCCAATACTCATAGTGGCTTTTGCAATGATTTACAGACCTTTAGAGCAACAGAAAATTTTAGTTGTTTTACTTCTATGCACTCTGCCTGCCCTTTTGAGCCACCATAAGAAAATGTTTTGGTTGTTGTGTTTTGGTTCCATGTTTCTATGCCCTTTGGTGCTGATGTTTCTGCCTAAAATATTTCTTGAGAGTTCTGTTGCTATGCTGTTCTATGCCCCCAAGCACTAGAAGACCTTATGTGTCTTATGCAGAGTGTGTGCAGCACACACACCTTGTTTAGGCCTCACTTACAGTGCTGTTCTTATGTGATTGTTAAGAAGTGCTGTTTGATAATCATCAGGTATGTATTTTCATAGTTTACTGCCAGTAAGCAAATGTCTGTTTTTACTTGCTGGGACTAATGGATTGTAAGGTTCCTTTTTTTTTTTTTTCTTCTTCAAATTGACACAACAGATAGTATGAACTTAGGGAAAGCTTATGTATACCATAATAGGCTCAGAAAAATCATTTGACTAAATTTACCACCTAATCCTCATAAAATTTTTCTGTACACCTAGAAATAGAGGATAGCCTTCTACCCTATAACTAGTCCAGTCTCCTTAACCAGTCCCATTAGCTGAGCCCTTGAAGACATGTCAAACCATTACAAACCATGGGAGAGGAAAATATTCCTTTCAACTAAAGGTCCTGGGACAACTGTCTGTGAAGCTGGATCCTTAAGTCATGTGTACAATTAACTCAAATAGCTGAGAGACTTAACTCTCCAAAAATATTTAGAATAGCTTGAGTTTGGCAAAAAGGATACTTAATATAATGATAAACAGTAAAAGATGAGTGAAACACTAGAAAAAGTTTTGAGCTGGAAAGGATTATCACCATCTGGTACTGGAGTTAGAGCTGTGTGTTAGAGAATTTGCCTAATAGGCAGGAAGCTCTGAGTTCAATCACCAGGAGCCTCCCCACCCACCCACCCACCCCCATGTAAAAGACAACTTAAATTTTAAACGTTTTCTCTCCTATCTTTTATGTTTTAATTGAATATCTAGAGAATTATTAGAACTCAAGGAAAAGACACCTCAATTCTAAAACAGGCAAAGATTCTGAATAGGTTTGTCTTTTTAAGAAGTTATAACAGTGAGCTCATGGAGGGATCCGAAGCCTCACAGGCTATCAAGGGACCTGAACCTAGCTGTGATAAGAAAGCTTTGTGCATCTGCTATCAGAATGACAGCGGTTTTGAAAAGTTTATGCAGAAACAGATGCATGCATAGACACTGCTAGTGAGGATGTTTGTTACAAGGCTTAGCTCCTCTGGAAACCACGCTGGTAGTGCTTAAGTGTGTGAACATAGAATTACCAACTTCTCTGGCAGTCCTCTGAATACACGTAAAAATGAAAGCTTAAAAAATGTGCAGAACTTAATTTTTTTAATTAGATATATTTTTTGTTTACATTTCAAATGATTTCCCCTTTCCTGGTTCCCCCCTCCCCAAAAGTCTCATAAGCCCTCTTCATAGTATATTTTGACCATAATTTCTCTCCCAGGTGAAAATTTTCTTCTTTCCCTAATCACTGCAGTTTCTATTCTTTATCTCTCTGAAAACAAAACAAAAAACCACCAAACCTAAACAACAATAACACACACACACACACACACACACACCATGTAGAACATTGGCAGACTACTAAGCATGAGGCCATCTTTGGAGTGTGGTTGATATAACCCAGAGGTACTTTGTTTGAGAAAACTGATTTTGCCTTCTCCACATACATTATTTACAAATATCTTCTTGGTCAGGAGTGGGACTTTGTGCCTATTTCTCCTTCTCTGTCTACAAACATTTTTATAGCAGCACTATTAGTAATAGGTCAATGAGGGAACCAACTTGTGTCCATCAGCTGTTAAATGAATAAACAAAAGCTCATGGTATTCCTATCCTAACAGAGGACAGACTACTGATTCATGCTGTGCCAGTGAATTCCAAAATTACACCAAAGCAAAGAAGCCAGTTACCAGGAATATATTTAATACTTTGATTTTTTTTTCGAGATATCTAGAATAATCATGTTTTTAGGGACAGAAAGCAGATGTTTTGCTAGGCCTTGTAAACTATTTGGGATGTGGTCATTAAGATCTTAGGGTTTTGGGTTCTTTTTGGTCTTTGTTCCAGAGATTTGCTTCCTTTTTTTAAACAGCATTTTATAATATCTAAGTTTTATGTGATTTTTGCACATCTCTGGCTATTTGAAATACTTTTAAATTGTTCACTTTAAGTGTGTATGTGAACTATCTCAGAAAAGCTGTTAAACTTATATATTTATAGGATCTAATGCATGTAGTTAGATTTTGTATTTATGTGATTCTCTTTCTTACCATAATACATTGTTCCTTTGTAAATTTTTTATTCATTTCATTAAATGTGTATCTTGATAATTTTATAAAATATTTCATTTGACAGTACAAATAGTCTTTACGCAGTGAGAACCTCTTCGTGGTAGATGTGGATTTTACGTGGTTATCATTTTATATGAAAGCTCTAGTTTTATTATTAGCAATAAACCTTGACAGTATTTTTTTTAAAGTGAAAGGCTTACTTTTTCCTTTTCCAAGAAAATGCCAAATGTCTAAGTCTGAATAACGATCATTTGCCTGCCAGTCATAATTTCAAATAGAAATAGTTTTGCATGGGAGAGCAGCTCCTCATCTAGAAACTCAGCCCCAGGAGTGTTTTTCCTTAGGAAGCTATTGTGCTTCATTCTCAGTTCCTGTTTTCCACTCTGAATGTGCATTTGAGGATCAATATTTAGTAAACCTCCATGATTATGACTGCCTCTTGTAAAATTAATGTCTTCATGTGAGTCCATGGCTATAAAGCATCCCACGAGTTGTAGTAGGACTCCCCATGTTTTCTAAGCACCAGCGTGAATTTGGGCTATGAAATTCGATGCATCCATATTGAAAAAATTACGCAACATCTCGGTATGTGCACATTGAGTTGCCCATGGATTCCCCCGACACGTTGTCCCTGATGTACAGAGCCCCATTTTGAGATTTACTAGTACCCTGTGGCTTGGTTTTGTTCCCTCTGACTTTTGTCTGTCTCTACAAACTCTCCCGCTCTCTTGCTGTGATATCTGCATAAGTACCCTTATAATTCTGTGTGTTTGAAGTCATCTAAACTTTCTCTGGATTTTCACAACGCCCTCTGTTCTTACAGCATCTTTCCCCATAGTGCATAGAACTGTATTAGAGACATTAAAGCTACACTCAGACTTTCCCCACCTTAACGACTCAGCCCCAGGGCATGTCGGCTGCCTCCATAAATGGTTTTCTTTCCTCTGTTTCCTGCCTTCATGGAGTCCGTGGCGGTTGGGATCCTTTTTCCTTCCTATAATACCTACTAGCCTGGAGTTGTTCTTCCTCTTCTGACCTTTGCATGTACTGTATGACTGTGATGCATACACAGGAATTTTAAAAACTATACTTTTAAATAAAAATAGACATTTTCACAGGGCTCCTAATGATGATTGAGTTTATTGTCCTTGTTGTTTATATCTTTAGTCTTCTTTTGTCTCTCAATGACTGTGACAGTCTACATTTGCCCTTTTAATAGTTTAATACCTTCCCTTGCCTTAGAACAGAAAATTGCATAAGTATCAATGTTGTCAGACCATGGGAATGACACCATGAAATGTCCAGTAATGTAAACATCTGATATTTAGCATAATATTTCATTCATCCCTCAGAGCTGGAGTTACAGCTGTGTTCAAGACATCTGGCCTGTTGGATGCTAGGATCCGAGCTCCTGTCCTCAGCAATTACACCTAACTGATGAGCCATGTCTTGGGGGGCGGTGCGGTTAATTAAAAATGATAAGGAATGGGGACAAACAGCAGAAAGATACCACAGGAGTATTGAATTAAAAGAAACATTTTCTACCACAAATATTCAGATGGTGTGATACGATAAAGAATTTAGAGAAGTCTAAGTTGTGCACAGTACTTAGTAACTCTATCCAGTCAAGGGTCAGCACTTGCTAAAGAACTGACCCGCCTAGCTTCAGAACCCTTGCAGTTCAGTTCAGTTGGAACCAAGTATCGTCATCTTTATCATTATGCAGTTGTCATTGTTGTTCGGAGGAGGAGGAGGAGAAGGAGGGGGAAGAGGCTGATGCTGAGAGGCAGTCCTGATGGCTTCGAGCTCTGGAGAGCCTCCTAGATGTCTGTGGTTCTTGCCTCTTGCTCAACAGCAGCACTGCAGAGCTTAGAGCAGGTGCATGACGTTCTCTCGCATTTTTAAAGGATGGGGATATGAGTGTGTACCTAGAGTTGAAAGCAAGGAGATTTGGAAACTGTTATAACAGTGCTGACAAGGTAGGGTAGCGTGGATGGATAGTAACAATGGAGTTAAGGAAAAACACTTAAAGGATAAAGCTCAGAGGCTTCTCTGGTAGACTAGATGTGAAATGAGACCAAGACTCTCTCTTCCTCTGTAATACTATTACGTACACTAGCAAAACAAGTCCTTTCTTACGTTTGATAAGTTGATGTTCTTTAAAATCATTCACTGGCATCCTATTACAGTCTGAATAAAATTTATATTCTTACCATACCAGTGAGGCCCACATACCTAGAACCTTCTGGTTTTGTTTTTTTCCTAGCTTATTTTCGTATTTCAGTAGCTCTGCTGGTTTTTTAATGGGAAATCATTGTTTAACTTTAAAGAAAAAAAGAACACTGCCCCTTCTTTTGGTTCAGGAAGTTCCTTAAACTCATTCTTTTCATGATTCCCTCTTTTACGTATTTACATATTTTATTTCCACCTTTCTTCGGCTTTTCTCCTTCATAAGCCTTAGCAGTGTTTTTGTACTTGGTATCTTTACACATTTTTTGTGATTGATAATGTTTGAGTTTTGTTTGTTTTGCATGCATGCGTGCGTGAGTGTGTGTGTGTGTGTGTGTTTATTTGCATGTCACAGTCCATGTATAGAAGTCAGAGGACAACTTGCAGGAATGAATTTTCTCCATCCATCTGGGTCTCAGGCCCTCAAGCTTAGCTGACTGCTACTTTACCTGTTGAAACATTTCTCATGTCCTTTGGTTATACTGTGAGATAAGATAAGGTTGTGTTAGCCAGGCCGGCCTTATTTGGCAGCCTCCTCATTGGTTTGGCTCCCAGGCACACATCACCATGGCTGGCTTTTGTTTGCTTGCTTGCTTGTTTCTTTGCTTTGTCTGGTATTTAGAATCTCTGTGACATAAGGAAGAGGCTTCTTAGTGTGTGTTCCTATGACAACACTGTGCCTAACCCTAGAACACATTCTATAAATGTCATCAGATTGAATTGGCCGACTACATTAATGAACAAACAAAATATTTGCATTACATGCCGAATTGCAGTTCAGCACTCTGTAACTTGGATGTCAGTTCAACCTCGTCATTTTGATATTTTTCTTTTCCTAATTAGCCCTTTTCTATTAGTATTGTCATATGGTCATGAGTGACACTTACCACAAGAATATCCGTTCATTTATATCCCCTCCATTGTTAATGGCTAGAGAGACAAATCCCTAAGTTTTAGAAAATAACTGTCCGTACACCATCATGCTGCGAAGAAACATGTCAAAGGACTGTGAAGCAGAAGCGTTGGATGTGCCCCAACCCCAGCACGGTTCTGTCTTGAAGCTATAATCCCAAAGGAAGGGAAGAAAAGAGAGAATTCCACGGTGTGAGTTCAGGTTTGCTACTCTAAGTGTTCAAGAAAGGACTCTGTTACCATGGCAACAAATGCATGAATTTCAAGTGGAAAATTTTCAGCATATGTGACTGATAAAATTGTGGCATCCTGATTCTTTCTAGTATAGGGTTGTTCCTTATCAGCTGAAAATATTCTGAATACCCCTAATGAAATTAAATTTAAATTTTTTTCACATTTCTGTGTGTTTTCAAATTTGTGCTGTGTGTGTGAGGAGGTCAGAGTATATCTTGCTGGATGTTGATTTCCCATGGTATGGATTCAAGATATCTAGCTCAAATCATCAGGCTCGGTATGAAGGAACTTTACACTCTGAGCTATCACATTGTCCCTAAAGTGATGTAAATTTCTGTGACACTGCTTTATGTTGTTTGTTTTTATAATCAATAATTCTACTCAAGAATGCCCTCATAAATATACTCTGTCTAAAGTCAAATAATTTGGATTGGTTTCTATTGCTGGGGAGATGGCTCAGTGGTACCGTGATTGCTGTTGAAGTGTAGGGACATGAGTTTGGATGCCCAGGACCTGCATAAAAGCAGGCAGCATGCATCTCTAACCCAGTGGGGCCTGGCGGACTAAGAACAAGTGGCTCCCAGTGGCTCACTTCCCATTTTAGCTGCAGCGTCAATCTCCAGGACCAGTGAGACCCTGTCTCAAAAAAGGCAGGTGACAACCAAGAGAACAAGATGCTCTATCACATTCTAGCCTCCATGTGTGCACACATGCACGGACAGTTCATCCACATACACATGGTCTCACATGCGTATTACACAGACAATTTTTAAAAATAAATAAAATTACTAATCTGTACTAGATACATGCTAAATAGGATGATAAATGCTTTAATGCTTTGGTCTTCTTGATAATAGAAAATGACTTGGCACGCTATAGATTCTCTCGTCATAAATGCTCTCTCAACCCAGTTCAGGAAAGCTGTTAAGCTTTAAGTGCTCTGTCATATTTACAGCCTTTTATAGTAGAAGAGAAGAGCAGTCGGCGGTGATGAGGGAAAACGGTGGCAGGTAGACTTAAAACACCATAAAGCACAGGCGATTGTGTGTAATGCCTCGACTTGAATCCTTTCTGAATGAAATGATCAGCCATATGTGCCACTCTCTCGGACCCCGTAAGAAGAGGAGAAATGTGCCCTGATGCTAACTGTGCATGAAATTGCAGTGTTAGAAGATATTGACCAGATGTTTCAATCTCGACAAATAGCTTGTTATGTGACTGAGTGAAAATATCTTTTGCTGCTTTGATCACATACACCTTGAAGGAAGGGGTAATTTAATAGAGACTGTCATAGTTCATCATCGTCAATAAACTTTGACTTGACCTTTGCCTCATGTTTTTGATGTTGCTGCTGATAGGTGTTGATGAGCAGGTGTTTACTGCCTTGGGGTTTTTGCTTTTTTATAAAGTGTGTGCTAGAAATAGTAAAGAAGAAGGATGTCTCAGGTTTTCTTTTCTTTTCTTTTTTCCCCCCTCTCTCTCCTTCATTGCTAGTTACCTGCTTCCTTGGATGTTGCAGGATTTCCGGGCAGATGCCTCTTAGAGACATACTTACTTCAAAAGACCACTTATTTTCCTCTAACCATTTCTTCATTTCCTGTCCTAGCTGACATGGTTTCCGTTTGCCATCATCAATTTTTATGGTGATTTATCTTACATAAAGGATATCTTTCTGCATTTTGTATTGCTGTAAGTGAATGATCCCTAGAACAGCGTTTTGATTTCCTAGAGCATAAGGTTAAGGCCTGTGATGACTAGAGATTGAGTTACCTGCACAGAGTCATAGGTGGCTCCCTCGCAAGCCTGTTGTGCACTCTGTGGGTTGATACACCACCCCTTTCAGGGTGCTTTTCTTCTCCTTCAGTTTGTTAAACTTCTCTTCTTTTTAGTTGTGTAGAGGGGTTTGCACACATGAGCGCAGGTGCCTCCAGAGGCCAGCGGTGTTAGATCCCCTGTTCCTGGAATCACAGGTAGTTGTCAGCTGGCTGACAGGGGTGCTGGGGCCCCAACTCGGGTCCTCTGCAGGTCCTCTGCACAAGCAGTGTGTGCTCCAACCGCCTTATCTCCAGCCCCACCATGTTTTCCCCCACGCTCCCATACTCTTTATGAAGGATGAAGATTATCTGGACACTTTATAAAGTCAGTCATGCCTTTTCTCTTTTCCCATCTCTAAGGATTTACTTATCAACACAGAACAAGACTGAGGACCTTATGTTCAGTGAGCTAAGAGTATACATGAAACACCATCACGACACACGACACATACTAAGTATTCAGACTTTGAATTTTGTGATCCTGGCCATTGACCTGGGGGGCCTGATGCAGACTAAGGAAGGGTCTCCCACAAAGGCACAGCCCCTCCCATATGCTCAGTGATTTAACTCACAACTATTGTTTAATATTTAATTTGGCCCAATTTTTCTTAATGTATCTGAAGATCTGAAGAAAATATTTTAAATATATAAATGAAAAATTATTATGGGTTTTAATAATTGCACTTAAAATAGGAGAAGTATGTAGTAAAATTAAAAGTCCTTTAGGATTTAGAGTATTTAATGTTACCCAGCATCTCCTTTCACGTGAAGCTGCTTGTGTGTCCCTTCCATAAAAGGTATTATCAAGCTAAGACGCACCCACTTATCAATCACCCCAGTTCTCCTAAGGCTAAGGGAGGAGGCTTTCTACAAGTTTGAGGCCAACCTGGGCTATATAGTCAGTTTAGGGCTAGATTGTGCTACACATAGGGACACTCTATAAAACGAATTAAAAAAGCCAAGTTTTCTCTGTAGTACATTTAACTGTGTAAGGGGACTTAGCATTTTCAGCTGGCTTGTGGAAAATACTGTTGTGAATTCTGATTCTAAAGAAGACAATAGATGCCTTAGGCAGTCCCTATTCGATTTGTCTTAACAAAAAAGAACTTCATTCTGTACCAGCAAGAAAATAATGTCAAAAAATAGTAGTAGGGGTCATTTCACCAGCCCGTGAGGACAAAGGGAACATACTTGAGGACCATGGTTCCGGTGAGTCTGACAGAAATAAGACTTCCAGGATCAGCTTCACAAAGGCAGCTCGACTTTATTTGGGGTGAATCAGGGGCTATATCGTTTTTTGGGAAGCGGGCAGAGATTTCCAGAGTGGATGTGTATCATTGGCTGTAGCTTAGGGTACCAGAGAATGCCTCATTTGCATAGAGAGGCTTTCCAGGAGTTCTAGGTGCTTGCTGAGCGGTTAGTTGGAAAAAGAAAGCTGAACCTGTAATCTCACCAACACTACCTGACATTCCCCAGATAGAGGGTGCAGGGGCTTCAAGCTTTCCAGACAAGGTCAGAGAAGGGGAAGCCCTGCTGTAAAGGGAGTCCTTCATTTTGTGCTGAGCTCAGAGGAGCTCTCTGGACCTGGTAGACTGGGACTTTAATTAACAGGGTTTTTCCATACACCCATACCATATGGTGTACTTTTTTTTTTTTTTTTTTTGTCATTTTGTTTTGGCTTTTTTCATCATATTTTTGGGATAAATCCTGGCTGCCTATTTCTGTTCGTATTTTATTAATTCAGTGAAAGTTTCAGATGATATAAGCTGTTGTTAGCAATCATAATTTAGGGACTGGGGAGATGGCTCATTGGCTAACAGTGCTTACTGCTCTTTTAGAGTTGAGTTCCCAGCACACAGATGGAGTTGTTCACATGCACCTGTGCCTCCTGCTCCAGGTGATCAGATGCCCTCACTAGACCTCAAGAGCATCCTGTATCCTCTCACATAGCCTCATACAGACACACAAGTATGCACATGTTTAAAATATTCCATTTACACAATATTTTTAAATGAAATTAAACTTCTTTCAGTTAAAAACATTATTTTCCTTGTTAATTTTTGCAGTCCTGTGATCTTGTTTGTTTTGTTTGAACAGAAGAAATCATCCTTCCTGGTGTTTCTGTGTCCTGTCTGTGTTCCTTCTGTCCATGCTCCTCCTGTCAGTAGTTTTCTCTGTAGTAATTTCTTGCAGTCTCTGAACCCTCTTTTGAGAAATACACCTAGGTTAAACGCCAAGTAAGTTTCGGGTAAGAAGTAGCTGAGTGGCTAATGGTGTTTGCCATGCAAAGCTAATGATGTGACTTCAGTTTTCAGAACCTGTTCAAAGATCGGAGATAACCGGTTGCCTAAAGTTGTGCTCTGACCTCCACATACGTGCATGTACAAACCTACAAGCTCACCATGAATATCCAAAATAGTAACCTTTAAAGTAAAAAGTAAAAGAAGTAAAAGTGGTGTTAATGATACTGATAGTGCAATTGAAACAGTAGTAATTATGATTAAACTTGGTTCTGTCAACTTTTATTGCTAGATTCTATACTGAATCCTGAATCAATATAAGTAGTTATATTAATATCAATGTCTTCTTTATACACAGCACATTCAATATACTTTGTGTTCTATAGCAAACTAAAAAAGTAAACCGAAACTGGACTTTAAAAAGACAGAAATAGTGTGTGTGTGTGTGTGTGTGTGTGTGTGTGTGTGTGTGTGTGTGTGTGTATGCGTGCTCGCATACATGTGATTGTTTGGGGGGTGGCTCCTTGATTGAGCACATGCCTGATGTAATCAAAAAGTCAGAGAATAACTTTCAGAGGGCTTCTAATGGGGTTTTTGAAAATCAAGCACACATCTTCAGACTGGAACAGTCACTTTAACCTGCTAAATTAACTTCACACAGTGAGCCATTTAATTAACTTCACACAGTGAGCCCAACACTGTTTGTTTAGAAGAAATTAAATACTTTTATTATAAGACCTCCTTTTTATAGTTTTATATTAGGCAATATGAAAATCCACTCTGAGATACTAGGTTTTAGTTCTCTTGGTCCACCATCCTTTCCCTCCCTCATTCACACTCTTAACTCCTTTTTCTTTTATAATCGTGTATGCCTTGATTCTTACTTAACCATTGAAGCTAAGGGGAGCTTGTCCTTCCTGCTTTCTAAGTTCTTTTTGAGGCCTTTGCAACAAAACATTGACAGGGGGATTAAACCAGTGTGAGTATTGTAGGGCAGAGTAGAAAAGATGCAGCCGTTACTGACAGACGTGGCTGCTTTTACATGAGGTCTGATGAAACATAAGAGGTTGTCGGGAAATGATAAAGGTAAAAGGAGTTTGAGCAAAACTTAATAAACCGAAAAACTTGACAAGGCTTCTCTGTTCATCTCAGTCTCCCTCCTCTTCGGAGACTGGATGTTACTTCTTTTCAGAAAGAATGCACCTCTCACTTGAGGAAAAGATAAAAGTTTGTTCATCTTAAAATATTCAGTATGCCAATGCTGTGTCTTGCAGTGCCCTGCTGTGACTCGGGCCACTGTGTGTCAGTTCAGAGCTTGTCCTTTCTTCTGGGTTTGATCCGCCTCTTCACCCCACTCCTCTGTGCCGTACAACCCCCCCCCTCTTATTCACATCTCATATGGTAAGCAGCATGGTACTTCTGCTGTAATTTCTGTATATTCTTAAACCAAAAGGCTTTCTGAACAGATAACCCCATCTTTCCTGTCCATTCACTTACTATTTGTTGGATGCTAATCATACTGAAAGTAGCAGGTAGTCATTTAGATTTGGAAATGCAAACCACAGGTCTTTCATCTAAGCCAAGAAAGTGTGTTGAACAGGAAAATTCATTAAGAAAAACTAATTTATAATAATAAAGAATCTGCTGTGGCATTACCCCACATCAGCATTCAGAATTGACCTTGGAAAGGGTTTACTTAAAAGAATGAGATCTAAAGGCTGGGAACGCAGCTCAGTACTGCATACACTGAGGAGGTGTGTACTCTGTAAACCCAGCACGGGGAAGGTGGAGATCTACCTGGCGAATGTCATCCTTGGTTGCGTAGGGAGTTCCAGGCCAGCCTGGGATACAAAGATACATGAGTGTGGGAGGAGAAGGAAAGGAGGGAAGTAGAGGGAATTCTAAACTGGAAAGTAGCAAGAACAGGGACAGGATCAGCATGGAGCACTGAGGCTGACCTCAGGGCAGGTTAACTGATGGCTCTATAATGAACCTGCTTGTTGTGTTAGAGGCCTGCTCTGTTGAGGAGAGAGCATTTTAGCAAGCTCCCTCAACTTATAGTAGATTGAAGGATATCAAGGCTAAAGGCAGGGGGAATACCTAAAAAGTATGTTATTGTGTTTTCTCTAGAGAATGAGAGCTGTTAATGGCTACGTTAACAGGATGTGGTTTTGAGAAGCTGGAAGTGTACTGAAGTTTGACGGTCTAGATGGCCACATAACTTTCTCATACACAGGAAACTTGAGAATATACATGAATATGTTTCCATTCTACATGAACGAAGCCTGGGCATTTGGCTGGAGCATGTCTACCCACTGAGCCGCCCGCCCTGCCCGCCTTGCTCTCAGCCCCAGCTGCTGTTCCTCATCTGATGGATACTCACTGTCATTCCCCAGCTTTGACATTCCATTCTTCTTTTCAGCTGTGCTTTTCAGATTTCCTGAAGTGCCTCCTGGTTTTTCTGTCATAAAATTTCCTGTTTCTGGCTTATCTTTCAACTATTTTAGTGTCTGTGTGTCATTGTTCATCATTTAATTATGAATTAAATTAAAGCATATGCCATTATCTGGCTCTCAGGCATCGTCGACAGGTATAGTTCCCTAAATATTGCAGTTGGGTGAAGATAGAATTCATCTGAAAGGTGCAGTTAATATTAATAGAAATCTTGGAATGTGTTGTTAAAGACTCTTAATGTGAAACTCAATATGTCATTTATTCAGCACCTACTTAAGGTTGGTTGTAAATTTGTCTGGTTCCTTGCTTTAATAAGGCACGGGCCTTTATATTCTCACTCATTTGCTGACAACCTTACCCCCCCCCCATGTGCTTCATTACACTTACAGGATGATGCCTACACTCTGTATCGTGCTATTCCTTCATTTCGCCCGGGCCTATATTTCCCACTAGAGTTTTCCTTCCTAAACAGTTGCTCTATCGTTACACTCCTCATATTCCTATAATTATCTTTTTTATTCGTTTTTGTTAACATGCGTCATTATTTCCCAAGCTGTGCCCACTTGCAGGCCCACTATGATCCTGTAGCAAACTTACACAAAATCCCCTAAATGTTTCTGAGAACTAACAAGTTAGTTTTTCAAGGGCAGCACAATGACATTGTGTGACACAGCAAGAACCAGTCCTTCAGAACTTTCCCCCTTAGTATTAAACCAGTACATTGCTTCCAATGCCCTCATAAGTGCTTTGCAAAAACAAATGTATTTGTTCCTGTGATTAAAAGGTCAAGGTGAGGTGAACAAACGTGCTGATGAGCAGTCTAGGCCTCAGGCTGTGGGGCTTGCAGTGCCCACGAGATACCTGTCAGAAAAAGTGAGGTTTTGGTTGGAACTAGGAACACCATAATAAGATTCATAAAATACAGTCTATGCTATGCTGTATGCTTCTCTTTGAAGTTCATTGTTAGTTCCAAAGACTCAAACTTGACTTTGATCACATCACATATCTTTGGAAACCTTTCGTTATCCCTTCAATGCAATTAATATCTTCCCTGGCTGTTTTGTGTTTCTGTTATTATTTAAGTTTAATTAAACTAATTCGATATCTGTACCAGTAACAACTACATTTTTCTGTTGCAACTAGGTCTTTCTGATTCTTACAGTATCCACAGATCATATATTTTATAATTAAAGAATTTAGGGGCTGGAGAGATGGCTCTCAGCTGGGAGAGATTCAAATCCCAGCAACCACATGGTGGCTCACAAACATCTGTAGTGAGATCTGATACCCTCTTCTGGTGTGTCTGAAGAGAGTTACAGTGTGCTTACATATAAGAAATAAATAAATCTTTTGAAAAAAATTCAGGTTTTAACAGCATTGATATCTCTCAGAGTGATGCCTGTCCTATGTTTTGCACATCTAGTTCCCTTTCCATATTTCATCATTTATGGAATCAGCTTCTTCATTCCCTTGGGTATCCTGTTCTTCAGGATTCTGTTGAAACTATGTATCATTATCGTGCTACCTTCCTTGGGAGTCATAAACAAACATCTCTTCATGCCAGGTAGGATACCAATGACAAACAACAGATCAAAATAATAATTCCATCAGAGTACACCTAGAGTAACCAAGAGTTCATAGGACTTACTTATAGGAGCATGGTGGAGAGTTACTTCTGGAAGCATCACTGAAATGTCCCATTCGGGGTAGATGAAAAGCTACATATTTGGAGAAATTAACTTCCACATTCTCTGTCCTTTGCAACAGTGGTTCTCAACCCTTTAATACATGTTGTCACTACACCATGAATGTAATTTTGCTACTGTTATGAGCCATTATGTAAATATCTGATATAAAGGCTATCTGATGGATGACCTCAGTGTGTTATTTGACTTTCAAAGGGGGTGGTCACTACCCACATGTTGAGAAATGCTGCTCTAGCACCTCTAGAAACTATATGCTGCCTAAGATCATTATGAAGCCAAAGAAGATTTTAAGTGCCAGATGCTCCTGTAATTCAAGTGCTGGCTTACAGATATGTACCACTGTGCATATTTTTGTATTTTTTATTCAAGAGCATTATGTAGATTCTCATTATTCCTTGCAATCCTGAAGTATGCATGGGCTGTATGTAGCGAGAATTTTAAGGGTTACTATAATTTTAACTTACTATTCTTTGGAATAATTTTTCGCAATTTATTCTCCTGCATTTCTTTCAGTGCTTACTGGTGTATACTAATTTCAATGGGAGAAGTGGTCAGATACTTGCATCCTGGTAGTGCATATGATGTCAAGGTCCCATCAGGGTCCCCTCTGTCAGAGGCCCTGCTTATTATCTAGTCCAAGACTACTATGTATAACTTTATAGTTTACAGAGCACATCCTCACCAACACTTCTTATGTTCTCCTCATTTCTTAGTGTCGTGATTAGTGTTAAATGACCTCTAATTAGGCTTTTGATTTTTGTTTTGTTATCCTTTCCAGATGGTTAGTACTGTTGGGCATCTCATGTACGCATTGGCGATTTGGATAATTAGAAACACACCTGCTCAACACCTTCGGCCATATTTCATCCAGTTATTTGTTTCACTGTGGTTTTGTACAAGCTTATTAGTATTCTGGATATTTATCCCTCATCAGACACATAACTGCCCTTTTGCCTTATTGATCATTCCTTTTCTGTTCAATAGGTCCCATTTGTTGTTGTCATAGTTATTTACTTTTGCTTTATTTGACTTTTTTTTTTTTGTCTGAATTCCTTAGAAAATGTTGACAAATCCCATGTCTGGAAGCTTTCCCGTAATATCTTTATTCCTGAGTTTTCTCTTTTATACCTTTTCCATCTTCACAATATATCCTGGAGAGTTGTCTACACACATGGATCCTTTCTGTTTTATTATTGTTGCTATTGTTTGGGGGCTTGTTGCTGAGCTGGAGTTAGGAAACTTTGTCCATGTAGATGCCTAAGCTTTACCACTAAGATATAGCCCTTAGTTTTAAAGACTGTTTCCTCATAGAATTTAGGCTGGCCTTGAACTCATCCTCCCCGCCGCCCCTCCCTCCAGATCTCTTGCCTCTCCCTCCCAAGTGCTAGAGTTACATAGAAGGATTGATCTCTTCACCTTTTCCTTGGTTTGTGTGTGAGTATGGGTTTCTGTCAAACAGGTTTGTCCAGTTTATTGGGAAAGTCTTCTGTGCACAGACTTTGTTGTTTGTAACATTATTGCATTGTAAGTAAAATATGAATAAATAATTACATCTATAGTGTTGTATGTGCATCTTGAGGACAAATCTCTAGAAATAGTACTCTTTGTCATCAGGCAGTCACTTCTACAGTTTTCTGTTACTGTTTTGCTTATCTCTATTTTTTCTATATCTAAACGTATTCCTGTACATTATATGTGTGTGTGTGTGTGTATACACACATACATACATACATACATACATACATACATACATGCATGCATGCATGCATTCATACATACTCAGTATTTGTATACTTATTTGTATTTGTATCCATAACAAATACACTCAGTATTTCAAAATGTGTTTTTTTATTTATTCTTTATTCTTTATTGGTATTTTATATGTATGAGTGCTTTGCCTTCATGTGTGTTTGTGCACCACCAGCATGTAATACCCATGGAAGTCAGAAGAAGACATTGGATACATTGGAACTAAAAGTATAGTTGTGAGCTGCAACCTGGGTGTTGAGACTTGAACTTGGATCTGCAGCAATTGGTCTTAACCTCCTTGCTAATCCCCAGTCTCCTGTGTTGGTACTTTTTTTAGTTTATATACAGAGGATTTTTAACAACTTTATTTGAAATAAAAGGAGATGGTCTCTTTAGAATCACTAATAAAGCACAAGAAGCCTCAGGGACTTGAGTTCAAATCGACCAAACCCATGCATAGTAAAAGAAATCCATTAGGAATCATTTACAAGAAAAATACTGAAGTTTGTAAGAATCACTTTAATGATGAGACAGATGAGATATTTGTAGTTAGAATTTTAACATGTCCATCTTTCCAAAATTTCCGTATTCATATGTGCATATAATGTTTTGGCAGCAAATATCCCCCAATTCCTTCCATAGCCCCACCACCACTTTCTGCGCTTACCTCATGTGCCTGCTTTCTCTTTTGTGTGTACATGTGTAGGCGTAGGGCCATCTGTCTGCTAGAGCACGGGTAGCCTCTCAGAGAGCATCCCCAAAGAAAGCTGACCTCACCACCCCAGCAGGAATCACCTGCCAGTGGCTCTTCAGATGGCCGGCTTCTTTAGCCTCTCACTCAGCAGTTCTGTGATTTCAGCAGTGTTGAGCTCCTGTGGGTCCCCCTCACTCAGTAGTAGCCATAGCGAGTGCGTGCAACAGCCCTGTCATATGTAAATACTTCCTGTGATCTGTGCTGAGAAATCCACCCTCTCTCTGGTTCTGAGCACTCTTTTTCGGAGTGGGGAGAGAGGGTTTCTTTTTAAGATAGTCTCCTAGAATCTAAGCAGTTTGCGAATTCCTGATTCTTCTGCCTCCATTTCCCAGGTGTTAGAATTTCAGATTTTAAATAGTAATTAAGTATGAGTATGTTTTAGACTAATTTATGTATAAATTATTTCAAGAAGTATAAAAATATTGATTACCACAGCTTAAAAGCATTGCTTATTGTATCTTGGATACCGCACTCTGCTTTGCATATCTACTGCCTATATCATTTCAGTTAATCTTCACATGCTGTGAAGCATGTTTTTTAACATTCCCCATTTTACAGATTAGAAAAGTATACTATAGAAAGGTTAATTGATGCCAAGATGGTGGCTCATATTCTTATCTGTAATCCCAGAATCTAAGAGGCTGAGACAGGAGCTTGGCTGTAAGCTTTAGTTTAGCCTGTGCTCTAAAGCACATTGGTACTTAACCTTCATATCCCTATAAGTAGCCAGCATTTGATTTAATGTCCATATAACTTATGCTTCTAAGTTCTAAAGTCCTGTTCTCTATGTCTACCCCACTGAAGTGGTCTAGTCTTTGTGTATCCATCATGTCACAGAGTGATGTGTGCAGCTGTTTTGTCAAGGTTGACACTCTCCGCAGCAGTGCACCTGTTGAAGGTCCATTCATTGTCATTACAAAGCATGCTTTTCATGCCCGCATCCGTGGCAGAGTCCTGAATTATCCATTCTGTTTCTGACCCATCCGGTCATTTATGTTCCTGTTTTTCAGTGGATGATTCAGGAGCCACACAAAGCAGCAACCTTCTTTGGATGCATTGGGACAGATAAGTTTGGGGAGATCCTGAAGCGTAAAGCCGCGGACGCGCATGTGGATGCTCATTACTACGAGCAGAACGAGCAGCCAACGGGAACATGCGCCGCGTGCATCACCGGTGGCAACAGGTAAGTTATTACCAACCTGGAGCACGCTCCCGGGCTGTGTGGACACTGACGAAATCTGACTTACAAACACTTTGAACTTAACTTCACTTTAATAACCATTTTTAATGTTCAGTAAACCATTCTTCTTTGTGTCATTTTTTTTTTTACCTTGTGTTTAACTTTTGTACTGTGGAAGAATTCCTTGCATGTATGCAACGTGTTTTTTACAGGCCACTCCCCTATTCCTCTCCAGCCCGTCCCCTCCCCTGTTCCCATGTGCAGTCTCTCCCTCGCAACTTTGTGTGTTCCACTTTGTTACATCGTTACTAATGCAGGTGAAACCTGACATGCAGTTTCAGCAATTTAGATTTTTGAAAAGTATGCATATGAGGGTTTTGTGTGTGTGTGTGTGTGTGTGTGTGTATGTGCCATATGTGTATTGCTACCCACATTGGTCAGTAGAGAGTGTCAGATCCCTTGGAACTGGAATTGTAATTTGTTGTGAAATACTGTGTGGTCGCTAGGAACTGACTCCTCGGTCCTCAGTAAGAGCGACAAGTCCTGGTAACTGTTGATCCTTCTCTCTAGCCCACACGTTCTTCTGTAAGACCATGAAATCTACTTAGTCCCTTAGTCCCTTAGACCACATCCCTGAAGAAGACTGACCCTTCCACTCCAGCAGCCATCAGTTGACAGTGGATTCTCAGCTAAGGCTGGGACTCTGTAAACCCCTCCCCAGCCCATTCTTGGGCTGAGTGGATCCTGTGCAGGTCACATACATACAGTTAGAACCACCATGAGTTCAAATATGTAACAACTCTGTCATATCCAGCAAGCACTGTTTTTCCATAGACACCTGCTCCCTCTGACTCTTAAAATCTCTCCACCTCCTCTTGATGATTCCTGAACCTTTGGCAAGGTGAGGCAAACCTATTTAAATTCATCTCTCTCTGTGTGTGTGTGTGTGTGTGTGTGTGTGTGTGTGTGTGTGTGTGTGTGTATTCTTGGGAACTTCTATACTAGTAGGTTTCCATATGGCTATTTCAAAGGTCTTTAATATTAGTTATCCATGCCTATACTCCCTCTTCTAGTAGGCTCTCCCATCCGCCATCCTGTTTAACCCTTTCTATTCCATTATTCGTACTCAGAATGATTATTTCCAACTCCGTCCTTTTACCTGTGAATTCCATATTTTTTCTCTTTCTTTACAACTGAAAAATAAAGCACATTTTCATTTTCCACTTACCAGTTGATGGATACTAAGCCATTTCTAATCACTGGTTCTTATCAGTAGATCAGTAGTGAACATGGAGGAACAAGTATCTCTGTAGTAGGATATTGAGTCCTTTAGGAGTGTGTCGTGTGTGTGTGTGTGTGTGTGTGTGTGTGTGTGTGTGTGTGTTATATGTGGAGAATGTGGTAGATCTACTTCCAGTTCTTTGAAGACCCTCCACACTGATTTTCATAGTAGTTGCACCAAAACTGAATCAGTATTCCCTTTCTTGACATCCACACCAGCATGTGTGTTTGGTTTTATTGATGTTGTTGTTATTTGGTTTGGTTTTTTGGTTTTTCAAGACAGGCTTTCTCTGTGTAGCCCTGGCTGTCCTGGAACTTACTCTGTAGACCAGGCTGGCCTCAAACTCAGAAATCCGCCTGCCTCTGACTCTCAGAGTGCTGGGATTACAGGCATGCGTCACCACCGCCGCTGCCACCGGCTAGTTTCAGTTTGTTTGTGACAGTGTCTTGCACACCAGGCCAGGCTATCCTGACTCCTGGCAGTCTTCCCACCATCACTTTCCACGCATGGGGACTACAGATGCGAGCCTTCAGGCCAGCTTCCTTTTTGTTGTTGTTATTGTTGTTTGTCTTTTTAGCAAGTTTTTGTTTATGTATCATGATGATGTGTTTGTTTGTGTGTATGTGTGCATGCTCTCGCACAAGTGTGGAGGCGAAGCTGTCTTTCCTACAGCTGCTGTTGTGGCTGCCGAGGATTGACGTCAGGCGGTCAGGTTTCATCATCGGGCAGGCTCCTTTAACGCTGGTCTAACTCACAGGCGCGCCTTTTTTTGTTTTTAAGTATGTTTTTAGTTCGACCTCCTTTTGAATTCGTGAGGTTTATCACAGCCAAAGCTTGAGATCATCTAATCTAGTCTCTACCTTGAATAATTAGGCTTAGGAAAAGAAAATGTTGTGTTCAGGATTTCACATCATGTAATTTGCTGAACTCGCATCAGAAGAGAAAGAATGATCTCGTCAGCATAACCTGATAAGAGAATATAAGAAGCTGCTTATAGAAGCATGCGTGCCACAAGGCTTCCACCGCTGTTCAGCAACACCGGTCTTGTAATACACTGCTCAGTCAGCAACCACACCAAGGGTCTCAGCTCACGCCTATAGAATTGCAGCATGTAAGAGGCAGAGAATCACAAGCTTGATATCCAGGATGAGCTAGCTATACGCTCAAAACCTGTATGTGGAGGTGAGAGTAGAGGTGGAGACACACACACACACACACACACACACACCTTATTTATTACATTTCAGAAGTCCCTTTCTTGCTCAGATGGCAAAGTGGTATCACACTACAGTAATTGTGACACCCTGGGTCACTGTACAGTAGAGGATCATTGATGCTACTATTCTTGAAATCGAGAGACAACAGAAGACATTCAGAAAAAGAGACAGGGGTCAAACAACTAGAGCAAGCTCCAGAGCTGCAGAGTGACAAACTGTGACATTTTTCCAGTCAAATATGCTGTATTAAAATAAATCAGAGAAGCCCCAATGCTACATGCCAGGAGGGAGACTTTTCCCCAACTTTCCCAGGCAGACATAGAAAGGGCTTTAATGACTAGATCTTCATCTTGTCATGAGCTTCTTTCAAACCCTTTCCATTGCCTGAATCTTGGGTATGGGGCAGGAACACTGTAGCATGGACCCTAGTGGGAAAGTTACCCAGCATGGGCCACAAAGTAGAACCCAGAGAAACAAATAACCCCATTAAAAAGTGGGGTACGGAGCTAAACAAAGAATTTTCACATGAAGAACTTTGGAGAGCTGAGAAACACCTTAAGAAATGTTCAACATCATTAATCATTAGGGAAATGCAAATCAAAACAACCCTGTGATATCACCTCACACCAGTCAGAATGGCTAAGGTCAAAAACTCAGGAGACAGCAGGTGTTGGCGAGGATGTGGAGAAAGAGGAACACTCCTCCACTGCTGGTGGGATTACAAGATGGTGCAACCACTTTGGAAATCAGTCTGGCGGTTCCTCAGAAAACTGGGCATGTCACTTCCTGAGGACCCTGTTATACCACTCCTGGGCATATATCCAGAGGATTCTTCAGCATGTAGTAAGGACATATGCTCCACTATGTTCATAGCAGCCCTATTTGTAGTAGCCAGAAGCTGGAAAGAACCTAGGTGTCCTTCAGCGGAGGAATGGATACAAAAAATGTGGTATATTAACACAATGGAGTACTATTCAGCCATTAGAAACAATGAATTCATAGAATTCTTAGACAAATGGATGGAGCTGGAGAACATCATACTAAGTGAGGTAACCCAGTCTCAAAAGATCAATCATGGTATGCACTCACTGATAAGTAGATATTAGCCTAGAAACTTTGAATACCCAGGACATAATCCACAAATTAAATGGTGTCCAAAAAGAATGGAGGAGTGGCCCCTGGTTCTGGAAAGACTCAGTGCAAGAGTATAGGGGAATTCCAGAACAGGGAAGTGGGAAGGGGTGGATGGAAGAATAGGGGGATGGAAGAGGGCTTATGGGACTTGCGGGGAGTGGGGACCCAGAAAAGGGGAAATCATTTGCAATGTAAATAAAAAAATATATCAATAAAAAAAAAACAACTCAATTTGCCCACCAGTATTATAGCTTTGGTAACCTGTGTTGTTCAGGTGGGATTGGGGCTGGGGATTTAGCACAGTTGGTGGTGTAGACACAGCCCCTGGCTTCTGTTCTGCACTGCATAAAGGTGATGTGGTAACCCATACCCATAATCCTATCACCCTACCCAGCAGGAGGAGCAGGCAGATGTGAAGTCCAGGGCCATTCTCTGCTATATTGGGCATTCAAACTCAGCCTGGGATTATTGTAAGAAGAAAGATGTAGGAATTCTTGCCTGGGGATATGGGGGTGGGCAGGCCACTCTATAATATCAGTGCTGCAATGTGACAGAATTGGTAGATTTGTCTTTCGACCAGCTTCTGATAATTAAAACTTAGAATTCAAATATATTTTTGCGATTAAAATAAAAGTTAGCAAGACTGTGTTTTAATGAAAAATTCCTACATCACTACTAGGTTGTTTATAAATTAGGAGTGGTTTCGATCCCTGGCACCAAACGAAAGGAATAATGCTGATTTTTTTTTTTTTTTTTTTTTATATCTGGGTTCAAATAATTTGTATTTGAGTGTATAGATGAGGTTTCTGATAGTTTTTTGTTGTTGTTGTTTTTTGTTTTTTTATTTTGGTTTTTTGTTTTTGGTTTTGTTTTGTTTTTGCTTTTTTGTTTGTTTGTTTGTTTGTTTGATTTGGTTTTTTTGAGACAGGGATTCTCTGTATAGCCCGGGCTGTCATGGAACTCACTCTGTAGACCAGGCTGGCCTCATACTCAGAAATCCGCCTGCCTCTGCCTCCCAGAGTGCTGGGATTACACGTGTGGGCCACCACCACCTGGCTTCTCATAGTTTCTTATTTTTATTTTAATATAAACAGATTCCAAATTCAGGAATAAAATAAGGATGAATGGAAAGTTGTTTGGAAGAGAAACTTTTCTCTTAAATGGAGGAAGTAAACATCCCAAGTCTCAAATGATGAAGTCATTTTTCTGTAGAGCATAATTCTTACTATTTTAATTTTTAGTAAAAGTGAAAGATGCTAAATAATTTTATAAATCCAATCTGAATGAAAAAGGATTTATATTTATGTGAAATGTAAATATTTTAGTTCATTAAGTTGAATTGTTGGATTAAAATTAAGCAATTTCAGTGGCACTTAATAGCCAGATTTTGAATCTAGTATGGTGGTTAAATTTTCCAGCTATAAAATTACCCTGCCCAGCAGTTTTTAGCTATAGAAACCTGTTCTAATTGATTCCAGTCCTTAAAATATAATAGCTGCAAATTTATTTCTCACAGTAATATGAACTATGTTTATATATATATATATATATATATATATATAATGAAATTAATCCCATATTAGTCAGTTATAGTTCACTGGTCATATTTTTATAAAGATTTTTCTACCATAAAAATGAAATTTTGGTTTATGTGAATTTCCTATTTTAGAATGACCTAGTCTCCTATATATTACCTGCATTTTGAACTGTATTAATATATTAAGAGTAGGCTTTATTTTGGAGTTTAAAAACTCATATAATTTGAGGTAATGCTGGTTACCATGTCTCTTGTCTTAAGGGCATCAAACATGTCCCCTTCCTCACCATCAACAATATCAGCTTTTGAAGAATTTGTTCCTTTCTGTATAAAATACCTGACAAGGTTTTTCATCTTTTATAAGTAACGTACATTTCCTTTTCTTGGGTTTTTAGGTCCCTTGTTGCTAACCTTGCCGCCGCCAATTGTTATAAGAAAGAAAAGCACCTTGATTTGGAGAAGAACTGGATGTTGGTAGAAAAAGCCAGAGTTTACTACATAGCTGTAAGTACCAGTTCACATTTGCAGTCCATGTCTACACGATAGACCATAGCTGTTGCTGATATATGTTAACTTTTTAAAGCCCTTTACGCAACCCTAATGTTCCCTTCTCAAGCATTTGCTTGATTCGTTATTATAATTATGCAATAGAAATATAATTGTTATGGGTATGAATTTGTGTTACCACCTTCAAGTCTACTGCTTTAGAAATATAAATAACTGCTCAGTTGCACAGAATTTTGTGCTGTTAAATACCTTTCATGAGGTCTTTTGAAGTGGTTTTATTATAAATGATATGAGCACGGCAGAAAACAGTAGAAATGGAAGTATGCACTGCTAACAGTTTGGGCTTATTTGCTTAAAAAGAATCATAATTGCTATTTATTTTACAGTAATTAGCATGTCACCTTTTAGTTTCATATTTCAGAAACATTGATTGTGACAAATTTCTTAAATCTGGAATAGGGCAGCATATAATTTGAGTTAAGTTCTCTGACATAAAAATAATTGGTTAAGAATTAATTTTCTAATGTTGGAAGTTATACTAAAATTTCTCTTGAATTAATCAACCTATGATTACCTAGTTGTAATATGATTTAAACATGGCTGCTCACACAGGAGTCTAACCTGTTACTTGGTAGTAGGATCTCATGTCATGCACAGCTTGGAAGAACAGCTGCTAACATTCTACTCTCTGAGCTGTCTGAAACAGCTGGGAAGGCGTGTTTGAAATCAGTTATCTTGTTAATATGTGTCTATTGAAGATATAATTATTTCTAGTCTAGTGTCACTGTCCCCTACAGCATATTTATGTGCATTGCTGTAGCTTTTACAATATGCTGTTTAAATGCCTATATGAGATTATACAATAGAAAGTACTTCCTCATCTTCAGCCAATGTGCGAGAAAACCATTGCTAGAATTCAAGACTTTCTTTCATTATTATTTCATTTTAGTTCATTTCTTTAAATGATTTAATTTTTCCTTAGGGATTGTTTTTGTATGCTTTTCTAGTATGGTTATTTGTTTGAGACAGGATCTCACACTATGTAGCCCAAGCTGGCTACAAATTACAGTTCTCTGTATTTCAGAGTATCAACTAGTATCTAGTAGAACCTGCACCTGCTTCGAAGCATAATGACTTGATGAGCATATGAGTGTAGTGTAAGGGTTCTACAGTGCTCTGGATCTAGTTAAATTTTAGGGAATGGTGAGACTGTTGCAGAAATGTTGAAGACCCAGCTGGCAAACAACTCATTACTGCTTTGTTTGATGTGCTTTTCATCAATCTGATTGTGACTCTTAGTGTTTCGCTTATGTTTGCAAGCCCTTTGCATTATCGGATAGACCTTTCTGCTTATATATTGATTTATTTCAGAAAAGAGGTTATTTGTTCATCTGTCTGTCAATCCATCCTCCTTCCTTCCCTCCCTCCCCTCTTACTCACTTGATGCAGTCTGACTTTATGACCCAAGGTGGGCTGAAATTCAGTAGGTAGCCAGGATTCTCAGTGAATTCAGTGTGATCCTCTTGCTTCAGTCTCCTAAGTACTGGGATTACCGCTGGGAGCCGCTGCCTGTTTGGTTTTTATGTAGCCCTCTAACTTTCTGTATAGTTGAGGGCTGGTGTTTCACTCCTTCTGCTTTCTTAGTGAAGATTATATGTGTGTACACCATGCCCAGTTTGAAAACTCTTTTCATATACCCAGGATGCTGTACTTTTTTAGTGGTTATTCAGTAGATACTTAAAATGTGGAGTTGATTACCTATTTAAACTTGTGCTACATTGCATGACCTTCCCTGGAGACCAGAAGAGATCCTGGCATCCGACGGTACTGAGAAGAGCAAACATTCTTAGCCCTGAGCCAGCTCTTCTTCCGCTCCCTGGCTTTGTTTCGGTTATTGGTGTCATGGTGTGCCTTTTATTCTCTTTCACTCTTGACTTACTTACACTTACAAGGCATATCTTGTGGAAAACAGATTGTTGGGTCTAATTTTAGTCCAACTTGACATTGTCTACCTTTGAATTAGAACCTATATTCCATTTCTATTGAATGTGAATATTGATATAATTCCGTTTAAGCTTGTCTTTGTATTTACCCTTGTTATTCTTTACTATTTTTTCCTTCTTTCTTATCCTTTTATGATAACTTAGTATTTTTATCTCTGTTGTGTCCTTTCTCTTCTGTCTCAGTCTTACTCTGTTTCTCCCCCTGTTGTTTTAGAGTTTAATTGCACACATCATTCACTCATCAGACTTTGTTTTCAGATGATATGATATGACTTCTTACAGTGTGAGAACCCTGAAATACTGTTTTTCCCTTTAGTCTTTATGTAGCCACTGTTTACTTAATTTTGTGATGATTTTACTTGTTTTGTTTTATATAGGATTTTTACTATGTCATGCACAAAACATACAATACACATTTTACACAAACACACACACACACACACACACACACATATATATATACACAAATACTATCCTATTTTGTATAATTATAATTATATGTTATTTTTAAAAACAATCAAGTAATGAGAAATAAACCATATTTTTTTCTTTTTTTTTAATATTTTTATTTTCTATATTCTTTGTTTACATTCCAAATGATTTCCCCTTTCCTGGATCCCCCCTCCCCATATGTCCCATAAACCTTCTTCTCTCCATCCCTTCTCCAATCACCTCCCTCCTTTTTCTCTGTCCTTATATTCCCTTCCCATGCTCGATCAATCCTTTCCAGGATCAGGACTTCACCATACTTCTTCATGGGAGTCATTTGTTATGCAATTTGTGCCTTGGGTATTCAGGGCTTCTGGGCTAATTAATATCCACTTATCAGAGATTGCATTCCATGTGTATTCTTTTGTGATTGGGTTACCTCACTTAGGATGATCATTAGCATTTTCTTTTAGAGTATCTAAACTTTCATTAATTTATCTAAGGATTTTAAGTCTCAGTCTTATTTTCATATCTGAAAACTGAATTGAGACTTATGACTATTGCTTGTCTCTGCCTAACTTTTAGAATATATAAACAGTAAGTCAGGAACCCTTTGGTGGTTGCTTATTAGATATTTACTCAACAACTTATAACAGTACCAAAGTTATAGTTACAAAGTAGCAACAAAGATAATTTTATAGTTGGGTCAAAACAACATATAGGAAGGTAGAAACCCCTGATATATAGTTAAAATAACTTTTATGACATTCTCTATTAACTTTAGCACATACATCATTTTTAGGGCAATTTCTGTGCTTTATCTCTCCTTATAAGTAGTTGTATTTGTCTGTGTCACATTTGTATACTGTTACCTAACTGTTGTGTTATTTTAAATTTCAAGATTTATTCTGGGATACAGTTATTTGTACCAGGCATTGTGCTTTGGAATCTTGTTATTTTGTTGTGGTTGTTGTGTTTGTTTGTTTGTTTGTTTGTTTGTTTTTTAGTTTTATCCAGAATAGCACCATTTTTGACATTCGTTCATTTTTTTTCTCCCTTGGGGACATTTGATGACATCTGGAGTCACCTTTGTGTATTATGATGACCAGGTGGTTCCTACAGGACAAGGAAGTTTATTTACTTTCTTATAACCATAAGATAACATGTTTCAATATGTTCCATTTAAAAAAAAAAAAACAAGCAGTGAATCCAGTGTTAATAAAAGTTGTGGGGCTGGGGAGATGGCTTGGCAGTTAAGATCACTGGCTGCTCTGCCAGAGGTCCTGAGTTCAGTTCTCAGTCACCACATTGCTCACAACTGTCTGTATTTATAGTCCCGAGGTATCCGACACCCTCTTCTCATGTGCATCCATACAAAGAGAAGAAACATCCAAATAAAAAATAATTTTTAAAAGAATCCTTGTAGGGGGCTGGAGAGATGGCTCAGTGGTTAAGAGCACCGACTGCTCTTCTGAAGGTCCTGAGTTCAAATCCCAGCAACCACATGGTGGCTCACAACCATCTGTAACAAGATCTGATACCCTCTTCTAGTGTGTGTAAAGACAGCTACAGTGTACTGACATATAATAAATAAATAAATCTTTAAAAAAAAAAGAAGAAGAAGAAGAAGCCTTGTAGCAGCACTAGGGATGCAGCTGATTGTTAGAGCACAAAGATACAGGTTCAGCCCCAGAACCTGTAACTGATCGTCCACAAAGCCGCTCTGTCTAGTTCTAGATTTTTCTGTGGAGCATCTCTGCCCCTCTGAAACTCAGGTTTGTCATCTATAACTTCCAGGTTCTCAGACTATCAGCTGTCTTTTCTCTGGTTTTGTTGATTGAGATTGGGGTTGAAGGTGTTTAGTTGTTCCCTGATTTTGCTTTGTTTTGGTAGTGCTGATAGTGGTAGTAATGGTGGCGGTAGGGGCGGGGCCAGGGTTGAGACACAGAGTCCCTACATAACCGAAGTGGGCTTTGAACTTGACGTTCTTACACTTGTTTATGTGCCTTGTCGACTACTTCTGCTGTCTCATTGTTATTTTACATCAGAGATCCCTACATTGATGATGATGATGATGATGATGATGATGATGATGATGATGATGATGATTCTTCTCCTCCTCCTCCTCCTCCTCCTCCTTTTTCTTCTCTCTCTCTCTCTCTCTCTCTCTCTCTCTCTCTGATTTACTTTTCCTGAAGATTACCTAGATTTTTTTCCGTTGAATTTGACCTGTTAATAACTGACCCGTGCATCATCTCCGTGTTCATTCTGTACTGACTTTTCCTGGTACGTGGTATTAATCTTCAGCTGCAAATTTATATTCTGTTGATTCTTTCCTTTTCATTATCTCTAGACTATTTTTCTTTTTATTTCACCTGCGAAAGTCTCAGAAAATGATAAAATCGCCATCAATAAATATATTAGACAAAGTCTTCTGTTGGAAACAGAACTGAAAATATATGATAAGAAAATAGCCTTTGGTTTATGCTGAAGTTGTTTCAGTCTCTGTACTCCTGCCAAAATAGTCTAGATCCTGTAAAAAACTTCTTCATAATTTTAATATACACCGAAATCTTTTCTCTGAGATTATTGTACATATATGCATAATTACTAAGGTCATGCTTTTGTGTTACTTTTATTGTTTTAATTCCACTGACAGTACAATATGATTTCATTGAGAAATCTATGCAGTATTTCTAAAAAACTGTCTTCCTGGAGAAGTTGGCAAAGTTTAAAATATGCTGTAAAGAACTAATGAGGGGACTGGAGAGATGTCTCACTCTCAAAGACACTTGCTCATGGCAGGACTCAAGATTGGTTCCAAGCTCCTCCATGGCTGCTCACGACTGTCTTCCTCTCTAGTTCCCTGGCATCTGGTGCCTCCAAAAGCCTTGCATCCCTGTGGTGCCCACTTGTACAGTCAGAACACTCATAGGTAGACACGAGATCAAATAATCTTAAAACAATGCCGATTATCAGATCTCAAGCTTAACTTTCTTGTGGGGAAAGTTTTATACTTTAGGGACAACCAGGTGCAGTGTTGGATGTTTATAAATCAGACACTCAGAGGCTGGGTCAGGAGATTCACAAGTTCGAGACTAGACTGGGTGACATAGTGACATCCTGTAAGTAAGTACGTTGATTTTTGTTTGGCTCATATTTAAAGCAAGTCTTTGATATTAAAAAGATATTCACAGTAGCTGGAGATACAGCAATTGGTAGAATACTTGATTACCAGCACAAATGTAGTTGTGCTCACTTACAGGTATGTCAGAAGTTCAAAGTCATCTGTGACTACATAGTGAGTTCGAGGCCCTCCTGGAATACAGGAGGCAGGGTCCATAATATGGTCTGCCAACATTGAATAAAGAGTTAGAATGTATATGTAGTGAAATGGACCATTGCTGTTTTTAAGGACTTATCTTTTTGCGGTGTGTTCTGAGGTGTATTTAAATCATGCATGATTATAATGCAGCCATCTTCTGGATTATGTTCCAGTTTAAAGTATGTTATCTGGTGATCTTTCTATTAAGAAGGGGCAATAGCTACGAGAACAAATGGATCTGTCCTGTCATATATAAGAGAAACTGACAAATGTAAAGACACAAATTTAACATAACTAGCACTTAATATATATTGAGATTTTCTTCCCTTCTCTTAAAAATCTATCAAAGCTTTACTAATTCATAGACTTATTTCAATCTATTGCTTTAACCTTGTTAACTGTAAAAAAGTTTTTAATACCATCTTTTGAAAACTATACTCATAATAATATACTTTGGCAGAAAAGGTGAACTAATAATCTATTTTAAAACCTAAGTTATCCTGTGAAAGATAATTGATTAAATAATAGGTCACACTTCTCTATAAAACATTTAAATAGAATTCAAAGTGCTTCTTAAAGTTTAGTAATTAATCTATGCAATATTCTTCTAAGATTAATAAAGAGGTGGTACAGTTGAACTATACTTGACCTTTTATCCAAAATGTCACTTTTTGAACTTTTATGTGTTAAAATTTCCATTGTCTTGGTCAAATAGATGTTTACTATATAGATTCATTCCTTTTGCTTTTTTTTAAGCTCTATTTTTTTTTCCCAAGCGCCCTATTCTGGACTGCCTTTTTGCCTTTGTAGGGTTTAACTAATCGTATTGAGCCTTTATTTAAAAATGGCCTTGCATGTAACTATAAGGTATACTACATTTAAAAATTATAATAGTAAGTTAAACATAAAGTTGTATGCCTATATTGACTTTTGGTCTCCATCCTTGAAACAATTCATGGAGTATATTTTGTTTATTGATTTATGCTTGTTCAACCAACTCTGGAAATAAGTGTGAAAGATCTACACTAAGTTGGATATAGAACTGCATCATGATTTACGGTAGCTCTTGAGTAAATTGCCAGTTATATATACTATAAAGGTACTTATTCATACAAAAAGAAAGAAAGAAAGAAAGAAAGAAAGAAAGAAAGAAAGAAAGAAAGAAAGAAAGAAAGAAAGAAAGAAAGAAAGAAAGAAAGAAAAGTTGTATGCCTATAATCCTTGGCCTCTGGAGTCTGAGATGTGCTGGTCTATTTCTTATTTATTTATTTATTTATTTATTTATTTATTTATTTATTTATTTAGTCAACTTGACAGCTAGAATAATCTAGTAAGAGAGAATTTGCTCCAGTAGATTTGGCTGAGGGCAAGTCTGTAGAACAGTTTTGAATAATGATTGATTTAGGAGAGTCCAGACTACTGTGGGCTGCACCAGCCTTGAGCAGGGATCCTCTGTGTGTGTGTGTGTGTGTGTGTGTGTGTGTGTGTTTACATCCTGCCTCTAGGCTTCTGCTTGGGTTCCTACCCTGACTTCCCTTTGTCCCGGATGGTGGTGGGGACTTGTAAGCCAAACACATCTTTCCTCCTCCCCAAGCTGCTTTTGCTCATGTTCTTTTTCACAGAAATAGAAACCAAACTGAGACAAAAGATCATATGAACTCAGGGTGCCAAGAGGCCAGCCTGGGCAACACAGTATTCCCATATCCCAAATAAAAAGAGAGTGCATGAGTGAAACACCAGAATGAACAGGAGTGGGTTGTTTGTTTGACTAGAACTTCTCATGTTAGTGTATTCCCAACAGTACAAATGTATCTCTGCCGTACAGGGGTGGACAGCTGCATGTGCCAAACTGGTATCTCTTTAAGTAATGGCCCAAACAGCGAAGTGTAGCACAGCAGATAATGGGAAAAAGATAATTATTTCTCTTCTCAGTCACACACACACACACACACACACACACACACACACTTTGAGACAAGGTCTTACTTATAGCCCAGGCTCATCTCTAACTTGTAGCAATTCTCCTGTCTCAGCCTCTCCAATTCTAGGATTATAGGCATATACTACCAGATTCTTCTATCATTTTTTTAATTTTCATAGTTTCTTCAGAGTATTTTCAGCAAGTTAAATTCTATTTCCATCTGAAGACAGCCTTGAACTTTGGATCCTCCCACCTCTACTTCCCATCTGCTGGGAATGTAATCTTATACCACCATGACCAGTTTATGACAGGCTGGGAACCAAATCAAAGGCTTCATGAATACAGTTCAGATCTCTCTACAAACTGAGCTGCAGCCACAGCCTCTCAGCCATCTAAATCCCATCCATATAATGTTCTTAGACAAATGCCTGGTGATCTCTATAATAGAGACTGATTTCCAAGTTAGATAAAATTTTCATGCTACCACAGAGGAAAAGAAAACTGTGCTAATATCAGTGTCAATATTCAATTAACAGAATAATCTTTTTACCTATTTAAAAGAAATAAGGTAGTGTTGGTTGTAAGATATGACTCTAAAGATAGGTTGGAAGGCTTGGATTTGTGGACTTACTGCAATATAATGAATGAAAGTTTAGAATTTCTTGTGAGATTGGAATTCATGCTGTATTCTGGTCACATTTATAAGAAAATAAGCATATGTGTACACATAGCACCCCAAATTAATTAGTAAATCATTGACACAAGTACTTTTGTTTCTCTTTACTTTCCGTATTATAGAACAGCAAGCAATAAATATCTTGAGAATATTTACTGAGTATAATAAATATGAACGAGAGAAAATATATAAACATTATGACAATAGTGTAAATTTTATGGGGTATTTGTTTGTCTTTGGAAAGGTATGGAAAAATGAACGAAAAATAGCCCTGAATATTGGCAGGCTGCACCCACCATATTTACTGATCATATGATAAAATTTTTATAGTTCAGTATGATTTAATCAATAACTTGTGTTGTCTCTTTCTGCCAGACAAATGGGATTGAATCAATTTTAACAGCTTTATTGCAGTATGTCTGCACTGTTATGTCCACCATTTAATAGACACACGTCAGTGGATGTTCATGTATTTATAGAATTGTACAACTATCACCATCATCTAATTGTAGAACATTTACATCATCACTAGCCACACCTCGTGTCCATCAGCACTGTCCCTGGAGCTCATCTGCTGCTCACTTGTCTCTCATCATAGCATCCTGATGTCGTGCTACAAGAGCTTCCATTGTTTCTAGTCAGACAACTAGAATGTCTTCCTTTGTTGACAAATATGATGGGAGTGATATGTATGTCTTGGTCCTTTGGCCTTGCCTATTTTTCTGCTGCAGGTCTACAACAGAAAATCCTTTCCTCTTATTCTAATTTACTTCATCAGTGTATGCATGTTTTTAGAGTTGGTTCTTAAAATGCCATTTTTTTTCTGATTTGTGTAAAAGTGCAATAAATGGAATTGGGAGCATGGTTTTGGCTTTTTGGGGGGTGGGGGAGTGGTATGGAGCAAAGTGAGCAGCCCTGGAAGACATGTTTTTTCCATGTATTCATCTATCCCACCAGTCATTCTCAGAACAGCTGGGTTATCTTGTCTGTGTAGATAGGTGTCTTCGGAGACCGGGATCTTGAGTGCACCATTGTGTTTCCTCGACTTTACCTTACTCATAATCTCCTCTTCACTAATACTGCTCTGCTGTCACTAGAGATATCAGCAATTCTGAATCATGAAAGATTTCTGAAGATAGGAGGCTTCTCCTCCAACTTCTGCCCCTCTTGTCTTGGACAAGTGCCTCTGACAGTGTGGTCCACCCTTGATGGCTTCTGTCTCTAACTCCCCTTCTCCTGTACCACCCAATTCCCACATTACACTCCACACAGCCTCCTCAGCAGCCCTCGAGTGACTTCATCTTTTAAAGTATTAACTTCTGTTTTAATTAACTCTGAAGAATCCAGCCCTTTTTTAAATGGTAAATCAGAATTAGCAATTAAATATCAGGGAGAATAACCCACCAGTGTTTTTTGTTATCTTTTTCAGAGTGACATACATATAATGAAGTTAACAAACACCATTTAAGCCCTCAGATACGTTTTTACATTTTATGTGGCTTCTATATTTAATGTGTCTTTAATTTGAAATGGGTAATAAACTGAATTTAAAATGTTTTACCTGAAAGCATCAACTAGCTTTAGTATATTCCTCAGATATTTTGATATGGTTGTATAGTAATTATCAATATTTTCTGAATTTGGAGTCTATTTCTAAAACTCATGTGTGTGTGTGTGTGTGTGTGTGTGTGTGTGTGTGTGTGTGTGTGTGTACACGCGCGCGTTTCCTTTGTTAAATCAACCAAGAATAATTAATTTTTGTAAAAATATACTAAGTTATTGGATCAGGTTCATCTGAAACAATGTGGCTTGTTATCAACACTAAGCAGATTCTTTAAACTCAAATGTCTGATTTATTTACTTTTTAAAGGCATGTACATATTTTTATTCTCTGGATATCATTGGTGGATTTTTAGTGCTTAGTGCTCTGCTATAGAGCTTCTGTAATTTCATTTTATTTCATCTGTCAAGGGTAGTAATTGTGATGTTTTTAAGGTACCCTCTAACCTTTTTCACTCCCTCAGATGAGCTGAATTGCAACTACTTTGTAGTGAGTTTGTTACACAGTATGTAGACACTGGTGAGAATCAGTATGTCCACTGGCTTATTAGTTTCACAGATGCTTCCATAATACTTAGTGCACTCTTGGGTATATTAAATTATCATATCGTGACAGCAGTCCTGAAACATGCCAGTCTTAGAGAGCCGTATTTCTGAGAGTTACAGCCAGGCTTCAGTGAGCCATAGCTGACATGCCGTGTTAATTTCCATAACCATCATTACTGGGGGTGGCAGTGTTTCTAAGACATGAACAATCTTAATAAATCTACCCAGTAAAAAAAAATCACGTTATGTTACCTTATCACAGGGTATCTAATCACTAGGCCTGATTTTCTTCCGTCCCAATTGAATCATTTCACAAATAATGATGAGCATCTTTACTCTTATCATGGATTATTAAATATTTACTTAAGTGTACGATATACCGAAACATATTTTTGAACGTTCAGTTTTCTCAGTATGTACTGTTCCTGCCGTGAATGAAAACCTCTTACCATCTCATATAGCATATTTACATATACAAATGATTTTGCCTTAAGTAGGAGAGACACAGCTGACAGATACATAGGTTAATTTGCCTTCTTAAATTGCAGCAAACTGTTCTGTGATTCTTTTGTGTGTTTGGGGGCTGTGTTGTAGAGAAAGAAATCATCAAGCAACATTTTAAGGACATTGGCTTTTTGTGTCTGATCCTTAATAAACTTATATGCCTCAAAATAGACTATTTCTTTGCAAATTCTTACCTTCAAATTGTTAATAATGGAAGGAATGCATTTTTTTAATCTGTAGCCCCTTCCCCCAGCACAGCTTTTAGATTGTAGATAAACTTCCCAGCTCAGTAATTAACTGAGCTCAGTCATCGCACCCTGTATCATGTGATTTTTTTTTCCAGTGGAATACATTATTAGAGCACTTACACAGCCAGACTAGCTGCAGCAGCCCAGGCGGCAACAGCAGTGCCATTTTTCACAAAGAAAATGTTGAACAGGAGCCAAATGTTTGGTGGCAGTCTGTTGCTAGGAAATCAAGGTCCTGAGGCGATTAATGACAAAGCAAGCAATAACAAGAAGGCAGAATTACAGATTTAAAAGAGAAAAAAGTGGTTGGTGTTATAATTACCCAAAGAAATCCGCACTCATTAAATTGGCTGTTTTTATGATTGACTTTAATTGGAGGTTAGCTCAGATATTTAGCTCCTTTCCCACCCCTTTAAACACACACAGGCACATAATCTGTAGAACTGCAGACTTGTTTTTCTAAGCATTGAGAGGAGCTTGCCCTGTAATTTGATCCCCACTGACAGATGCATTTTCTATGCTGCCATTTTGAATTAACCTATTGTAGAACAATTTTCTTCAGCCCTGTTGAATAAAACATCCAGTCTGATTACCTCCGATGGATTTGATAGAGTAAAAGAATGTACTTCACATTGAAGTAGATTGTTTGCGTGGACTCTACTGGTTTTGAACTCTGCCAATAAGCACAATCATTTGTAATAAATTTTCAAAGAAATTTCTGGTGAAAAGGTAATAAGAGTCACCCTTTTATAATTTAATGTTTTGTACCCTGCAGCAAAATAATATTATTCTTGTAAGGCAGGGTTTTATTTCTAGTATGCTTCATGTTAGTTCAGGAAAAAAAATCTTTTATATTTAATATTTTAGGAATGTAATATATATTTGTATACTCTAAAATGACCATTCTTCCTCCCCCACAAACAATGTTTTAATATTTAGGTTCAATACAATTCAAAGCACTTTATTTCAAGAAATACTTTTATACATATTATGCTTAACCATAGTGATTTTTAAATTGGCATATTTCATTCTTTGTAATACCGTATTTGAAAGCCTTTATTTAAATTGTCTAGCATTTGATAACGCACATTACTAAGAAAGCACCTAATCAGTTTCCCAGGTGTAGCAACAGAGGAAGATTCAGAACTTATTTACTTCTGAGAAGCCTGAAGAATTAAGTTCCAGTGCTCTGCGGGCTTCTAATCCAACCCTGCAACAGAAGAGCCAAGCACATTCTGTCTGACAATGCACACGCTGCTAATCAGACGCCAGTGCCAAGCTGTCTGCTTTGTTAAATACTCAGCTTCCTAGAGGCAGGAAGACAGCTGCTATAGGATGATGAAATTTGGTACTTCAATCTATTTTTGCTACCCTTGGGCTACCAAGATATTGTTAATTTAGACCACCCCAATTGGTACACTTTAGGGAGTTTTTTAAAGAGTTTGTAATTAAAATGATAAAACATCATTATTACATTGAAGACCTTCTGTAAGTTTTACATTTGGCGGATACCTACTGAGATAACCCCAGCATGTAATTTACAATGATGTAATGGGTGTAATTGCATTGTGGGAGAGAGAGAGAGAGAGAGAGAGAGAGAGAGAGAGAGCTATAGGAGGTGAGTGCTTCCATTAGAAGAGTTTTGAGATTTGCTTCTATTTCATTTAAATCTACTTTATCCCTAAATTACTAACTGATATTTGAATGTAGTAGCTATAAACTATGCGGGGGCGGGGGGGGGGGGGGCGGGATTAGGTTGTTGTTTTTGTTTTTTAAATAGATACGAACCTAGATACTACCACCAGGGGGAGAAGTTAAAAACCTAAAAGTCCTCAGCTGATTATGATACTGGCAGCAAGAAGGTTACAGCTCTTAGATGCACATAATTAATCACATCACCCAAATGATTCTGCCTTTGGGACGTGATTTTGAAATTTTCTGTGAAGCGCATAAACTTAACACACTCCTAAATGTAAATAAAATGACAACCATGAGCGCTGGTGATTTATAGAAAGGGTCCGGGAGGTAGTACAAGCCAGCAACATGACTGTTCTCACTTGTGTCTGTCAGTCTAGTTGAGGAACTGTCCTTCCGACACTGAGTGCTCTAGATGTGTGAAATTGAGCTACTGCCAGCGGAACGTATCTGTTAGGACCTAACGACCACAAAATCACTAGAACCGAGTTGAGTGGTGTCTAAGGTGGTTGTCTATTTTTTTTTTTGTCACCATAGTATGGTTTCTTTTTAATATTCCCAGTAGAAAACAAAAATAATCTAATCCCAGATTTTTTTTTAAAGCAAAGTTTGTGATTTTTGCCTTGGAAAAAGTATCTGCAAAAACAGTTGCTGGTGCTGGGATCCAACTCTGCCGCTGTTCAACACCATTGAAGTTCATGTCATGCTGCCTGGAATGGAAGGAAGGCCACCGATGAACAGCAGCTAATAAGGGCCTTTGATGCCTGTGAGGCCACACATATTATAAACCTGAAATGCTAATTTGTTTTTTAAACAGTATTTTCCTTGGTCCACCTTATAAGAAGTATCTCTCTTACAGTTTTAAGTTTTACTCAGCAGAGAGTCCTTTTTTTATATGTTAGTATTCATTTCAGATTTCACAATGACAAATAGTGGGCATTGTTTAGGCAGCTGTTGAAGTGAGGACACTGTTCTGCACTGTGCTGTAAGTCAGTGAATGAATCTCTGGAGTTCCTAGAGCTGCAGAACTACAGCATCCCATGGGCCTGAAATCTGATGTGCGCATCTCGGGGTCAGCCTACAGATGATGTTGGATGCATCTAATTACCATGCAAATGTGGGACATATTCTGATTCAAGAGTGGCAGAAAGGGAACTTCCCTAAGTAACTTTAAAAAGCACAAAAGGTGTTTGGACTAGAAAAAAGCTAAATAAAAAAGAATAATATATAATATAATATATAAACACTGTATTTACACTGTTAGTAAGTGTGTTTCCCATTGAGTTGGGGGTTCATAATTCTTCACCTGCTCTGGACATGTGCTGGGGTGAAGTAAATGCATGATGGATGGCAAAAGCTAAATTTCTTGCCATCAAAACAGGACTGTAAATCACAGATTAATAAGTGCATGGGATAGGTAGGCTGATCCATATGATATGAACCCATGTTTCCTTTAATGTGTGAAGATGGGTAAACAGAAAAACTGAGAAATGTGCCCACACATGGGTTCGTGTCCTTGTGTATGTTTCCTAGTTATGTCCCTTTGGGAGGCCCTGGAAACAGTGGTTCTCCGGTAACAACAAACAATCCAATTCTCAGATCTAGTTTTATAAACCTCAGTATCCAATGAAAGGGTCTAGAGCTACTTGGAAAAATAACTGGAAAATACAAGAGACGCATGAGGGTCTTGTATTTACCAAGCAGAGGGAATGATTGGTTAAAAGTGGAAGAAGCCAGCCCGCCAGAAGTGAGGTCAGCATCGCCAATGTGGGCTTTTGATGTGAGGAGGAGGTAGGCAGAAACTTGGCTTCTTAAATGTTCTTCTTCTAGTCTTGTGTTTGAGCAAAATCTTAGACAAATACAAACTGGTGGACATTCTAGACATGTAGATTCTTGTAGATTAGATAGTATTAATGCAGTTACACGGGTACCTTAAACAGAGGACATATACAGTGATACTCAACTGGGCATGAAAGTATACAGTGCAGAGGCTGGCACAGAAGAATAGAGATTCCTCGCCATCCTGAATCACACAGCAGCATCACTCAAATGAATCAGTATCTTAATCTCTCTGTACCCTTCATCATGCCATGTATCCTTCTATGCCAAAGGTAACCTTTACCCTGAATGTTATGACTATTACTCTATGCTTTATAATACACATTTACCTTACCTTCTTGTGTGTCCCTAATTGTTCTGCCACACTTCTTAGCATGCCTTTGCCATTTTAGTATGTCCTGAATAATTTTTTATCTACTTCTATTGTTGCAATTTTGTCTTTTGTCTTCAGTAATTTTTTTTCTTTTTGTTTTTTTGGTTTTTGGAGACAGGGTTTCTCTGTGTTGCCTTGGTTGTCCTGGAACTCACTCTGTAGACCAGGCTGGCCTCGAACTCAGAAATCTGCCTGCTTCTGTCTCCCAAATGCTGGGATTAATGGTGTGCGCCACCACTGACTGGCCTAGTAAATTCTATTCTTAAACTGTCCATTGAGTTTTCATATCTATTTGTTGCTTTCATTTTTTATTATCAAAATGGTTCCTTACACTAAACTCCCATTTCTTATTTTAAAATATTCACTTTTGCTTCCTTAATTAAACATGTTTCCTAAGTGAAACTAACTTAATATTTAGGACCTTCCATTTCTTATTTTGCTGCTTCCATTTATTCAAGCTGCCTGATTTCCTGAGGTGTTGACTAGTATTTATTATTTGTAGTAACTTCACAGAAGAAGATGTGTTTCTAAAGAGAAGGTGTTGTATTTGAACCTTGCCAAAAGCCTGGGGTACCATCAACTTGGAGACATATGCTAATAAGTTCTGGGCATAAAGTTCTGTGGCTTTCATATGTAACATTAAGTTCCAGATTCATAAACTTACATGAGAGTTTGTAGTTAATCTTTCAGAGAAAAATATACCTCTACCCAACATGGAGGTTAAAACTGGTCAATCATCTTTGCTCTTTCTGTGGAATGGGCTTAATTCTGTTTTATTCTTGCACTAAGCATGTAACCTGTTCTTGTCCCGTGTTCATGCGGGACATAAAATGGTGATATCTTCAGTGGAGGAATCCTCATCTTCAGTACACCTGGCGTTTATCTCCTTTGCCTTGGGCCCAGTGGTGTGAAGGTAAACCCTGAAACGGCCAGTGGGCGTTAAGCCTTAATGTAACAAGTGTTTAGCTTCCCATTGCGGCCGATTTCAGAACATGTGAAGTCACTGGATCTCAAGTTGGAAGAGATGAGTGCGTGCAGTTATGTTCCCCTTCTGTCTCTGGCTCCCAGCTGACAGCTTGTGAAGACAACAGTTGAGCTGACAGGGTTCAGCTTTCCCCATGAGAGATGCTTGAGTGTGTTTCCTTACTGCATGCGATTCTGTTTTTACTTTGTTTACCTTCTGAATATAATCTGTTACCCAGCAATATATTCTGAAGAAAGACTCTGTCTCCCGATTGCTGTACATCTTCCTTTCTTATTTGGAGCAACAAGGCTGTGTCAGAGCAAGTCGGCTGCATTGCCAGACATAGAAGTCCTTCCCGGTCACCCACGTATTGGGGTGTGGGTGTGGGTTTGGGTTTGGAGAAATAGAAAATGTGTGAAATGTTAAAGTTGACCAGAATCTTTATCACACATCTTTATAATAGGTATTTTCCATGTAATTGATCTCATTCTATCTAGTATCCCATATGGTGTTACTTCTACTATTTAAGGAATGTTTACTTGTGTCCTTGTACAATAATCTCTGCCCGACTATGAGTATTAATGTAAAACTCTCAACATGGGTAATAACACATAGCCAAAAACTCCTATCCTTTTGACATTCAAATATAATCCTACCTCATTTATTCATTGTAGCATTAGCAGCAACTGCAAAACATTGGGAACTTCTTAAAAGATCAGTCATAGAAGAATATATGATAGAGCTTTTACACTGTGCTGCACTGTATTTATGAAATCTTTTTATCAGTAGTGATTCCAGAAAAGAGTCTTTAAGCTGAAAGAAGAATGCAGGGTGCTTCCTCTTGTGTAGAAGAGGAGGCAAGGGTGGGAAGTGTGCAGGGACGAGAAAGCACGGAGCCCAAGCAACTAAAGTGAGCAGGAGGGGGAAGAGAAGGCCAGAGGCTGATAATTAGTGTAGCATTTGGTACGGTGTTGATGTTTGAGTACCTCGTGTCTTCAGAAGATTAAGAAAACAATAATACTGGTAGGATGGGAGACCTGAATTGTAAGCAAACTAAAATAGATGTCCACTATGTGGACAGATTAGATCTGAATTATCTGTATACATGTTTGCTTTTTGTTTTGTTTTAATTTTGCTTTATACTCTGAATTACTATAACCCAGGCAAGGCTTGTCTTTCAGCTGGCATCAAATTCAGCTTTCCTGCCTGCACTTCTCTGATCTTGGGATTTCAGGTGTAGACTACTAGGCCTAGCAGAAATAAGGAATTTATGAGGTCATTCTAACCATCTGTGGATAAATTGAAAAGAAAGATATTTGCTTACCATAGATTTCCGAAGCTGGCTGGCAAACATGGAGGGTGTACTAGGGTTGGGGCATGAGCCCACATGATGTTAGAGTCACCATGATAAAATTCAGGAGAAATCATCAGTAGTTATAGCCTCTAAGCGAACAGTCCTGGAGAACAAGACATTTGCATGATCTTACAATCAACACACTGTGGCAGTTTCATGCAATGATCTTACAACTTTCAACAAACTATCCCATTTTTCTAATTCTGAGCACCTCTATGTGTGAAAAAGATTGTTAAAATTCTCTTCAGACAAATCCAACATTTTCTGTCACTTTACTGAGGTTGTCTTCTCACCATCTTCTATGTGTGTGATTGGAGTAGTGAGGGAGGACAGTAAAGTTTATTCATTGGATCTTTTAATCAAGTTGGAATAATTAATGAATTTTGAGCCAAAAAGAGTTAACAAAAATCAAGAACTGTTTAATAATAGTGTGTAGACAGTGAGCCACTTTGGAACATTCGGCCCTAAATGGCATGTTTTTGCCATACCCCTCCCCGCAAGGCTTGTGAGTCTTTTCAGAGGAAATAGAAATGTTCTAAAACCCAGAGATGGTCGAACAACGTTTCCCAGATTCAACAGGGATAATGCACGCATGAACTCACAGAGACTGTGACCTCCATGCGCAAGACCTGTGCAAAATCCCAGCATGGAGAAGGGAAATTAGCTAAGAAGCTACTGGGAGAGGGAAATCTATTTCCATCAACTTTGTGACACTGGATATATCAGCCACACTCCAGGACAAGCCCCCAGCCGCAGGAGAAGTTTGCCAATACAATTGGACTCCCGAGTTTCTTTGTGTATGCACTTTGTTTTGGTTTGTTTTTAAGAAAGAACATGTAGTTGAGTGAGTGGGGTTAGTAACATTGTTAAATGGTTACAGCCATTTCCCCTTTGCATAACTTGGGTGCTGCTGTTCCTATTACTGAAACTTGGGTTATTGGTTTACCATTTTCCCAAAGTTTTGGAGGGCAGAGGTAGATCCTTGAATCTTAATCCATAAGTTACAATTTTAGCTCTACAGAAGTATTTTAAAATCATGATCTGTCTTCTTGAATTCTATAAAAGCATTTTAATTCTGTTTGTTTTCACAATTTGAGGTTGTGAACAGTGTCTGTAATTAATTGGATCATTCTATGGGCCTCTTCGTGTATTTGCATTTATTTCGTAATTTCAAAGAACTGTGTATTTGTGTGATTATATACTTTCTTATGTGCTTGGAGTAGAACCCGTGGTCTCATCTCTGCCAGGCAAGTGATCTACCAGCGAGCCACACCCTGAGCCCCTACACATGCTTCAAAATAGCTCTGCCACTTTCTGCAGCTGGTACAATATCATCCTTCAGCACCTTTCCCCAGAAACGTGAGGGACTGAACCCAAGCTTTCATGTCTTATGGGCCAGCCCTCTCCTACAGAGCCTGATTTCAGCCTTAATCTCTGCCTCTCTTGTTGCTCCCAATTTCATAGGATGTGGAAGGAAAAGGTGGTTCTCAAGGTAAATACACTGGAGCCTGAGTGTTTGAGCGTATGGCTGCTCAGGAACGTTTTTGTTCCCTTTACTTCTCTTTCGTATTTTCATTTGTGGAGTCTCCTGTCACTACATTCGGTGCATTACTTCATACAGTAGCTCTGCAGTAGCTCTGGGTATCTTTTAGTTAGAAATTCTTTTGGCTATGTGCAAGCAAACACTGCCCATTAATTAGCAACCCAGCATAGAATCATCTGTTGATGATAAAATTACCAAAACGGATCATCCATAAGTGTTTATACTGCAAACAGTGCATCAGAATGTCATAATCTCATTTCATTAAGGAATTTACATACACACCAGATTTTAGAGTGCTCGTTCATGATGAACATCTACTTCCACACTGTTTGTGTTTGGAAACATTCAATAGCCAGTCTTGAATTTAAAAATTTAATTGAATGCTTAAAGAATCACAAGTGTTCCTTTCCCTAGCTCTAATGCTAACCAAGTGCTTTTCTAAACTGCTAAGAATGGACTGAAGATTCTGCTGAGGGCTTTAGATACTTATCTGCCTAATTGAGCCATCATTTGTTGACATGAGGAAAACCATGTGACCTGCTTTAATGCCTTTCTCTATAACAGCAGGGGGCCAGAATGTGGCTCATCCAAGAGTAAAACCAGCAACATCTATGTCTTCAGGCATGGGAAAGTAACACTGGGTGTACAGTAGTGTAAGGATGACAATGTGAGTGTGGCTATAATCTAGACATTATAGGCATTTTTCTTCAATTTGTAATTGTGATGTTTTAATCACTTAAGTTGTTCACCTAATAAGTATTTACTGGTGCTTACTGTTGCTAGGTACTTTAAGGGGATTGTTGACTTGTCAGATTGATTGATGCAAGAGTGCCAGATGGTGGTAAAATTAAAATTGGTATCGATCACTAAAGTAATAAATTACTCTGAAAGATTTCAGAGTAGACGGAGAGAGAATATGATGAAACCTGTGCCATATACATTCGTCTGGCCTGGGCATCTTAAACTAAAGGTAAAACAGATTATTACCTATAGGGGCATTGATTAGGAATTAGCTATTACTTTAATCTTTACTAAGATAAACATGAGTAGAAAAGGTGTATGTGTGTAGCTGTGTAAAACAAATTGGAAGTTACTGACTTGGAGATCATAGCTCCTGTAGTCAACGCACAGGCAGAAATGATCATCTGTGTATGCAGTGAGTTTGACTGCGGGGAGATGAATGCTAACAGCGTCTATGATGTCTTAAATGGTGAAAGAAGAAATTGAAAACAACTGAAGAGATTGAGAGGCATCACTCTGAAGGATGATGTGTCCTCACTGATTATAATGACTAATGCACTTTGATGTGGCCCATCCAGCAAGGGGGCACAGCCAGGTAGAGATCCTGAGTTCAATCCACCGCACCCGAAAGAAAGAAAAGGAAGGAAAGAGGAGGAGGGGAGAAGGGGAGGAGGATACAGCACCTGAGATTCCACATGATCTGCTACATGACAGCCGAAATGAATCAAGAAGAAATGAAAGAGCTAGAATAATAAATCAAAAGTTTATGTAGCAATTTATGTGAATATATACATACCTGCCTATGTAATAATAAGTATAAATATATTGCTGATGTCATAACACATACATATCCTTCTATGTGTTTATCACACAAGTGCAGAAATCAGCTATGTAGGAATAATTCTGTCAGTGGAATTAAGTTTGCATTACTCTGAAGCATATACTAGTTGTGTATCGTAAAGTTTAAGGATACAACAGTCACGGGCTGGAGAGACGGCTCAGCGGTTAAGAGCACTGACTGCTCTTCCAGAGGTCCTGAGTTTGATTCTCAGCAACCAGGTGGTGGCTCACAACCATCTGTCATGGGATCCGATGCCTTCTTCCAGTATGTCTGAAATTACAGTGTATTCACATACATAAAATAAAAATAAATCTTAAAAAAACAGTTACAAGTGAAGGATATTTTTCAATTTTTTTTGTATTGCAACAGTTCTCTTTCAGTAAAGAAAGAAAAATAAACCTTGTCCTAAACATCATACCCGAAAGTCAAGTGAATCATACCTTAAATGTAAAACTATAAAAAGGAAACTGCCAAGAAAACAACATGGAGGAAACCGTCTGGGACTGGGGCTTATCAAGTCTCTACTTAAAATTACATCCACTAAATAATCAACAGAGCCCAGGCACCCTAGTTAGGAAAGAGTCAGGAGGACTGTTGTTTTGCATATAATATGTTTTTGTACTAAGGAACCATTCAATTGTTTTAAAAGATAGGAATGTGGGACCTTTAAGACAAACAAACCTGCAGAACAGAAAGCCAGCATTAAAACCCAAAGCCTGCTGAATACGTCCTGCCCAGCACAATGGGGCAAGTGAAGGAACAAGTGATGGCCCAGACAGCCAGCACTGCGATAGCTGGAGACAGTCCTGCAGTTATTCCAGGAAAACGTGGGTCTGATCCATTTACATTTTAATACAGTTCGAATTTTTTTTCTGATTCGTTCTCGAGTTCATTTTGTGTTCGCACATTTTTCTCATGGCCTAGTTGTGCCAGCCAGATCTGTGGCTGTAGGTGTCATTCCTGTGATGACAGACACATAGCGCTATACCTGTACATATGCGTCTTTTCTTGTCCATGAAACTACAGTGATAACTGGATTCTATGCAAATAGGAAGCCTTGCTAGAGAAGATCCACCCTTTCTTACCCTTGAATCTGCAGCAGTATGTCTCTATGAAACCACCATAGCTTTTAGTTGACACTCTGTAGACTTTTCTCTCTGGAAGACTGTATTTTAAAAGTATATTCTGTAATCTTATTTGTTGTTGTTCTTCTGCCAGCAATTACTCTATTACACTCATCTGTTTCCTCACTACTAACTCTCTCCTTCTTTTCACCCTCCTTCCACCATTTTCATTGGAGCAGCTAGAGTCATCGTTTTGGTTGTTGGTCACTCTGTTTGTTTCATGGTGCTAGGAATTATGCCTATATTTGTTGTTGGCTTAGGCACTTGTTTTATCACTGAGATGTCCCCTCAGTCCCGGAGTGACCTATACACATATAATTTAGCTTTTATATTTAAATCCCTTTCATGATTGCCATGGAGTACACTCCAGAATTTTTGTTGTGGAATACATAGTAGTGGTAGTGGTGGTAGTAGTAGTAGTTGTTGTTGTTGTAGTTGTAGTAGTAATATAATTACTAATATATATATAATTCTATATGTATAATATAATTACTACTACTACTACTACTACTACTACTACTACTACTACTATTGACGTGAGGGTGATCTGGCAGGATCACGGTTGATTTGGCTGATCTGGCTGCCTGCCTGCCTGCCTGCCTGCCTGCCTGCCTGGGCGGGTGCCCTTCTTCCCTCACTGCTCCAGGTGTATCCCTCCTGAAGCCACCGTGCACCTGGTTAAAGAGGACAGCCTTCCCTGAATAAAGGAGGACCATCTTCAGTCAAGGGTATAGAGGTAGCTGTAACCTCCAAACAAGCTCTCGATAAATACAGAATTCTATTTTTTGTTTGTTTGTTTGCTTGCTTGTTTGTTTTTTTCAAGACAGGGTTTCTCTGTGTAGCCCTGGCTGTCCCGGAACTCACTCTGTAGACCGGGCTGTCCTCAAACTCAGAAATCCGCCTGCCTCTGCCTCCCAAGTGTTGGGATTAAAGGCATGCGCCACTACTGCCAGGCGAAATACAGAATTCTCAATGCTTTCTGTGTCTTTATCCTACTAGTCTCGTATCTTCTTATTGTTTCTTCTCTCAGTCTTCCTAAATCTCCTTGATCAGGTTTTCTAAGAACTACCTCATTCTTAACTATCAGCTTTCTACTTATTTATCCTCTTGATGATCTTCTTCTGACCAGATATCTAAAGCTTCCTGCCCTGTTTCTCCATGAGCTACTGTTTGTACCCTTCCAAGGCTAAGCGCTGTCCAAGTATATACTGCTCTAGCCTCAGACCCCCCTCCTAGGATGCTAACTAACTAGGGGGCGGGTAAAGACTTTGCCTATCTTAAACACATTATGGCTGGCAGTCAGCATAGTATCTAGTGTTTAGTGTCTACTCAGGGTGCACATGCTGAATCTGTTATTTCCAGCCTATACTGAAGAACACATTACAAGCAACACATGTATTAAAAACTATTGTGTTTTCCCTTGCTTTTTCATTCTTGTTTTTCATAGTGGGCCCCTTTCCTCTGGTATCCCATTTGGGATGTTTTTTTTTATTGTATTTGTTTTCAATTGAATATGATCATGTTCAAATGCATACATATAGCTATTATTATTCTCCAACTAAATGTTCCTCTTACATACCATCTTTGGTATCATGATCACTGTTTTTAAAACTTTCAATATATTCTGGGTAATCCCTCATTTCTTCATGTTAGATTACACTGATCAGCCTAATAAGGCATTGACTGAATTTGCTTCCTTTGATCACATTTTGAACCAGGTTTTAATTCTAGAGTGTATGATCAAAATCTTCCCAAATGTTATAATGTGTTATAAAATGTTATATATAAAATAATGGCAACTTTGTATGTACTGAGAAAACTGAGAAAGTTATTACTTGAGCTTTCACCAAGAAAACCTAAAGAAAGTTTATCAAAAGGGATTTTAGAAAGAACAGATTTATAACAGCTATCTGATAAATACCCAGAATCCCCATGTTCTGCTAAAACAGACTTGCCCTGGGCTTTCTAGAGCATAATGCCCCCAGTAAGTAGCTTTCAGCAGCATTTTCAGAAAGCAATATTTTCCTTCAGTAAAGAGGTCAACTGTACTGTTTTTCTTTTTCCTTCTCCTGTCTTATCTTTTGAGTTCAGGAAGTACTTTAAATTTACAGGCAGCTTTGAAGGCATGAAGCAGGTTCAGCCCCAGAAATATTTCCCGTTATAGCATTAATCTAATTCCATGAAAGTAGAACTGATTTTTCATCTGTAAAGTAGATAAAGTGCCTGGAGCAGCCGACCATTATTCCGGGTTATCATGATAAAGAAGCTTAGTTTTGACACGAAAGAGTTTATCAGGCCAACCAGTAGAAGATTTCATCTTTTTTGTTGAAAGATATATTAATGGATTATAATCTGTCTTGGCTTTCAAAAAAAAGTTCACTTTCATATTGAAAACGCCTTCCTTAATCGGCAAGTCTGTGTTCATACTTACCGAGTATGTACAATAAGCCAAAGCAATACTGAGTTATCACAGGAAATCTGTAGCATTATACCAGTTCATGTTTGTTTTAATGTTCAAATAATGGTCCCAGTCTGGAATAATAACAGCTTTGCTCCACTAACCAGTCTGATATGATTCTCAGATAGATATGGGTAGTTTCCTTTGAGCACGTGACGTATATCAACAAGTCATGTTAGCAGGTTGTAGAATTCTGGTTAACTCATAGAACTAATTTTTTTTTAACAAGTTATCTTAATAACCAGTGAGTAAACTTGTTGGGTCCTATTTTGTTGACTTATTGTAAATTGTAAATATGTATTGCAGATTTACAAATCTTATTTCTAGTCTTCCAGTTTGTCTTCCTGCTCTTATTTCCCCACCCCACTAAGGCTCTTAGATCAAATCCAGTTGCTTAACCTTGTTTAAACCATTACTTTATTTGAAAGTTGAATCTACACTGGATGTATTTACAGTGCTTTCTTGTAGGACAATAGTAGATGTTTTATACATGTGCCTTCAATATCCTTGCCTGGTGCATAGTTAGTCCTCTCAGTATACTTCTGAGGGTTTCTAGCCATTTGGAAAATCTGGAAACCAGATCTCAGAAAGGTCAAGTTCAGCTTTATCTGTCTTATAAAATAAGCTATGTGATCAAGACCTTGAGTCCTCTAGGACCAGGGCTCCTACTTATGGCCTCTACTGCATGTTCATAGGAATAAGGCTATATCCCATCTCTGCCTCTTACACTTGACAGCAACATGGACTTCACAGTCATTGAATGCTTGTTTCAGCATTAATCAACCAGTTGTTTTGATTTTTATAAGATGAAGTTATTTGTATTAAAGTATGCAAAAACCATGCACAGTCATAGATGCTTTTATTATGGATATTTACCTTTCGAAACCTCAATTGTGGTAGCACATACCTGTAACCCAGCACTCAAGAAGCAGAAACAGAAGTTCAAGAACTTCTTCAGGTACATAGCAAGTTCAAGGCTGGCTTGTGTTACATTGAAACCCCCTTTCTCTACAGACACACAGAGAGTTCAAGAACTTCTTCAGGTTTATAGCAAGTACAAGGCTGGCCTGTGTTACATTGAAACCCCCTTTCTCTACAGACAGAGATACACCTTTTTGGATTTTTTTTTTAATATTAGACATGAAAAAAGACTCTGAAAAGTAAATATACATTTAGGGAATTATAAGTTTTATAATGGCCCCATTAATTCTGTTTTCCCAAGAGGGTTGTGTTTGGCATGGTGGTGCAAGCCTTTAATACCAGCACTCCAGATATAGAGGCTGATAGATTGCTGTGATTTTGATGCCAGCCTCATCTACCTGGATAGTTCCAAATTTGCCAAGGGTACATGCACAATGACACCTTGTCTTTAAAAAAAAAAAACAGAATTGAATAAAATCGATACACTATGACTGTACATTGGGAAGATAGGAGTCTGGACATTATAGATATTCAGCCGTCATTCATTTAATTTCCTTACCGTGTGTATCTTGTGAAGCACTGTTATGGATACAAAGATGTAGAAAGCATTCTCTTTATTGAACTACTAGTTTTCTAGGAAGATTGGATATATTGCTCTATGAATTCATGAGATGAGGACTTAGTACATGGGTGTCCCCTCAGCTGTATTCTCATAAGGCTTTGAAATTCAACATTTTACCTCCACTTCATGAAAAATATACACAAAATGGATTTAGGAATAAGGGAAACATGCATAAATAAGTGTATAAGGAACTAGGTTCCATCTCCAGCATCACTCAAAATAAGCACATGAAAAAGTGCTAAACATTCGCATGAAAGTCATACAGATTAAAGCCAGAAGGTTCAACGCCATTCCCACTAGACACTAGAATGGCTATAAATAAGACATGGATAGTGGCAAGGCATTACTGAGGACAAGAGTCGACTGAAACACTGTATATTGCTGCTAGGATATTGGTACTTCCGTATTTAGCTGACTGCATATCCTTACTATTTGACCCAGTTATTCTACTTCTAAACAGATACCAAAGAGAAATAAAAAGCTAAATTTACACAAACATTTATTCCTGAATATTTGTAACACCATTATTGAAAATAGCTCAGTAGTCTAAATAGTCACCTGTTTATCAGTTGATGAATTCCTAAGTAAACTGTATTGTATCCAAACTGGATGTTAGCGTGTAGAGGAGAAAAATGGAGGAAGAGAAGAAGTTCTTCCTTTAGATACTGGGTATGTGTCTTTTATACACACACACACACACACACACACACACACACACACACACACACACTGGATTACAGGTTTAAACACATAGCCAGAAATCATAAAACTATAAGAAGACATAGCAAGCCATCGACCAGATTGGTCTCAGCAGTGATTTTTTTTTTTTTTGAATGTCACCTAAAGGATAGGCAGGCAGAGCAAAATTAAACAATTAAGACTGTAAGCCTATATTTTTTCAAAACCTAGTTTTAATATGGTTTCTTAAATGCTTTAACCTCCCTTCTAGTCCACTACCTATGAGAGGTAGAGGGATGGAAAGGTTATTGGGATACAGGGGAAGTGGACCTGTGTAGAAATTGTTCTTTGGAGCAAACCCATCTGCATTGTCAGAAAATCAGCAGTTCATTTCACAGGAGTCAGCAGTGGTGACAATTGGATCCACTCAAAAATACTAAACAAATATACCAGCAGTCCAGCTCAGTAGTGTCAGGATAGCAAGCACAAATCAACAGTGATGGTACTACCTAGCAGAAACTAGCAGGCCTCACCTGAATTGCCACCGTCAGCAGGAGCAAGCAAGACTATCAGCCGCCAGGAGTTCTCTACAGTGGCTCTCTGGACAGTGTGAAGATCAGCGAAGACACAAGACCAAGAAGTGTTATAAAACTAGCTATGCAATCCACGTGAATCTGTATCAGCTGACATCACACTGGTAGTCAACCCGAGTGTGTGGGAACAGCAAGAAGCTGCCAAAACACAACCAGAAGTTTTTTGGTGTGTTTCTCTCTATGGAGTAATGACAAACAGAGCTCAGCTACACAGTGTAAGGTGAAACAATACATGCGTGTCCTTAGCAAAGAATCCTTCATCACAAGTCCTTTCATGTTCTTACGTTAGCAAAACATCCTTTCACTCATGACTGCTTCAGGAAAACACTCCGTCTCATGTTTGTCCCAGCAAAACACCATTAGACACAACTGACTATCCAAAGAAACAGTAAGTTTCCACTTCACAGGGCATCCAATGAAACCTTTTGTTGTCTAAAGGAAACAGCAAAATTCAAAGTAATCCAAAGGTGGAAGGATACTTTTATGAAATGATTAGTTAAAATAGATAGTAGTTAAAGCAGCCTAAATAGATATTTTTCTAAGGAAAATATATAGCTTGCCAAGAATATGCAATTATTACATGCCCATATTGCTTGTACATATATATTATATATTCATACATATTCTTAATATGTGAATGTTTATATATAAGATACGTACTGTAACTTACCATGGTGAACTGAGTGCTACCAATCAGAAGACATGCAAATCACAACCTCAGTAAGCCTAGCTTCTGCTTGTAAAGGCAGCTATTACTAAAACTCTGAGGCTGAGGAAATGATGTAATCCCTAAAATGCTTGGGTGTGAGGTGAGAGTGGAGCTAGCTGGCCCACCACTTTAACCAAACTGGTGTACTCCAGTTTCAGCAAGAGACCCTAACTCTTAAAGCCCTTGAAGCTTCAACTCTGCAAAGAAGACTACAGGCAACAGAGTAAAGCTAGAAGAGAGATGACCCTCCCCCAGGAAAAGTACACCAGTTGGTTTCTAGTACCAAATGGTCTGCCCTGAAAACAAACATACTAGTAACATTATATGGACTCAGCAGTAATATTTGGGAATGCATATGGATATACAAATACACATATGAATGCAATGACAGTAGATGAGAAAAGAGACCACAATATGAAGGAGACTGCGGAGGGGTGTATGTCAGGGTTTGGATGGGGGAAACAAAAGAGAAATGTAATTAAAATACAATCTCAAAAATAAAAATGAGAACAGTTCAGGAGGGGAAGAACTGAGACTGACAACAGACATCGCGCTATGGCATATACACAGCCACCGCAAACCTTTACGTACATTTCACATGAACTCACACACACACACCGCAAACCTTTACGTACACTTCAATGAACTCACACACACCTCAAACCTTTACGTACACTTCACATGAACTCACTCACACACAAAGGGAAAGTCAGAGAGAAGGAGAAGCTGTATACTGGTCATTTGTAAGAATGAAACTTGGTATACTTACCATGGTAAACTGGATGTTTCTCAAAAACAGATGATCCAGCCATTCTGTATTTTAATCTGCTTGGGAGAAAAAAAATGTCATCAATATCCCTAAGGAATATCTCCATTGATTTTTATTTCATAATCATTCATAGTAGACAAGAATGCAAGAACAACTTAAGTTTACATCAGCAAATGAAAAGAGAAAAGATTTATATGTTACATACACACAATGCAGTGTTATCTGGTATTTTAAAATAAGCAATGCTATGCTAGCCAGGACTCAGGATAAGAGGGTTACAAGCTTGGGGCAACCTGTTCTTCAGTAGCCACATTAAACCATATATTAAAAAAAAATAATGAAAACAAGGAAATCCTGCCATTTGCAGTGACTCTTGAGGAAATAAGCTAGGCACAGAAAGGTGGATGCTCTCCGGTACCCTAGACACGGGATGGTGATTACCAGAGGAAAGCTGGGAAGAAGAGAAGGTGCCAGTTGGAGGGGGCAAACTTTTCCTTATATGATGAGTAAGTTCTTAAAGTCTAACATAAGCCATAGTAATTATCTTTAAAATTATACATTGTAAACTTGAAATTCGCCGAGAAACTCAACTATTCTTACCATACAAATAGCTTGTGAGACCATGGCTGTGTTAATTATTTCGGTCATGGTAATCATTTCACATGGTACATATTATCATATCATTTTGTGCTTGGACTATATATAATTTCTGTCTATTATCCTTTAAAACAAAATGTAAAAAACACATAATTAGTCTATATAATGAATAAAATGCTGAATATTTAAATTTTAAAAATAATTTTAAAATATTTAGAAACATAAAAAGTAATTAAAGACTAAAATATAGAAAAGAAAGAAAAAGATATCCACACTGGAATGTTGTTTAGAATTTAAAAGGGAAACAGTAACTTCAGATATGCTTTGACATGTAGAAATCTTGAAACTAATTTGCTAAGTGAAAGAAGTCTTTGATAAGGGGCATATATTTATGGTGACAGTCATAAAGAAAGTCTAGGATAGGTCAATTAATAATGATAGGTACATTTGGTGATTGTCTTAGGCTAGAAGCTTTGTAAGGAAATGGTTAAGAGTACATCCTACATTGATTGTATGAGAATCTGATAATGTTGACAGGCCTTTTTCTTTCTACCCAGTACATAGCCTCTTACGTGCTAGGCAAAAGTTTCTCTACTAAGCTATATCCCTAATCCAAAAGGTATTTGGTTTTCTCTTAATTATGTGTTTATCTTTCATTTTTACCTGAGCTGGCTCTCAAACCCTGAGAGTTATTTGTGCTGGGAAAGTACTGTCTGAGTAAGCTAGGCTCCTAGCCCTTCAGAACTCTTGCATTACCTAGAACAGTTGGTATATCTAAGAACAAACCATGCAAAGAGATTAGTATTTGGGTGTATATTTATTCATAGTATTAAAGACAAAAATGTAGACGGTGTGAGGAGCCTTAACACTTGGAAGAAGTGTAGCATGTAAAAATGGCCTCCTTGATATTGTATTTCTTCTCATTTTTTTTTCATTACCAGCTTGCCTCAGGATTCCCACCCCCTGTAAACACACCCCTTCCCGAGGGTTGGGATGACAAGCAGGCCTGCACCATTTACATGGCACTGGTCTGAACATGTGTTTGGCATGTGCTGTGCCCACTGAGCCATCTCCTCAGCTTTTTTTTATGTTCATCCAACACTGTGTTCAGCTTTCTCACTGAATTGTAGTCCCTGTTGGCAAACACATTATACTATTTGCAGTGAAACTTACATGCTGATAAGCCAGTGAGGAAGAATCAATACCAGAACTTATAGGTCGCCAATTCTGTGACCTGCCTCTTCATTTCACCAATGTGCGGCTTGACCTGCTTGTAAGATAAATAACTCTATGGGACTTCATGATCCCTTGACCACACCGGGCAATGTGTCCCTAAATGAACAAAATGGTTTTCTATTTGTAATTTAGTCATTTGGCTGAAAATGCATTTTGCCACAGAAATTAATTCATTGTACAGATACTACTTAATTTCCCATGTTATTCCACAAATGCTTAACGCTTAATGAAGCTAAGTGGAAGCAGTCATTAGGTAAAAAGTTAAGTGCTGACAGTGAATGTGAAAGCAGTTGTCTCATTTCCTAAGGGTCCTAGGTTTTGTGTTTTGAATGGGGCAGCATTGTCTGTTTTGGGATGAGTCTACCCTTCGGACTTTGGAGACTCGCATATCCCCTGCACAGCCCCTATTTGGTCTTGCGCCTTTAACTAATTTGAACTCCATTTAAGAGTAGATGTCTTTAAGTTGATTCTTAGACTTCCTTTTGTAGCTGAAGTGTTTCTTATTTGCTTGAGTATTTTGAAGTGTTCATTCAAAGAACTGAGAAGGCTATCCACTACTCTGCGGCACGGGTTGGGGAGTGTGCTCTGAGGCAGCCTTTCCTTCTGCTTACATCTCTTTCCATTGACTAGATAAATACATAATTTATATTGTGGAAATGTGGGCTTGGCCTTGTAAGGAAGCCATTGCTTTTCATCCCAGTGATAAGGGATTTAAATTCTTCTTCTTCAGCATCCAGCAGTGAGTTCAGAGGTGATGATCATTAATATCTTGATCCATTGCTTTTCAGAAAAGATAAGGCCTTTTTCCCGTAACGGTTCATTTGTCTGCTTGCTTTATTTCCCACCAGGAGTCACAAAATCCATTTCCTGTGACAATATAATAATTTTCTCAACATCTGATTATACTGGCACATATATACGGGTTAGAAAAGAAGGAGAAGGAAGACACTAAGAATAAACACTGTGATGAAACTGTTTTATAGTCATGATGAGTAAGTTAGAAGAACGAAAAATATAAGTACTGGATTACAAAGGGACCTTCAGTAATTTTTTAAAACATTCCTTAGAGAGACTGCAGAAATAGCTCTGGGGAGTCACAGTGCCTGTCACCTCAGCAGTGGGGAATAGAGAAAGTCAAGCCCCCCAAGATTGTTGGCCAGTATATAGTATTACAGTCAGAAGAGTGTAACTCCAGCGCAGTAGAGACTCTGTGCTGACTCAGTAAGGAACAGAGCAAGAGGAGGCACCCTTGTCCTGCTCTGCGCCCTGCATGCCCATGCATGGCTCACATGCTTGCAAAACATACAGTTACAATTTGATGACATAGACTGTTTACCTACATGCCTATATGGTTTAACTCTTTTTTTCCTCTTCTGGTTCAGAAATAACATGGACAGATGTTACATGTATTCTATGCCAAACAAAAACAAAACAAACAAATTCCTAAAATCAGCTGCTCCTAACCTGACACATTTTGAGGTTTTAATTTAATATATTGATGGTAATTTAAATGTCATTGATGAATCTAAATCAGGAGCCCGCTTGACTGCCTCAGCAGGTAAGGAAGGGTATGTGCTGAAGCTAGACCGCCTGAGCGTGCTCTTCCAACCTGTGTAAAGGTAAAAAGAAAGAGCTGATTCCCATAAGTTGCCCTGTGACCACCACACGTGCCCTATGGCACTCCACCCCACAGAAATACACACACTAAATGAAAAAAAAATAAATTTTTATAATTTAGATATATATCTAAATTTGAATATCAATACCAGTCTTTCTTATTTGTTTCTAAACTGTTTCTCTAGTATAATCTACATACAATTATTACATGATTTTTATTTAATGAAATTAATTTTGAGGTGTACTAGCAATAATTCCTTCCATTGTTTATAAAGTGCCTTAAGATGCTGAAAGTGGCTGCAGTGGAGAAGCAGCGCAGTTCCATAGCCTCACATTATAGTGTGTTTGCACCTGTTCGGAGGAAGGGGTGAATTAGTCCCTGAGAGCCCCACAGCTATGCAGCCAGTTCCATCTCTCTTCTGCTCTGAGCCATTTAACCTCTCTTAACCTTGGTTTCCTTATTTAGAGGAAGCGCATGTTGAGCCTTACCTAAATCATAAAGTGAGTGCCAGTAATTGTTTACTGAGAATTCTAGGAAAGGCTAATGGAAACCGTCAAGTATAAATGAAAGAGTTATAACTGCTCTCCTCCCTAAGGAATTCCAATTCACACATTGAACCTCTGTCATGAATCTGCCTTTCAACAAGGGGCTATTTAAATACAGGTACACAGATTAATCTGTCTGTAAGATTTTTGATAAGGCTGATTTCAGTAGTGAATTAGATAAGTGATTAGAAGTTTATAGCTTAAACATTTTTATTGCATTTAGATAGATAGAAAAAAGTAGCTTGTTAATCCAAACCTAATACACAGATTCTTAATAAATTCAGCCAGGTGACTGCAGAAATGAATGATGCGTACTTTAAAGGGCCTTAACTTCTTTCTTTTATTACTGATTTAAGACCAGTCACTAGTCTAGTGCTCATTCAAACCGCTCGACCTTCCTTGCAGGAGAGGGAGAACTATCCTGCAGCTCTTTCTCTGGAGTCCTTCCAGACAGTCTCACTTTTAAATACTCGTTTTGAATTTTCAAGAGGGAGATATAAGGCACAGCTTTGAAAACTCAATGTGTAAGTCAATCCATTTTTTAAAGAGAACTTATCAAGCTTGCCAGTAGATCAAATTGTGTTATACCAAGAGTGGCAGCTTGTGGGAAAATGCCAGGAAATGAGGGTGGTAAAGTATGTAGGGGTCAGAGGGACTTTATATCCCATGCCTTGGAATGTAAACTCTATATTCCAAGTGGTCGGGAGCCATAAAAAATCCTTCTAAGAAGTGGTGAGATATAAGGCTGTGTTTGAGAGTTCTTATTCCTTTATGCTAATGAATCCTGGTTCATAATGAAGGATAATTAGTAGACAAGTATCTCCAGCTAGTCTTTAGTTTCTTACTACATTTAGAGTTTGGAAATATATTGAAAGGCGTAATTTAGTGACTTGTTCATTTCTATTTATTCTGTGCAATTTTGTTTTTCTTGGTGATTTTGTCTTTATTTATCATGTATTTTAGTTGTATTCTTCTGAGCAGAAAGGCTGGCCTCAACCTTGCTACCATTTGCCTCAGCATCCCAAGGAACTAGGATAGCTAAGCATATGTAGTTAGTATTTATAGCATCATGTGTTCCTTACTGGTTTTCACAGAAGAAGCTTTGGAGTTCTCCCTTCCCACCCGGCCCACCCCAGTCCTGTGCCAAACAGCTCATATCTGCTCTCGCTTTACACTTAGCTAATAATTCCTGCCAAAGTCTGGGTTGTAGTTCAGTATTAAAGCACATAAATTTTGAGTGTGAGTTAAGTTGCTTGCACCAAAACTAACAATGATTTCTATAAAGCATATATTACTGACTGCATGACTCACTGGTAATGTGTGTTTAGCATGTGCAAAGTCCTAGGTTCAATCACATACACTCACAAATTATACATGCTCTGTACACACTGGGTTTTCTTTCATTTTGATTTGTTTGTTGCGACGTGGTTTCTCTGTGTAGCCCTGGCTGTCCTGGAACTCACTCTGTAGTCCAGGCTTGCCTGGAACTCAGAAATGTACCTGCCTATGATGGGAGTGGAGGTATGCGCCAACACTGCCACCCATGCTGATTGTTAAATTTGTAACTGTGCTGTTTGCCATATTTCCTTGAATATCCCTTCATGACCGCATCTACCATAGGAGGAATAAAGCTGCTATCATAAAGGAAGAAGACCTTCTTCATAAACTTTCTTAGGTTTGTTAATTAGGATTTGAATAAGCTATTAAGTTTTGAGAAGATGCTATCAATAGACAAATATTAGGGAAAGACTGGACAAAAAGTTTTGGGCTTTTGGCTAGAGGGGTAAATAACAGGACTGTAAGTGGTTTACTAGGAAATGCCTAGGGATGTAAGGTTTAACCACAGATTTAAGGAGAAAAGTTCTCTTCCTGGTACTGAAAGTGAGGACCATTCTCTACTTTGCTGAGGCTGTGATACAGTGTTGAGCCTTGAGGATGCAATCTATCTTCTACCACCAAGCTGCATTACTAGCCCAAGAGCAAGAGCCTTTCTTGCGAGTACAAGAGTTCCATTCTGAAAGAGAAATTTATGCTCTGCAAAAGAAAAATGGGAAGTTCTTCTGTTTGTTGTTCCCTCATTCTCTTCAACTCAAAAATAACCCAGTGTCAAAATGGCATGGTTTGGTTTGCTTGGTTATAGATTTCACCTTGAAATCCAGAGTGATATGGAGATAATTCTGAAATCATAGTTATTATTCTATTGCTTCCCTCCTTGGATTTCACTTCTGTAAAGTAGAAATCATGAGAGCACTCACTTCAAAAGACAATTAACAAATCAATAAAAAATACACAATGGTTCTTAATTAAGTGATCTGGCACACAGGAAATGTTTAATGAATAATTTATACACCCTTAGACAATCATTCCCTTAAGAATGTATGTTATAGGGTAGAAAGATAGCTTACTAAAGTACTTACCAAGAAAGCATGAGGACCTCAAACTGATCCTCGAAATCCACATTAAAAAAAACTAGACATGATAGTGTGCATTTGTAATCCCAGAGCACGGGAGGCAGAGACAGGTGGATCCCTTAGAAATGATGGGAAAGGCTGGAGGAAAGACAGATTCATTTCAAGGAACCGGCCAGTATCGCTATGGAGACTGGCTAAGCAGTCCAAGAACCATAGGTACCCCAATAGAGGTCAGGCCTGGAGCTCTGGCAGACTCTGGGTCTAGGCAGATGCCGTCTTCCAGACATTGGATTTCTCTTTCTCAAGGAAAGAGTGCTTGCAGATTATCCAGATTACTTGCTTATTAAACATAAGCTGATTAGGAGCAGTAATTAATCTGAAAAATGCCTTCATGATTTTGCTGGTGGTAAAGGCTGAGATCTTAGCCGTAGAGAGAACAGGGTGAGTCTTCTACTTGGGTTTTCCAGGCACTTGCCACTTTAGGAAAGAATTCAGAGATGAGGCAAGGTAAGGAAAAAGGTTTGTTGAAGTGTGGAAGTATTCCTGCAATGAGTGAATGTGCACCTCTCCAGAGAAAAGATATCAGAAAGGAATTTAGTGTGTGTCTTTCAATTTTGGTTTTTGATGGGTTTTGCTGTTTTGAGACTAAGTCTTGTATATTCCAGGCTGACTTGAAACTCCCAGTGAAGGTGAGACCACGCCCCTGGCCTCACAGCACTTGGGTTGCTGAGGCAGAATAAAAGTGACCTTCCAAACCACCTTGGAAACAGCGCTCTGCTGTAGTTGATCAAACAAGGGTGCAGTCAGGAATGCATGTGGTGACAATGACAGCACCGTATGGCTTCTGAACACCTGTTCCCCATCACCTAACACAGTACCACAAGGTGTCCAACAATTGCTGAATAAGGATCAAAAACATAACCTGAAATCCATCCTTTATATTCCTTTAACATGATTGTACTTGCAGTCTGAAGCACCGTGTCTAACATTCGGTACTGTCTGCTTTCCTCAGTGAGAGGAAGGGCCTTGAGTGCCAACCACACCCTTCTTCCCATGGAGGAAACCCTTTAAGAGGAAAAGTTTGTTTTTTGATGCTTCAGAGCTTTATAGTGTTGCATTGATAAGACAGTTAATAAATATTGCTTGTTGTAATAATTTAAAGGAATACACAGGGAAAATTCCATCCGAACTTCATCTTATAATGCATGTGTGCTGAGAGTGTGTTTTCTATTGAAACTTTGTAAAGTTTCTCTGCATGGGTATCTGTCAACTAGCAAGACTTTTTAAATGTCTTCTCTGTGGAACATAGCAAGAACAGTTAAATGAAAAGGAACAGTTGCAGTTTTATCCCACCAAGCAATTAAAGTACATATTTGTGCTGTTTTGTCCATTATTTTTATTTCTTTATTCACTTTACATCCCCCAGTTGTAGCCCCTCCCCTTCTCCAGGAATGGAGAGGTACCCTCTGGGTACCAATCCACCCTGGTACATCAAGTCACTGCAAAACTAGGCACATCCTCTCCCACTGTGGACAGACAAGGCAGCCCAGTTAGGAGAACAGAATCTACAGACAACAGATTCAGGGACAGCTCCCGCTCCAGTTGGGGGTGGGGTGGGGAGGACTTGCATGAAGACCAAGCTACAGATCTACTACATATGTGGGGGGGACCTAGGTCCAGCCCATGCTTCCTCTTTGGTTGGTGGTTCAGTCTCTGAGAGCCCCCAAGGGTCCAGCTGACTTGACTCTGTTGGTCTTCCTGTGGAGTTCCCATCAGCTCAGGGTCCCTCATTCCTTCTTTCTAATCTTCCATAAGAGTCCCCAGACTCTGTCCACTGTCTGGCTGTGGATCTCTGCATCTGTTTCAGTCAGCTGCAGGGTGGAGCCTCTCAGAGGACAGTTATACAAGGCTCCTGTCTGTAAGCATTACAGAGTATCATTAATAGTATCAGAAATTGGTTCCTGCCCATGAAATATGTCTCAAGTTGTATCTGCCCCATCTTTGTCCCTGCACTTCTTGTAGCAGGACAAATTTTGGGTCAAAGGTTTTGTGTGTGTGTTGATGTCTCTAGCTCAGACTCCCAGCATAGGGAGATATGGGGTCTGAAGTGGCCACCTCTCACTTGTGCTGGTTTATGGTGTATGTGTATATGTATATATGTGTGTATACATACACATATATAACATTTTGACATATCTGTTAGATCAGTGCTCTCCACTGATATATAGAAATTGCTTTATTTTTATTTTCTTTCACTTCTATTTAAATTAGAAAAACGTCGAAGGAATAACTAGACTTCCTATCTGTTATTATACCTCTAAAATCTGTAAGAATCATGACTCTCCTTTTTATCTTTTACAGGGTTAAGTGAATGTTTACTTGCATTTCTGAAAAAAGTCAATTGATAACCTTCTAATGATTTTCTTCTTCAGTGTATCCTGATTGTGTAACACTTACCAGTCAGTGATATAAGCACAGATTTCTTTGTTTAAAGAGAGAGCACAAAACATATTCTATCCCAGTAGCTTTATAGGGATTTCATTCTTAGAAAGCTAAACATTACCTTATTGTTTATTTTAGCCAGTAAAATTATCTGCAAACCCGATAACTACATGCAAAGTAGTTTGTTTGCTTTCTGCTATTCCCCATGGAGACTAAAAAGCAGAGCGCCAGTGTGTCGTTTACTAACTGTTCTTTCCTGGGGAGCACTGGCGGCCTCTATTGAATGGTTGTGGGCACAATGACAATTGCTAACAATGAAAGATGAGTGTCATTTCTGTTCTCTGAAATATGAGCAAGAAGTTATAAATGAAGCCCTTTCCTGAGTTGACATCCGGCTTTGACATTCATTTTCATCCGATGACCTGATCCATTTTGGTCAACAAATCAGGAAGAGGGGTGGGCGGAGAGCTGACGATGTGGCCAGCCTACTAGAATGACTTACTACATAGGTATTTCATTCCGTTTGTCAGAAATTAGATTTTAGTAGTACTGGGAGTAAATTAATACTCCTAAATTAGGTAAGGACAGAATTCATATAAATGGATGTAATTAATTCTTTGTAAAGAAGTAAATGTCAGAATAGTTAACTCGGTATCAAAAGTAATGATTACAGTAATGACTTTTTTTACATTTCTAATTTTTTTCATTTTAATTATTTGAGGGGAATATGCATATGCCATGGAACAGTTCAGGAAGTCATAAGACAGTTTGTACGCTGTGATTCTCTTTGCACTCTATGGGCCCTAGTTACAGGTATCTTTACTTAATGAGCCATCTTGCCCACCACACACACACACACACACACCACCTTTTCTTCTTTTTTTCTTTCTTTCTTTCCTTCTGCCCTCCCTCCCTCCCTCCCTCCCTCCCTCCCTCCCTCCCTCCCTCCCTCCCTCCCTCCCTCCCTTCCTTCTTTTACTATAGACAGTTTAAAATTCAGCAGTCTGGGCACCAGGGAGATTCCACAGCCTTCTGTGCATAGCCTGCCAGGAGGAAGTGCTCTCCCAACAGGCTTTCACTTTTGAGCACAGAGGTGAGATCTCCACCTTCTCTCTGGAAGGGACCCAGTTAGGAACACACAGGGCCTAAGATCAGTGGAGCAGCTAGGACAGAAGTCTTCCTGCTTGCTGCCATTTGCACCGGGGAGCCAGGAAACTCCACAGTCTTCTGTGCATAGCCTGCCAGGAGAGAGCGATCTCCCAGCAGTGCTTTCAATTTTGAGCTCAGAGGAGTAAGGACACAGGCTTATAGGCCCACAGGAGGAACAAACTCCAGCCAGAGACGAGAATACCAACTAGCACCAGGTGGTGAAAGGCAAGCACAAGAACCCTACGAACAGAAACCAAGGACACATGGCAACATCAGAACCCAGTTCTCCCACCACAGCAAATCCCAGACACCCCAACACACCGGAAAAGCAAGAGCTGGATTTAAAATCGTATGTCTTCATGCTGATAGAAAGCATCAAGAAAGACTTAAATAACTCCCTTAAAGAAATACAGGAGAGCCGGGTGGTGGTGGCACATGCCTGTAATCCTAGTACTCTCGGAGGCAGAGAGGCAGTTGGATTTCTGAGTTCGAGACCAGCCTGGTCTACAGAGTGAGTTCCAGGACAGTCAGGGCTATACAGAGAAACCCTGTCTCGAAAAAACCAAATCCAAAAAACAAAAACAAAAAAATGAGAAATACAGGAGAACATCAGTCAACAGGTAAAAGCCCTTAAAGAGGAAACACAAAATTCCCTTAAAGGAATAGAGGAGATCATGGGTCAACAGGCAGAAATCCTTAAAGAAGAAACACACAAAAATTCCATAAAGAATTACAGGAAAACACAGTCAAGTGAAGGAACTGAACAAAACCATCCAGGTTCTAAAAGTGGAAGTAGAAACAATAAAGAAATCACAAAGTGAGACATCTCTGGTGATTGAAAACCTTGGAAAGAATCCAGGAGTCATAGATGCAAGCATCAACAACAGAATACAAGAGATAGAAGAAAGAACCTCAGGTGCTGAAGATAACATAGAAAACATTGACTCCACAGTCAAAGAAAATGCAAAATGCATAAAGCTTGTAACTCAGAAACATCTAGGAACTCCAGGACACAATGAGAAGACCAAACCTATGGATTATAGGTATAGACAAGAGTGAGGATTTACATTTTAAAGGCCCAGTAAATATCTTCAACAAAATTGTAGAAGAAAACTTCCCTAACCTAGAGAAAGAGATGCCCATGAACATACAAGAAGCCTTCAGAACTCCAAACAGACTGTACTGGAACAGAAAGTCCTCCGAGCACATCATAATAAAAAACACCAAATTCACTAAACAAAGAATATTAAAAGCAGTAAGGGAAAAAAGGGCAAGTAACTTATAAAGGAAGACATATCAGAATCACACCAGACTTCTCACCAGAGATGATGAAAGCTAGAAGATCCTGGGCAGACCTCATACAGACCCTAAGAGAACATAAATGCCACCCAGCAAAACTCTCAATCATCATAGATGGAGAAACCAAGATATTCCATGATAAAACCAAATTTACACAATATCTGACCACAAATCCAGCCCTACAAAGGATAATAGATAGAAAATGCCAACACAAGGAGGGAAACTACACCCTAGGAAATGCAAGAAAGTAATCTTCTTCCAAGAAACCCAAAAGAAGATGCCCACACAAACATAAAAATAACATCAAAAATAACAGGAAGCAACAATCACTATTCCTTAATATCTCTTAACAACATGGACTCAACTCCCTAATAAAAAGACATAGACTAATGAAATATTTCTCATGTAAATCTTAAATTTTATCAGAAAATGTTTGTAATTCCCCTTTTAATTAATTTAGTAATTTCTTTTATGTCTACCATTTTATCTGCATTATTTTTCATGATAATCGTCAATTTATACTTCCTCCATTTTATCAGAAATGTTTCCAATGTAAATCTTTGATTTTTATTACAAATTTTTCTAAATCCACCTTCAGTTAATTTAGAGTTTCTACATCAACCATTTTTATTTAAAATTTTCCATGAAATAGTACTTTTTAACCTGTTTGTCTATTTCTTGAAATGTACCAGAAATACTTTTCATGTAAATCTTCAATGTTATCTAAAACTGTTTATAATTCCACCTTCAATCAACTTAGAATTATCTTTATGCCTATCATTTTATCTATATAATTTCCATGATAATCTTTAACTTTAACATGTTTTTCTAAATATTTCTACAATTTTATCAGAAATATTTTCCATGTAAATCTTCAAGTTTATCAGAAAATGTTTATAATTCTACTTTTAATCAACTTAGGAATACTTTTATGTCTACCATTATTACATCTATATAAAACTTTCCATGATAATCTTCAATTCTAACATGTTCTTCTACATTTTTCTACAATTTTTCAGAAATTTTTTCCATGTAAATCTTCAATTCTATCATAAAATGTGTCTATCCCATATTTGAATTAATTTAGCAATGTTTTACATGTCTAACACTTTACTCCTTATTTTTCCATGAAAATTGTCAATTTTAACGTGTTTATCTGAAATGTTTTCCATGTAAATCATCATAAAGTATTTTAACTTCCCCTTACTTCCCTTTTCAATAAATAAAAAATAATAAAAATAAAATAATAATAATATTAAAAAAATTCAGGGGACTGGAGAGATAGCTCAAAGTTTAAGAGCCCTTGGTGCTCTTGTAGAAGCTGTAAGTTTGGTTCCCAGAACATCTATAAGGCTCACATCTGCTTACGGTTGTTACTGTCGTTCTGCCTCCAGGGAAAACAAGGCCTCTATGACCCGCTAACACAGGCATACATACTCATGAATAAAAATAAATCTGTTTTTTAAATCTGTATAGAAAGAGAATTCAAAAGAAGACCCATTGCACTGATTAAACGTTTCATTTTCTTATGGTGGTTGTCCATATTGAACAACGCTATACATGTTATGTGTTAAAAAAATTAAGAAAGATAATATAGTTTACTTTGAGAAAATAATAGTTTGAGAAAATAATAGTTTCAGTAAATTTGCAATAAAAGAAATAGACTCTGTTGGCTGTGTTGGTCACAAGCTTTGCTGCCCTTGGGGTCGTCAGTGATTTCCTCTTGGTCACAGAATGTTAAAGTCAGTGGTTAATCAGCACAGGGGTACATAAAGGGAAGAAATGAAACTAGCTGTGCAAGCTTGTTTTTTATTTTGACACTCTAAAATTATGAGTTTATAAACAGATAGAAAAACAGTCCTTGATATGTTTGTCAGGAGATTCCTAAAACAAGAAACCTCATTTAGTACAGAAATAGTAACAATAAAAATTAATTTGTTTTCAGAAATAATGTTGAATAAAAAGTTGTAGGTGAATACTTACATACTCTGTTCCTGGGAATTTAGTGTTGTTAATGAAATATTGTGATTTATTGTGGTATGCCTGACAACCTGAGTTCAATCCCAAGCCCATGTATAGGTAGGTAGAGGGAAATTGACACCCCAGAGTTGGCCTCTGAACTCCATTTGTGCACTGTGGCACATTTGTCTCTCTAATCCAGTTACCAATAATAATAAATAAAACAATATTTTAAAGTTGATTATAAGTGAATTATAGACAAATTTCTGATTTGCTTCTTGTCATAGACCATTAAGACTTTGACTTTAGTGTTACTTTAATATCTAAAATTATAAACTATTATTATCAGTAATAATTAGGAAAAAATGAAAGACTTTTGTTATAAAAAGAATGGAATACTTTTCATAAACTTCAGACCTTATAGTCACTCAGTGGGATGTTTTAAATTGTTCCTATTCAGTAGTAATTTTGTGTTCTGCTTATTTGAGCAAACCATCGTTTAATATACAGGTTTACAATAAAACATCATTTCTTAACGATCCAAGGAACACCTGCTTCCGTCCAAATATTTTATTGAAATTTTTTAGAGGAAATCCAGCTAGCAAGTGTCTAATTTGCTCACGTTTATGGCAAAAGTTGACACAAGAAAGACTAAGACCTCATGTTCGATTTCCTGACAGTGTCTGCAGTTACCTTAGCATGGACTGATCAATATTTGATCTTTTTCCCCATCATGCAAACATGCTGCTTTGACTCTACCCCTCTCCCTTCCTTTTGGATAATTTACAACCATGTGAGAATGGTTCGTTTTGTTTGTTCTCTTTGGCTTGAAGCCAGGGGTCTCTTATTAGTATAATGAAGTTCGTTGATGTGAATTTGTTGATCTCCTGGGTAGCTTTTCACAAATTTAAGGCAATTAAATCTTTTATATGACATTTCACTTGGAGCTTTTAGTAGTATTTGAGTGATTTTACTTTTATAAATTACTTCATCATTTTAGGATTATTTCCTTCCCCATTTTCTTGCTTCTTCTAACCTTTAAAGTTTTATTAAAAAAAAAAAACAAATAGTTGAACACAACCATTTCATTGGTCATTTTTATAAAATATAACAATTTATAAACTTGTAATTCACTAGCTATCCATATTGTAATTAACACACTTTTAAAGAACTAATTAATTTTTTTGTTTTAAGTAGTAAGCTTGTCTTGATCCAGATGAAAACCCTACTTAATTTGGGAAGTAACAACAATTTGGAGTCTTGAATTAAACATTATTAATTGTTTTTAAATAAACCATTAAAAGATAATTTTTTTTATTTCTGTAGTAATCTCAATATTTTCTCACAGCTAATATGTTATACTTTGGGTTCCTGTCACAGTGAATGGACCTTTTTCTATCATCTCATAGAAGAAAAACTGTCTAATGAAGGTCAGGCATGTCTTAAAAGCGATGCTTCCAATTTAACAAAAACCTTTACTTGTGTGTGTTTATTGGAAATTATTGATACCATTTATTTTATTTTACTTTTACCCTGTTTTACCTACATGTCTATAAGTACACCACATGCACACAGACCTTCAAGAGGCCCTCTGGAACTGGAGTAAGAGGAGGATAGTGAGCCTCCAAGTGAATGCTGGGAATTGAACCCAGGTCCTCTGGATGAGCAGTCAATCAAACAGAGTCACTTCTTGGGTGAATATTACCTCTCTAAGGTGTTTCTGAACAAGGAGTAGGCAGACATAATTTACTCAATTTAAATTAATAAGTATTCAAGCATACTCATGGAGAAAAACCAGAGAAACCTGAATCAAGCAGTGTAACTGAATCTACGGCACTGACAAACTGGGAACAACTGAAACAACATTTAAGGAGGAATAAAGAAATGGTGTCAAGGCTGGAGAGATGGCTCAGCAGTTAAGCGTCAGAAGGTGCCAGGCAGCGCCCTCATGGAAACAGTCTGTAAAGAAAGGGTTATGCCAAAGAGAAACTGAGGCAAGAAATCAGATCTGTGTCTTAGGTTCTGAAATGTGGGGACATCCTTAACTACATAGTAGGCTCTGGTCCTTTCTGTGATAAATGAGACTCTGCATCAGAAACAAGCAAACAGAAAATAATAATCAAAATGGCTTTGTTGGAATACTTGCTCTTCCTTTCCCTCCTTAGCATATAGTGAGAGGTGATGTTTTTCGCCCTAAGTTATATTCCATGACAAAAATGTTTTATTTCCAGACAGTTTGGAAATACAAGGATAGACCAAATTGAACATGTCTCCTTTCTTCACCCTGAGACAAAAACATTATATATGAGCCATCTTTTATCATTCCAAGAGGCATGAGTTGAAGTAGACACAGTTTGGGAAATATTAGTACTTAAAATAAAAATCAGCTCTGCTGTGAGGGACACACATTTTCAGTAAAGCTGAGCCTTTTCCTTCTTGTTAATTACCTTATCCACCTTTGCTGTTATTTTGACTCTGGTGACTTGAAGAGAAAAGGTCATCTCACAATCACCTTCTCACTCCTCTGGCTGCTGTGCTGTCCATCGCCTTTTTTTTTTTTTTTTTTTTTTTTTTTTTTTTTTTTTTAGTATAGAGTTTATTCAGAGTAGGGGATGGGAGTTAGTGGGAGGGGGGGGGAGAGAGAGAGAGAGAGAGAGAAAGAGAGAGAGAGAGAGAGAGAGAGAAGAAGAAGAAGAAGAAGAAGAAGAAGAAGAAGAAGAAGAAGAAGAAGAAGAAGAAGAAGAAGAAGAAGAAGAAGAAGAGAGAAGAGAGAAGAGAGAAGAGAGAAGAGAGAGAGTGGAGTGGAGGCCGGCCATGACCACATGGAGGGGGGAAGAGCCAGCCATGGGGGCAGAGAGGTGAGAGAGTGTGGGAAAGCAGAGAGCAAACAGCCGTCCATCGCCTTTTTAAACTTCCACTACTAATATGTTTGACATGTTAAACACCTTTCTTAACCAGATGCCACTCTATTTTGTTTTCAAATTTGAAATTAGAGAGGGACTCTGATGTGCAGGTTTGTTTCTGCCTCCTCTAACTGCTTGTCTGCTCCAAAGGAAGCATGCACCTGCCAGGGGGCACGTTTCAACCAGCATCTCCATGCTTTCTATAGAAACAATACTCCTTGTTGTGTACCTTTGTATGCCAAAAGATCCTCTGTCTGCACTAATCCACACAGACACACACAAACTGTACGCATGTGCACTGGGTGGAACTTGTTTTATTTGTTGTGGTTAAAAGTTTGCTATTCTCCATTTATGAAATTTCACACATTAATAGATCAACTGGATTTGTGTTTTACTTTTTTTCCTATGCAGACATATAAATAATACAGTTGGCTTTTAAAAGCTAGAACATATATAAAACACTCAGTTTTTCATATATTGGCTATTTTTAGAGTGCTGCTTGTGGGGAGATTCTGATTGAGGGCACTGAGTTCTGAAAATGTAGTTACAGTTTTATGTTCTGGACAAGTGGTTTAATGTCTCTGCCAGATTTTACCTTGTCGCTTACCGTGTACCATTTAGATACTGTACAGAGACAAAGGAGAATTGTCCCTAACAAATACGGAATCTTCAAAGGTCTTACTTCTTTTCCTTTTTGATTCTCAGAGATGACAGGACCTGACGTGGACATGCTAATAAAATGTTCTTTTCCATGAATTACAAACAGCTTGAGAAAATATTTAAAGGAGAACTGTAATGATTCGTCCTGGTAATCTCCTTTTTACTGAGAATGTCTTTGTCAGAAATTATGTCATCACAATGGACTGTTAGCCAGGAAGTTCTGTCTAGCAGATGAATGGAAGTGAGGTACTGGGTTTCTAATAAAAGACACTATTGTAATGCTGAAACACTATTGCGAGGCTTGCCAATTTTCTGTCTTTAAATTTATAGGACAGTTCTGTGTTTAAGGCATACTTAAGAGTAACTCCTTAGAGTAAAGCAACTAGAAACTTGAGAAACCAGAAATAGAAAATGACATTTCCTTTCTTGGTGCCATTTAAGTTCTCAGTTTCTCCAGGTTCAGCTGCTAGATACTTGTTCCTTTGTCTCAAAAATAGTAGTGTTTTTTTTTAATGAGCATATTTCTTTCTGTAGCATTAAGCATCTGTTTTTATCTACTCATAGATACTGTTTTAATGTTCTTACCTTCCTGGTCAGGTGGCTTCCATAGCCCGTGGATGAATGGTCAGAACAAAGGCTTTGATTATTCTTGTCAGGAGAAAGCTCTGACAGTATTAATTACATTTCAGTTAATTCATTCACTATGGCTCAAATGTGGGATATTTTAGATATCTGACCTTTCCCTTTTGTGACACTAGTTCTGTTTTTATTTGCCACAAATGGCTTACATGTATTCCCTTTACAATAGCTTTACCCATAGTAGGTATTTAGTATAACTGATTGTTCAGAACTTATATGTTTCCTGGGCTAAGGATATCTCTCCTGCTATTCCATCTGCTTCCTGAAATAGATTTCTTTTAATGGATACCAGACTATACAATTAATAGTGACCTCAGCGTGCATATGCAATATATAAAAACACTGAAAACTTCGAAAGACCATTTTGCAATGCTACTCCCCAAATCTAACAAATAATAAAATATCTTATCTGTACTGGGGTTTTATTATACAATGACAGCTTTTTCATGTGCTGTATTATAGCCTGCTAACTAAAAATAAATGGGTATTTAAAATGGAAAATGAAATTACACTGTTGCCTGAAATATCTTAACTCAGGTTTTATTACAGGTTACATATGGTATCTGTTAGAACTTTGAGTCTGTGTTGGTTGTTGAATTATTATGTGGATTAACTGTTGCATTTGAAAGTTCTTGACTTTAAAAGCATATGTCTGTTTTAAATCTTACACAAATTCCTTGCAGGTTTTGTGAACGTTCTAATCCCCTTTCTGTATTTCCTTTTTTGTTTGTTGTTTTGTTTTTTATACCAAAGCACAAAGTCCTCAGCAACAGCAAATACAGTGCACTGCTTTGGATAAATATCATTAGTAGAGTGTTTTAATTACAAGAGCCTCTAAGCTGTTGACCTAGTGTACAGAATATAGAAACAGTAATATGGAGAAATTAAGAGATGGTTTATAGACTATCAGGAAAGAAATTATTTTATCCCTATCCTCCTAGGAGAACTAAAGCTGGCCTTGAGAATATTTCCTGACTACTTCTCTAAACTCCTGTAAATCAGTCTATAGAGGAAGAGAGAAAGAACGGAAAACAGTTTAATCCATAATCCGATTTTCTTATAAAACTTACTACTGAAGTTTCTGGAAATGATTGGATAAGTAATTAACATTTCCTATTTGATTTATTTTTAATCTAGATATTTTTGCATCAGAGTCTTAACAGTTTAGTCACAGTGAGCTCAGTCAACTTCAGAAAGAACTAAATGACCCAGCCTTCGGCAGTCACACAATCAGCATTCACATTTCAACTCAGACTTGCTCTGGTCTTGGGTTGTAGGTTCAGGCAGCCGTCTAGGATCAAAAGTGATGTGGGTTTGTTGGGTATGTAGCTTAGCACACATTGAGCTCCCCCTGCAGACATGAATTTCTGTGAATGAGGAGGATAAACTATCGGAAGGACAGAATATTAAGTATACATTTAGGAGAAAGGTGGCTCTTGAATAATAGTTAGAATACAACAAAATTTTAATTTCACTATGAGTCGTCAGGGATTTGTGGATTTGTGGAGATCTCAATATCCTCTTCTGGAATTCTGAAATAGTGATGCCAAGCTTATTTAGTTAACACAGAAAAGTAAGTCTTGAGAAATTTCTAAGCGATTATTCTATCTTTGGATATGTTTTGTTTGTTTAATATTCAGCTCTACCTGCCATTGGCCAGATCCACCAGCAGTCTGTTAGGGCTGAGTGGCCTCTACTGCTGCTTCCTTTTTCCTAATAATTGTTGAGGACCAAACCCAAATCTGTGTGGTGTTCATTGGCAGGCATCCAGCTTGCTTTGTTTTCTTCCTTACGGTTGGGCCAGACTCGGGCTCTGTGTGCTTTATTAAGAGTCAGTAATTAATGTTAGATGAGAAGACAGTGGATTAGCTCACTGTAGGCTTGTTGTTCTCGTGCCATGAAAGACCATTGCACAAAGATTTCCTCATATTTCCACTCACTATACAGTCATATATGTCATGTCTCCTTACCTTTAAAGTGTGCTTGAAGTTAAATATGTTGTATGGATAGTTGTTACTATATGTTGTAACTTCACTAGCTACTAAAAATATTCTCCTAACAAAAACAAATAGAAACCATCACCTTCAAGGTTTTGTTCCTTTTTTTTTTTTTTCAGAAATATTGCCTTAAAAATATACATACTGCCGGGCAGTGGTGGCGCATGCCTTTAATCCCAGCACTTGGGAGGCAGAGGCAGGCAGATTTCTGAGTTCCAGGACATCCAGGACTACACAGATAAACCTTGTCTGGTAAAAACCAAAAAAAAAAAAAAGTTAGATGACACATAAAAAAATTAATTAAAAATACTATTAACTATTAACTAAAAAAAAATACTATACTAGATAAATAGGAACTATAGAGACAAATTAAGCAGGTTAAAACATTCTCAGGCCTAGAGAAAGAACGTTTTAGTTTCAGATAGAAAAATTTATTACAAGAAGGCGATGCCTAAATTGAAATTTCAAGGAATAAGTCGTGTACATATCAGGGAGAATTATCTAGACATGAATAAATAGCACAAAACAACTGTGCCAGGAGTTTGGGAACATGTTCAAAAACAAAACGGAGGTTAATATGGCTAGTGCAGAATGAGCAGTGGGGTGGTATAATTGTAATCAAGAGACACAAAAGGTTAAGGGAAATGTTAAATAATACTTCATAGACCATTGAAAAGCTGTGTGTGTGTGTGTGTGTGTGTGTGTTACTCCCAGTGGCATAAAAATCATTAAGAGGGGTTTTTGTATTCTATGAGGACAGATAACTGAGTAGGGCACAGATTAATAGTAGGAAATGAACTGGGAGGTTATGGGGACAGCCCAGGAAAGGGTCTGCTGGACTGAGAGATGGCAGTGTATGGTTTCAAGGAGCAGCAACCAGGTTCTGGGAATCTCTTACAAATACATGCAGTAAGCTGGAAGTATTACTGGATTGGAAGTAGCTTGTGAGAGAAAGGAGCAGAGTGAAGGATGAAGCTTCCGTTACCTCAGAAGGGGCAAATGGGAACAATTTGGTCTGGTTTTACATACATTGTGGGAAGATTTGTTCTCAGAGTCTAGTGTCCCCTAGCTAGTATTTTTTCCCACTTTCCCCGCAAAAGATAACATACAGGTATTATTGACTAATTTAAAGATGTGTTTTTTCCCAGACTTAATTTAGATTTAAAATTAAGCCACACTTAAAATAAGTGAGTTGGTTTCAAGTTCACTCATTTTCTTATTCATCTTCTTAATAATGGATTATGGAGCACACCAGTGGAAAAAAAGGTTCTTGTCTTAACTTTTTGCAGAAACATCTGTAATATTTTCTGTCCTACTAACATATTTGTGTCCCCTCCCCCTACTTGGCAAGCCTGTTTAAAAGTGTAGTGTTACGCATTATGTCATGGGTGTACTGGAGCACATGTGTTGAATACAGTTCATAAATGGAAGCAGCTGGTTTCCTGTGCCGTTAAGAAAAGGTATGCACACAGCTGAGACCCTCAAACTTTAAAACTCTCTGGGTTCCTTTTCTACCTCATATAAACGCATACTGTGGTTTCAATTAGTGCAAACGTGTAACAAGCTACCTTAATGGCTTAAAAAATTATTTTGTTTCAATTCTTAAACAGCCAAGTGCAGTTCATTTTCTTCCTCCCTGCCCACAGTCCCTAACTCCCCAGCATACCTCTAGTGAAAGAACATGACACCTTTGGTCTTAGTTTTCTACTCGGGTCTGAAAAGGCCCTAGCAATGGGGGAAAGTTAGCATCGCAGAGGGGAAAGCTGAATTCATACACAGGAACTGCAGGATTACTTTGGCGTTTTACTAGTCCCCTGTAACACTAGCAAGTCCCATAAATACCTAATGGAAAAACAGCAGAAAATGAGATCTGCAGCAACCTTTGGAGATCGGATTTATGTTGCTGAACTTTTTTTTCTTTTTTCTTTTCTTTTTTTTTTTTTTTTTGAGGTTGAGTGTAAAGGTCAGAAGAAAGTGGATAGATTAAAGTTGCTGATTTTTGCGAACTTAAGGCCACTTTTTAAAGGTTTCTCTTTCCGTAGCATGAATGTTTCATAATAAATGACTTTGCTTCATTAGCTGAAATGTCATGTCTTCATTTAATATCTGTTACCTGGAGCATTTGGTGATTTCATAGTATTTACATACAGTAAGTAAAAGCTTCCATCCATTTTAACAAATGTACATAAATTTACAAAATAATTAATCTTCCCAACAACATAAATTTGATGAATGAATAAATATACATAGTTGTATTGATACAATCTATGAATTTTAAATTACTCTTTTTTAGAATTTAGAGCTTATATAGAATGAAATAAAAGCTAAAAATGTCTCTTTTACAAGCATAGGTTCATGATTCGGCAATATAATTGTAACCTTTTCCCCAATTATCTTGTCTATTGCACTTTAACACCAAAGGTGAGTGAGTGTCTTAGTCAGGGCTTCTATTCCTGCACAAACATCATGACTAAGAAGCAAGTTGGGGAGGAAAGGGTTTATTCAGCTTACACTTCCACATTGCTGTTCATCACCAAAGGAAGTCAGGACTGGAACTCAAGCAGGTCAGGAAGCAGCAGCTGATGCAGAGGTCATGGAGGGACGTTCCTTACTGGCTTGCTTCCACTGACTTGCTCAGCTTGCTTTCTTATAGAACCCAGGACAACCAGCCCAGGGCACCACCCACAATGGCCCCTCCTCACCTTGATCACTAACTGAGAAAATGCCTTACAGCTGGATCTCATGGAGACATTTCCTCACCTGAAGCTTCTTTCTCTGTGATAACTCCAGCCTGTGTCAAGTTGACACATAAAACCAGCCAGTACCGTGAGTTACCATAAAGAACAGTGGAATCCTGTGTCAATGAAACATGGTTCATGAATGGTTTGGTGGGGCGGGGGGGGGGGGGAGGGCTTTGCCTTCTGAACAATCCCTGAACACACTATAATTATCTTGAAGCTTTATGGGAGCTGTGAGTTACCAGACCACTTGATAGTGGTGGGAAACAATAACTTTCATTTCTAAGCATCTGTCATGAATTGATAGTAATAGAGAGCTAAAAATGTATTCATCCAAATTTGTGTTACATGTCTATCTTCAGAACATTTTTGCCTTACTTTGATTTCATAGTACAGATTGGATCATGAATTTAATACCTAGAATACCCAAAACGTTAGCTGAAACTGTGACTTCTATGTTTGCTGATTTTCAGTATCTTCTTGGAAATTATACAGATGGTTTTATAGTAAAGTGAGGATGTGTAGAATATTGTCCATTTATGATGGTGAACAGTTAACATTAAATCTATTCATTTTTCTCTCTAGAAAATGTTACGAGTAACTCATCTGTAATTCATTTTTCCCTAAGTTTTTTAAGAAACAAAATCCATGAATAAAATATTAATGTTCAATATTCTTTCATACTTAAAATGATATATTAAGCTGGGCATGGTGGCACACATCTTTAATCCGGCACGGCACTCAGGAGGCAAGGGAAGCAGATCTCTTTGAGTTTGAGTCCAGCCTGCTGTACAAGTTCCAGGACAGTCAGGACTGTGGCACAGAGAAACCCTATCTTGAAAAACCTGTGTGTGTCTGTATGTCTGTGTGTGTGTATTTAGTGCTTAATATATTATTATACATGTAATTACTAATATATTGATGCACATTAATATATATTAAACATTAAATGACCATTGACCTTTGAGTTGTATAATCACAATAAACATGTTAATTTTTTATTGGAGTTGATACTTTAGGTCCATTTCTATTAATTCTGGCAGCCCTCATGTTTACAAAAATCCGTAGCGTGAGTTCTGTGGATGTGGGTAAATGATGGCTTGCCTAACATGTAGGGTATGGGTTCAGTCCCTAGCATGTATATACACTCACCCATCACATAAACAACAACACTTGTGTGCACACACGGTAAAGAGATCTTATATCTCTTTAGTGTTGACCTATGAGCATACCAGGTTATCCTGAATTTCACCCATATTCCACAATTCCTTATTCTCACTACAATTTATTGCAGTGGTTCTCAACCTTCCTAGTGCTGTGACCCCTTAATACCATTCCTCATGCCATGGTGACCACTAACCATAAAAGTATTTTGTTACTACTACATAACTGTTATTTTTGTACTGTTATGAATCATAGTGTAAATACAGAATATATATATATGTGTGTATATATATATATACAGGCTATCTGATATATGACCCCCATAGGATTCACGATTTCCAGGTTGAGAACCCTGATTTATTGACAGTTTCTTCCTCTTGGCATATTGTCTTTTATTACAATGTTAAGTACAACTATACCTTTCCTTCAGAGTGCCCTTTCCAATTCAGTCCTGTTTCTAATCAAGGGTCTCCTGAGGGCAGTGGTCCTGGTTGGGCAAGAGGGAGATGTTTTGTAGCTAGTGCTATTAGCAGGCCCATAGGATGGGACAGGGATGGGTGAACCTTAGGTCTCCTGGAAGGATCTTCCTCCTGCCTTCCTCAGGAAAAGATGTTCTTTCCTCATTTTATTGCCATTTTTACTTTTTGTTTCTAGGTTTGGATTGGGAGGAGAGGTGTTTTTTGAGGTAGGCACACATTCTGTAACCCGGGTAGCTTCTGATTCATGGCCCGGTAGATTCCTGCTTTTGCTTTGGGTTGCTTTTGTGCTTTTGTAATTTGAGGAAGTAGTCCCAAAGCCCCTTTATAGTTTTAACAAGTTTGGAACCTCCAAACATCTATTAATTGTTAATGGAATTATTGTGAAATATTTAGATAGCTGTTAAAATGTATTATCTATCTTCTTTGTCCGTTGATTGAGGGCTGTTTCCCTTGGTTCTGATGTAGCTTCAAGTATGCGTATACACATACAGTTACATGTGTTCATTTGGGAAGGTACACATGAGTATTGTCTGTTTACACATGCAAAGACCAGACGTTGGTATCAGATATCTCCCTCAACTGCTCTCCACAATTTTTTTGCTCACCAATTTGGCCAGTCTAACTGGCCAGCATGCCCCAACCAACATTGGGCTTACAGGCCTGCACTGCCACACCCCACTGTTTTACATGGATGCTGGGGACTGAAGTCAGCTACTCATGATTAAGCAACAAGCACTTTGTGGGCTGGGCCATTTTTCTTAGGTAGATTGGGCATTTACTCTCGTTTGTTTGTTTGTTTGTTTGTTTTATTTTTGAGATACGGTCTCAGGTTACAGTCAGTCTAGGGTGGTCTGGAACTTTATATGTAGTGCAGGCTGGCCTCAGCCTCACAGATCCTACTGCTTCAGCCTCGCATGGGCTTGGATTATATGTGTGAGTCATTATGCCCAGCTCAGTAAAGATGGTGTTGTTATGTCTTGGTGCTGGGACAAGGGTTCCATGACAGTTTCCCTCTTATAAAAAGGAAAGGTAAGAGGCTGGAGAGATGGCTCAGCAGTTAAGAGCACAGCAGTTCTTCGATTGTCATGACTTGTCACCAGTATCTACTGTATCTCTGAAATTGTATGGCTATCATTTTTAATACTTAGTATGGAAAGATTTTAATAATATATAAAAATTCAATAAGATTGCAGAGTAAACTCATGAGCCTATTACCTCTCTTAATGTATTATCAATGTTAATATTGTTATCACTTACCATTTCATAATTTAGACTAGGTATAGCAGCATAGACATGTAATATTTTTTGTTTTGGAAAAATAGTAAGAAATGCATAATCAAATTAGTATCCTGGTCATTCAAAAGAGAAAATACAGTATAACAAATCACTTGCAATTCAAAGATTGTTCAAATTATTATGTATCTGTTTTAATATCTCCATCTTGGGCCCCATCCTCTTAGAGGAGGAGGGGAAGATTGTGAGGGAGAACCTAGAGGGGGGCAGTGTTTGGGATGTTAATTAATTAATTATCTTCCTCTCAGCTCCATAACAGCTCCTCGCATCCACTGTTCCTTCTGTGAATTTGACTATTTTAGATATCTCATGTGGGGAGAATCAAATATATCTTTTAGGGTCTGGTTTATTCCATTTCTAATGTCATCAGGGTTATCTGTGTTGTAATGTATGATGAGACCTCTTCTGTTCACCACTTTGGGGTACGGAGGAATGGATCTACTGCTTTGCACACACCAGACAAGTGCTCTGCCACTGCGTTAAGTTCCCAGCCTGTCTTTCATTCTGAGAATGGTTTTCACTAAGTTGCTGCCCTTGAAGCTCCTGTGTAACCCCTGCCAGCCTCTACATGTGGGCTCCTTCCGCTGCTTCATTCTCGAGAACAGCTGGCTTACGGCCTGTAACCACAGGGCCCAGCTTCCTACTTTTGCTTATGAACATTATTTCACTGTTTCTACATAGCACGCTTTCTTAATACCTATTAAGCTAATGAAGAGCTGTTCTGCTCTATCAGAGAAATGCAAATGAAATCAGCAGTGAGGTGCCATTTATAACAATTAGTTGATAAAAATTGTAAATGTTGTCCAATATTAGAAGCAATAGCTCTTACATTCTTTAGAAAACACTTTGATATTGTTTATTAAAACTACATTTTTTATTTCCCACTGTCTAGAAAACTTTGTTGCTTTTGCGCTTTATATTTAATATCTAGAACTTAATCTAATAAACTATGAACAAGGCTTCTGCACAGGAAATCATAAACATAATCGAGATAAGTGGAGACTGAAATAGAGATGAATTTTTAAGATAGCTCTTGATTAGAAGCCTCAATATTATAATGACTCAAATTTGTCAGCTTTCAAATTAATCTGTAGACTCAGTGCGATTCTAATTACAAACCTAATAAGTGGTATATTGAGAAACTAATTCTTAGATGCTCTTGGAAATTCAGAGGGCTGACAGTAGCCAAGACCCTCTTAAAGACATACATGATATAAGGAATTCATTTACTAGACATTGATTGCTCCTAAAGTTGTAATAATAACATCATAACCATGAACATAGTGGAACCAAATAAAGAACTTAGAAACATAACAGGCAACTTCAGTTTTGAGTAGTGTATTAAATGTGACACTTCAATAAATGTTTAAACTATGAATGAAAATGTATTATATTCTTTCAGTCAAGTTATTTCTTAGACGCCAGCGCATTACAGTTGTAAGGTCAGATGTCAGTTCAGAGTCCTCCAATGTTTGTCTCACAAGAGCTCTTAAACCATACAGCCTCTTAAGTGTCTGTAAAACTACTTCCCAGGATCATGGTGAGGGTTAGAAATACCAGGTGTAATCCTGCATGTACACACTGTGCCCTTGATAGTGGGAATCTCTTGTATGTTTCTTGGAAACACAAATGTATTTCTATTCTTAAACATTTCATGATTCACAGATCTGTGCGCACTATGTATTATGCTTATCATTTAAACATTTTTAGCATCATTGCCATTGAATTTTTAAGTTCAACTACTCAAAGAACCTCCTCAATGATGATTTGTTTTGGGGGGTTTTGTAGAGTCCGTGTGTTCCTTAAAAGTTCTTCTGAACACTAATTACCATAGCATTCTAAATAAAAAAAGAAAAGAAAAGAAAGCCTTCGAGTCATTGATATTCTAATAAGCCTTGGTATAATTAATTACAGGAAGTGATTAGAAGATTCTGCTCTTGAGCTGATTGATTTTTCATTTCAGAATGAATGCTTGACAAAAATAGTCAAATTCAGATCACATTGGTTGTCTCCAGATTCATCCAGCCAAGGATCAGAAGTAATTTTTAAAGTTTCTATATACTGAGCACATACAGTCTATCATTTTGTATCATTCTCTAAACATAGTGTAACTACTTTTTATATAGCACTTGTTGGAGCTTTTTACTATTATTGTTTTAATGTATGCATTAAAGGTCCATGTATGCAGGTGCATGCATGTAGCATAAAACATGTTGCAGTTAATTGACAAATGTAGGTAAATTGCCAAGAGTGTTCAAATATTTGATTTTCTGTAGGTTTGGTATTTTGGTATGGGTGTTTGGCCTGCACACGTCTGTGCATCACATACATGCTGGCATCCCTAGAGGCCAGAAGAGGGCATCAGATCTGGTACTGGATTTACAGGTGGTTGTGAATGGACAGGTTCAGTTCCCAGCACCCACATATGTAGCATGTAACACAGGTTCTGGAGGTCCGACATCCTCTCTGGCATCTGTGCACACTGGCAGGCATGTACACGTACCCACAAACAAGCATACATACATACGTATCATTAAAAAGAAAATAAATACTTTGTTCAAAAAATCATTTCAGCTAAACAGTACTAATAATGAGTACTTGCAACAATTGTAATTTTTTACAAAGGCAGTGTGATTGATCTACAGTCACTGACTCAGTATAGTATTCCAATAAAGACAGTGCAACTCCAGATTACTTGCAAGGAGAAGTATCAAGTGTTGCACATCTGCATTCTTTCCCTAAATACTTAGCATAGATCTGATCCTAAGCCTCAGACAATCTACACTGAGAAGTATTCCCAGGAGAAACTGGCCTAGAACCTTGGGCATGCCGTTCTGTGGAAGGTGTGGTCAATTAAAAGGGATGCAGGCAAGGAGAATGCTCGGTCTTTGATCTGAACTACATCCAAAGATTTTAAACAGAAGAGACTTGATGCAAAGTACTTTTTTAGATGATTGGAAAGAATTTCAATAAAACTGTATCATGTAATATAGCACTACTGTAGTAACCTGTATTTATTTAGGGAAATTCATTTAGTATCCAAGGAAATGCATCAACTAGATGTCTGCAGCTAATTTTCTAATGTCTCAAGGGTAAAAGGTCCATGTATGCAGGTGCATGCATGTAGCATAAAATATGTTGCAGTTAATTGACAAATGTAGGTAAATTGCCAAGAGTGTTCAAATATTTTATTTTCTGTAGGTTTGGTATTTTTCAAAATACAAAATTACAGAGTGAAACACATTTTTAAATATATGAATAGTGAATTAATAGCATTAAATGTGCTTTTCCTACCTTCTGTGGGTTTTCATATACTCTTGCTCACTTAGATAGAATATATTTTTTTCCTACTCTTAAAATTAATTTCCTACTGGGCGGTGGTGACGTGCGCCTGTAATCCCAGCACTTGGGAGGCAGAGGCAGGCAGATTTCTGAGTTCGAGGCCAGCCTGGTCTACAGAGTGAGTTCCAGGACAACCAGGGCTACACAGAGAAACCCGTCTTGAAAAAAGAATTAATTTCCTAAATTTCAAATGCAGGAAAAAGAGGTATCTTTCTATTTATTTAGTTTTAGGTTTTTTGCTTGTTTGTTTTGTTTTGAGACTGAGATTCTCTATGTAACATAGCATGGCTGTCCTGTGCTTATTTTGTTGACCAGACTGGCCTTAAACTCACAGAGATCTGCCTGCCTCTGCCTCTGCCTCCTGAGTGCTAGTATTAAAGGTGTGCACCACCACACATGGCCTCATTTCTTAATGCCTGCAAAACTCAACGTTTAATACATTAAAGAGAATCGATCAAGCCAAGCTTAGGAGCTCTTACCTGTAATCTCACACTCTGGAGACTGAAGCAGGATAATTGCTGCTAGTTTGAGGCTAATGTGGGCAACAAAGTCAGACCAAGCTTTAAGCAAATAAAAGCCAGGAAGGCAAGGGGAAAAAAAAAACAGTAAGGTGGGGCTGCAGGAGGATATTTAACTGTCTGCCAAGGATTCCATATGTGTCTTTGCTTATCACCCAGCACTGGAGCATATCTAGAACAGATATTGACCACGCCTTCCACAGAGCAGCTTGCCCAAGGTTCTAGGCCAGTTTCTCCTGGAAATGCTCCTCAATGTAGATTATCTGAGGCTTAGGATCAGATCCATGCTAAGAACAGCCCTTCTTAGATGTTCTATAACCCTTGTTTCATGTGTCAGTGTCCTTAGTATCTAATGAGATTAAAATGGTGCCTTTCTTTCCCACAGGGTTTTTACTCTTAGTTAAGTGGGTAAATGTACTTGGAAGACTTAGGAAAGAGCCTAGCACACGATAACTGTCAAGATTATAGCAGATAGTGCGATACCATATTACTTGGGCAGCCATTGAGCAGTTCATAGTGTAACAGTCTGACACACAGACATGGTATCCAGCACATTTTTTTAACTAAAAGAAATTTCATATAGATTACTTCTCATTAATTCAAAATAGAAATGAATGCATTTAGCAGAGATATTATGTGAAAAGTATGATGAGAATCCTGCCCAGAGAAAATCATCAGATTTGGATAAATATAAGAGCAATGTGTTCTGGTTATAATGTAGAAAAATGAAAATGAAAGACACATCTTCATCTGAGATACTGGCTTCATTATTTGAGCAGGACTTCAGATACAAACTCATATGTGTATTTGTATATATGAAAATTTTGGTTATGTTTACATTTAACTTAAATTTTGATTTTTTTAAGAATTCTTCATAGTAAATTTGCTGAATGAGTCCAAAACAGATTTCAATTTCTAGCAGTCATTGTGATTCATACCTGTAAATGTTTTGAAAACATTAAGCATTTAGCCCATGTTTATGATACTGAATCCAAACATTGATCTGAATCTATTTTCTTTAAAATTTCTTCTCTTGATGGAAAGGAAACAGGTTGGATAGTGTTGCTTAAGGAATTGTTAAGGAATAAATAAAATATTTTTAAAATTCTTCTTTTCATTATTTGCAAGTGGGTAACATTCTAATTTTAATAAGGGAAAACAACTCGATTTTTTTTTAAATATAGAAGATTTTTTTCAAATTAGAAAAAAAAATGCCAAAGAAATAAGAACATTAAGCTTTTGCCACAATGTTGATTTTATCAGTCATTCTGTTAACATTCCTACATTACTAACCAGGACAGGTTTAACATATGGCATGTGTTATATAATTAAAGATGGTGTAGAGCTATGCGAGCCCACAAAATGTTGCCAGGAATTTACCAACAACCACAAGCTAAATTATACAGGAGAAAGACATAGTTTAAAATGCAGTGTCTCTTGTCCTTTTGAGTTCATACTTTATATCTAGCAGGTATCAGGTATGGTGTTTCTTACATAGTTTGTGTTCTCCCAGAATCCATTGCCAGGTTATCTCAGCATTTAAACTGTATATAGCATGAGCTTTAGTTGTTATTCCCACAGTTACAGTAAATGGGGGTTTTGTTGTCACTTTGCTTCCTTTTGGTTTCAGCCCATGGATTGCTGTTTCTCCAGGTAGAACTAAGCAAGAGATCGGAGTGTTGCCCTTTTGTTTCACTTAAGGGAGCTTCTTTGTCTTTGTAACATTATTTCAGATAATATAGGTATTTATTTTGTTAAGATGTTCTTTGAGTTGGTCTTATGTTTCTGCATGGTTAACTTACATTACGCACTTTGTAGCGAACACCAGTGGTGGTCCTTCATGTCTCCCGGAGGCAGTCCATATCTGTTTCTGCCCTCATTCTGATGCTACTACTTTATCTTTTTGTCTGGCCATGGTGACACATGCCTGTAAGCCTAGCCCTCTAGGAGCAGGAAGAACAGGATACCTCCTTATCTGGAGGAAAATAAAAAGGGAACAAAAAGACCAGTGGGCTGGGAAGATGACCCTGGTCAGTCCCTGGGACCCACATAAAACACTAGTGCCCTGGCAAACGTCTGTGGTCCCAGCATCCTCATGGGGACGTGGGAAGTGGAAAATGGAGAATCAGCCGGAAGCACGTGAGTGAGCTAGCCTGGATTGGGCGGCACAACAACGCAATGGAGAGATAGTTCCTTCTCCACAGCCTCTTCACAGAGAACAGAGAGTTGTTCTCTCAACTCCACACTCACACCATGGCCCACGTACCTGCACGTTTACAAACAAAACAAAAGTAAACCAAAAAGCAAAAATAAACCTAGTGGTAGTGGCCCACACCTTGAATCTAAGCTCTCAGGCGAATCTCTGAGTTCAAAGCCAACCTGGTCTGCAATGTGAGTTCCGAGACAGCCAGAGCTACATAGAGAAGCTCTGTTTCAAAAACAAAAACAAACAAACGAATTAATATTTTCAACTTTATCATAGGAAAATACTTTTTCTTCATAATGGATATCTTGTGGAAATGTAGTTTACGATGATGCAAACCGCATTGCTCCTTCTGCATTCTTGTATTAACTTCAGAATCCTTTGGGTGACAGGAAGATGAAGTCTCTCTATATAGCCTTGGATGTCCTAGAACTCATGCTGTAGAAACAGCCTCATCGCAAACTCACAGACACCTGCGTCTCTTCCAAGTGCTGGGATTAAAGGAGACTGCCACCATGCCTGGCTACTGGTGATCACTTTTGAAAAATTTTTAGTCTCGAGATTGCCAAATAGAGGATATTTTTATTCTCTAATTTTTTTCCTGGGCATTCAGCCTCAGTTTGTATATCTATAAAGTGAATCTAATTAATGTAAAATTTGGATAATATCTAATTATTATATGTAAAATATGATACTGACTTAATGAAATTCTCAAAAATATTTGATGATTTTTATGGCCAAAGTATTTATATGAAGGTCAAAAAGTAGATATTTTCAAGATCTTGGAAAGGTGGTCCGGAATCTTAAAATACCATTTTATGTATCCACCATGTTTTATTTCCTTTTCATTAAAGTCAGAATTGAGAAGATTTAATATATGCCACATGTTTATCATTTTATTTACTGAAGACAGTCTTTGGCTAGTTAACTTAGAAAATTATTCACAGTTTAGTTCATGTGATATTCAGTACTTAAGATTCTTGTTATAATGTGTTCATTAAATAAGAGAGATGTAGCACATTAAGTTTTCATTTACTGCATTGAATTATGAAATAGAATTATTTATAGTTATTTTAGTTCTTTAAAATTTATTAAGTTAAAATTTAAATTACATGTGTACACAGTTAACTCATTTTGTGCTTAAGGGTTTACAATAGAAAGGGGAATATATCCCGACCCGTTTCCTATTAAGTAATTTGCTGTCTTTTCACTTAATTACCTCTGTGGTGTTAAAACACGTCCTAGCCCATCCATTTCTACTCCTTATTGCTTACTTAGTGCTGGACATCTCACTCTCCTATACACATACTTCATGCACTCTGGCCCACACTAATTCTGCAATAGAACACTTTGTGAAACCAAATTTATTCAACTTTATTGTAGATGAATGGATGGACAGACGGACAGACACACACACAGATAGATCAACAGAGATTGATTGATTCATTCATCCTTTGGGAGCTAGGTTCTTTCATACTCTTGTGATTTTCCTTTTCGAGTTTTGAAGTCTCTCGTTTTCCTGTTTCCTTCTCTCTGTGTTCATGGTGACTTACATACATGTGTCTTCTCACAGCTCTAATAACTTTTTACCGTGAAAACAGTCAGCTGCCCAATAACCTTCCACCAGCATTTTGCGCTGTGTCTGCTTGTCCTTTTTGTCTCCATGACCTTGCTTTTGAGGCCCTTCATTCTTCTGCTCTAAGCATTGACCGAGAACTTCTCATCCTCACAGTTCTAAATCCCCTTCATGTCAGATTTGTGCTAAATGCTCCATTTTGGGACTCTCCTTGTTTCAGTTTGTTGGTTTGGGTTTTGGTAGCTTGCATCCCCTACCCCCTTTCTTTCTGAGAAAGAATACAGGGTGAAAGAGTCTCTGAAACCTACTGTGTCTAACATTTCACTTCCTCATTCATGTGGCATTGTAGGAAGAAATGTATCACCTTTGGAGTCTTGAGATCACTGCTCTGTCTTATTTTTAACAGTAACTACTTTTGAGAAATCTAACTTCTTTCTCCCCATTCTTTAGCCTCTGTAGTTACACTGCCTTTTCTCTAGAGTCTATGAGGTTTTCTAAAGAATTCATAATAACTAACAATGGTGTAGGTGTTGTTTTACTCATTATGCTTTTTAGTTTATCAATCCCTATAAATTTATGACTATTCTGGAAAATATCTTTCATGAAACTTAACTTCCTTGGGTTAATCTTTGTCCCATTATTTTCCTTTACGATTATTCTCCTCCCCATCTATTAGGTAGCAAGGCATGAAGGTGGACGAGGATGGTGTTTTTATTCTCTCGACTCTTTCGGTTAGTTTTCTTTAACTTTCATCTGTTGCTTGAAGGGCGGTTTGGTGGGTGGATGGACAGACAGACATAAACACTCCCACTCTCTTTCTCTTCTTTCCCCTCTCTCACAGTAAGTGAACATAGGCCACTTATGTTCCCAGCCATCCTCTTGCATCTGCTTCCCTGTTTCCTTCCGTGATTTCTGCTCTGTCCCAAAATGTAACAGGGCCTTTGAAAACAGAAGGTTTAGTACTGTGTGAATGTAAGAGCTCTGGGTCTCTTACTCTGGGATTCACTGGAGGTTTTTACTTGTTTGCTTTTGGAGGTTCTGTTCTTGAGGTTGTTTTCAAAAGGTATTTTTGTCCATAGAATTAATGGTCCTTGTCCTATTGTTTTGTTTTGTTTCCTATGATAGGGAATAGGTGGTAGCCATTGTGCTAAATATGTCGATTCCCTGAACCTAACCTTATTTTTTTTTTTTTTAGCTATGCACTGTTTTTCCCTCATCTTATTCTGAAAAGACTTATTTTTAGAAAGTATTCAGTGATTATTGGGCATGGTGGCACGTGCCTTTATTCTCAGCACTCAAGAGGCAGAGGTAGGCAGTTCAAGGCCACCGTGGTGTACATATAATGAGTTCCAGTTCAGCCATAGCTACATAGAGAGATCCTACCTCTGATAAGAAAAAGTGGGGCGGGAGCGATGGCTCAGAGGTTTAGAACACTGGCTGTTCTTCCAGAGGACCCCAGTTTAAGTCCCAGCACCCACATGGCAGCTCACAGTTCCAGGGACTCTGACAGCCACACAAGGTGCAGGCAGAACACCAATGTACATGAAATAGAAATAAATGTAAGAAGGAAGAGGAGGGGAGGAGGAGAAGAAAGTGTTCAGTAAGTACCCTGCTGGACTTGAAGGGCACTGAGAAGGAAGAGGAGAAGAAAGTGTTCAGTAAGTACCTGCTGGACTTGAAGGGCACTGCACGCACATGCGCAGGAGCACATGCAAATAAACGAGAAGAGTAAATGTCGTGAAGTCAGATCAAAATAAAGTTGGGCAATTTTTAGTGTTGCCCACAATTCTTGAAGGACAACTCTTTGTATTAGAATTACGAATCATAAGAGTTTATGACTAATGAAAAATCCTTGAGAAATGTACTGATCCATCTCAAAACCTAAAGTCCAGAGAGCAATGTGGAATCCATGGCGAATCTGAAGTCTCTCAGAAGGGCAGCCTCAAATTATCTGCCGGTGATGGGTATTGAAACAGGATCGTTTGAGTTCCTTTATAAATTCCATATTTAATGACCCGTGAGGCACCATCTATGTCATCTTACAGTGCTGCGTTGCTTTCAGGGTTGCTAATTTGTGTCTTCCATAATCATTTTTCCCTAGCTGCCTCATTGATTGTAGAATAATGGCAGGGGTCTTTGAGAACAAGCGAACAGACTGGATTGGCTCTCTCGTCCCTCCTTAAACCATTAGTTACGTGACCTTACAAGAGTTGAGTAACTTTTTCTGAGTTTTAATTTGACTTGCAAATGACAAGGTCAATATATCACAGTACTTTTAGCTACAGATCACTGTTTCAGTGGGAAGTAATTTGGAAACCTAAGGCATGCCCAAATAACAGTAGAACAGCTACGGTTGGGCTGAGGCCACCATTGCAAGAAAACATAGTCTCATATTAGATCCAGAGATTCCCATAGAGCAAGCAGCGCCATCGGCTCCCAGGCAGACACCGCAACCCCGCCGTGTCCGCTGCTGCCGCCAGGTTGATATTTCCCAGGAGTGTTCTTCCTGCCATCTTTATGAAGATTATCATATCTTGGCATGAATTTGAAACTTTTTTTTTAACCATTTGTTTTCTGTAAAAAAATCTCTGAGAGGACTGTGGAAATGCCGGTTGCTGTGTTCTGCCACACATGTTTAAATTTCGTTTGGCCACATATAAAAATGATATCAAATCATATAATTTAGCAGTGTGTATAAGGCAACATCTAAGTGATACGTTTTCTGAAAAATATTTAATTGGCCTACAAAACTTTGAGTGTCATGAAGTGAGAAGCTGGTTTGCTAGGTTTCCTGTCAAATGTCAAGAGCTGTGCGTGCTGGCTTTCTGTGCTGCTGTTGGGAGTAGGTTGAGACTAATGCGGCCACAGTCAGCAGTAAGGAGATTATCCATGTCTGAGAACACCTTCTCTTTGTGACGTTCTGGCAGCACCTCAAAGGAAACCGTCAGAGTCAACGTAAGGACATTGACTGACAGCCTTGTTCTTTCCCAAGTACCTGAAAGTGATACAAAATCTGCCTTTTACCAGAAGTAAAAACACTGATAAAACAAGAGCTTTTGGCTCAGTCATTTTCCACTTATAAAGTAATGCTTTCTTTCTTTAAAAAAAAAAAAAAAAAAAAGATAAACTTCAAAGAGCCAAGGCCAGAATTTTTTGCCATTTTTAAGCTCAGATTTTAAACAACTGTGGGGCCAGCAAGCAGGACCACTCACTGATAAGGGCATTTGCCACCAAACCTGGCAACCCCAGCTCAGCCAGAGCCCATGGAAGACGTTGAGGACTAAGTACCACAGGTTGTCCTCTGACACCCATAAGCCTGCTGTGACATGTGTGAGCTCACACACATGCTCACTGTCTTAGTTAGGGTTTCTATTGCGGTGACAAAAGCACCACGACCAAAGAGTAAATTGGGGACAGAAAGGTATTTTCGGCTTATACTTCCTGATCATAGTCCATCATTAGAAAAAGTCGGGACAGGAGCTCAAGAAGAGCTGAGACAGGAGCTGATGCAGAGGCCATGGGGGGGGGGGGGACGCTTACTGGCTTGCTCAAAATGGCTGCTCAGTCTGCTTTCTTATAGAACCCAGGACCACCAGCCCAGGCATGGCCACTTCTGTAAATGGGCAGGGCCATTGACTCTTTGAAGTTTATCTTTTTTTTTTTTTTTTGATCACTAATTGAGAAAATACCTTACAGCTGGATCTCATGGGTGTATTTGGTCAAGTGAGGCTCCTTTCTTTCTGATGATTCTAGCTAGTGTCAAGTTGGCACACAGACTAAATATTTTTAAAAACCTGTAGCGTCATAACTGGGGATAAGTCACTATTTCATGTTTTAATAAGTAAAACTACTTATCACCTCAATGAAATAGTCATTTCACTGTGGCTAAGGAAATTTGTGTTCTCTGTTTACATCTCTTTGTTTTTTGAAGACTGGTAGCCCAGGCTACCTTCAGATTTGCCCAGATCCTCCTGTCTCGGCCTCTTGAGCGTTTGGGATACAGCCATAAGTGACCTTGGCAGCCTCAGTTACTTAAAGAGTTTCTCATGCTTTCTTTCACAAGTAGAACTTACTAACTTTGCATTTTCTACTGAAATTACAAATTAATTAATATTTGATGAGCCAAACTTAGAACTAGTTTCATTTCTGGCTCATTGAGATTTGTCCCTTTGTGAAGTGCCTCTTCAGAAACCCAACCCTTTCTCAAAAGCGCAACTTGTATATTATTTATTGGTTCTAAAACTGAGTTTTTTTTTAATTAAATCAGCTATGAAAACAGTCTGAATGTTCATAAGCAGAAACACATTGTAATATAATCATACAATAGTACATTGTTTGTATGGGGGGAGGGCAGAGAAAGTCCTGATATATATTATATTGGGAATAAACCTCTGACTCACTGTGTAAGTACAAGAAGCCCTACCCAGAGCATGTTATTTCGAGCCATTTATTGAAATATTCAGAATGGCTACATCCATTGAAGCAGAAAGGAGAAAGGGTGGTTGTTGAGGTGAGAGTATTTATGTTTTTCTTTGTTTGTACTGTGCTAAGTTGTACATGCTAGACAAGTGCTCCACCACTGAGCACTCTCAGTTGTACATGCTAGACAAGTGCTCCACCATTGAGCACTCTCCATTGTGCATGCTACACAAGTGCTCCACCACTGAGCACTCTCGGTTGTACATGTTAGGAAAGTGCTCCACCATTGAGCACTCTCAGTTGTGCATGCTAAACAAGTGCTCCACCATTGAGCACTCTCAGTTGTGCATGCTAAACAAGTGCTCCACCATTGAGCACTCTCCATTGTGCATGCTACACAAGTGCTCCACCATTGAGCACCCTCAGTTGTGCATGCTAGACAAGTGCTCCACAATTGAGCACTCTCAGTTGTACATGTTAGGAAAGTGTTCCACCATTGAGCACTCTCAGTTGTACATGTTAGGAAAGTGCTCCACTATTGAGCACTCTCAGTTGTACATGTTTGACAAGTGCTCCACCATTGAGCACTCTCAGTTGTGCGTGCTAGACAAGTGCTCCACTATTGAGCACTGTCAGTTGTGCGTGCTAGACAAGTGCTCCACCATTGAGCACTGTCAGTTGTGCGTGCTAGACAAGTGCTCCACCACTGAGCACTCTCAGTTGTACATGTTAGGAAAGTGCTCCACCACTGAGCACTCTCAGTTGTGCATGCTAGACAAGTGCTCCATCATTGAGCACTCTCAGTTGTACATGTTTGACAAGTGCTCCACCACTGAGCACTCTCAGTTGTACACGTTTGACAAGTGCTCCACCATTGAGCACTCTCAGTTGTACACGTTTGACAAGTGCTCCACCACTGAGCACTCTCAGTTGTGCATGTTAGGCAAGTGCTCTGTCATTGAGTACTCTCAGCCCCTTAGGGGTAGCATTTTATGAATGAGGAAATGAATAATGATTGCATAACATTGTGGAAATAAGGTTATATTGTATGAATTATACAACGTTCACCTGTATTTTGTAAAGTCCTCATTGCATTTAAAACTGAACTAAACTTTAGAAAATTTGAAATGGAACCCAGTCTCCTGCCTGTTTATTTTAAAATAAAAAACAACAATGTTTATGAAGATTGAACTGTGATAAAGTAGGTAGCAGACCAGAATTGAATATTAATATCTCTTTGAGGGGTAGGGACTAGGTCACATGCTGTTTTGTTATGTGATGGGTCCTTTTTTATTTGCTGGTTTTGATTGAGGCAGGGTATTGCTGTAGAATTCAGCTGGCCTACAAGCTGCTCTTTAGACCAGGATTATCTTGAATTTGCCTTAGTCCTCTGTCTCTACCTTCAGGGTGCTAGAATTGCAGACTTGAACCACCTTGCCCAAATATTATATATTTTCAAAAACTAAACACAAAATTTATGGGACTGTACTGCAAGATTTACTTTTAAATAAAAATAAAGACAAAGAATAGGATATGGAGCCACCTTCATCGGTAAAGTTCTTACTGTCCGAGCCTGAGAACCTTTGTGTAAACCCCAGAACCCACATAAAAGTGTTGAACGTAGTGACAACAGCCTCATTAGGCCAGCCCTGGGGAGGGAGAGACAGGAGGTTCCCTGGGGTTGTGTGGCTGGTCACCAGCACTGCCTGCTTGGCAAGTGTAAAAGGTGTTTAGTGCGATAATTTGCCATAAAATAAGCCAGAGCTGGAACTAAAAGGGTAACACCTTGGCGACCAGAGGCTGTGGGGAAGGAGTACTGGGGGTGCGGACTGAAGCTCGGGCTTGTATGTGTTAGCAGTGGCTCTACAGGTGTTCTGGCCCTCAAGCAAGCACAGGCGCCCTAGATTTAAATCTAGTCCACACAGACCAGGTTTCTGAAACCTAAGTTTATACCTAAGTTTATAACTTCTTTCATTTGTCCCAGTGTCTCACACTTCAGCTCACAACACTCTCAGGACATGACCTAATGTCACACACTTCAGCTCCGTCACCCTCATGACGTAGCATTGCACACTTTGGCTCATGTCACTCTCAGGCCTGTGGTTTTCTTCTCCAGCCTCCTGAGTGCTGGGGTTACAAAAGCTTTTACCGCTATGTCTAGCTCTTGGTTATTTTGTTTTGCTTTTTAAACTAAGTGTTTCTTTTTCTTTCTCTCAGACAAGGTCTTATCCTGTAACCCAGGCTAGCTTCAAATTTGCCCTGATCCCCTCTCTCAGCCCCCTGAATATTTGGATTATATGAGTGACCATGCAGGCCTATGTTTGTTAAGAGTTTCTTGACAGGCTTTTTTACCCCAGTGTAGAAAAGCCCACTCAGAGTGGGAGAGTACAGGGCCCTTCCCTCTGCTTTCTAGTTGGTTTGCTTTTTTGTTTGCTTGTTTGAGACCAGGTCTCCTGTTGGCCAGGCTGCCCTCAGACTCGCTGTGTAAGCTGAGGGTGGCCTTGAACTTCAGATCTCCCTTCCATCCCTGGCGTGCCTGGACTATAGACTGCTACTATCGCATCCACTCCAAAGGTCTGTTTTCAATAAAGTTGAGCATTGAATCAGGTAAGAAGACTGAGGTGGCATACAGCAGGAACACAGTCAAAGTTAAGTACAGGAACTGTGACTCAATAGGCAAAGGGTCCAACATCTACCAGTGCCACAGCCTGGAGAGAAGAAAAAAGACAAGTTACCCTTTAGAAGTAAAGTGTCACACTCAATTGTAAAGACTTATGTAGATTTAGTGCTAGCTTCAGGAAATAATTGTTCTCATTTCAAAATAAGATGTTGGAAAATGTAAACTTCTCTCTGCCAATTTAATTTGTAAAAATCTATTTATTTCATGTAGAAAAATGGCTCAGTGGTTAAGATCACTGGTTGCTCTTCTAGAGGACCTGGGTGCAATTCCCAGAACATACATGGCAGCTCACACCTGTCTGTAACTCCAGTCCAGCATATCTCTCTCTCTCTCTCTCTCTCTCTCTCTCTCTCTCTCTCTCTCTCTCACACACACACACACACACACACACACACACGGATGCAAAACACCCCAATGAATTTTAAGTAAATCTTCAAAAAAGATGAGTTTTTTTAATTACCTATTTTTTATTTTATATATGAGCATTTGTCCTGTGTGTGTCTGTGTTCCACATACATGCAGTGACTACAGTGTCCAGAAACATGTTTCACATCCCCTGGAACTGAGTTACAGGTGGTTGTTTGCTGCAGTGTGAGTGCTAGGAAGTGAACCCCTATGAGCTCCCTGCAAGGGAAACAGGGCTTCTTATCTCCTGAGCCATCACTACAGCCCTTAATTTTCATGTTTTTTAATGTTCTTTATTATCAAGAGAAAGGTATACTCTCTTACTTCCTTAGCATGGTGAATTTCCTGTAGACATTTCTCAACATAATTGTTATCTACATTGTTTTCAACAAGAGTGACTCTGTTGTTGTGAATAATGTTTTATTGTGACTCATTACTTTAAGTATTGTATATTGTTACCTTTTACTAACATGTGAGTAGTTTTCAACCGGAATCATGAAGCCTGCAAAGCTAAAAATGTATTGAGCCTTTTGCAACAGGCATCTCTTCTTATGGTCCAATGAAGAACAGACTCTGAGAGAGTGTAGCGGCCCAGGCTTTGTCGTGGCGTAGCTCAGAGCCCACAGTGTGGATTCTAAAAGTTCATCAGTATGGACCACTGTAGATTGTATCAGAAAGTGGGGGTATGCCTAATGTCTGATGATCATGTTCACATTTTGTGTGGAGTATTTTAATTAGTAGAGAAACACTGCAGTATCTATAAGGTAGATAATTAAGACTGTTGTCAAGTGTCTGCTTTGCTGAAGGCTTATGTCATCCCAGCACAGGCGGGTGTGGGCACCTGCCTGCTATCTGCTTCACAGGGCCATTTCTTCACAGAATGGCCGCACGCTGTTCTCCGGAATGCCACCAAATGTACACGCTTACTTGAGGGGCTTCATAAAGGGAAATTTATTTCTTTATCCTAAATGCTCTGAACTATGGCCATGAATGGTTTCAGCTTTCTCAAGTAAAAATAGTTTACATTAAGGTATTTTCTTCGAATAACTTTTAAGTGCCCAAAACTGTACCTGAGATAACCCGGAGAAAAACCCCAAAATCACTCCAAGGTTTTTTGTTTGTTTGTTTGTTTGTTTTTATGGTTTTGTTTGGTTTTTTAGTTTTTACATCAGTTTCAACATCAGATTGACCTAAATTCCTCAGGGATGATGTCATAATTAGGGAATGGTTGGTTCTTTAAAAGCGAGTACTTTCTGAAAGTCACTGCAGCAGGAAGGAAAATGGCAGTGTTTGGTTGGGATGAAAGACTGGAAGGGTTATGCAAGGCTCCCCAAGCTCACATTTCCCAGTAGTATATAATGTGGTGACTTCAATGATTTTTCCTTCAATTTATGTGTAATTTTTTTTCTCAAACTTGCATCAAATTGTTAAGATGTTACTCATTGAGTTGTTTCGAACTACTTGCTACAAAACAGAACTGTTAGGCATTTGCTAGGATACCGTGGAAAAAATAACAAACTGTAAAGGTTCTGTGAACTGAGCAAGTTTCAGATCCTATGAACTAGAAGGAATTGCCTAACTCTAAAATGGATACACACTTCTATCGGTATGTAAAAGTACATCAGTCTTTAATTCTCATTGTTTTCAAAATAGCACTTAAGTGACAGAGGAATTCATTTAAAGTATCAACAAAACAAAAAACAAAAACCCCTCAGCTGCACTGTGCTCTGTGCTCCAGGAAACAAACAGTTGTGCTCCCCTTTTAAAGGTGGTGAGGCAAATGTGAGACCCTTATGGTATTAAGTACCTAAGATCACTTATTCAGCTCGCATTGCCCATTTTGGAAGTTCAAAGAGCAACGAGTAGATCTCTTTGTGGGGTGAAGGAAAGCTGAGGGCCTGGAGGCAGCAGCAGTCCGATTCTAAGAGGCCAAGCAATGGACATTTCAGATGGAACAGTATAAAGACTCTGAAGACGTGCTTTGGGGGAGACAGATCATTTTGTGTGATTGAAGTCTGGGCATATGCTGTGGAGGGATGGAGGTTGCAGCTGGTTGGCTACGTAAGTTGGTCGGAGCGCTGTGGTGGAGAGTTTTGAGTGCTGGGGTGTGAGGCATTTGGATTTAATTTACTAGGAAAAGAAGAATGATTAGGGTGATTAATCTGTCAGCAGGACATGGGATGATTAAATCAAGGAGAGAGGAGAGGCATGGCGTGCTTTTGGAACAGGAATGGTGGGGTTTGCTTTATGTATTTATATTTCAAAGGGGCTCAGCTAAAGAGCACATTTTTGTTTAGCATTTTAACTGACGGCTGTAAAAAGAACTTGTCATTCCTAAGGGAGGGCACTTTTTATATTTCTATGGTGATATATTAATACAGTGTAAATATGCTTAAGTTTATACTCTTGATGTCTTGCATTGTGTTGTGTTCTGATTTAATTCTTACAGCCTTGAAGTTTTATTATTCCCAGATTAAGGATGAGAACAATAAGGTCTCGAGATGTCAACCTGCCCAAAACGCACAGTTAGTAAGGGACAGATTAGCAAAGCCTGAAGAAGGCGTACTAGGAGGTCTGGGAGTTCCTTCCACCCACAAGTTCAAGAGCAGTGAAGGAGAAGGAATGGAGGAAGGAGAGCGAGCGGGTGTCCTCAGGTCCCATCACAGGGAATGGAGTTTGCCATCTCCTGAGGGCTCCTGGGCTGCAGTCATTTGACCTGCTTACAGCTCCATTTATGTTATTTCCCCATCCCATTCCTGTTCCCTAACACTTAACTTTTGGAAAATGTTGGATTTTTATAGATTTTTTATATAAAAATTTTTAAAAGATTTATTTATTTCATGTATGTGGGTATACTGTCGCTGTCTTCAGACACACCAGAAGACAGCATTGGATGGCCATTACAGAGGACTGTGAGCCACCATGAGGTTGCTGTGAATTGAACTCAGGACCTCTAGAAAAACAGCCAGTGCTCTTAACCCACTGAGCCATCTCTCCAGCTCTATATAAAACCTTTAAAGAGTATTTGTATGTTTGATGTACACCTGCAGAGGCCAGCAGTTTGCTTCCTGATTAGCTGGAGCTAAACTTACAGACAAGTGGTTGTAAGCTCAGTGTGGGCGCTGGGAACTGAACTAGTGTCCACTGCAAGAGCAGCACACACTCTAAGGTGCTGAGCCCTCTCCCCAGAGTGTTTGGCCTTGTTTTTAGTGTGTGTGTGTTTACTTTATACAAGGTGTGTTTCAGTTTGGTGTACATACATTTCCCCCTCAAATGGACTTCTGAGATAGCCCATATTCTCTCTTCCAGCAACATGAGCTTAAATATTCACATATGTTGCCCTCCTAAAATCCATATTCCTTTGACAACACCTCTCTGCCTATTGCTCTCTTTCTTCTCTTTGGTCATTTGGGTGTTCGTGTGTTTATATTTGATGAACTTACGTGTGATCAAAGAAAGCTGGCTTCTTCATTGATGGTGAGCATGGTTTTCTTAAAATTGCTGGTATTTTAATCCTTGTAAAGATTTAGCTATTTGAGAAATGGGTGGTTGTGTTCATGCTTTCTATGATCTGCAGAGGGGAATGGCTCCCTCCTGTTCCTGTGACACCTCTCATCCCGACCACTGTGGCAAAACCGCACAGCCTGCACTGGTGTGCTTCTCGCAGTGACTTCTTTGAGCAGTTCAGTTGCTGTCATTCATACGAAGCACTGCCTATCATAGCATCGTGACTGCAAATGGTGTATGCTTTGTCTTAATAGTTGTCAAAACCAGTATTATCCTTACAGCCGCAGTGAGCTATGGTTTGTCATAATTTATATTTGATTTCTCCCACTCCTACAAGGAAATGTATTTTACTCTCTGAGAGATTCAGAAAACATGTAGCAGCCACTAAGAGGAGAAAAACATGTTATCTGGGTGTTGGGTTGGTTATTTTTGACTTCTAATTTATTCACTCTCACAACCCTGTTCTCCAACTGATGTTACTATGGCACCTTAGTTACAGCACTGAAAACAGGCTAATTATATTCTTTAAAACAGACAACAGTGGTACATCTTGAGACAGGCATCTGGCACTCCGCCTTCTTCCCTCTGTAGCGCTAGTCAGGGCTTCCTGGGACTCTGTTGTTCTTTTTTCTTTTCTTATTTTAAGTATACATTTTTTCGCTCCCTTCTGTTTCTGTAAATAGTGGTTTATATTTACTAAAGTCACTAATTGCACATTTAGCTTGTTCCTTTTTGAGCTTTATGCGAGAAGAAATATAGAATTATCCTCAGCCATTTATCTGTACTTGCTCTTGTTTATTGAATTAATATTCTCAGTGTTCATAAATGTCTTCTGACTGTGTAGATATTCATTTCAATAGAACAAACTAATTCTGTGTTTTAAATGTCTTTACCTCAAGCATAATTAACCATATCACTAATTTTTAAAATAAATTAGCAGCAACATATAACTCGCCATACCAAGGCCTCACCATCCCTGCTCTTCCTGTGGCCCTTCTCTTCAGTTCTTGTTTTATTTTGTTTTGTTTGTGTTTTTTTAGCACAAAGTTTCATTTTACTGTGTAGCCCTGGCTGTCCAGGAACTTCCTCTGTAGACCAAGCCCGCCAAGAACTCACAGAGATCCACCTGCCTCTGCCTCCCAAGTACTGAGATTAATGGCATGTGCCACCATTGCCAGCAGTTTCTTTATTTTACTGTTGATGTAATACAGTTTCTCATCACACTAACAGTACATATACTGCCTCGGTTGTATGTTTTACTAAACAAGCATGGGCCATAACAATGTCCCCTTTACTATCTGGCTCTCATCTTTTATAATGTCCGCAGACTATTCCCTACAACAGCCCTTTTTCTCTGGAGATGTTATAAGCTACATTTGTAATTTAAATATAATAGCAACTTTCAAACATTTAAAAGGCAGGCTAACAATGTATTTCATTTTAGCATAAGATTTTCCCAGTTAAGAGTGGTCTGTTTCTTAGGCTTTTGCTTTAGTTTTGCTTTGTGGGTTTGTTTGTTTTGACCTGATTTGGTTTGACTACTCAGAAACCTACAAGCTGAAAGCGCAGGCCAAAATACAGTGGGTGTGTTTCAAATGCTTGTCCTTACTGATCTCTCTTCCAGGTGAGCCTGTGTCTGGCATGTAACAGCACCTCCAGGAAGAAATGACATGTTCAAAATCATGAGTGTATGGGGAGATATTTTAGATCCAACACATAAGCAAATTGTCAGAAGAATTATTGAGTCAGGAGTATGAGTTTGTTGAATATTCCCTGTGTGTATTTTCAGATTGTTCCTAAGACCGTTGGTTACTCTCTTCAGCAGTATTGTGTGTGTTTGCTCAAGCTGGGACTGCTGCTCTCTGATAGAACACTGTCCTAGATGTGTTGGGCCTTGGCTTGGGCTTGATCTCAGCTCCACCTCTCACCATCGTACACATTGTTTCTTTGATTGTTAGAAAAGACCCTTCTGTATTGGACTTTACTAGGAATTTCTTTTTTGGGAGATGAGTCAGACTGCCCTAAAAGGGCTAGGATACAGCCTAGGATGACTGCAGGCTCACAACACTATATCCTGCCCAGCTATTTTTCTATTTTTCAGGTTCTTTACTGAGTTGATGTACTTATTTACCCTTTGTCACCTTTCCCAGTCTTGTGTTTGCGTGAGCGAGGATCTTAATATTTCTAAGGCAAATTATTTCTTTAGCCTTGGCCTTGGAAATAATTTCATACTTCAAAGTATGATATTTTCTTTTGTTATAGAGTCTTTATTTCAAAAAACAAAAAAAACTTCTAATCAAACTAGAATTCATATGGCTATGTGTCTTGGGGTGAGGATAAACTACAAGTTCTTTGCATTCAGCCAAACTGAGTGTTTGCTTGCTCTTTGGGGAGTGCAGAAGGATGCTGAACTGCTCAACTACCACGATGTAAGTTTTAACACCTGTATGTATTTGCATTAGGATGAGGTAGACATAGTTTAGTCTCAGTATTATAAAGTGACACCGTTTGCTTCTATCTCTTTGGATACCTTGATCGGAGTATTTTATGATAACACAGGCACAGGTCCCCCTTCCCACCCCAGTCTGTCTTAGTGTAGCCTTTACTTAGAGTCACTATCACTCCCTGTACTTGTTGGTTTCTAGCAGGGTCTTGATTAGCCCAGGCTGGCCTTGAAGCTTCTGTGAACACAATAACAGATTTGTCTTCTTGAGCCTCGTGCTTCAGCCCGTTGAATGCTAGGATTGCAGACATTTGTTTCATACCTCAAATAACTGTTACTGAGTGTCATTCCAAGGCTTTCATTCTTTTTTTTTTAAAGATTTATTTATTATATATGTAAGTACACTGTAGCTATCTTCGGACACACCAGAAGAGGGTGTCAGATCTCATTACAGATGGTTGTTAGCCACCATGTGAGTGCTGAGATTTGAACTCAAGACCTTCGGACAAGCAGTCAGTGCTCATAGCCACTGAGCCATCTTTCCAGCACCCCCCCCCCAAAAAAAACCTTACATTCTTAGTAAAGACATTTAAAAAGAATCCCAAATAATGACTCTGAATTGAAGTAAATACTGGTGAAGAGAAAAAATTGTTTCCCTTTGTTTTTGTATATTTCTTTTTTTTTTTAACTATATTTAAAATACCCTAAGAAATCCCTTAGAGTGGTTCAGATTTCCAGGCAGTACATCAAGCTTTGCTATAAGGGCCTTTTACCCTGATCTTCCTTCTTCTTCTTTTTTTTTTTTTTTTTTGTTTGTTTGTGTGTAATGAATGAAAATGTCCCCCTGTGTTTTTAATTCTGATAAGCATTTTTTCATCTATAAATAAACTGTCTTTTGAGTTGTTTACAAGGAGAGACATACAGAGCTAACTATATAAATGGGCATCCCTAACTACAAAATCCCAAGACTTTGCTGGATATATAGAGTGTTTTCCTAAAGCACACACATATAGACGTCTGACTTACTTGTATTACAAACCTGACATGAACAGAACGATTCTTTTTGCAGCAGTACTGTTTTGACTCTGTGTCATGCGGTAGGCTGGAGTACGTGCCTTAGCAAAGGTTATAAATCTGGGAAGAAAAGTTATGGTTGGCATACATTTTTACAATCTTTGCCATCTTATAGCACAAATCCCAACTTGTTTAAATTGTGAATATTTACTTTACAAAGTAAGAGATTATTTTAAAATATAATTAAGTTTGTACATGTACTACTTATTTAGAAGCTAATGGTTTTGCTATTTATAAAATTCACAAGAATCAAATATATGCTATCTATATTACAATACTATTATGTTATATATTTTAAAGTAAAACACACACACAACACACATAGATTTGGAATGGGGCCAAATTTAGACTCTGGAGGCATACTGTTCTGTAACTTAAATTACAATCATATGTATTTGAGCACAGATCAAATTTTCAGTCTGAAGTTGGTGAGAAGCCTAATTATTTGACCAGGTTACTATTTATACAGCCCATTCTGTGGCTGTCTGTGGTTAATCCGCAGCTGGAGGATGCTAGCTTGGGGAGGTTCCTATTTCATGCTGTCATCGTTTGCAGAAAAATAAGAGAGGGAAGCTTTAAAACTCTTCTCATTAAATAAAGGACTAAAAAAGCAAGTATATACATACTACTATAGAAACAGATGCTGTAGAAACCGCCTCATTTAATTTTCTTAGTGACTGAAATAGCAAGGCACACAGCTGGGGTGCTGAGGCTTTTCAAGTGGCATGTGTCTAAAGAAAAAAAAAACGGTGGGAATATTTTTTAATGGTGTTTCAAACATTACCTTTTAGAATAATTGACTCGTGGTTAGGAATTAGTAGCATGGAGTTCCTAAGCATTGAAACATTTATTACGGTAAGAAACATCATTTGTGATAGCCACTAGAAAGATCATGGCTGGCAGTCATGACACAAGAGAACAGCACAACAAATCTTTTTGGCAGACTTTCGGGGGACACAGGAGGACTTAAAAGTGAAATCTCACAGCCTTGGGAAAACTATCTTATGTAAAATTCTGAAAAAATAATCTTTTACACAATCAAGCTTAGGCAAAGAGGCTGTGATGTAATATCTGATGACATCTAATGACAGGTGAGGAAATAGTACTGAGCAGACCTTGTCCTCCAGAAATGGGGCAGGACTCTAGAGCAAGGCTCTAGCAGCCTGCTTCCATGTTCATGTAAAGTGGGAACTGTAACACACAAGTACCCCTCTGCTCTTCTCTCCTATTAAGGTGCCGTTTCTCAGTGCGCAGTGTCCAGAGCCCCAACACAGTTGCAGATTTAAAAGTCTTAATTTTTCTGAATGAATGAATGAGGACAACAAATTGCCTTCACAAATAGGTCCTAATACAAGTGACTGTGCCACAAAATTTATCCCTTCAGAGTATTATGATCAACCTGACAGATGAAAGTATTTGGGAAAGGGTTCTGTCTTTCTTTCTCTCTTCAAAGTTCTGTATCCTCCTAAGATGTGAGTGACCAGCCTTTCAATTACTAGTTGATCCTTCCTAGCACTTTGTAACTTTAGCTTGTTTGTTGAGGTGGACAGGTAACTTTTGTTTGTTTGCTGAGGTAGATGGGGGTCTCATTTATATTGCCCAGGCTAGCTTTGACCTCTGCAATCTTCCCGGCACAGACAAGGACTGGTGTGCAAGATGGCGCCTGGGATTTTCACAGCCCTTTAAAGGCATTTCTGGCATGTTGTTGTTATTCTCCCTTCTTTCTGCCTGGTTTAAAACAAGCCCCTTCCCCTGGTTCTTTGCTCTGATTATCCTCCCTTGGTTTCCCCTTCTGTTTCTTTACTGGGTTGTTTTCTTTGAAAAGAGGAAATGGTCAAAATCCATGCTTAATATCTGTCCTCTGAAGCTGGGCCTGGTGTGTTGTGCCTGTTAGCCAGCACTTGGGGAAGGAGAGTATAGGATCTGGAGTCCAAAGGTAGCCTGAGCTGCATGGCAGGCCCTGTGTCAAACAAGCCATCCCCTGGAAAAGAACCGTCCTCTCATTCCCTCTCATCAAAATCAACTTCCTCTGTTTTGATTTCAGAATTATTTACTAAGTGAGAGTGATGAACAGTATGCATGGCATACGTTTCATAATGATTGCTAAATTGGAAGGTGTTAGTCCAGTGCCTGGTACACCAGAACTAATCAGTAAACTTCAGATGGTTGTATCAACATTCACTGATTATCTCTGGGCTTGATTGACATCCCTTACCCTCCTCTCCCCAGGCCTGCCACCCCTCTGTAGTTTACTCTTACAGCAAGTGCCTTTATGTAGTCATCACATCCTGTGTGCACCCAGTGCCTTCATCACAGGCTCGCCATAACCCTGAACACATCAGCATCTTCCTGGAATCCCCTGTCAGATTTCTCTGCCACATTCTCCTTGTTTGCCTTCCATCATTCTCTCCTTTTCTGTCTTGCTTTCATCTGTCCTCTTATTGGTCCACATTCCCTCCCTTGGTTAATCAGAACCATAACCCTCTTCTAACATGTTTCTCATGACACAAACTTTTTAATGGAAACATTGAATAGATGCTGTATTTACAATGTGACCCTAGTCTTATTTTGGACTTTTCTATTCAACAATAAAACCACATTTTATTTTTTAAAAAAAGTATTTAAACATCATCTTTGAATTCTACTTTTTGCCTTTTACATCTTAAACAGTCCATGGGCTGCATGCTTAGAACTCCAGCGTGACTGTCTCTTTCACAGCCAAAGGCAGGGTGTTATTAGCTGTTGGTAAATTGTTGCTGTCCCATTTGGCTTTCTTGCCTTTTTTTCTAATCACACTCCTTCTCCCCACACTGCAGCCTCCCCACACTCCCATGTGGCTGTTCGGTGCCTCCTGACTGCCCCACAGACCTCTGGATTAGCACAGCCTCACAGACTGTCACTGCTGGACTTGTCTCCGCTCTGTACCTCCCTAGCCGCCTTCTTTCACAGTTGTCCATATCTGCCTGTCTCCACCCAGAAAGCATTAATATAGGCTAACAAGATTCTACCATGAGAAGTGTAAATAATGGTTGTCCGGGCACGAAACTAATTTTATGATATAGCCCTGGATTACTTTCTTATTATTTAAAAATTCTAATTTAAAAATAAGTATCCAAAAAAAACCCAGGCATTGCAACACACACCTGTAATCTCCAGACTTCTAGAACTCTCCAGGCCTCACTGATTAACGAAGGGGACACTTTTTTGAGAGAAGAAACTAAGATCAAATAAATTTAGCTAAGATAGTTTTAAGGTAATAAACTATTCTCTTTATAAACCTTGTCTAAAGCACTGAAAAGATGACAGCTGTCTGTAAGAAGCTAGGATTCCATCTGCTTCCATTTGTTTTTCTGAAATTTTAATGTACTTAGTATTTTCTTGGGTAATTTTGTGTTATAGGTTCTAAGTGTTCTTGGTAGTGCATATATAAAAATCTAGTACAAAATGTGTTTCCTTGTAGTAATAGCAGGTATCAAACATATAGTGCTCACATGATAAATGTTTTTCTAGGTAAATACTGCCATTTATGCTGCAGACTGTATGTTTAGTTTGTCTAAGCATTGGTATTTGAGTGAATCTTGTATAATCATCAAGGATACTTACCCCAGATTTAAGGCTTTACTTAGGCATTCCTAAACATACACACAGTACCTCTTATTCTCACTTAAGCCAGCTGTGTGGAGGTAACCGCCTAATTTTCATCTCCTTTATTCTTTGTCCAGGGCTTCTTCCTCACGGTCTCCCCAGAGTCGGTACTGAAAGTGGCTCGCTACGCTGCCGAGAACAACAGGGTCTTCACTTTGAACCTGTCTGCACCGTTCATTAGCCAGTTCTTCAAGGAAGCCTTGATGGAAGTCATGCCTTATGTTGACATCCTCTTTGGAAATGAGACGGTGAGTTGCTTTAGAAAACAAAATAATCTAAGATGTTGTACTACTCACCTTTAATCCCAGCATTCAGGAGGCAAAGGCAGGCAGACCTCTATGAGTTGAGATCCTGTCTCCAAAAAACAAAACAAAACAAAACAAAACAAAAAAAGTAATCTGTCTGTTTTGGAACTATGTAAAAGTTTAGGAATGCACAAATGTAAATTTGGATATAATGTAAATAAAAAGTACATTTTGGGTCTTGATAATTGTATAAGATTCACTCAATTTGAGTTTCTCTAACACTGTATATTCTGTATTTCCTAAACAATAACTTCTTATTAAAATTAATTTTTTTAAATATTAAAACATTGGGGATTGAATTACATATAGTAAAAGTCATCCTTACTCTATATTTTTTCACTTCTGCAAATGCATATATGACTTACAACTCTGACCACAACCTAGATTTTAAAGGAAAAAAAAAAAACATCCTTTTCTCACTTTTAAAATCTTCTGTCTGAATCTATTTAAAGTTAATAAATTATGAATAAATATTGATATTATAATCTTCATTTTATTTACTACTGAGATAATTGTGGAACTATTTGTATATCATCGTTGAAAATGTTATAATAGAATTTCACTTGAAGTATTACAGCTTCTTGTTTTAAACAGTGATGTATTTTCTCCTGTAAATCATGGGAAACTTTAAAAATCCATGAAATAGAATAGGGGAAGCTTTAACTGAGCCTTCATGTGATGTTCGCCATATTGATGAACTTTTAAGAATGTTGGAATTTTTCTGTTACATTGATCACCCTAGAATTTCCACATCTGCACTTGCATTAAATGAATAGTCAAATAAATAAATGCAAACGTTAAAGGACTAAATTTATAAATAAAGGCATTAAATCATTGATTGATGCTAAAGAGAAGAGACTTAGGGAAACAGAAGTGACTAATCCCCCCCAGAGTGACTTTTATGTTTATAGAAATTGTTGATGATATCAAAATGGTCTTCACTTAGAAAAAAAAAGCATGTAAAGCAAAGCAACAGTCAAAAAATAAAAGGTTATTAGAATTAATCAAAAACTAAATAATATTATGGCCAAGAATAGCTGAACACACCAGTAACACATCACTGAGGGTACAGATGCAGGAGAATAGCTATGAATGTGCGTAACACTGAACTGAGCACTTAAAACGGTAATGTTTATCTAACACAAAGTTAACAATTTTATAAAGATTGAGTCTACAAACTAGTAATGTTGGATTAGGTCTTAGTATAGATTATTTAGTAAGATTGTCATACCTGGAAGACAAAACTGTAAGCTGCTACATGTCATTTTGAACAACTTTTTTGTGTCTTTTGTTTGTGAATCCTGTTCATTTGCATTCATTTCAACAATATTCATGTAGTAAAGCCAATTATGGACAATCAATAACTAATAGAAGCCAAGTCCCTTGTAAGGTCTGTCGTGGTATGAACTATAGAATAAAGGTGGCCCAGGGTGATCCCGTGTGGTTGGTATTTTATTGAAGCCGTCTTTATAGGACTTCTGACAAATGAACAGCCACCTTGAGCAATACCCCATGTTTGCTCTGCGCTTTACTGGTGAGGTTGAGTGAAGCTGCATTTGCATATAATGCAAAGTCAAATAATTCAGCACCTTAATGATACCAGGTAAGTAGGATGTCAGAATCAGATGTTTCAAATGTTAATCAGCTTGAAATATCAGCTAAGGTGATGCAGTTTAATAGAGATAATAAAGATGATATTGTATTTGATTACAAAGTGCAAGAAGATTAATATTTTAGCTTTTGAACATATTACCATTGTTCTCCTGAATACTTTAGTAATAAGAATAAATTATCTTCAGTTCTTAAAGAAAGAAAACAGACATTTTCTTTTTTTTGGTTGTAAAAATGCACTGCAATGTAAAATGTAGTTAACAAGAAATATATATGTGTGTGTATACACATGATTATTTTATATTTCCTCTTTTCCCTTCCTAGTCCCCCAAAATCTACTTAATATTTGATTTCCAAGAATGATGATAATCAGCTGATAGCAAGCACACTGAACTTTTATTTTGTACCTGGTTGTCCCTTTCCTTTCCTGGAAAGGTTTGGACATTAGCATCGATGATTTCCCAGTAGTCTTAGTTAAAAATGAAATGCTTTAGCGAGACGGGCCTAGCAACGCCTGACCACAGACTGAAGCACCTCTGAGGCAGAAGCAAGGGGACTGCATGGTCTAGGCTAGCCTGGAACTTGCAAGCAAACTTTGTCTCAAGATGAGCAAATAAAAACCAGGGGCTGTAGACGTGGCTCAGCCAGCACCCACGGTTGTCAATAACTCCTGTTCCAAAGGATCAGATACTCTTTAGACATACAAGCAGGCAAAACACCCATACACATAGGGCCAATAAATAGAAACAGCCTGCCCACCAACCTCACTCCTTCACAGACAGTAATCAGTGAAACAAGTGAAAGATGTGCTTGCATCAACTGTCTCAACATATTTACCACTCACAGTGGTTCTCAGCCTTCCTGGCACCGTGACCCTTTAACACAGTTCCTAAGGTTGTGACCCCCGATCATAACATTATTTCCATTGCTACTTAATAACTGTAATGTTGCTACTGTTATGCAGTGTAATGTAAATATCTGTGTTTTCCGATAGTCTTGGGTGATTGGGTGACCCCTGTGAAAGAGTCTTGACCTCCTGAAGGGGTCACGACTCACAGATTGAGGACCACTAAGGCCATAGCATCAAGAATTAAGCCAAATATCCATACAGAATGTTTGGTATGAGCCAACTGAGTTGGAACTTTAAGGGTTCTGAAAAGCTAGTGTTTGTGAGTGAAAAGTAGCAGAAAAGAAAGCTATGTGTAGTGGCTCAGGATGCAGCCCAGAACTTGTAAGGAAGAGGCAGACTGGTTTCAGATAAGCCAGGGCTATACAGAGTGTTCAAGCCAGCCTGGGTTACTTATTGCAACTCTTGTCTCCAAAAAAAAAAAAAAATATATATATATATATATATATATATATATATATATATATATATATATATATATTTTATATATATTTATATATATTATATATATATATAAATATATATATATAAAGTAAAACGATGAGGAGGAATAAGTCCCTGCATTTGAAAGAGTTTGGAATCTTCTCTCAGTCACTCTTCACTTAAGACTGAAAGTAGAATTCATAAGCTAGTGAAGGAAGGATGTGTGCTTGTGCGTCTAGCAATTGGAAGGCAGAGAGGCAGGAGGATCAAAAGTTTGAAGCCAACCCAGGCAACATGAGTTCCTGTTTCAAAGGCAAGAAAAAGGAATGTTTGAATACATTGAATACAATTAGATACATCCTAAGAAAAATAGGCCCATCATTGATCCAGTATTCTGATGTAGACAAAGGGAGTTAATGAGTGACTTACTCTCTTTATTGTTTTGTAGTAAGAAGTATTTAACAGGAACTCCAAATGCAACTCAGTTAGTGGATTGCTGGCCTGGCTACAGCCCCACCGACCTGTTCTCTGGGTATTTGGCAGGTAGAAGCAAAATCAGCCGTTCTCAGTCAGCTTGGGCTATACTCTATATTCCTGTCTGGAAAGACAGACATCACAGAAGGCAGGAAGTAGCTAAGCTAAGCATTCCAGCCATTTTCCAGCGTGCAGTTCACTGTTAGTGTATCCACAGTGCTGCACACCCCTTCCTGTGATCCATTTGCAGAATTTCTCCTTCATCCCAAGCAGAAGTTCTGTGCATAGTAAGTAATAACCCCACCCATATTCTGTTTCCCAGCCCTGGTAGTCATTTTTTGTGTGTGTGCGTATCATCAAGAGTTAGCACAAAGTACCTCATACGATTAGCTTCATTTGATAATTATCTGACATCCTCAGCTTATTTCCTATAATGTTTTCAAAGTTTGTCCATGTTATAGCATATCTTAGAAGTATATTGTCTTCCGAAGTTGAATAATCTTTCTCTGTCTTTCTTTCCCAAGACATTTTCACCACTCCAGGGTTCAGACACAAGAGCCTTTTGTGTTCTAGGCAAGTGATCCACCACTTGTCTGTCCCACACCCTTCCCTCAAGTGCAGAAATGCACTGAGACATGTTCTTCTTTTCTCAGTTACAATTGTTTATTAAGCCAGTGTGATGGTTGATGTGCCTGAGGCAGGAGGATTGCCAAGAGTTCAAGGCCAGCTTAGACTATAGATCCAGACCTGACCTTTTAAAAAAGCAAAATAAATAAATAAATAAATAAATAAATAAATAAATAAATAAACAGTTAAATAAAGAAACAAAACCTTTGGTTAACCCTAATATTGCATTGTCTTTTCAACTTTTCAGTGAAATGCCTGAATTCATAGGTTCTATTGACTGCAGCAGCTTTGCTTCTTCTCTAGTATATAAACTCTTTAGATATTATATTTTTAATTAATTTTTTAACATCTTCCAAGTTTAAACATTTTCTTTTAGCAACATCGTTTTCCAACTAACTTCACTTGCAATGGGCTTAATAAAGGCCATTCCACATGCAGATAATTATAAATTATATCTATTGATGCCAGTTCATGCTAGCTGCTTTGTAGTCATTGTCTACCTGTACATGATTAAAGAACTTGATTGTTCTTGTTTTTCATTATTATTAAATTAAGAAGTTTTTTGAATAGAGTCATTTTGAAAATGGTTCTTAAGAGTAATACCTTTTAAGGTTCCCTAATCACTAGATGATTAACCTGCCAGGATTAAGTACACTCAACTTTGCCTCGGGATGCTCAGCTCTCAAATAAGGTCAATTATCTCCTGATAATGACTACTTTGTCAAGAGTCACCACTTAATTCCGCAGTGAAGCGTCACATCACCCAGACAGTGCACTGTAAGGTATTTAAAGTAGAAAAATTGGCCAGAAGAGCTCTGTTGAATTATCTCATATGTTCTGAGAACAATATATTGCTTGTTAGCTCCCACTTTTGTGCACAGTATTTTGACTCTGACAAATGACTTAATTTTATAAAGATACCCCCTAGCCCTGCTTCATCGAATCCTTCTCTGGTGAATTTGCTGCACTCCATTTCTTTACAGGGAGTCCTGGGTTAAAGCTTTGGACTTTACATAGTATAGAGCAGGAAAGCTGAGATCACTTTCTTCCTACGTAGTCCTTCAACACGTGCTGCTTTTGTTAAGACAGGGTTTCGCTCCATAGCCTAGTTGGTCTTGAAATGGAGATGCTCCAGCCTCAGCGTCCACAGTGCTAGTATTACAGGTGCCACTGTGCTGTCTGTCCCCCTTCCTCCCTCTTCCTTCTCTCCCTCTCCCTTCCTCTCCTGCCCTCCTATCCATCTCTTTCTCTCATATATCTCCCTCCCTCCCTCTTGTCGCTCTCTGAGTACTTTAGTATTAAATGAATTACAAATCAGTGGAGAGAAGTCTGCTGTTTGCGAGTGCGGTTGTTCACATACTGAGAAGTTGCTTGCTTGTTTTTGGGTGGTCATCACTAAATGACCAAAAACACAAGTGTTACTTGAGACATCAGAATATTTTGAAAAAAAAGTAAAATTGGCTTTAGATGTTTGATTCGTATCATCTGAACCTAAATGATAGATAGCCCAGACTAGCCTTGGGCTCATTCTGCCTCAGCTTCCAGTCATCCTTTTATGAGACCAAGTGGGAATTTGTGAGCCTCTCCTCCTTTTTGTATTGTGTGATGCTGGGTGTGGGCAGAGACTTTATTTTTGTTTGTTTACACTGCTAAACTTTTACATTTTTAAGCAGTTTCTTAAATCATCACTAATCTGTTTAAGTAGAATGAGAGGACTCAGTCAGTAAAACCTTGTAAGCACAAGGACTGAGTTTGGTCCCCAGAACTTTGCTAACGGGCCAGTTCTGAATCTAATGAGATATCCTGTCTCAAGAAGAAAAGGTGAACAGCTTTCCTAAAGGTTGTCCCCTGCCTCTGTAGGCAGGCGCGTGTGCAGTCACTCCCACACGTCTGTCAGTGCTTTGCCTGTACATGTCTTCATTCACAGACTGACTTTCGGTCAGGATTTTCTGGTCCTTTGTAAAGATAAAATTACTAAGTTTTAGAAACTCCATCAAACTAATATATATTTTATACTCAGGAGTATTTTATTCATGCATCTTTTTGTCAAGTCTAATTCTTTAAGGTATATACTAAATCCTAAGCATTTGCAGGAACTCAAAAAACTATTACCTAGATACATATTCTAACTGTAGAACAAATGGTTTTTCCTTTTACCAAACCACTTTCTACCTAAAAATGAAGAATGGAGCTGTATCTAATGATGGACGAAAGTCACCTTTCCAAGCCTGTCCAGAGGAAGCTCTGCACTCCTCCTGAGGGGACAGGCAAGTCTAAGGTTGCAGCCAAGAAAATGGGAGCGCCTTAGTGTTTGAAGCTTACAGTCATTTGTACCATTTTGGCACATTTACCTTTTCTGAATGAAAGTGAAATGTCACTTAGCACAGAGCATAGTATCCTATGACTGCGACTTAGCTTCTCATTCTCTCTCCAAGTCTTTCTAACATGTTCTATCCATTCACTTCTCTTACTGTTTCTCTGGGGCCCTTGCTCCGAGTGGCTCTGTAAGGAGACCCGTAGGACAAAGGATTAATGTCTTCTGTCTGTAGATGAGGACTTGAGGTCCATGTCAGCCACATGAGTGCTTCAAGTAGCCACCAGGCTGGGGCACATGGCCGCCTTGCGAGAAACCGAGTCACAGGCACCCCCTTGCCAACCTATGTTCGCGTCAGTGTTTCTGTACAGATTTTCTTTGGCTTTGTTCTGTTGCTTTTGTCATTGTTTACGTTAGGCTTGGGATATATTGCCAAAGTAATGTTTTGGTTCCCTAAATTGTTTCTTTCTTGTTCCTAACTACTTTAGTTTTTAGTGCACACATCATTTCTGTGGTTCCTTAAGAATGCAGAAGGTCTGTCAGAAGCATCACAACCATCATCCCTCCCTGTTTCCACAGTCTCACAAAGTTCAAACCTGCTTCCTGTTGATTGATTGGTTCTCCTGTAACCCAAACTGGCCTCAATTTCACCATGTACCTGAAGACAGCCTTGGTCCTTCTGCCTGTGGCCACCACCTTAGATGATGCTGGGGAGTGACCCCAGGGCCACATACTGCTGGACAGGCCTTCTGTCAGCTAGGCCTCAGCTCTAAACATACTTCTAAATTTCAGTGACCTGGCTCACGCCCATGAGCTTCTTTAAACAGTTGTTCGTTTCATAGAGAGCTGCACAGTATGGTTCTGCTTTGTACTTGGCTGGGGTTTTTCAACAAGTATGTCTCTTTTTTAATATTTATTTATTCATTTAATCTATATGAGTACACTGTTGAGTACACTGACGCTGTCTTCAGACACACCAGAAGAGGGCATCAGATTCCATTACAGATGGTTGTGAGCCACCATGTGGTTGCTGGGAATTTAACTCAGAACCTCTGGAAGAGCAGTCAGTGCTCTTAAACAATGAGCCATCTCTCCAGCCCAACAAGTATGTCATGATCCTTCCTTAACATTTCTTGTTTTTAGAGCCAAATGGTTCCCCATTGTGTGAACACACTATGTGAGCTCTTAAGGCAATCCCAGAATTTCACAGAAAAAAACAAATCTTTTGCTAAATAACTGTTTGTCTGTATTTTTGTATTATTAGAGATGCTTCTTCAGGGTGAATTCCTAGAAGTGGGAATAATGACTCAAAGGAACAATGCTTACATGGTTTTATAGATAGTTCCAAATTCCTCTCCAAGTGAATTGTATTTTCAGAATTCAACAGCAGTGTCTGTTTATGTTTTTGTTTTGTTTTGTTTTTTGTTTTGCAGTACTGGAGCTCAAATCCAGACCCTTTTGAATGCTAGGCAAGAGCCCTGTCAAAGCTCCTAGCTCCTCTTATGTTTGAATGTTTGATTATAAACTGCTTATAAAACATTGCCATCAAATAGAGTTCATTAGAATGGTAAAAATGTCACTTTATTTCCAAAATATTCATTGCTTTTATGAAAATTAAATTGAATTAAGACGAATTTTCTGTTCTTCCCAACTAACTACTTTCTATTAATATGATAAAAAATAATTCCAGATGCCAGGCACTAGTGACACACGTCTTTAATTCCAGCAGTCCCGGAGCAGAGGCAGGTGGATCTCTGAGTTTGAGTCCAGCCTGGTCTACAGAGCAAGTTCTAAGACAGCCAGGGCAACACAGAGAAACTTTGTCTTAAAGAAACAATAATTATTATTATTATTATTTATTTTATTATAATAATATCACATATTACTTACAATATGACATTAACATATTAAATATATTAAATTTTATATATCAATAAAATTATAAAATAATATATAATTATAATCATTTCAAATAATAATAATAATAAGATGATGATGATGATGCCCCGCTACTGCCAGAGATTAAAAGTGATCATACTTTAGGGCATTCCTCTCTTTTTTGCTTATTTTATTAAAACATTGCGTGACTATGAAGAAAGTCACTCTTCTATACTTGTTTAACATTCTGACCCCACATTTCATGTGCAATCACAATCCCTATCCTGTAGTTACCCTCTCAGCTCTACCTGGCAGAAGCTCTCCTTCCTCTGCTGTTACATCAGTTTGGAATGTGATTGTTTTGTGTGTTGTTACAATGTTTGTGCTGTTTTATAATTACTTCTATAATTGTAATTACTTGGCCATCTGTTTTCTGTCACACGGACTCTGTCCGTCTGTAACACTGGCCTTCCTACTTCCCTATATCCCCATTATCTGAGAAGTAGTGAGGGCTACTGAGCGTTTAAGAATTGAAGGAATTTGCTTTTCCTTTTTCAGAAGATTTTAAACCTTTGCAAATTTTAGAAAACATTTGTTGTTTTACAAATATGATATCATTTAGTTACTACTTTTTTTTTTGAGACTTGTTTCTTTGTGTAGCCCTGGCTATCCTGGAACTCACTTTGTAGACCAGGTTGGCTGTAAACTTAGAGAGCCACACACCTCTGCCTGATCTTAAAAGTATTTACAATCTTAAGATTACTTTTTTTTATACCAATGATTTTGTGTTTTGTTTTGTGTTGTGTTCTGTTGTGCTTTTAAATTTTTTTAAAGTGTGTGTGTGTGTGTGTGTGTGTGTGTGTGTGTGTGTGTACACCAAGGCACTTGTGTGGAAGTTAAAGTATAGCTTTTGGGAATTGGTTCTTTTCTTTCCCCATTGGTTCCAAAGGTGGCACTCAGCTTCTCTAAATATATTTCTGCTTTATATTGTAATAAAACCCTGAAAATAATTTAGATGCTAACATACCAATTCTTATTTTGACTGCTTCATACATTCCTTGTAACAGAATTGTTACATAGGCTTTGACTATTTACTCACCATGAATTTAGGCCTCCCTTTTCCTTTCATAAAATAGATATACATTAGATAGGCATTTGGATGGATTCTTGATTTTGAGAGAACCCTAAAGTAGCTTCAGAGTAGTGAGACTTCTATAGGTAAAGATAAGATAGGAAAATGCGTATCTCTGCCATTCTTGAAGATTAAAAAAAAAAAATGAACACAATACTCTCCAGAGCTCTATACTGTATCATTAGATAATAATGTGTGTAAAGTAGACTTGTGGGCCCTTTCTCCTTGGGGCCTTGCTTGCACGTGCTAGACAAGTGCTCTGTGAGTAAAACACATCTCAGCCCCTTGCTTTCTCTTGTTCTTTACTTCACAGTGTTTTTTACTTTTGTTCCCACCCTAGCTATGTAGAATGTAGTTCATTTCTGACAATCACTAGTGGAGGTGACATATAGCTCTACAGGTGTGATGGGTTAAATGTAAAGGAGCCCCAGAGGCTCATATATTTGAATACTTGGCCCCAAGTTGGTGGAACTATTTGGGAAGGCTTAGGATGTGTGACCTTGCTGGAGGAGGTGTGTCACACCAGGTAGGGAGTAAAGTTTCAAAAAGCACACACCATTCCCAGTTAGCTCTGGCTTTCTGTCCGGTGTTTGTGGAACCAACTGCAACTCTCAGCTTCTGCTCCAGAACAGTGCCTCCCAGCCACCATGCTCCTTCCCAGTGATACTCAATGGACTCTAACCTGCTGGGGCTGTGAGGCATCAAAATAAATACTTCCTTTTATAAGTTGCCTTGGTCATGGTGTTTTCTCCTGGCGATAGACAAGAGGTTTAAAAGCTCAATCTTCCATAGGTCCTTCCTCTACTTAAGACTCCAACTGAGCTTTGGAAGCCCCCAGTCCACCTACATTTGCAACTAAATAAAAGTTGAGGGACTCCCAAGATAATCTACTTTCAGTAATTTGCTAGAATGCCTCACACTTTCAGCTTTATTGTGATGGACCCAACTCAGGAATAGCTAAGTGAAGAGGTGAATAAGACTCATTCAGGGACAGTCCTGGATGTGCAGCTTCTGGGTCTTCTCTTTGTGGAATAGAGCACCTCACCTTCCCAGCAGAACACTGTGATTCCTTGCCAAGGGAGTCCCACAAGCTGCCGTTCTCTGGGTTCTTACAGGATGGGATTTCATCACCTAGGCATAACTGTGAATCAACAGCATTGTAGTCATGTATAGTCATTGTCACCAATGATAAAACCTATTTTACCACTAAATTCCAACATTATACATTTGGCTACAATGTCACTCACTAGACAATAGGGATTTTCAGGTCCTTTAGTATCTTCTATTTTATTTCATGTTTATTAAGGATTAGCTATGACCCTAGGCCCTTCTGGTGTGCAGCAGGTTCTCCACCACTGAGCTACATCCAGAGCACTCTGTCTGCTTTTTGAGTTAGGCTCTCACTAGATTGAATGCCTGTGCTGACTGCCAGCTCCCTCTGTAGTCCAGGCAGGCCTTGAAATCCTCTTACCTCAGTCTGCCAAAAGGTTGGGGTTCCAGGTTTGTGCCAGCCATCAAATCTGACGTGAGTACTGTTCTGATGTTCATTTTGACTTTCTAAAGCTGTGTGCTTCCCTCGGGGAAAGGATCTTGAGGTCCATATTTCTTGAGCTCTCCCATGTCGGTTACAATTTGTACCCTTAATATTTGAAGCTCAGTTTTGCTGCATATGAAAAGCTTGCCTCCTGCCCACCCCACCCCCACCCCCGCTGTTTTAAAACTATTGTTTCCATTTCTTTGCTCTCAATATTTAATCAAAGTACAATTCTTTTTCTTAGGAGTGATTTGTAGAGATCAGGGGTGTCTTTGTTTTAGTTTTGTGAGTTTTCAGATTTATTTTAATTGTGCATATGTGTACATAGCTGTGAATTTGTATGTGCTTGTTTGTTGACACGGGGTCTCATGCTTCAGCCCAGGTTGGCATGAGCTCACAACATCTACTTTGTTAGTTTCTTCTCTGTTGCTATGAACATCTACTTTGTTAGTTTCTTCTCTGTTGCTATGATAAAACAACAGGACCAATGTAACTTATAGAAGGAGAAATTTATTTGGGGCTTACAGTTCTTGAGAGTCAGAATCCAGGATGAATCACTAGTTATCTTGTATGCATGAGAGAGAGAGAGAGAGAGAGAGAGAGAGAGAGAGAGAGAGAGAGAGAGAGAGAGAGAGATTGCGCACGCATGCATGAGTGTGCTCTCATGTTTGTTACATTTATTTACTTAATATGCTTAATCGTTTTGAGCACAGTTTATTAAGTTCATAGTCTGTGCTTTGCACAAGGCACTTAGACATACTTGAGAATAATAACGTTGCCGAGAATTCAGGCATGTCTGAGCAGTTAAGTGCTTGCTGCTCTTTCTAAGGGCCTATGTTAGGTAGCTCACAAACTTCCTCTAACTCACACTTCAGGGGCTCTGATGCCCTCTAGAAGTCATTCAGTTATCACAATACTTTTTAAATAGACGTCTTCACTATAATTCACAACACAATGCTCAATTCAGGTTTAGTGGGGCCTGGAAATGCTAATGATTTTAAGAACCTCATTTCATAGCACCCTAAACTAAGCCTAGGGATTCTGGTTTTTACCAAAAGCATTTAACCAGCTCTTACCTTCTGTGGTTTCAACAACTAGCATGCTCTACCCCTGCAATGTAAATATAAGAAAAAGAAGATTTATGAATTTACTAGTTATTCCTATATTCCGTGGTTAGTTGTCTCTCGTTTTATATCTTTGTTTTGCTCAGGGACTCTGGCATAATGGATTCTTCTCATGTTTTTTGTTAGAAGGATGTTTAAATTTTCATTTGGAAATGCAACTCCTTTAGGGTTTTTATTGGCTACTTTCAAGATAGCCATCTCTCCACATAGATACCATCTCTCCACTGTCACTCCTGCTGTGTAGCCCAGGCTGGTCTAGAATACGTGATCCTCCTCCTGAAGCCCCTGAGAAGCACTGCTACTCTAACATTGGTCCCTACAACAAGTAATTCATTTGAGAAGCATCATTCAGTTTCTATCATTAACCTGAATAAAAATTAATAATGAATTTGCAGTGGCTTATTTGTAGGTATTAGTTCTCATTTGTAGCAAGTAAGGGGGGTATTCTTGATTTAATAAATAAATCAAACTTAGAGTGATAGTTTGTAGAAAAATAATTCCCTACATGAGGTAAAACAGGCTTGCTTTCTCAGAGTATGGTCTTAATACAAAAACTGACCCCTCTGTTTCTTGCCACCTTCCGGGAGTGAAATGCTTCAGGGGTGAATTGAATTTACTCCCTGGTAATCAGACTTCACATCTGGTAATCTGGAGTCAGAGTTTATCCCTCCTGTTATGTGGAACTTAGAATTGGACCACAAGGAGTACTGCAGAATAAACTAGAATCATTTGTGCTTGTTGCCGAGAACATCCAGGTGACCACAAATAGTCAAAAAAAAAAAAAAAAAAAGATACACATACTAAACATTATCCCAGCTGAGCAATAGGTAGTGTTATTTTCTAAACATCAAATGGAAGAAGTGAAGTTTATAAGACTGGGTGGACTTTTAAAATGTGCTATTGATGTTAGGAGTGGGGTTGCCTGATTAGAGGCAAGCCTTGCTAGAAATAGTCTCATCTCTTTCTGCAGTTGGTCCCAGGCTTGTATTAAGTCAGTTTTCATTTTGCTCCTTAAGTATGTGTGTGTTTGCCTATGTGCCATCTATCTGTATGCCACCTGTGTTCCTGGTGCCCATGGAGGCCAGAGGAGGGTTCCAGAACCCTCAGAACTAGAGTTTCAGGTGGTCTGTGAGCTGCCGTGTGGGTGCTGGGGATCTAACCCAGATCCTCTGGAGGGGCAACCAATGCACTCAACTCCTAAGCTATGTCTCTAGCATCTTCTTTTGTTACATGAAACTTCAAGATGCCCTGGGCGGTTGGCTGTTTCTAGAATCAGGCATGATTCTTTCTTCTTGACTGGAACAGTTAGTGTTGGTTACCAACAAGGCATGCTTGATACAATTGCACTTTCTTATTGTGCCACACAGGTCATTGGCGTGGTCCATGGGTATCAGAGCTGGGTAGGACTGTTGGTTGCCTCCTTCCCTCAGAGCTCTCATTGCATTTTCTGACACCGTGAAGCTAGACCTTGCGGAGGAGCCAACATATTCTTAGATGTGTGGCCTTCCCCTGGAGCATGGTAGACTTACCAGAGACTACACCCTTAGAGAAAACTGACTCCCCTCTGCCAGCAGCTACCAGGCACCAATACGTCATGGTCTAGAGGCGGGACTTTGTGTCCACCTCCCTCTCCCATTGTGGGGTTTGCAGCTGATTAATATTCCATTGTGTCAGTTACCATATTTTCAGAATCTACTCATTAACTGATGCTCTTCTAAGCTGTTTCCAATTTCCGGCATTTGTGAATAGAGCAGCAATGAATGTGAATGCACATGTGGGATATCAAGAAGGATCTACTATAGGATCTAGAGTCCTCTAGGTATACACTCAAGAGTGGTCTCGCTGGATGATGGGATACATCTGCCTCTAGCTCTTTAAGGACTTTGCACACTGATTTTCCTAGTGTGCTCCCACCATCACTAAGTGCTCCCTTTTCCTACATCCATACCAGCACATTTCATTGGTTTGGTTTGGTTTGGTTTATCTTGGCCATTCAACTCAAGTAAAGTGAAATCTCTAGGTAGTTTTAATTTGCATTTTCCTGATGGTTGAGGATATTAAACTTTTAAAAACATGTTTCTCAGCCATTTGTATTTCATCTGTTGAGAATGCTCTGGTTAGTTCTGTGCCCTGTTTTTGTTTTTTATTTTTTAATTGGGTTGTCTTTCTTAATGTTTCTGTGGTTTTTACTTTGTTCTTGTTCTTTGTATATTCTGGGTACCCTGTGATGGATGTGTCGATCTCAAAGGGTTTTGTGTGTTCTTCAGGCTGCTTCCTCACTCAGGTGATGGTGTTCTTTGCTGTGTAGGAGCTGCATCATTTCACAATATCCCCTTCATTAATTGCTGGTCTTAATGCCAGCTCTATAAAGGTCCTTGTCAAAAAGTTCGTTCCTGTGCCAGGGAGTTAGTACACGCATTTTCTTCTCTATCAGCTTATGGGCGTCATGGCTTATGTTGAAGTCCTTCATTCTTCTATGTGTATTTCTCGAGACTGACCAGCACCATCTGTTGAAGATGCTTCCTTTTCTCCAGTGTGCATTGTTAGCTGTGGGTGTGTGGGCACTTGTGTGGGTCCTAGCCCAGATGCCTCTATCAGTGAGTCCATGGTTATGTGTGGCAATGTTTTTAATGTTTCAGTCTTCTCAAGTCTGCTGTTGCTGAACATTTTACTGTTTCTGCTTTTCAGTGTTACACATACAGCTGGATAAGAAAATCTTCGTAAATAGATCGCCATTGTAATTCTAATATTTGAATCCATCTACCAAGTATTTAAATGCTTAAAACAGAGTAACAAAACAAAAATCCTACAGAAGAGGATAATTAAATGTTAATCTCTATGATTCTAAATATAATTAAAATGGAAATTCGGAAAAGTGGGAAATTGCTGGATAATGAGGTTACCAGATTTAAGTAAACAGAAATACAGGCGTCCATTTAAATTTGAATTCCAGATAGGACACAAAATATTTGAGATATACTTGTACAAAAAATGTTTTGAATCTGAAATTCAGATTTAACTTGACATCTTATGTGGTGAGTGGGTGTGCTGGAGATGTTATGGTAAAGGTGATGGCAAGAGTGAAAAAGGCTCTGTGCACACACCAAGTGGCTGGAGAGTACTGCAGATGCAGGACTGGGGACTTATGTGAAGCACACACTGCAGAATAAGACTGTCTCCGGCCTCCAGATAAAAACCATTTACTGCGGAAGCCTTGCAACGTGATTCAACCCCAGGAACTTAGAGTTGTCCTCTGACCTTCACCCTTAAGATCTCTTCCTCCCATTCCCTTCCCACTGTTTTCCTCCCTTTCTACTCCATGACCCATACACACGTGCACACACAGACAAGAACATGTATATTTAAATCCAGATTCCTCATGTGAGAGAAAGTATTCAGAATGTCATATTCTGAGTCTGGTCTATTTGTCAATTCATATCTTGGTGGACATTTGGACAAATTGTTTTCTTAGCTGTATTGGGTACTATAGCAATATGCATGTGTGTATCTCTGTGATGCAACTTTGAACCCTGCGGGTATGTGCCAAGGGTACTATAGCAGCAGCATCTGGTAGTGCTGTTTAGATTATGAGGAAGCCCACACTGGCTTCCATAGCACCTTTCCACCACATTTGTTGTCTGGCGGGCATTATAGCAGCAATGAGATAGACTCTCAAGGAAGTTTTAATTCTCACTTCCCTGATGGCTAAGGATGTTGGATACTTTTTCAAATTTTTATCAGCTGTTTGTCTTCTTTGTTGCTGTTCTGACCCAGGGTCTCATGTACCCCAGATTGGCTTCAAACTTGCTATGTAAGAAGGATGACTTTGAACTCCTGACTTTCCTGCTGGCTCCCAAGCAGTAAGATCACAAGCACGTGCTACCACACCTTAGTTCATCAGCCCATCTACTGACTCAATGACTCAGGGGGGTTGGGATGATTAGGGCCCTTTTTTCTTTCAGTTCTTTATATTTTCTAGTATTGAGATATAAATTCCTTGATGTATAGTTGAAACCGTTTTTTCCCTGTTCTATAGGCTGTCTTCTCACTCTGGTAATTATTTTCCTATGCCGCAGCATTTTAAAAGTTTTTATCACATTTTGTGTGTGTGTGTGTGTGTGTGTGTGTGTGTGTGTGTGTGTGTGTTGTGTGATTCAAGGACAGGACAACGTGTTGGACTCGGTTCTTTCTTTGTACCTTGAGGGTCCCAGGGTCTGAGTTCGGGTCATCAGACTTGGTGTCCAGTGCCTTCACCCACCGATCCATCTCACTCTTCCAGGAGCATTTTGATCTCCTGTAATCCCATTTGTTGGTTTCTGACATCATTTTCTATGCTATCGGAATCCTTTTCAGACACTCCCTGCCTATACCTATATTTTCAAGTACTTTGCCTGTGTTTTTCTGTACCCGTTTCAGAGTTTCAGATCTTGTATTAAGGTCTTTGATCCATTTTTAATACTTTTCTGTGCTGGGGGAGTCTTTGCACATCTTGAAGTTTATGATGTCTCACACATTTCCAGATGTATGGCAATTTTATGGTGAAGATAGACACACAGCATTCTGCAGCCTGGCGACTGATAACCATTGCCTTAGAGAAGCTGAAATCAGAACGTCACTTCTGACTCTCCCGCCAGGTCATTGCTTTACTTTCCTGGGAAGGTGCAGAGGGGCACTCACCATGGATAGGGCATTGACAGACCAAAGGAGCGATTGCATACAGGTGCAGGTTGCTGAGCCAGTGTGGGTTTTACTCGGCAGAGGCTGAGTGTGTGAGGCAGCTGCGTTGTGAAAACCTCCACCTCGGCATGGATGTGTCTCAGTCCCGTGCTAGTCAACCTCCCACTCTAGCACTGCAGTGTTAGCCTCCGCTGAATGAAGCAGAGGAGTGATGGCCGGGATCTCCTTCAAGCCTCTAACGACCCTTCTCCCCTCCTGCTCGAGGAGATGTTATTCCCAGTCTCCTAGGTGAGGTCTCCTATGGGTGATGACAGCTGCTCAGACTTAAGAGGGCAATTGTCATGCTGTTCCCAGAGGACACTTCCGCTATAAATAGGCAGGCACTGCTTACCTACGTTTTGTTTAGCGGTAGTCCTCTGAGACTAGAGGGAGAGTGACAGTCCTTATCATCTGGTGACTGCAGAGCCATCGTGGTGTAGTGAAACACATAATTCACTTGTTTATGGAGATGCTCGTGTAAATAAACCTACCAGGCATTCACAACGATAGCAGTTTTCTCAAGTGTAGTTCATATGTTGATGACTATGTCACTGGCCTATGTATTGGCTGTACTGTAATAATGTCTTTAGAACTGTGCGTCTGCTTATTTAAAAGTTTATTTCAATACATGAATTGTTACACAGCAGCAGCTTTATGTATCTTATATTTACTACCTATCTCTCTCTTTTTTTTTCTTTTGTGGTGCCTGGGATTAAACCCAGGGCCTTTTGCATGCTAGCCAAGCACTTTACCTCTGAGCTGCATCCTCAGCTTCTTTGTCTGTTGATTGCATCGAGTGATTGGCCTGTACCTTCAGGTTTGTGTAAGTACACTCTGTGATGTCCGCACCATGCCAAAATCACCTCAGGATGCATTTCTCAGACCATACCCCATCACTGAACGATGCATGATGCAGTTCCAACAGTCCCATCCACACCATCGCTAATGTTCCGCTGTAGCTGTCATGCCATTGTCTCCTGCCTGTTTTAATGCAGTAGCCTCTAAATGTCTTGTCTTTTTCATGGTCTTGGGAGCTGGGGAGGTTCCAGACATGGTTTCTCTATTTGTAGCCCTGGTTCCCTGAAACTCACTCTGCAGACCAGGCTGGCTTTGAACTCACAGAGTGCTGGGATTGAAGCTGTACACCACCACTTTTTTTTATTTATTATGTATACTTCCTTGTATAGGAATAGTTTGGTGTGTGTGTATTTATGTAGAAATGTGTTTGGATATAAAGGATAGACTTTGATGCTAATGAACGAAGAGAAGGAATTCTACAAGACTGTCTGATCGGGCACATTCTCCTGGTGTCTGTGTGCAGAGATCAGAATCCTCTATGAAGCTGGGTTTTGTAATCTGTCCATTTTTTTATGGCTAAGCCTGACAGAAGCAGACAATGTTAGCCTATCTTAAGGAAGTGGTTCTGAGCCACAGACCAAAGAGCAAAGAGTTTATAGCATCTCACATGGACCCACACATGGAATCAGTTTATACCAAGTGGGGCATTATAAAGAGGAAGGAATACTGCCCGAGTCAAGAGGACATTCATATGGGAAAACTTCACCCTTACCATACACAGTGTACAAAAGTTGGTCCTGTATGAATTATATATTGGTATGACGCAATAAACTCTCTTAAAATCATAGGAAAATATCAGTATTGTTGTTATGAGCCAAGAAAGCCTATTAACAGAATATATTAACAAAAAAATAAGTCCTTAGTTTTTTAGTTTCTTGTTAATAATCAAATAAATCTGATTTTTTTTAATTTTATTGTTATTATGTGTTTGACACACATGTACATCCTGGCATGTGTGTAGAGGTCAGAGGACAACTAGTGGGAGTCGTTTTTCTCCACCATGTGAGCTCCGGAGACAAAACTCAAGTTACCAGGCTTACATAGCAAACACCGTTACTGGCTGAACCATCTCATCAGCGCCTAAAATTAAAGCCTTCTTTCCATCAACAGACATCGTAATGGAAGTAAAACAGATAAGGAAAAAAATGGGATTAAGGGTTATGTGACATTCTAGGCTGTGTAAAGAAATATGGTTATACATAATTTTTCTCCTACACCATAACCAATACTAAACAGAGATCCCTGCATTTAAACTACAAGCAGAAACATTTTCAGATCATATTCATTCTGATTTAATGCCATTTACTGTGTAAATGTACATACTTCAGAGTAACTGATTCATGCATAAAACATACACATATTTCTACGTTCACTTACTGGATAGGAGGACTTGTTTCTCCCCAGCAGATCCTGTTAAATCCCACTTAGCTGTGAAATATGTCCCATATCTCTTAAGTGAATCACGTACAGGAACTCTGACTTGTACCTGGGGCCCATGTGCGTCCACTCCCCGTGCTGAAGTCACAGGTGACCATGGCCACAGCCACTTCTTTCAATGGGTGCTGGAAATGGAGCTGAGGTCATAAGGTCAGAAAACACCGGGGAAGTAAAGACTCGAAAGTTCGGTGACAGTGGTAGTCAAGCCTAACCAAAATCATTTCCTTGGCCCTCATAATCACTGTTTAGTTGAAGTTTGAAAACGTCTTGTTTCTTTGATTTTTACATTTTGATTTTGCTTTTAGAAGGGCATCCATTAAATCCCAAGACTTTCCATACTTGTCACAGTTGGAATAGTAAAGTAGGAACAAAAGGGACTTGACTGTCAGCAGGCATCAGGTACCTTCAGGTGGTCATGAAGTCCTCTAAGACTGTGGTGAGGTTTGGACAGTGCTCACACAAAAACTGTATACTGGAAGGTGAATCTTTTATATACAGTTGTTTTGTTTACTGAGACACTATAAAGATAATGATATAGGGGCAGTGGTGGCGCATGCCTTTAATCCCAGCACTTGGGAGGCAGAGGCAGGCAGATTTCTGAGTTTGAGGCCAGCCTGGTCTACAGAGTAAGTTCCAGGACCGCCAGGGCTACACAGAGAAACCATGCCTGGAAGAAAAAAGAAAAAAGATAATATAATGATCAGGCTAACCACAAAACAATAAAGACATGGCTGGGCAGTAGTGGCCCAAGTCTTTAATCCCAGCACATGGAAGGCAGAGGAAGGTGGGTCTTCATGAGTTCAAGGCCAGCCTGGTCTATAGAGCCAGTCCCAGGACAGCCAGAGAAATCCTGTCTTTTAAAAAAAAAAAAAAAAGTGTGTATGTGTGTACACATACACAGGTGTGTGTTTGTGTGTGTGTGTGTGTGTGTGTGTGTGTGTGTGTGTAAACAAAAACATGCATTCACAAAAAGACTCCAACTAGATCCATTACTGGTAACAGTGTCCATCACCAAGATAATTTTTCTGCATATTATGGGGTGTACATTTAGTATTACTAGGCATGGTGATACGTGCCTGTGATGCCTATGGTCCAAGCACTGGGAAAGCAGAGTCAGGGTATTGTGAATTTGAAGTTATCCTGGCTACATAGTGAGGTCCAGGCCAGCCAGGGCTACAAAACAACACCTGTATCCAGAATAAAAACTCTGCTACTAAACAATGCAAGATTATCTCCTGGGACTGGAGAAATGACTTGACGTTAAGAGTGTGTATAGAGGACCATGCCAGGATTACAGCCACCTACAACTCCAGTTCCAGGAGGCACAGCACCCTCTTCTGGCCTCTTTGAACACCTGTACTCAGGCATACACACTCACACATGGAGACATATATATTCATAATTTTAAAATACTTTTAAACGTACTTTTTAAAGAACTCTAACTACCCCAGCTATATAAGTTAAACTCAGGAGTCGTGGCTAGAACAGGAAGAGTCAAACATAAGCAGCTGTTTGTATGCTGCTTTGTGGGAGGGGCACTGAGAGTTTCATACCATAGAGCACACTTCTTACAGCAGTCCTCTCCCTTAGTCTCCCCAGTGCTCGGATTACAGGTGTGAGCCGTCATGCCTGCCTTAACTATACTATTTATAAAACAAAACCAACCTGCGAACAGAAAGCAGAAGATAAAGACTCTTTCTGAATGTGAGAATTGATTGGTAAAAAGAAAATATGAGAACTTTTGGGAGATGTTAGATATAGTTTTTCAAAATACAAAATGCTATCAATTCCAAGCCAGCTGAGCATTCCTAATTGTCTTTTTTCTCTCTCTTTTTTTCCTCTTAAATTTAGTTTGATTGATTTGAGAGTTGTTTGTTTGTACCAGATCTCACTGTATAGCACAGGCTAGCCCCCAATTCATAATCACTCATGCCTCCTGAGTGCTGGCTAGTACTGTCAAGCCCAACCTCACATTATTTTTCATTTTTTATTTTCTTTTCTTGAGACAAGTTCTCAGCCTGTGACTCTGGCTAGAACTCAGACATCTCCCTGGCTCTAGCCTCACCATTTTTTTTTCTTGCAAAACAAATCCTGCCTTTTAATCCTAGAATAAGAAGTTGAAGAATTACAGCTAATGCTATTTAGCATACGCATATATGTGGCATATAAGATAAAAAGATTATCTACACAAATTGTCTAGAAAACCTCAGGGGGTAAATAGTGGGTCTTTTGCTTTCTTGCATATGGTTTTACTTGTCTTTTCTTTGTTGTTTCAGAATAAGGATCATATATTTCAGGGCCTCAAACTTGACTGTGTAGCCAAGAGTGGCCTTGAACCCAGGGAGGTGCCATCCGTCCTGGTTTATACATTGATGTGGATGAGCCCAGGGCATCATGCTTGCTAGCTGAGCTACCTCAGAATCCTGCATAAGCTTTTGTATCGAAAAGCAAAGGAGATCTCCTGTGATAGCTGCTTGCACTGTGTTCTTCATTGTTTCTTATGGTAAAATGGGGTCTGTGATGTTCTACCTGTGAAAGCGTAATTATGCATTGATGTCCTCTCTTCTTTTTTCTCGTCATTTTTTTATTATGAAATATTTAATATCTTTCAAAGACTATGTGTAACATATGTACATTACAAAGCACATGTTTCTGCCGCTGTTATGTAAAGCTCCTGCCAGCCCTCTCCTGAACTGATGCCTATTCTGACTTCTGTGTTTTCATTCTCTTGAGATACACACACACACTCACAGACACACAGACTCTCTCTCTCTCTCTCTCTCTCTCTCTCTCTCTCTCTCTCTCTCTCACACACACACACACACACACACACACTCCACACACACACTTCCCTAAGACACACATATATATGCATATGTATATATCCTTATATATTGCTAACTTTTGCTTTTTTCACTTTACTGACATGCTAAAGTAAGTATAGAGTCTTTTAAATCTTGCCTTCTTCATTACTGCATTGCCATGATTAATCCATATTGCTTATTTATCAGAAGTCCCTGTCACTCTATGAAGTTCTGTCTTTAACACCTTCATGTATTTTGTTTATCCTCTTTTCAGTCCTCTCCTTAAGCCTACAGCAGAAGTTAAATTTGAGAAGAGATTAATGGGCTGGAGTGGTGTTGCACACCTCTAACCCCAGCCCTGGGGAGGCAAAGACAAGAGAAGCCCTGACTTGCGGAGCAGTCTAGGCTGTGTGATGAGGCCTTGGAGGGGAGCAGAGGCTGCCCTGGGGTGTGATGCTTCTAACAAAGAGGTGAAATGACGCAGACATAGAGATACCACTAGATTTTGCTTCTGTTTCTATAAGCAGAGTAAGCTATATGATTTGCATTTTTATAGTAGGGCATGAGTTATATAGTTATAATGACAGCTGCACGATAGAAAGTTTTAACACACTAGAATGAAATGTATCTTGGATACATTCTTGGTATCTGAAGATCAGCAGGCTCCATATGGTGCCACTGAACCAGTAAGTTTGAAGAAAATATTCCTGTTGCTGAAACATCCAAGAGTATAAGTTTCTTTTTAAGTATACAAATTTATAGTCTTTTCATCTTGCTTCTCCATGAACAGTTATATGTTTAAGGTATGATGATTTTTACTGTAGCCTCCATTGTTTGATGTGTAATTTTGAAATGATAGCAAAATTTCTAAACTAGGAAGTTACTATCTTGAAAGACTTTTCATGTCAGTTAATAATACCTACTAATAAGAATAGTGGATTCTCCCAGCAATACACTCTGGTAGTAATGTTTAGTTTACTTGAACAGTATTTGTCCCCTATAGAACATAATCTTATTTATAAAAGAACCTTGGAGTACCAGGCATGGTGGCTCATTCCTTTGGTGAGAGCACTTTGAAGGCAAGACAAATGGATCTGTGTGAATTTGAAGCCAGCCTGGTCTAGAGTACAAGCATAGCTAGACTACAGAGAGAAATCCTGCTTTATAAACAAACAAACAAACAAACAAACAAATAAGTAAATGTTTTTATAATATAAAACACAGTGTGTAACTTATTTCAAATATAACCACTGTTTAATTATATGTGACCATGGGTTTAAGATTTGGTATATAATTTAAATTTTTAAAGATTTAATTTTTATTATTTTTAACTATGTATATACATGTCTGAAAGTGCACATACGTGTGGGTGCCCTTGCAGAACACCTCATGTGGGTGCTGGGAACCCAATTCAGGTCTCCCTGAAGATCATTATGTGTTCTTAACCACTGAGCCATCTCTCCAGCCCCCAAAGTTTTAACTTATAAAAGTTCTTATGTTAGCCGCACAATATGATGCACACATGTAATGCCAGCATCCAGAACACCATCAAGGATCCTCTCAAGGGCAGTCAGAACTCCAAAAGCTCCCGCCTGGACTATGTGGCAAGTCCCCGTAGGAAAGACAGGCAGGTAGGCCACAGTCTGTGTGTTTGCTTTCGATATCAGATGGAGATAACCATCCAGGGGCAAGAACTAGGAATGAAAAGGGAGAGAGAATGCAAGGATTGTCAGAGAATTTGATAAGGTTTCTGTCATAGGCAGCATCATATGAAAGATTTAAAGTTACGCCAGCATTGATAGAGATATGTCAGTAAGACTGGATAACCAGAGCTTAACACTGACAAGGGAATTCAGCACAGTGAAGCCTTAGTAGGACCTTTGTTTGTGTGTTTGTTTTGTTCCTCTAACATGGCTATTGAGATAACTGTAGTGTGGAATCATGGATTTCCCTACCTGTAACAATTTCTAAATTTGACTTGGGTGGTCTGAACAGTGGTCTCAAGCCCTACATACAGAAAAGTACACAGGATGTATTTTCTACTGACCATGGCTGAAGCCCTGTTCATCCTTGTGATATAGGGTGTGGCACGACTTGTCAGTGGGGCAGTTATTGTCTTTGTAAGAAGCCACTGAAGTAGTGGGACAAAACACTAATCATTTGGTTTTTTGAATGGGGAAAGGATTAAAGAGAGTAGAGGCTTATTAACATCACTGAAAAAAATAATAGGTATTTTTATTTTAAGAAGTCATGCATCAATGAAATTTAAGTTACTGCTGCTCCAGGGCAGCAATTACTTACATATTGACAACTTATACATGTTTTACATGCCTGTTTGCTCTCTGCTCCCTACTGAAATGTAGTTGCCATAGCAATGAATACATCACGTGGCTCCCGTGCTAGTTCTAAAATAGAGAACAGCAATATGCCATATGAGCTCCACTTACTTCCCACAAGGACTGCATATACAACTTGAGGCCATTCCATACCCTTCAGATAGCTTATCATTGATTTGAAAGTTTTCAAAGCATTTAAAAAAAAAAAAAAAAAAAAGACAGTTGGCTGGAGTGTATTTCCAGCCTCTCTTGCACTAGATTATGGTTAGCTCCTTGCCACTGAGCTAAAAGAGTAACTCCAGTAGAGCTGACTGGCCAGGACTCTGCTGTTGTATATTTAACTAAATATTTTCTGTGAAAAATCAGTGCTACTTCAAGATTCAGTAGGAGGAGCATATATAATATTTATGGAAACATTTTCTCAGTCTTACTGTTCCATTCTTAGCCAATCTTAGTTTGGGGTTGTTTTGTTTTGTTTTGTTTTTGTTTTCCTATTTTCTCTGAAGAAAGAGTTCTTTAATATAATACTGTCTCTAAAGATAAAGTGATCCTAAAATACACAAGAGTTTGGTTTAGAATTCGGGAGAGAAGGGTGCTAAGCTCAGCTGAAAGCATGTTGTTAGTTTCCTTGTGGGACCATTATTTCTCTTCACAATGTAAGCATAGGCCGCACACTCTTTAGCTGTCAAAAGGGACTTCAGTGCTCAGTGTTCAGTGCTGTCAGGTCCTCACTTAGTCCCAGTCTTGAATTCTCCAAGCCTGTGGGCGGGTAGGATGTCAGATCTCACGGACACGTAGCAGCATACTCCGTTTACTGAGGCGCTTCTTGGCTCTTGTCTGGAGCAGTGCAAGTGCCGAAGCATATTATGGGATGTGTTACTATGTGACTTTTCTGACTATGTATAAAGCAAAGTCTATTTGAATTCGAGCTGCTGGCCATACTACCTTGCTGTCTGTATAACTACTAACTAAAATTCTTAAATGTCACTTTTGGCAGAGAGCAGCCTTGAACTGCTTCTGTCCAGCCTCCTGCCTCAGCCCAGAGTATAGGCACACCCTATGACATTAAACCCTCAGGCCTTCCCAAAGTGGGTTTTTTTTTTTATTGTTTATTAAAAGTACTAAGAACAACTATGCCATAATTTATTCTTTTATTTTGTTACACTCTTGACTGAAACTTGGAATAGGAAACTTGGGTCCTGGCACACACACTAGTAAATTTATGAAGCTAAATGGGTTTTCTCTTTGGCTACAACTGACAGAACATAGGTTGACTGTATAATACCTGTTACTATCCTCTCGTTTCTTTTGTAATTGAAAACCACATAACTGTATTACATAAACAATGTAGATACTTCTATATCCACACAGCACTAACACAGAACAAACTATTGATGTTATTGCAGTCTTGTACTCAAGAAAAATTTATGAGAGTTGGATTATTAGTGAGAGGCATCAACAAGCACTAGTAATCTCAGGGCTAAAGTACTATATGAATCCACTATGGTTTGTTCTGCTTGGGGCTTTTGGTTGGTTTTCCTTATCATGAATAGCACTATAGTATATCCTATGTACTTTATATAAATATTTCCATATGCCCTCAATCTCTAGAGCTGAACTGCTTGTTTTTTAACTTGTAGAGTGTTACAAAAGTGCCTCCCAGAAACTTTAAACAAACACACCCCCTGGGCACTGGAGATATATAGCTCAGTTAGAAAAATCCATGCCACGCAACATGAAGGTCTGAGTTTGGATTCTCAGCACAAATATTAAAGTATCAGCATAATGACACAGCAGCTTAATCCCAGAAATGGGGAGGCAGAGATGGAAGAGCCCTTGGGCTTGCTTGCTGGCTCGCTAGCCAAGTCAGTGTGCTCTAAGTTCAGTGACAAGATCCTTGCTCAAACAGAAAAGGTGGTAGCATCCCCAGCTGGTAGATGTACTTGGTTCCAAACCACAGGACCTGACTTTGAATTGAGGTCCCTGAAGACCTACCTGGTGTAAAGAAGAACCAACTCAGATTAGTTGTTCTCTGACCTCCACAGTTACACCGTGGCTTACGCACATGCATTCACATGCCCACACGTCAATCAATAAACGTAAGAGAGCAATGTGGAAGGCACCCAGGACTGACCTTTGGCATCTGCAGCCATCTGCACACATGAACATGTACACATGCACCACACACACAATCATGCTCCCGGCTAAGCATCTGCTAGCTAAGGTTTTGCAAATTTTAAAATAACATTTTGTTTTTAAATTTTGTACTTCTAGCTTTAATATTGAATTTCTACAAGGTTTTTGTTGTTGCTGTTTTTGGGGGGGGGTGGATTTTGATATTTTAGGGCATTTGCATTTTTCTCTTCTATCAATTTGTTTGCCCATATTTCTTTTTGTTCAGAGGTTTTTTTTTTTCTATTTCGTTATTGTCTTTTTTGTTTTCACTTCATTTAAAAGATTAAGCCCTAAGTTGATCTGTAAACATTTATTTGTCTTTCAACTTTATTTTTGGTACTTTCTTGTATCATTATTTAGTATCCTGTTCTCAAGATAAAGTACAATGACCAAGGAAACTTATAAGGTGAAGGGTTTTTAATTCTTCAGGCTTATGGTTTCAGAGGAATAAGAGTCCATCAATATCAGTACACGGAAGATTGGCAGGTAGAACAGCCAGGAGCTCACATCTAGAACCAAAAGCAGGAAGCGGAGACCAAAACAGCAAGGATCTGTGGCTTTGGAACCTGCAAGCTTGAACCAGTCAGCAAGACCACATTTCCATCCCTACATAGTGCCACCACCACCCGGGGAACCAGTATGCCAACACCAGGGTCTGTGGGGATATTCTCATCCAAACCACCATACTTGTAAATGGATCTTATAATTTTCCTTTTGCTGTGGCAGTTTTTTATGTTATAGCTTATGTGACCATCTTATTAAAAGGTCACTAACTATGGCTGTCATGGGGCTTCTAATGTAGCCATTTGCTTGTTTCTTTACAAAAGTTAGTCAGTTAAGTCCTAGTTTGCTAGATATCCTGGATGATACATCACTTTCCTATTGGTTCTTAAGAAGGATATAATCATACTGGCAACTATGTTTCAGCCTAGCAAAGTAGCAGTGATCATCAGCCATTTCTGGATGTTGCTCTAAAGTAAAGGTAACATGGAAAGCAACAGTAAGAGCCGACAGAGCTAGCAAGCATTTTGCTCTTTATTTGATGGTGGCTTTCATATGCATTTATCCGTATAACTTTTAATATTGTGGCTAGCATGCATAAGTCTTTCCAAGTCAGGGTGTGAGCACAAAACGCCTAGCAACTAGTATTTCACACATAGTGGAAACCTTCCCTTCGATGGCAGCCACGCTACAGGTCTCTGTACTGTTCTGCAGATTAGCAGACTCAAAAACTGCCTATTGACATGCTTGCTTTAGTGCTAGACTGACAAAAGACAAAGAAAAGTAACAGAGCATGTTTCAGGTATGAACTAACTATATTATCTTAAAAGAGCTTGTGATCCTATCCAGAATATTTACATTCCAAGTCATAATCACATTCCATGTCAAATAGTAAAACAAATTGTTATTGCACAACAGTGTATAAAGACTCTTTCCCTAAAGTAAAAGCAAGAGAATATAAAAATTGTCCATGTATTTAGTAGCAGTGCTATTTGCTAAGGGAAAGTATTACTGTTTGGAAAGCCTCAGCTGAAGTCATTTCTAGAATGTAAAATGAAAAAAAAATCATCAAAAACTCCAAACATGCCCAGATTTATAAGTAGAATAAGTAGTTATCTGTAAGTTTGCCAATTCAGGTCCACCAGAAGATGCTTCTTTTCTTAATACCCCAAGGATTCATAGAATATAAAACTAAAAATAAGAATATTGAATTAACTTTTAGAGATGGCTTTAGAAGACTAAGTTTGACTCTCTTTAGGAGATTCCAAATATGTTAGAAGGCATTCCGTAGTAACTGATTGAGGGGCTGGAGAGATGGCGCAGTGGCTAGGAGCCCTGGCTGCCCTCCAGATGATTCAGGTTCCGTAACCAGCGCCCGCCCACACCATGGGTCAGTGCTACCTGCAGTGTTAGTCCCAGGGCGTCAGCACCCTCTTCTGCCCTCCACAGGCACTGCACACATGTGGTGTACAGCATACATACAGGCAGAATACATGAAGTGCATACACAGAAAATAAGCAATTTAAAACAAGTAGGTCAAGACAGATTTGGTGCCTCGCGCCTATCATCTCAGTACCTGAGAGGCTGAAGCAGAATCGCCATGCCATGAATTTGAAGTTGACTTGAACCGTATGATAAGTTTCCGGTCAGGGCTGGGGAAATGGCTCAGCAGTTAAGAGCACTGGCCATTCTGCCAGCGAACCCAGCTCGAATTCCCAGCACCCACATGACAGGTCTAGTTCCATGTAACTCTAGATCCAGGAGATACCCTCACACAGACGTATATGGAGGCAAAATCCCAACACACATAAAGGTATGTGGGCTTTTTGTTTGTTTTTTAGTTTCAGGTCAGGATGAGATAAATGAGAAAAGGGGTTGGGGTGGGAAATGACTTTGATTCAGGTAGAGGAGTGTGTTCCTGGTTACCAGCATCCTCATATCCTTTGGGATGTTGTTGAATAATCCCAGTGTGCAGGAAAGCCCACTACAGACTGCACCATCTCTGTTGCCTAGAGTGGAACGTGTGCACGCGTACCCGTGACACGTCCCACTGAAATTCTTGTAAACTGATGGCCTTGCTCTTTGCCTTCTGTGTTTTTGTTTCCTGTAATCCACATAATTCTTTTAAAATCTAAATAAAAAAAGAAGTCATCTATGCATGGTTGGCAAACAGCTATCGGTTCCCTCTTGCCTGCCTCCCCTGATTCTGTCTTGTGGTTGTTCTTGATGAATTCTCCTGGAACTTTATCTTTGATGGCGTTGTAGTCTAAGAGGAACTTACATCTGAGGTTGTAGTGTGCTTGCCTATTTCTGCCTGGTGCTTTTGAGCCCATTACAATATCTCCACCTTCCTTAGGTTTCCCCCAAAGCATGTCTTAGTTAAATGAATATTTAAATCCCACTGTGAGCCTGGCACTTCTCTATGCAATGATGAGCAATCTAGTATTTAAAAAAACAAAACAAAACAGTGAGATCGCTAAACACCAATCCTGGTGGTTTAAAGTATTGTTCCCGGGATGTCTAAGCGAGTGCTGCATGTCCTTTACCTTCCGGTTCACTGCCTGATACAGTGATGCTGAGTGAGTGCTAGTCAAATAAATAAGGCCTGGGATGTGTTCAAGACTAAGAGCCTCCTGTTATCCCCGTCTCCCATATTTACATAGAGCACTTAATACAGAAGTAGGACGTTAATGGCAGTTAGTGGAGACCATTGGTGGTTCTGGTTTGGGAGTGAGCTCAAGGTCTTGAAGACAGCACAGTGCTTGCAAACACGCGCACTAACTAGCAGCATGTCTGGCTTCCTTTAGCTGCCCTTGCCCTTGCCCTCTAATCTTTTTATTTTCCATCAGTGGCCCAGCCTGTGCTACTTGGGCTTATTAATGCCCATGTAGATGTGACATACTCTTAAAGCACAGGGGAAAATCAAGTTCTTAATTGTGTTGCTGCATCACAAATCTAAATGCCAGAATATAAATTAGATCTCTTATCAAATCTGGCGCATAAAACTTTAGGATCCTTTTTAATATAGTGCATATGCTTTCAATAAATTTCTGTTTGGGCAAGAAGTCGAATGGTGTCTTTTGTGTCAAGTACACTTGCATTCTATTTTCTCCTCCATAACGTTAAAATGGCCCTTGTCAAGGGCAGAGGAAGTGTGGTTTCTGTATTTACTACGTTCATTGGATATTTCTCTTCTGCTTGTGTTGTATCACAGGTATTAATTTAGTTTAGTTTTTTCTGATTTTTGTCTTGTTTTCCGTGGGGAACAAAATTCAGAGTCTACAATACTGTCTTCCCCGGCTGCTATCCAGCCACTGTGCCTTTTTCTCCTCTCTCCAAGTGCCCTTTGTGCGTGCTCTCACTTCTCTTCAGACTTTGTTGCCCTGTTAATTCAGTGTTAGTAACCTAACTAACTTATTCTTTAGCCTTCCATTTAAACATCATTCTCAGATATTCCTTGTTCCCCTGCATCACTAAACCTGCTCCATCCCCCTTCATGTCTACCGAGTCACTCTGCTGCTATGGTCCTCTCCCTGCACACGGTCGGTGCTTGACGGGTGAAAGGATGGATTACCACAGCAAGTCTGCCGTGAAGCCAGTGCAAGGTGTCCTAAACCGGCTTTCCTGAGTCTGAGTTCCAAATTGCTATTTTGTAAATATTCTTAGTGTTATGTCAGGAGAAAAGGTATTTTTGATGAAAATAAGAAATATGCTAATGGACATGTTTGAATGGGCATCACACACACACACACACACACACACACACACACACGCTTTGATGAGTACTGTTGTATAATCATTTCCCAAAGCATATAGAGATGTTTACTTACCAGTTCCCCCAATCTCTGCCTGCGTCCATGCCTTCTAACAGATCTTCTTAGAGTCAAACCTAGAGTCTCAGAAATCTCCCAGAAGAGTATCATCTAAATAAGATAGCATGGTTCTGTGGCTGCCTATGTCTTCAGATCTGAAAATCTCCTCAACCCGAGGAAACCAACAGTACTGCATGTGTTCTCTTTGATGACCCAGGAGCCCCGGGCTGGGGTTCTCTTTACATCCTCTAATATATTTTGCTTTGTGCTTTTACTTTTTTTCTTCCCAACACGGAAATCTTTGTTTTCAACAAGCTGTTTCTAATTGACTTTCCTTCCTCCCGCCCCTTAGATGTAGTGTTCCTTGAATTTTCTCACCATGTTGGTGTCGTTTCCCAGTATTCATACAGTGTGCTAGACCAAACTCGTGGTCACCTGTGCATCATTTTGAATGGTATACAGCCTTTTTCCATTTTTCTGTTCTTAATTTCACATATATCTTAAAAAGTTATTTTAAACTTATTTTCTTCAAATGAAACATGATTTTAAATTTCATTCTTGATAAATTAATTAAGAAACCGCCCTATTTGGGGTCACTTTCTTTCTCTCCCCACCAAAGATCTCGCACATGAATTGCTTTAATTATTATTCACTATCCCCTGTGTTCCACCCGTACTGGCCTTACTAAGACTTCCACTGTTAAACCATGTCAGCTCTTAAAATCAGGGGCTCTGCTACTTCTAAGACAAGAGCCATCTTGGTCACAGCGGGACACTTTAGTAGTTTCTGGTTCTAGATATTTTCTGTCAGCTCCTCTGAACGGGCTTCTCACTCTTTTGTTCTTCCCTGTCTGTACCCAGGAGCCCTGAAAAAAATAAGTGCTAAGTATTAGTAACATGGAGGAAAAAAAAATGAACGTTGATCTGTGGGACTCTAAATTATTTAAAGGATAGTTCTAAAAGCCCCAGGTGCTAGGATGTTGGGGGAAAGTAAAACATGTTCAGAAAAGGTAGGACATGGGGAATGAAATCACCATCTTAGAGTACAGCCTGCCTGGTACCGCAGCATGTCTATGTTCTCCTGGAATAGTGTCATATCCTTAGCATTTGCCTGTAGCATTTGCCTGCTAACAGCATTTGCATGACTGTTCCTTAACAGCTAAGTAAGCAACACACTGGATTCCAACAGTTTAAGATTGCTGCCTGTGGTCCTGGTGACTTTTAAAGAGTTCCTATCAGGAAAAATGCATGAGCCTGGTTCTTAGGCTGTATAACAATGCAAGTAATAAGACCTCACTTACAGTTCTATTTCTCAGATTAATGGATATGATTAAAATTAAGATGGAATAAAACTTTTAAACGACAGTTAAATAAAAGCCAAATTGATTGTGGAATAAAGGGCAAATTGTAACTCACAGTCATGTGGCTCCAAGTTCCATATGTTTTAAAATTCCTCGAGAACTGGCACAGTGCTCTCCTGTAATAATTTCTGCCTCTTAAATGACAGGTGCCTCATCTTTTATTGTAGCGTTGAGATTCCCACCAAATGAGAAATGCACGGTGTAGAATTTATGAGCACTTGCCTCCTGACCAGAGCCACGGAAACACTGCCACAGTGTCCACCCTCAGCCTTTTCCTGTGCCCCTCTCCCTACCCCCCAACCCCGTTGTCCTCTCCTCCTGAGTTTTTATTTTTTTTCCACTTCATGTCACCTAAGACATCTCTCCTGAACATGGCGCTCGCTCTACTTCTGACCACATCTAAATGCCATCTGTGAAGTTAGGGCTCTTACTGAGCTCGTGTTTAAACCTCACGGGAGCCATCACATCGTTTCAAACTACAGCCTAATTGTTAAACGTAAGTTTGAAGACCGGTGATGATTCATATTTCCCAACATCTATACTTTGCAGATTGTTTTTCTTGGCAAGAGTTTGTTTCAAGTATCCATGAATGAAGAGAAAGGTTTCTTGTGTTTTGATTTCTAGAAAGAAGTAATGAGTCTTTTCCTGCCATCTTTTAAAATACTATTTTACCTTTTACAAATACCAGGGTTTAAATCTGTTTGTTAATATTATAGGCCAGTTATTTCTTAATCTACAGACTTTTCCGTAGGGGACCCTCCTTAATTATCTGTGACTGTTAAAGTCTACCCCCCCACCCCAAAAACAAATCCATTTTATGGTCGCTGAATTTTAGAGTTAGAAAAGATTTTCACTTGAAAGTCATTATTTATATCATGAAAATTGGTGTTTTTATGTTTCATTGTTTAAAATGGTTTATATTTGTTATCTTCTCTCCACTGTCGTTGAAGAATTTTTACTCTTCCCTCCACGTGGGCCCTACATACCACATGCTTACCTTTCTTAGGTGTGTGTCCCACAGGGCACGTGTACCCTCACTCACATTGCTAGACTTACATCAATTCAGCTTCTTCCTGCGTTGTTCCCCTTTAAGTTAAACTTCAATACCTCTACTTTTACTTTTCATCTTTATTTTCCTTGTCTTATTTTGTTTAATTGAAGGAACCCATAAGGCTGTCATATAACTAGAAATAAATGGTATCTTTTATGTTTGTCCATTGCTGAAATTCATAAAGAACGTGGAAGATTATTACCGCTACCTTCCTTTATTCTTACCACAGATACTACAAGAAAATAAGCCACCATATTACAATAGCCAAGAGAGTCTACCTAACACTGCCCATGCCTAAGGGCATCACATAAGGGCATACACTGTCCCAGTGATCGAATAGATTGGGCTACTTCACACTAGCCCTAAGTATAACACGTTCAGTAAATAGTATCAGTGTGATGTATTTTACTTTGTGGATATTAATGAGAGTTCATATTTTATTCCACAACTGATCAGAAAATTTTCTTTTGTAACACTCAGTAATTTGGAATGCTTTTGAAAATCCTAGATAGAACATAACTTGAGGCTTTGTGTTCGCTATTTAAACTGTTCATCACTTTCTAGACCCATGTCTTACTGCTAAGTTGCATTACCAGCCTTGGTAATCATTTTATCATTTTCCCTTCAATAATATATCTTTGTTTTGTTGTGATTTCTTTCTTTGCCATCTTTTTAAAATAAATGTATATCACTATCATCTGTTAGCAATGGGTAAGATAAAGGTCATCCCTGAGAAAGAGGATTGGTAACTCAGGTAAGATGTCTCTTTCTGCAAACAGTTTCATGGATAAGCATGAGGAACTGAGTTCAAATTCCCTATTTAAAAAGCCAAGCATATCAGCAAGTTCTTATTATGACAGTACTGGAGAGGGAGAATAGGAAGATCCCTGGAGCTAACTGGCTAGTATAACTGAATCTGAGGGTCCGGTCCATTGAAAGATTATCTCAAACATAAGGTATGGGGCAAAAGAGACAGAAATGTAATGTTGCCCTCTGGCCTCCACACGTGCGCACACACACACACACATACACACACACACACACACACACACACAGTAAAATAATTTTACAAAGCCATTGTGTTTTAGTTGCCATTCTATTGCTCTGAAAAGATACTATGACCAAGGCAGATTAAATGGGAAAGCGTTTAAATACAGCTTCCTTACAGTTTCTGAGGGTGAGAAACAGTAAGCAAGCCGAGTACAGTAGCTCTTACAGTAGTTGAGAGCTTCCGTCTTATCCACAAGCTAGAGGCAGGGCGAATGGGAGTGGGTGGCCTGGCTTGAGCTCTTCAAGCCTCAAAGCCCACCCTCAGTGACACACTGTCTCCAACAAAGCCATCCATTCTTCCAAAACAGTTCTACCAAGTAGGACTAGGCATTCAAATATGTGAGCCTATGGGGCCATTCTTGTTCAAACCACCACACCAAGCTCAGTGTGTTGTTACATTTTGCCACCTTTGTGACAGTCCTTTATCCTTATTCTCTGGTGGTCTCTGTCTGCCTAAAATGTCTAGCCCACATGCAACCTTGAAAATGTAATTATAATAATGCAAATTCAGAGTTTAATATTCTTATGGGAAAATCTTTTCCCCTGATTTTGTGCTCGGAAGCAAAACATATACCTTAATTCCTCAGGGTGGCTTTCAAGAGCCGGACACCTCTAGGTACAGCAGGAAGTATGGGTATAGAAATTCCCTCACAACACACAGCAGCCCAACAGTTCCCCACGTTTCCAAGTCACAGCTATGAAAGTCAAATGACCTTTTATTTTTTTAGCAAAGACATTAGATTTTCCAGTTAAACCCATTCTAATGCACATTTTTCTGTTTTGTACTATGCATTCTCAATGATTTGTCTATTCATTTAGAAAGGAATAAAACAATAATCCTATGACTTCAAAGGCAAAGACAGGATTATGATCAAGTCTAGGCTAGCCTGAGCTACATAGTGAGCTCTGTCTTTAAAAAAAAAAAAAAGGAAACATGAAATAAAAAGACATTTAAAAAAGAAAAGAACAAGAAATCATGGCAATGTAACATGGCAGTTTGGAGACTTGTCTTTGCTTTCCGTATCATTTGGGAAATCAACAGGGGTTCATTATCTATTTAATGCAAATGGGGAAAAGAGTTTCTACACTTAGGACTTCTAGTCCAGTAAGAAAGATAAGTTATCTACACAAATAACTATGTTTTCATCATTGCCAGTCTGAGAAGCTTTTACAAACTTGAGCAAAATCCTTATGCACTGCAAGAAGCCACTCATGAACAATTCAGGAAGGCTTCCATTAAGAGAAAGATGGCTGAACTAACCCTGGAGGGATGGGTAGGAGTTTGACAAGAGTGGTTGAAGGTATTCTAATTCACTTAGTGCCTACATGTGCAAGGCAGCATGGAGGAGGAAAAAAAGCCTGGGGCATGGTAGAGAGAGCAAGCATTCTAGTGTGACTGGCACATGGTACATATGTAAGGGAATAGTAAAAAATCTGACTAGAAAATCTGTATGCAAAGACAAACTTTACAATTGTGTACAAGGATACATTCTGACCTAGTGAGACTTGTTCCAGTACCTATATGGTAGACTACAGCACTCGTACTTGCAAAAATAAGTACAGGCATGACCTAGTTGTGAGGCAGGAGGATTGCAAACCTGGGTCTTAGAGGTTTAGATTGGATGTGACAGAATTTTGGACTTGTCAAAAGGACTCAGAAAGCCAGGTGTGGTGGTGCACGCCTGTAATCCCAGTACTTGGAAGGCAGAGGCAGGCGGATTTCTGAGTTCAAGGACAGCCAGGACTATACAGAAAAACCCTGTCTCGAAAAAACCAAAAAAAAAAAAAAAAAAAAAACGGACTCAGAAACTACAGCAGGATATCTGGTGACAAGATCAAACAAAGAGGGTATGAGAAATCCACCTCCTAGTTATGCCCATCCCACTGGGTGGAGAGGTGGAACCTATTAAAAGGTGGAGAGCTGAGTTACTTTTCTTTAGGACACTAATCAAATGCAGACAAGCAGAAGAAACAAAATAGAGGAAGTGGAGGAAGATCTGCAATGAAGTCCAAGAAGGTTTCCTAGGAAAGGGTGAAAAGTACAAAACTCTCAGACATCAGCAGCATCTCATTTTCACCTATTTATTATTCCAGAAGCTACCTCTGACATATTCCATAGCATGCCCCTCCCCCTCTGACATATTCCATGGCATGCCCCTCCCCCACTGACATACTCCATGGCATGCCCCTCCTCCTCTGACATATGCCATGGCATGCCCCTCCCCCTCTGACATATTCCATGGCATGCCCCTCCCCCTCTGACATACTCCATGGCATGCCCCTCCCCCTCTGACATACTCCATGGCATGCCCCACCCCCTCTGACATACGCCATGACATGCCCTGCCCCTCACATCCATACACATGTTCATGTGTGTCCTCCTGCACGCAGACTTCTTGTCAGCCACAAATCTAGATGCCATCCTTCATACTTCATCCTTCATACTTACTGCCTCTGTAGTCTCAGGCATACTCTAATCTCTTCAAGTCTTTACATTCCGCCTGTAAGATGAAAGTAACTTGTTATTAAGACTTGAGACAAAGGAAAAGGTTGGCATTTATTGAGTAAACAGATTACTTAAGACTTTACGATGAAACCCACGCTGTCCTTTTAAATAAGGTGAAATACCTAATATTTCCAAGAGGCTTTTCTCCAACAACCCTCTCCTCAGTCTCTTTAAAGATTTGTTTATTTTTATTTTATATGTATAAGTGTTTATCTGCATGTGTGTATATGCACCATGTTTGAGCCTGACTCCTGAAGAGGCCAGAAAAGAGAACCAAAACCCCCAGGACTGGAGTTGCAAGTTCTTGTGAGCCACAGTGTAGGTGCTGGAAACTGAACCCAGGTGCTCTGGACTGCCATCTTAGTCAAATTGATGAGTTTCAAGTTCAGTGAGAGTCCGCCTGTGTCTCAAAAAGTTATTGGGGAGAATCATCAAGGAAAGGCACCCAACATCAAACTATGGTCCCTGTACTCATACGTGCACATGTATACGTACCCACACTAACAAGTACATTCACCATACACACCCAGGCATTTACACTGAGTAAAAACTTACACTGTTCTAAAAGTTAGCATTGGTAGATAATCAAGCTTAAATTGTGGTGAAATTCCTATTAACTTTAAATGTGTTTAAAGATAAAAAATGAACTATTATTTCTTTTAAAACAGTGAAATGAGTTAGCTAGTAAAACCACTTTGTGGAAGGGCTAAGGCTCATGAACTAAGGCCCATTTTTTGGCTTGTGTTTTGTCTCTTTAATGTTTTTTTAGTTTCATTAATAGAGGCATAATTTATATACTGACTATCTAGATTTTATTATATACTATTGGACAGAGGCCATGTCTGTCTTTATAGTTACACATTGGCCCACAGTGTTTCTGGCACTCAATAAATGTTAAATAATATTTCTATTCAGCATTCTGTAGACAGGAAGCATATGGTAATAAATGTCAGAGCACAGGTTGGAAATCTCCAAAAAGTTATACATTATATTCTTTGGAAAAGGCAATTCAGACATTTTTGTGAATGAAATTTCTTTTTAAGAGTAGTTCCCAGGCCCAAATGCTACTTAACAGTTTTCCAGGCTTCACTTTCCTATAAATTAAAACTTTTCCTCATTGGTAATAATAAAATTTTTGAAGTGTTAGCACTAATGCAATTGCATATGAAAACATATAAGTGATTTTATAGATAGCGTGAAGAAAATGCAGTTCATAATCTGAAGACAGCACAAGGAAACATTCAGAATCTTAAACAATCTGTCTCTATATTCCTCCCGTATGTGATATGTAAAAGAAACAACAGGTATTTATCATAAAGTTTCAGTATGACTTGAAGGTGCATCGCTGCCACAGCTGTTACAGACCTCACAGTGATATCAGACTTTAACACAATATTTTTCTCACCTGAGTATTCTAGCACTGCTTAAAAATCTTACTGTATATTAACCTAGAAAACTGGAATACCCAAAACATAATCCACACATCAAATGAGATACAAGAAGAAAGCAGGAGTGGTCCCTGGTTCTGGAAAGACTCAGTGAAACAGTATTTGGCAAAACCAGAACGGGGAACTGGGAAGGGGTGGGAGGGAGGACAGGGGAAGAGAAGGGGGCTTACGGGACTTTCGGGGAGTGGGGGGGGGGGGGCTAGAAAAGGGGAAATCATTTGAAATGTAAATAAATTATATCAAATAAAAAAAAAAAAAAAAAAAAAAAAAAAAAAAAAGAAGCAGCATTCTCAGCTAAACTAAATAAATATAACAATTCTGAAAAAAAAAAAAAAAAAAAAAATCTTACTGTAGTCTCGGTAAGCACGCCATAGCCTAGAATAACATATGACATGGAAATTGAAAAACCTGATGCCAAAAAAGGAATTCTTTATACAGGGCATTTCCCAGTTAGAAGGACATGCTTAACTTTACTGAGCTATCCAGTAGTGTTCTAAAAACACATCGCTAAAGTTTCTTTGCATTAGTTGCTTACCCTGTGATTGCTCTGCTGACCATACTGTGATATTGCTTGAAGTTGTGGTGCCTGTGATGAAGAGTCTGTCATAGGACTAATTAGAGTGAAACCCAAGGTTTTGGTCACCTTGCTGAAATGTCTGTTGTAAAAACTCTGATGCTCACTGCGGGTCTGCCATTTCCTCTCCATGAGGGTTCTTACAGTATAGAACTTCGCGGATAGAGTAAGATAGAGAACAAATGGGAACACTCCATCACTTTGGTCACTTGTTGGAAGCAAGTTGCTAGCTGAAGCCCATACTCTAGGAAGGATTGTCCAAGAATCTGGGTACCAGTCAGAGTTCCCTGAAGCCCTCTGCTGCAGCACACGACTTACAGAGAAGCTAAGCCACTGAATGTATTCTAGGTCTTCTAGTTTTTAAGAAATATCCAAGAACTTGCATTCAGTAGGCAAAATGTCTTTGCAGTATTACATGTTTCTGTTTTATTAGTATGATTATACTATACAATAAAATCTTATACAATAAAATTAGTATTAGCCCAAAGTGAGCAAAATTAATCATTAGCTGAACTGAGACGCTGTGACTTGCTCCACAGCAAAATGACTGTAGACCTGGGCCTGGGCGTCTTTCCCTTTAAACCCTCCACTTGCCCATGTTGCCTGTCACTGCAGAGAAAGCCATTCAAAAGGAGCATCATGCCTCAGCGTGGAGAGGTCAGATTTTCTATCTGTATAAAGAAAATGCTATAGGTGGGTTCTAGTTAGAAAGACGGACAAGAGGTGTCATCGTGCCTTAGATACATCCATTTCACCCTGGTTAGGACTTAGAGTGCTATTTTTTTCATCTCTTGTCATTTTAAGATCTGCAACAGCTGGAGCCCTTTACCCTAACAGATGCTCTTTGTCTAAATCCATATTTAGGAGTAAATATTTTTCTGATAAAGGCGAATGATGTGGTCTGGTATCCTGTTCTCCCTGGGCATCTTCCTCTCCACTCCCAAGACTGGGCTAAGGATCATGGAGATCCCAAAGAAAGCCACACTGCCAAGCCCTTGAGTCATCTTCTGCTGTTTGCAACAATAAAGCGTTGTCATTACTGATAGTGAACTAGTGTTTCAGATGAGTGAGCTGCTGTCTGAGGGTCTTACCTGAACCTTCCTTTCCTTTTCCACTTCAGCCTATACCCAGGACCCCTCATGTCTGAGACGCAGGTACAGGATGTATCAAGCAGATGGTAGCTCTACCTTGGGCCCATTATCTGGAAGCACATGCAGCACAAGATAGAGGAGGGTCAAGGTCATAAGCTATGATAGAAATTCAGGTTGATGGTTATACCCATCTATGTAGGAAATCCTAGGTAACCACCAAAAAAAAAAAAAAAAAAAAAAGGAAAACCTTCCTTATAATAACTGGGTTTGGAAAACTCTGATTTCAGGCCAATATGCAGAAATTGTATTTCTATAATAACTGGTTATAAATGATTGAAATGAGCATGATGAACAAATTGTAGTTTTAGTTAAATATCAATTCCATTAATTCTGCTTTATTTAAGTAAGAACTTGTATGCATTAGACAAAATAAAAGGAGTTTTCTCATCAGGTGATAATAAAAGAAACCGTTGTCTTTTGTGCACACAAACATATACTTCATTTTCTCTTGGGTAGTCTATGGATTGCCCTTTGTGGGTGTGGGGGGTTGGGTTTTTGGTTTTGGTCTGGTTAGTTGCTTGCTTGCTCTGGTTTGGTTTTTTTGGTTTTGGTTTTTTTTTGTTTGTTTGTTTGTTTGTTTGTTTGTTTTTTTAAACACGGTTTCTCTGTGTCCTGGCTGTCCTTGAACTGGCTGTGTAGACCAGACGGGCGTCCCACTCATGGAGACCTGCCTGCCTCTGCCTCCTGAGCACTGAAATTAAAGGTATTTGTGTCACCGCACCTGGGCTGAGGTTGTACTTTTTTAATAATAGCTTGCTAATGTTTTTAAAACCTCACTTCAAAATCTGTATCTGGTACTTTTTGGTTACTATGCTTCTTGCCTGGGTGATGAACCTTTGAGTGTGGACAACAGGAAGATGCTAATTATGTGTCCTTTCATTGACAATACTCATTCCAGGAAGGAAAAAAAATGGCTCTGTTATTGCAAAAGACATAATATATGAATTCCATTCGTTTTAAAGGCAAAGGATGTGCAGACTGTGTTACAGCACATCCAACAATGGGATCCTGAGAACATGACCTGTCTCTGAAACAGCATAGTGGTGGAATTGATCAAGAGGGAAGGAAGTGTCAGTGTGAAGGGCAGGCTGGTCAGAACTCTTCCCAGGCTTGCTCAGTTTTGCTCGTGCTACTGCTTGCTGTGTATGAACGGACGTGCTGTACTCGGGGGCGGGCAGACCTCCGTGTCAGTATTCTACCTCCTTAATCCCTCCCCCTTTGTGATTTTTTTCTTAAGTCAGATCTAAAATGGAAAGCCTATAAATACAATGATGGTCACATGGCTAGTCACCTGCATCAGGAACCGCCCTGCCTCTCTCATCTGGGCCTAGTTGCTCCCCACATGTCACAGCCACTCGGTGGCTGGATTTTAACCTGACTGCTTCATTAGATTTGTGAAACTCAGTACGAGGCGCCCTGGGGCAGCACAGATGGGGACTTGTTTTCTTTTCTCGCTTTCACGGCAATGGCACACTAACAAGTCCTTTTCAATTTAGTGTGATCAGTTCACTTGGAATCACTCCTGATACTTGGAACCCGCCTTACTTTTCTGCCCACCATCCGTGCTCACTCCTTCTTCCCTGTTTTCTGACCTAATACCATTTCTCTCTGCTCTTTCATGCGGTGAATCTGAGAGCAAAAACTCTGCTTAAAATTCTTGCTGGGTCAAACTGTTCCCCTCTGTTGTTTTGTTTGTTTTGCTAAGAGGGGAAAAAAATAAATGCCTTTCCATCGTTGTATCTACAAACACCTTCAGATCAGAGGTTAGCCTGACGGAGTCCACGGCGATGTGAGACAGCTGCCGGCTCTAATGATGTGACTTGGGGCTCCAGTCCAAGATCAAAGGAAGGTGAGAGGAAGCCAGATGATAAGATCATTTTAAGGCACAGAACGAGGACTTGGCTGTTCTGATGATAGGGCACAGCTCAGCAAGCCTGTGTGAAGAGGCACCAAGATAGAAAATTGAGTTGACTTTTCCTAAGTATGTCCATCCTAAGCCAGAAATGTGCTGGTGCTTGGAGCTGTTTGCATGTGTGGAAACAGGGGCATGCCTCTGTACAAGGTAGTTATTTGAAGCCAATCACGGTGGCACAGCCTAAAATCCCGGCACTTGAGAGATGGAGGCAGGAACGGAGATAGTTCAAAGCCAGCTCAGACGGCATACCAAGATTGAGACCAGCCTAGGTTATATAGTGAGCTCCTGTCTAAAAGAAAAATATACATATATAAGTATATTTTTATATATTCTTGCCATTATTCTGTAATTTACTAAGTGACAGTTAATTTATTAGTATATGACCAAAAAGGTTGGCATTAAAAATTAAAACAGTATAGCCTGGCATGGTGACACACTCCTGTGATCCCCACATTCATAGCCAGGAGGATCAAAGAGTTCAAATCCAGCCGGTGCTACCTAAGTTCTTTTCCATACAAATAAGGCTCCAGATTTGGGGTCTAACTTGGTAATTGGCACTGCTAGCACCTCAAGGCCCCAAGCTTAGTCCCAAGTACTTCTCCTTGCCGCAGTATGACTACTCCATGGACTCTCAGCTTTTCTGTCAATTCCACAGATTCCCTCTTTTAATGACCCTGAAGCTCCCTCACCCACCCCCCACCCTGTGTCCTGCAATTTACTGTTATCCAGGCTGGGCAAGAAAAGTAGTTCTTAGGGGCTGGGGAGATGGCTCGCTTGCTAAGAGTGCTCCTTACTCTTGTAAAGGATCCGGATTTGGTTCCCAGCACCCACACAGTAACTCACAACCATTGGTAACCCCAGTTCCAGGGGATCCGATGCCCTCTCTTGGCCTCTGCGGGTACCAACTGTGCACATAGTACACAAATATACATGCAGGCCAAACACTCATACATAAAACAAATAAATCTAAAATAATAGTAAGTATGGTAGCAGTTCTCACCAGAGCTATTCAGTGGCATTATTCATCTAAGAACTCATTTCCTTAATTTATGACGGCTTAGAAAACAATACATTCATATCTTTTCAACCTTATCATTTGCCTTGATATCTCAACCAGCAAATATTAACTTTGTGAACTATAAACACTGTTTTGTAAGGAAATTGAAAAGATCAAGCAACCTTGCCTGCTTGAACCATTCGTCAAGGGTTTGGGACACGCACGCCTCTGTGTGTGTGTGTGTGTGTGTGTGTGTGTGTGTGTGTGTGTCATTGTCAACTGTGGCTTACTAGTCAGCCTTCTATTTCTCTAGTGAATGAGGTTCAACAATCAGCTTAAAACTTCCTGTTAATTCCGCAGTTCAACTATAATCACACATTTTGACCTTTCCACACCCCAAAAGTATAGGTTCTCTAAATCTCTGTTATTAGTATAGTGGACCATAAGTACATGTATGTATTTCTTAATTAGTCTCTCCCTCAACATGGAGGAGGCATCCACATTTATTTCAAAGGCACTGACTGCACTTTCTGCCTTACATGGTTTGCTGCAGCAGTCGTGCTAGTTGAGTTGGATCTGCTCACCACTTGGGCTCAAATCCCATCCTTCTATTAATATCTCTTGGCAAAGATAATTTTGGAGGAATGTAAGTTAAGATGTAGAGACTCTTGACAGTTGTCTGCAATTTTTTTTCACTTTCAAGAGGAAAGTAGAAATGAAAAGTAACATTGACTCCATTTTCTATCATTCCTAAAATTAAAATGTATGCACAATCTAAACAGTAAAATCGTAACGATTTAGTTACATACATATGGGTATTTTTTTTTGGTTTGGGGGTGGTCTGTTTTGTTTTGTCTTTCAGTAGCCTGTTAGAAAAGCATTAGCGTATGTCATTATGTTCATTAAATTGTGCATAAATACACACACACATATATATATGCTAGAAGAATTTTGTATATTAAAAATTTTAAATATTCTTTTAAGTGTTAACTTTTATAACCTGTTCCTCTTAGACAAAAGCCAGACATGGTGATCCAAACCTTTAATCTCAGCACTTGCGAGGTAGAAAGCAGGTGGATCTATACAAGTTTGTGGCTAGTCTTGCCTGCATAACATTTCCTGGCCAGCCAGGGCAAAACCCCACGAGAGTGGAGATGAGGGGTATAGAGTCAGGTATGTAGTCAGGTCCCTAGATCACTGCTGTCAGTGTTTTGTCAAATTCGCTTCCTTTTGTTCCCCCAAATTATTCCAAGTTGCAAATTTCGTGTGTGGCATTTTACCTTTAAATACTTCTGGACACAGCTCTAAAAGTTAAAGACACTTTCCTTATCACATAGATAATTCTTAATATCAAACTGATGATCATTCATATCTTCTGATTTTCAGATTACTTCTGTTCAAATGTCTTTCATGGCTGGTTGGTTTAAAATAAGATGCAGTTATATGCCGGTGTTGTTCATTTCCCCTCCCAGTTTATCTTTGAGGCTACCATTAGTTAAAGAAACAGTACTAGTTATCTTATAAATGTGCCCATCTTACAGATTTGTTCACTGTCTCCTTTTATTTGTTCCTCTCTTTTTCTCATAAATACAAGTTATTGGACTAAAGTTTTGGTTAATTGGTATGAAGATATTTTGGCCAGAATACTTTCTGGTTGCTACTGTGAACTCCATTCTCCATCCTAACAGGGGCACAGAACCTTTGGTAATCCCATTATGAGGGATGCTGACACAGGATGAGGATGGATCACAGGGTTACAATGATGACAGCTTGGTCCCTTCCACTATAAAGTTACACTTGGCTCCCCGTGGCCAGCATGTCATCTGTGCTGCTTTGATTTCATGGGAAGAACCGGTTCCCTGTCATCCTCTCACCCAATGACTCTAACAACTGGTGATCCCTGTCTCTATAAATTTCATCATGGGATTGGGAAATAATTGTTTTCAGCATCTATACATCTATTAGCAGGCATTCTTGTGTCCAGAGGAGTTTTCTGATAAGATACTGTTTTAATTACAAATGTGACCACCAGCATGGTCCTTGGGTTTCAAGTGAATGTCTTTCTGCGTGAGATCAGAGCACCTGAACTCCTTGGCAGCCACTGTTAAAGCACACGCCTCTTCTTCCCTGTTCTGGCTTGTGGGTGTGTTGACACCATGTGGCCCATTGCTTTTTCATGCCAAGACAAAAAGGAAATATTTTTTAGGGTAAAAATAAAAATTAATCTATGTGAGTATATTGGGATAATTGTGTTAAAAAAGAAGACTGAATGAGTTTCAAAATGAATTATTTCTTCATTATCTGGCACTTTATAATTAACTGTCCTTTTTTTTTTTCCAGGAAGCTGCCACTTTTGCTAGAGAGCAAGGCTTTGAGGTGAGTTAACCCACAATTGCACACTAAACAGATCCTAAAGGTTTTTTCTAGCTGATAATGAAGTTCTTTTGGACAGTGATTGATGTGCTATTATACTCTCAGAGCCTCGCTGCAGTTGCCATGGAAACTTGGCAGTCGTCATGGTTTCTTTGTTCTGCCAGCACAGTGTTATGACGCACTCTGCTAGGTCTGCACCCAACATCGCCTACAGATGTTATTTATTGAATTTTGAAAAGCCTCTTGGGAAGCCAAGAGGTTGGGCACAGTTTCAAGCTGCCTCTGCAGATATGGGGCCTGTCAGTTTGTTCAGTTAAAAAGCTACCTCATTAGCTGCATTACATTTCATAAGAATTCAGTGCCGAAGCAGTGGTAGGGCAAGACAGAATAGCGAGCTATAATGTCACTTAAATAAGCTCAGCCCTATCACACGTAAATTATCGTTATGCAGATTAATTTCTAAAGGTTGTACTTACCAGTTGTTAGGGGCTGATTAATTCCAATCCTGCTTCTGAGCTTCTTATTTGAGTCTTGTCTCCTTTTCATCTTTTTAAAAATAGCATAGGATAATTTTTTGTAAGGAAAATATTGATAATTAGCCTTAATTTTCTGGTCTCAGTTCTGTTTACCTAATAGAAGGATGATCTTGTCAAGATTCAAAACTCCATGTGGTTGTTGTTGGCAAAATCAAGATACAGTCAAGACCATGTTTCTGTCTGCATAATACTATCTTCTAATTGACTGTTAGAAAACACTAACTTCAGTATGAACCCAGGTTAATTGACAGATAATTAACTGAGTTTATGAGTCTTTGATGGCTACAGTAGTGAGTCGGAACAATGTCAGATGCTGTTTTATACATCAACTTGTAATTTATATGACTAGAATAACTTTTAAAAATTATATTACTTATTTAGTAGGACGGCACTTGCCTGCCACAGAATATGTATGAAGTTCAAGGAGAACTTGCTGGAATCAGTTCTATCCCTTCCACCATGCAGGTGTGGGTATTGAACTCAGGTCGTCTGGTTTGGCAGCAAGCACCTTTAGAGGCTGAGCCACCCCACTCATAACTTTAGAAATGTAATTGAGATTTAGGAACTCTACCCTCATTTGCATACTCAGTATTGTCTACCATGCATAGAAACTGTGAGTTGAATGCTGATTGAACAATACTGTGTAAGCTTTAAGCTCCTTAAAGAAGTGTGAATTTGTGATACAACTATTAATGAAATGTATTAGAAGCAGATTCATCATTAAGAAACAAAATAATATACACGTGTGGTGACTGTATAAACCAGAAACAGTTCCTTTTCATCATAGAGGAAGACAGTGAGCATGCCTCTAAGAATTCCCTCAGTTATTTGAATCATAGGAAAATGATGTAATCGTTGACTTCTTACAAGTTTGCTTCCATTGTTTTAGCACACTTGAGTCACTGTAGAAGTAAGTAGTGTAGAACGGGATTTCCAAAGTTCCTTGTCTTATTATTTAATTTCCCAAACTGACAACTGCTGTATAAGACCAGATGGAGTCAGGAGAGTGTTCACCGATGCAATGTGGAGCTGCCAAATACCTCATCAGATAAAGGTGCTGTGACCTCTGACCTCCACACTAGAGCTTTGAGACATGTGTGAACATATGCACTAAATTAATATAATTTTTTAATGTTAGGCTAGAGAGTTAGCACTCATGTATATACACACAAAGACATCTAAAAAAAAGTGTTTTGATTGTGAGAATATATGTAAATGCTTTCAGTCATTTTTCAAGTTTTACCTCTAGGCATGGTTGTATACATTCCTATATTACCTGTGCTCTAGAGGCAGAGGCCTCTGAGTTCAGAGCCAGCCAGGGATACATGGTGAGACCCTGTCTGAAATCATAAAGTTTTAACTATGCTGAGGTTTTTTTCCCTAAAAACTAATATTCTCAAAAACTACAAATTCAAATGCTTCATAGATAAGAGCTTTTAGAATATAAATTTGTACCTGTCATTTAGCTGTGTTATCATTAAACAAAAATATTTGGGTTCCATGATTGGTTTTGCAGATAGTTAGGTATATATCATGCATATAGTAAAATCTCAGTTCTGTGGTGCTCCTGTGATTTTTTGGGGGGGAGGGGGTGTAAGCCTAGCACAGACCTTTTTTCTTCTCGAGCTCCTTGAGTTCCTGGTCTATATTCGGTCTTAGCAACAAATTGCGTTCTCTATGTCCTGCTAACCAGCACTATATTAGCCTTTCATTGGTTCCTATTTACTGATTTAAAAATCGTTTCCCTTTGCCATAGTCTGCCATAATGTGTTAGACCATGTAAGCAAAGTGATGATTATCATACTCACCCGTCTGTTACCTTCCAGCATATAAACACAGCTCCGCCAGTGATGTTGCAGTGCTGTGTTAGATTCTCTAGTGCATACAGTGTCTTGATGTGTCCCTCTATGGATCCCCAAAAGCATTAGAAGCATTGCAGAATTTATACGAGCCATGAAAAGAGAAGCCTCAAGTCAGGATTGTTAGTAAAAACACAACCCACGTGTGGAATGCTGTCTGAGAAGTCCAGTGATGTTTATAATGTCATTAAAGTTTTCTTACTTCATTAGAGAAAAATACAAAAGCATAGGTATAGAGAGAGTGTAGTACTCTTGAATAAAACAAGGCTAAGTTACTTTATCTTAGCAATTTTCTGTCTATGGAAGTGTTCTGATGTTCCCACATCTAGTGTAACAAACCAGACAAAATTTTGTATTTTCACTCTCCTGCCTTAATATTGGCTCTGAATTTGGAGCACCTTAAAAAGAAAAGAAAAAGACAAGTGGAGTGATTGAAAGAACAGAATGGCAAGCACCCTTCCTTCCTGCCAGCACCCCTGCCCTCCCTTATTTTCTGTTATTAATCCCAATCCTTTACCCAAACCACAGAGTGTTGCCATCGGTGATCTGACTGCTGGCAGACCAGCCCGACACCTCTAAAAATAACCTGTGCTTATGCATCAGGAAAGATCCTCAGCGGCATTGTTTATGATGCCCTTGTGGGTTTCTCTGCAAATTTTCGATAATCTTTTTTTTTTTTAACATCTTTAATCTTTAAGATGAACTGGGCATTTTTTAGTGAGAAGCAGCCGCTTAGGAGAACACTGGAGAGGAGATAAAAGCTGGAGGTAGGCAGGGAGGTAGGCAGGGAGAGCACAAGGCAGGAGAGTGGGTCTCTCTACATAGGTGATGGAAAATTGCATAGTGCCCGATTTAAATGACAGACCTGCTAAGAATTTAAAATGACAATCCTTGGTGAGGAGTTTTGTGAGGCCTTTTATTATTCTGGAAAAACAGCTCAGACTGCAGTGTGCTGTTAAGTCTTCCTTTTCTTGGGCTGAACTGATTAAAGGTTTACATTGTTAGAATCTAAATAAAAACAAGGTACTTAAAAGCAGGCTTCATTATAAAGCCTTTTAAAAACTATCATAAATTGATGGGAGTTAAATAAAATGAAGAAAATACCTCCAAAACTTAAATTTAGTTATTCTCCATATTTTCATTGTCTCCACAACAGAAATATGTGCCAATTTTTTAAAGGAATTCAAACCATTGAGTCATTTAGTCAGGATGACTCCAAGCAAAGATTTTCCTTCTCTTGCAGGTGTGTAAGGCGTAATGCTTTCTCCACATGGGAAACAAAGTGATCTTACTCTCATTCCCTTCTTGCCCCAGCCTCTGACTACCCAGAACATCTGAGCATCACAGCCTTTCTCTGGCCATGGAGACGCAATCACCTTGTAACACTCAACGACAAAGTATAAAATTGCACGGTCCAATGGTCACACTTGGCTGTTCAAGTTAAGATTATTTAACATTACCTAAAATTTAAAATTCAAGACTAAGAGTATCTGTGGCTCCGTAGTACCAACCACCCTGAACGCTAAGGCAGGAGGATGGCTTGAACCCATGGGTTTGAGAACAGGGTAAAGCACAGTGAAACTGTGAGACAGTGAAACTGTCTTTAAAAATAAAACAAAGTGCACTCTCACACTGTCTGCCCTATACACATATCTCATACCCCATAGCCTATGGGCATGATGACTGCTTTATTAGACTGTGCAGATAGCAAACATATACATCATCTCAAAAAGTTCTGTTGATCAGCAGTGAGGAGAAAATCTACATGGCATAATCAGGAAGTAATGGTTCCCCGGCATCTCTCTCAGGTAGTACTTAGGTTCTTGTGTTCTGCACAAAGTTTAGAATTGAACTGTCATAGTCTCTGAAAATAAGACCTGAGTCAGATCCTGCTGGCGAAAGGAGTGCTTTGGTGCTTTCCAGGAGGACTGGGTCCCAAAGGAGGATAATTTTTAAAATGGACTAGGAGAAACAGATCAGATAGTTTTCTATCTGAAAACTGTTCCCCAGAAAAAAAGAAGGAAAGAACCAGTTCTGCAAGCTGTCCTTGGAGCCACCGTACATGTGATGTAGAAGACATGTGTTCCCATCCCCCACAATAGTAAATTTTTTAAAGAAGGAAAAGAAAGTTAAAACCTGACAAATAGAGCTATCTAGCAATGACAGAAGAAGGGGGTTGGGGGGGAGCCAGTTAATCAGCCAGCCAAGAAGACACACTTCAAACAGGAAACAAAAGGACAAAGGCCACCAGACAAGAAAGAACACGGTGGTAACACAATGTACTGTGTACTCCACAAAGCCAGCATCTCTGGGTTGAGTCAAGTGAGGAAAACGGCCTAAGACTTGAGTGGCGATGGGCAGGTCACGGAGGATGCATAGCTGAGTGAGCAGGGTGTGGGAAAGCCACAGCTGGGACAGACTGGGACAGGGTTCAAACCCTTGGATCGCCTGCCTGATGAAAAGGAAATGAAAACAAGAGAGTGGAAGGAAGAAAATGCCTTCTTTTTAAAAAGAAATCGTTCACTCTTTCATTGGGTGGCAGTACCACAGTGCAGGTATGAAGGTCAGAGGGCAACTTGTGGAAATCAGTCCTCTCTTTTACCTTTTAGGTTCCAGGGATCAAGCCCTGGTCATCACACTTGGCAGCAAGCATCTTTACCCACAAAACATTTCCCTGGCCCAAGAAAGTATAGTCTTTAAAATAGCAGAAGATAATACTACACTAAACCAGAGTTGATAAAAGCACAATTTTACATGTTACAAAATGCTGCGGTTTATAAATCTTTCCAGTGTGTCACCGGTACATTTAATACTTCCAGAAACCTTGAGAGGAAGATAGTCAGGTCAACAGGTGAAACCTAGGCTGTGTGGCCTGTCCGAGACCGCACAGCTCACAGATACTGTCTGGATAAGTGGAGCTCAACTCTCCAAGTCTGGTGCTCTTCCTTACAGACCTCCTGCTTTCCTCCACCATGATCTAGGACACTAGAAGAAGAGGTTGGGCTTCACAATGGTCTTGACAATGACAAGTACCTAAATACCTAAACATTGTAATTTGTGCTATAAAACAACTAGGAAAAATCACCTCTAAATAAAGATATAAAGATCAGGACAAATGTAAATGTGCAGAAGAGATAACCGGAGAAGAACAATCTATACTTTTGTGATAATAACAAAAAGTATATCGCAGAGTTCACAGAGTAGTGAAGTCTGTGGGTAGCCTGGAAGTAGTGGTGCCAAACAGTGAGATTCATTCCTATGGGCAGACTAGGGATGGGCAATCCTGGCTCCAATGCTTCTGTTTATAACCTTAATCTGCATATTCAATGTCTGCGAGTCAGTCTCTTCATCTGCAAGACGAGATGTACTAAGAGACCTACTGCCTGGGGTGGGAAAGACCTAGTGAATATTTTCAAGTAAGTTAGAGGAAATTGTAGTGTCTTCTATATAGAGAAATTAAAATTAGGGACCCCTTTAGAGCCCTGTAATGGTTTATGGCTCAACTCTGAAGTTCATCTCTTGCCCTCACCCCCTGGGAATCTTTTTCGTCCTTATTAGATAGTATAGTTGAGTTTTAAGTACTCAGTAATTTTTAGTCCCTTTCTAGAGATTAGAGGAACATCTTACAGAATTGAAAGTTTTAGGGAGAATTAAAATGAGAATCTTTAAGAGGAACAAAATTGGGTTTGTATTAGCCTACAGTAATTACATTGAGCTCTTTCATCTCCATCTTCCTTCTTTGGTTTTGTTTATTTTTATTTTATACGTATGGTGCTTTGCCCCTGTGTATCTTTGTACACCACATGTATGCTACCACACGTAGAGTCCAGAGGGCTTTGGATCCCCTAGGACTGGAGCTACAGGCGGTTGTGAGCAACCCCATTCTGCTGCTGGGAATCGAACCTGAGTCCTCTGCAAGACCAGCTAGTTGTCCCCACCCCCTGAGCCAACTCTTTTCAGCTCTGCCTTCTTTCTTTTTTGAAGCAAAATCTCATTCCCCAAAGCCCAGGCTAGCCTTAAAGTCACTATGGAGCCTGTGACCTAGAACTCATGTTGGTCCTCCATGCTTGCCCTCCCATATCCTGAGATTATAGGAGTGATCATGGAACAGGAACTGTTTTTTAAGTTAAGGTCTTGCTATGTGGCCCTGATTGTCCTCAAACTCAGGATCCTGTGCTTTATTTTTCCCTAATGCTAGAATTACAGACATGTCTGCCATGTCTAGCTTCACCTTTTTACAGTAAAGTGACTTTAGTTTTAGAAAAATTACAAGAACATAGTGGAATTCCCATTTCTATTTTACCTACCTTCCGCTACTATTAGCATCTTAAATAAGTTACACCCCCAGAAGTTTAATACCAAAATCAGAAAATTAACATACATCCAATGTAAAGTGTAAACAGGATATATTCCAGTCTCACTGTGATTCCTCTTGCTTTATTTTGTGTGAGAGTATTCACATGCATATGGAGGTCAGAGAACAACTTTTAGAAGACCTTTCTTCGCTTCCACGCATGTGTGTTCTGAGGATTGAACTCGTTAGTCTTGGCTGCAAGTGCCCTTACTCGTTGAGTGCTCTCTCCTGCACAGAGTCTAACATAGGATCTCCCATATTACATCTGTGTCGTGCGTTGTTAGCAGCTTCCAGTCCCTGGCAGATTTTTGGTCTCCATTGTCTGTGGCCTTGATACTTAGGAAGTATGGTTCCTACTTTAGAAAATGGTTATTCATTTTGTAGAATGGCCTTCTCTATTTAGTATGTCTGGTGTTCTTGTGAGTGGACTGCAGTTGTACATTTTGAACAAGAAAACCACAGAGTGCCCTTCTTGAGAGCATCATATCAGGGAGGTTAAATGATGTCACAAAGTCTGGTGATTACTGGTGATGTTACCCTTGATCCCTGGGCTAAGGTGTTATCTATCGATTGGTTTATCCTTTCTATTGGAGTGGATAGTTTGGAGGAGATTCTTTGGCATTATACAAATATCTTCTTTTGTTCAGAAATTTTAATATCAGTTGATTATTAAAGTAATATGTATCAATTTTCTCCACATTACAATTATTGATTGTTCCATTTACAATAATGATCATAGGGGAGATTTGGTCCTAGGGGTTGAGCAAAGGACTTCACACATGACAAACATGCCCTCCACCACTGAGTTACACCACTAACCCCAATATCTTTTAATTGAGTATTTTCTTAATTTTGTCAGTAAATGTAGCCTTAGGAGCATTTACTAACTTGTTCGGGGTCATACCAGTAAGTCTAGGTTTGCTGTGTTGTAAAGCTCTTCCGAGTGAGGGAGAAGGACGGAAGGAGATGAAGAGGGAGATACTGTGGACTTAAAATCTACAGTGTTGTAAAGATAAAAATTGAGGTTTTGAGAAAAGATTTACACTACATGAAGTCATCTCTTATAAGCAGTTGATCTTGACTACACACTGAGATATTTGGATTAGGTATATCCTCACAGGCATCCTAGGGCGAGCAATGAAAAGATTTGGCATAAACTGTGTCTGTGGACACATCCAGAAAAGAGGTTGGGTAAATCTAGAAAAGTTTCTGGTTTGTATGTGAAAAATTTATATCAGTCTTAAATTACCACTTTTACAAGATTAAATTTAAGACAAGTTTCTTTTATTAGATTACCAAACTCTGACAGTAAGCTGTGTCTTTCCAAAGAAATGGTAAAAAGAAATTATGGGATCTTAGCATTACTTTATTCTTTACACCATTATGAAAACTTCACAATTTTTTTTTTAACTTGTGTCCAGTGGTGTGTACCTGGAGTCTCTCTTGTCTTCTCTGGAAGCTGAAACAAAGATGACAATTAAAATTGAGGTGGTTGAGACCTGCTTTGGCAGCATTTCAAGAACTGCAATTCTTAAACTGAAAACCGAGGCAAGGCGAATCAGTGACCACTTCCTGCCAGGCCTGACCACCTGAGCTCGATGCCCAGAATCCACTAGTTGTTCTCTGACTTCCCTGTGCACGCCACAGGAAATATATTCACATATGTACACAGATAAAATTCATTTCAATTTGTATGTATATGAGTGTTCTACCTGCATGTATAACTGCATACCCGAAGAGAACATCAGATCCCATCACAGATGGGGTTGTGAGCCACTATGTGGTGGCTGGGAACTGAACTCAGGACCTCCAAAAGAGCACCCAGTGCTCTTAACTACTGAACCATCTCTCCAGCCCCCCCCAAAAAATAAATTTAAAAATATTTTTAAATTTTAAAAAAAATATATATATATACTGCATAAGACTACGCTCTCAAGATAGTAAACCTCTGCCTTTTATTAAATATGAGCTATATGTGATCATACACATCTTTTAGTAGTAAAATATATTTGTACTAAAACTGTTATTAATAGCCTATCTCCAATTTTATTTATTTATTTATTTATTTACACTCCAGGTTTAATTCCCCTGCCCTGCCCCATCCACCCTCCAACTGTTCCATAGCCCATACTTCCACCCCTGTCTCCAAAAAGATGTCCCCCAACCTAGGGCCTCCAGTCTCTTGAGGGTTAAGTGCATCTTCTCTGACTGAACCCAGACCCAGCAGTCCTCTGCTGTGTCCAGTGTCTGAGAGATCTCGGTTAATTGAGACTGCTGGTCCTCCTACCTCCCAAGGTTGCCTGATCCCATTCTTCCTGCTGGCCCTCAGATCTTCAGTCCTTTTCCCTCACCCAATACCAGATCAGACTCCCCTCTGGGTCCCCCTCTCCAACCCCCATCACTTTCCCTCCCAGGTCCCTCCTTCCCCCTTGTGATTGCTTTCTTCTCCCTCCCAAGTGGGACTGAGGCATCCTCACTTGGGCCCTTCAGCTTATTGATCTTTTTTGAGTTCTGTGGACTATATCTTGGGTATTCTGTACTTTTTTTTTTTTTTTTTTTACTAATATCCACTTACTAACTTATTAGTGAGTACATACCATGCATGTCCATTTGGGTCTACTGCTGAACTATTAAGAACGAGGACATCCCGAGTTCTGCAGGCAAATGGATGGAACTAGAAAATATCCTGAGTGAGGTAACTCAGATCCAAATTTTTAATGAATTCATTGATTTATTTATGTCTTCATTCATTCATTATTCTGCCTTTGTTTTTGGCTGAGAATGAGAATGAGAAGAAAAGCTTTATTATAGTACAAGGTCCGATGGGTGGGAAAGTAGAGATGAATCAGACAGCCACTGCTTTGACTAATTAGCATCATGTGCTCATTCTGTTAGCCATGAAGGTGCCAAGGGTACCTCCTCTGCATCACAGTTTCCCAGTGCCACCCATTAATACCATCAGTATTTATTTCCTTATCAAAGATCAGACTTATTCTCTAAGATAAGCACAGAAAAGTGAACTAGTCCAGGCTGGTTTAACACTCACCATCCTCCTGCCTTCACTTCTAACCCATGTGCTAAGATCACAGGCATGTACCAGTGTACCTGGCTATCATACTTCCTTAAATATCAAAGTTTTTGTGTTCTCCATAATGGTTGACTCTTGCTTTGTCGACCTAAGTTTTTCTCTTTGTATGTGATTTTTTTTCCTGCCTCTGTGTGTGTGTGTGTGTGTGTGTGTGTGTGTGTGTGTGTGTGTGTGTCCCTCGTTTATTTCTCTGGTCTCTGTCTCTTTCTCTATAAACATGTGAAACTTTGCACAGTGATAAAGCAGACTGCCGAAAAAGCCCAGTCAGTGGAGAGCATTAGAAGTACATGGAATGAAGTCCTGGGTTTTCTCTCAAACACCTGAAAAGATGTTCACAGATGTAGCTCAGTCGGTAGAGAGCACACTTAGAATGTGTGAGGCCCTGGGCTCCATCCCAGCACCACATACACTAGACAGAGTAGTACCTGCACCCCAGCTGTCACCTGTAACCCCAGAGCGTGAGAGGTGGGGCAGGCAGGTGGGAGTTCCCTACCTCCCTCGCTCTCCCTCTCCCTGTCTCTCATAGTCCAAGCTGGCCTTGAGTTTGCTCTTATAGTACTCCTCATATCCAGAGTGCTAGAATTCCAGGTGTGGGGCTCTACAGCGGGCTCTGTAATTTGTCTTTCAAGTTAAAATGTTCGTCATATAAAGCAGTGGTTCTCCATTGGACTGAGCACAAGGCCCCTAATGGAGGAGCTAGAGAAAACCTGAAGGAACCGAAGGACCTTGCAGCCCCACTGAAGGAACAACAATATGAACCAACTGGTACCCCCCCCCCCAAAGCTCCCAGGAATTAAACCACCAACCAAAGAGTACACATGGAGGGACCTATGGCTCCAGCTACATGTGTAGCAGAGGATGGCCTTGTTGGACATCAAAGGGAGGAGAGGCCCTTGGTCCTAAAAAGGCTCAATGCCCCAGTATAGGGGAATGCCAGGACAGGGAAGTAGGTGGGTTGGTGAACAGGCGGAGGGAGGGTGGGATAGGGTGTTTTCAGAGGGGAAACCAGGAAAGGGAACATTTGAAATGTAAATGAAGAAAATATCTAATAAAAAAGTGTATTCCTAAAAAAGAAAAGAAAAAAGGCAGTGGTTCTCAACCTTCCTAATGATACGACTCTACTGTAACTCCTCATATTGTGGTGACCTTCCCAACTATAAAATCATTTTGTTGTTACTTCATAACTAATTTTGCTACTGTTAGGAATTATGATATAATTATTTGATATGATGGATATCTGATATATGACCCCTGTGAAAGAGTCATTTGACCCCCCCAAGAGGGTAGCAACCCACAAATTAAGAACCACTGATATAAAACTTCATGGTCTGGGTGATATGGAAAACAGGATCAGATCTGGACATGGTGGCACATATCTTTAATCCCAGCACTTTGGAGGCAGAGACAGGTGGATCTCTGTGAGTTGGAGGACAGCTGGAACTATATGGAGAAACACTGTTATGAGTAGGCAGGGGGAGAGGAAGAGAGAGAATATCAAGGAAATAGTACCAAGGTTTTGAGAAAACTTGTCATTTTTTAAATCTATTTCCTTCCCTTTTCTTGTTCTTTTGGTTAGTTGGTTGGTTGGCTGGTTGGTTGGTTGATTGGTCAGTCGGTCATCAGTCGGTCTGGTCTGGTCTGGTTGGTTTCTGTTATCCTAGCCAACCTGGATAGCTGTTCTGTAGACCTGAGCTTTGCTCACTGTCTAGAGGAGGATGGTTTTTGACCACATCAGTCCTCCCACCTCTTCCTTCCCAATGCTAGAATCACAGGCGTGTGCTACTATACAGGCTTAACTATTTTCTTTTTTAAATACAAAAATTACTTTATTCTAATGAACTCATAAAAATAACATGACTAGATTCATGTAGCCTCTCAAAACAGAAACTTGCCCAGTCCCAAACTCTATACATCTCATTAGACTTCTGGGCAGTCATAAGAGCCATTCTGAAGCTGTGAGCATCTCTTAGGGTTTTTATGCACTCAGCTACAGGGCAAAAAAAGAAAACAAACATGGTCTGTTCAAGTTGGGGTACTGGAAAAACTGGATACTCACCTCCAGAAGAAGGAAACTAGGTTTGTATCTTTTTCCTTGAACAAGCATCAGTTCAAAATAGATCAAAGATCTGTGAAAACTGAAACTTCTAGATGAAAATACAAAAAAAAATATGTAGTTTTCAACAAAAGAAACACAATGTCCAATAATTATTTTTAGAGCTATTAAATTCAACATCCTTAGTCCACCTCACCCCAGAATGGCTGTCATCAAGAAATCTGATGACAGGATTAGGGATTTAGCTTACAGGTAGAGCACCTGCCTAGCAAGAGCAGAGCCCTGGGTCAGGTTCTCAAATATGTGTGTGGGGGGGAGGGGAAATAAGAAAGAAATCTGATTATACATGTTGACAATGATGTAGAAAAATAAAATGTTAGTCACTGCTGGTGGTGGGTACAAGTTAGTACATCCGTTATACATATCAATTTGGAAGTTGCTCAAAAGATAAAAAATAAAAATAGAATTTCCATATAACACAACTATTCCACTCCTGGATATGTACTCAGAGAACCCCATACCTTGCCATAGAGATGTTTCCACCTCTATATTTTTGCTGCTTGAATTGCAAGGAAATGCAACCAGGTTTCATGCCTATCACCAGCTTGATAGATAATGAAAATCTGATATATATTTAAAATATTTTTCAGCTCTAAATGAAAATAAAATCATAAACTTTGCAGGAAAAATGGATGGACTTAGAATTATAATGTTAAACAAGTAATGCAATCTAGAAAGAAAACCATGAATATCTTAAAAACCATGAATATCTTAATGTTAAGTGCATGTATATGTAAACAAATGTATATGTGGTTATAGTATATGTGGTTAATATATATGTGGTTATAGCAGACCATTTAAAAGAGAGCACAAAGGAGTGTTATTAGGTGGTGAAAGACAATGAAGTCTAGATTACTGACACTAAATCATGAAGAAGAATGTAAAGTTCATGGTTTTTCATCATTTTTTTCTTCTACTATCATGTTTTTTAAATGCCCTTTCCTATGGAAAATTAAGTCTTTACAGAATAAAGGTTAGCAATTCTTTTTCTCTGCCAGATCTTTGAAAAATTGGCATTATCTTAATTTTATTATTTCCAAGTCAGCATAATCATATTCTGTAAACATCTAAAATAAGTAAAAAAAAAAAAATTTAGAAAAAGTAAAGCTCTCTTCCTTTGGGCAGAAGGGTACACCGTTATAATTCCAGCCTGTGGAGGTAGATACAGGAGAATCACAAACTCCAGGCCAGCATAGACTACACAGGGAAATTCCATCTTAACAACAGACGAGGAATTCTTCTTTAAAACACTATTCTAATTTGAAACTTGACTCTGTTTATTGGTGGGGGCTAGTACTGGCACTTTGTACTTGCCAGGCAGTCATCGTACCAACGGACAAGGTCTCCACCCAGAAACGCTCTCCTCAGGAGCAGGAGATTTAAGGTAGTTTGGGTTTGCTTTTGTACTGGGAACTGAGCCTAGGTCCTTTCATAAGAATGAATGTTTAAAATGTTTAAAAGTATATCCTGATTATATGCTGTTTCAGTCATCACCTTTCAGAGATACCATGTTAACATGTTTATAAGTTAAATTATAAAGTACCTGAGGTTTGCTTTTAAATAAAGTGAATGGCAGGTGTTGAAGGAGGAGATGAAATTGGACCCTGCATTAATGTGAAGTCTGGGCAGACTGATCCCCAGAAGCTCTTGGGGATAAATAAATAAAGCTGTCCTCTTTATTTTTGTATGGTTAAAAAATCTCTTTTTTAATGTGCCGTACTTAATACTAAGGTCCCATCAGAAGCAGAATTGTCAGCATACTGATAAAATTTTCCCTTTCCCTACTGATCATGAATTTTTCCCTCTTATTAATAGACTAAAGACATTAAAGAAATAGCCAAAAAGGCGCAGGCTCTTCCAAAGGTGAACTCGAAGAGACAGAGGACCGTGATCTTCACACAAGGGAGAGATGACACCATCGTGGCTGCAGGTACTGTGGGAGCTATGTGATAAATCCAGGGTTAAAAAGAGAATACAATGTTGTATTTTCCTTTTTTTGTGAACCATCCCCAGTCATGTGCCTTCCACAGTGTGACTTCCAGATTCCTCCCCTCCACCCTTGGGAACATGATTTTTCTTTCAAGGTTATAATTTATGAAAAGTCAACTGATAAAGCTTGCTTACTTTTGAAATTTGGGCAGATTTTCTTAGTCCAGAAATCTCTTTCTTTTCAAAAACAATACCTTTTACTATAAACCCCTTGCATCAGAATAAAATACATTTATTCAATTATGAACAAATCAAAACCAGAACTGTTTCTTCTGAATTTTTTCTGTCACTGTTGATTTGTTTTTGCAATACTAGGAATGTTATTTTTGACAGTCTGTATATTCCTAGTTGTCCTGGAACTCACCTGCCTCTCCTTCATGCCCAGCCTAATTCTAGAAATCTTATTTAGGGCCTTTTGCATGTGCTCTGCAGTTTAGCTCTATTCTTGGCCCCCTTTTATACTTTATTTTATATACCAATATATTTTAAGAGAATGAATACCCCATATTGGCTTTGAATTCCTTGTGTAACCCAAACTAACCTTGACTGACCTTGAATTTGTAATCCCCCTGCCTCAGCTTCCCAAAGAGCTCGGTAGCTAATTATAACCTTGGATTTTCTTTCAAGAAGACAAATCTCAGGTATGTTTTTATACCATGCATAGAAATTCAATGGAAATTTCATCTAGCAGTCAAACATATTATTGGTTAATTGATATTTTCAATATGAGGCTACGTTATCATATATTTTAGCTAGATATGTTTGTTAATTCTTTCTGAATGGTTCATCTTAAATCCAATCAGTTAGTTAATGACTTTTATAAACAGTAATATAATTAAGCCAATGTATTTGTTCAGTAGTCAGCTGAACAATGAATATAACATAAACTTTAAAGATCTGCAAAATTAAAATTAATTTGCATAAAGCATATAGTATAATATTTTTCTTTAAATTTTTGATATAGGTTCTCATTCTGTAGCCCAGGCTCCCCTTGAAATCTCTGTGTACCCAGCCTGGCCTCAAACTGCGAGCAGTTCTCTTGCCTCCACCTTCCATGTGCCAGCTGGGATAGCAAGTGTCCCCCGCCACACCCACTAAAGTGACTTTTTTAACAAAATGAAACTAAATTAACTAATGCAAATAACTAAAGCAAATTTTCAAATACATTCTAGCTATGTTAAGTGACTTTCCCAAAAAGATAAATATCTTTGCTAAGCCTTGAATTGTAGGAGGGATTTAAAATGAGGGGCAGGCAGTCCAGTTAAGGAGACACATGTGAGCAAAGGCACCGGGTATTGTGCAGCCCTTCATGATGTGGTGGGAAAGGGTGTGCTATTAATTTTGTAAGAGAAAAGAAGTAACCCATGAAAGGGCATTGGTGCACGGCACAGACAAGATCACTGTCTTGTTTGTGTGTGGACCAGGTCAGACATAAACCATGCAGGCTTCTTATAAGAAATGGAATCCTGTCTCCGGATTCCTAAGATGCTACTGGGATGCTCTGTGAGGAGACATACTTACATCTATCCCCAGATCTTGTCTCATGCAAGCCTCTTCCTCAGTCTTAATTTGGGTAATTTTCTCCAGACTGAAATTTGGCCTCCCTATCTTATAACTGAATTTTTGTGTGTGTGAACTTACTTTATGCTTTATTAAATCTATTAAACCACTCTTAAGAATGCTTCTAATCAGAAATTTATTTGATGCAAGACATAGCTAATCTTGCCGTTCCTACCATATGGAAATGAACTTAGAGGATGTGGTATATTGCAATGCATGATAAATACAAGATGGATAGAGAATCTGTTCAGTGGTGTCAGCTACAAAAGCAAACATGATAAATGTTAATGCAGTTCTGAGCCCTGGGATAAGCTATTCAGTGCACAAGCGTAGCTGAGTCTCTTTGCTGTGTTGTTATTCATGGCAGCCAAATAAATGTCAATAATAAAAGAGAATTAAAGATTTTCATTTCCCAGAGGCAGTCCTCTAATACAGCTTGATCTTTCATTTCATTTGTAATTCGTTCTCATGTCAGGATGCAATCATTTGCCAGGCTCTGGGTGTCATGTTAAGTCATTTAATAATGATTAAGAACATAAAAATGCTTGGCCTGTGGGGCAATTCACAGAAGAGATGCCAATTTGTTATTGTTTTCCCTTCTTTCCTACTGAATATGGATCAGCTTTTCCCACCTCCTAGCATTAAAATACTAATGGAAGATAGGGAGGGAAAGTGTCCCTTAATTTTACCATAAGTGACATTCCAGAATGGTACAAGGCAGTGCTAACACACTTATTAAAGCACTAATTAGGACTCATTGTGCCTTAAACCTCACACTGTGGAGTATTTTCAAATGATCACACTGTTAAGGCATTTAGCAATAATGTTAACAAAAATCAATTCCCTTGCCATTTTTTTCTAGAGACCCATCTCCTTTTGAGATATGATCTTTATAAACCACTTTTTCTCACAGACTCATAACTGAAAGGCCGATGCTGTCAAATGCAAATAAATCATCTAGTGAATTTTGAGTAAACGTAGACCTTCCTTTTTAAAGTATCTTCCCCATTATAAGAATCTCACTCGGAGCAACATTAGCGTGGGCACCCTCCGGGATGATCATAAGTGTGTGAGGGTGCCTGTGGAAGGACCCTGAGGACAGCTGTGTGTTTGTAGGACGCTTCCCCTCAGGTGGTAGAGCTGTTCTGTCTATTCTCACCTCTCACTTTGAGAATCATTCAGTTAAGTAGTTTGACTCAAGGGCCACGTTTTATGATTCTGTGGAATGGTGGAAGCAGAATAGCCAAACATCATCTTTAATAAGTCAGGTCTTGATAGATAGATGCCTCTTTTTCTTAACTCCATCCAAAAATACCAAGGACTAGGAGCTGGAGAAATGGCTCAATGCTTAAGAGTATATGCTGCTCTTCCAGAGACCCTAGTCCAATTTCTAGCATCCATTTTGGATAGTCGCCTTTAACTCCAGCCCTAAGGAACCCAATGCCCTCTTCTGGCCCTCTGAGTACCTACCTGCATGTGGCACACATCCACACAGATACATAAATTAAAATGATTTTAAAGAAAAACAATGTATCAAGGGGCCTGGAGAGATGGTGCAGCCCTTGAGCCTGGTAAATGATTGCATCCGGACATGAGAATGAATTACAAATGAAATGAAAAATCAAGCTGTATTAGAGTCCTAGCTTTTCTACCAGAGGACTCAGATTCAATTCCCAGCACCAGCAATTCCTAGCTCCAGTTCTAGGGGATCCTATGCCCTCTTCTGGTCTCCTGGGTACCAGGCAAACATGTGGTACACAAACATACACATAAGCAAAACACCCAGATATGTAAAATAATTGTAAAAATGTGACGATAAGAATAACTATCAAGGGGCTGGTGAGATGGCTCAGCAGTTAAGAGCACTGACTGCACTTCCAAAGGTACTGAGTTCAAATTCCAGCAACCACATGGTGGCTCACAACCATCTGTAACAAGACACTCTTCTGGAGTGTCTGAAGACCACTACAGTGTACTTACAGATAATAATAAATAAATCTTAAAAAAAAAAAGTAAAAAAGAATAACTATTAAGAATTCATTGGCGCTTACTGGAAACCTCAGATTATATTGTTTCTACCTTTGAAATACATCTAAGTTATTTTATTACCAGAAAATGGAGGTATTAAAGTTACCTGTCATCTTCCTATGTCCCTAAATCAACTCATTATTTCATCTCTTAGTTTTCATGCTTTCCACAAACACTAAGTGTTCTCTGTCACTGGATAATAAAGAGTGTGTATAAAATGCAGAAAGCACACAAGACAAAATGCAGACTCTGGGGGTTAGAAAGATGGTTGAACAGTAACAAGTACCTGCTGTCAGGCCATTAGATCTGAGTTTGCATCCCACCACTCATCTAACAAGGACATGTCCCATGTTCACCAGTAGCCCAGTTTCAACGCCGTTGGAAACAGAAGGATGACTGGGGCTTACTGCCTTCCATCCTAAAACACAAGCCACAGGCTTGGGGGAAACTCTGTTTGGAAGAACAGATGGATGGGGTAGAGGAAGACACTTAACACCTTCTTCTGGCCTCCACATTTTTTATGCACTCCACTAACACACATAGAAAAGTTCTATATAAAGTCTTCCCTGTAGTGGTTAAGAGAATAATGCTAGCTACCATTCCAGCTACTCCTGCTACAAAGTATTAATGTAAATACCATGGAAAGTCTAGCTGGGTTGCACAGCCTGTCAGGAGAGAGTGATCTCCCAGCAGTGCTTTCACTTCTGAGCACAGAGGTGAGATCTCCACCTTCTCTCTGGAGGCGAACAGTTGGGAGCGCATAGGGCAGACGATCAGTGGAGCAGCTGTGATGGAAGTCTTCTCACCACCATTTTTACCAGGGAGCCAGGCAGCTCTACAGCCTTCTGTGCACAGACCCTGCCAGAAGAGAGTTGGTCTCCCAGGAGTACAGACACAGGCTTACAGACCCACAGGAGGGACAAGCTCCAGCCAGAGACAGCAAGACCAACTAGCACCAGAGAAAACCAGATGGTGAAAGGAAAGCACAAGAACCCTACCAACAGAAACCAAGGCTACTTGGCAACATCAGAATCCAGTTCTCCTACCACAGCAAGTTCCGGATATCCCAGAACACTGGAAAAGCAATAGTTGGATTTAAAATCGTATCTCATGATGCTGATAGAGGGCTTAGAAGGAATTAAATAACTCCCTTAAAGAAATACAGGAGAACATGGGTCAACAGGCAGAAGCCCTTAAAGAAGAAACACAAAAATCCCTTAAAGAATTACAGGAAAACACGATCAAGAGAAGGAACTGAACAAAACCATCTAGGATCTAAAAGTGGAAGTAGAAACAATAAAGAAATCACAAAGTGAGACATCTCTGGAGATAGAAAACCTTCGAAAGAATTTAGGAGTCATTGATGCAAGCATCAACAACAGAATACCAAAGACAGAAGAAAGAACCTCAGGTGCTGGAGATACCATAGAAAATATTGACTCAACAGTCAAAGAAAATGCAAAATGCATAAAGCTGGTAACTCAAAACATCCAGGAACTCCAGGACACAATGAGAAGACCAAACCTAAGGATTATAGGTATAGATGAGAGCGAAGATTTACAACTTAAAGGGCTAGTAAATATCTTCAACAAAATTAAAGAAGAAAACTTCCCTAACCTAAAGAGATGCCCATGAACATACAAGAAGCCTTCAGAACTCTAAACAGACTGTATCAGACCAGAAAGTCCTCCAGGCACACAATAATCAAAACACCAAATGCACCAGTCAAAGCAAGAATATTAAAAGCAGTAAGGGAAAAATGTCAAGTAACTTATAAAGGCAGACCTATCAGAATCACATCAGACTTCTCACCAGAGACGATGAAAGCTGGACATATCTCATACAGACCCTAAGAGAACACAAATGCCAGCCAAGACTACTATATCCAGCAAAACTCTCAATCATCATAGATGGAGAAACCAAGATATTCTGTGATAAAACTAAATTTACACAATATCTTCCCATAAATCCAGCCCTACAAAGGATAATAGATGGTAAATGCCAATACAAGGAGGGAAACTATACCCTAGAAAAAGCAAGAAAGTAATCTTCTTTCAACAAACCCAAAAGAAAATAACCACACAAACATAAAAATAACATCAAAAATAACAGGAAGCAACAATTACTATTCTTTAATATCTCTTAACATCAATGGACTCAAAAAAGAAAAGTCTAGATGGGAAGCTGGTTCTATGGTTAAGAGTCCATGCTGCTCTTGTGGGAGATTCAAGCTTCATTCCCTGTGCACAGGTCAGACAGCTACCTGTCACTTGAGCTCCAAGGGATCCAGCACCTCTGGTCTCCCCACCCCCACCCCCACCCCCACCCCCACCACACGTACTTGCACTCATGTACACACCCACACTGAGATATGCATGCATATACACACTTAGAATAAATACTTTTAGAAAAGAAAATGTCACTTTGCAGCAACCAATTTTAAAGGTTGATCTTGTTGAGATAAGTTAGTAGTAGTAAGAACAATTTAAATGACATCCATTTTGAATGTCTGTATATGGTGTGGGGGATTTTGCCTGCATGTATGTCTATGCACTGCATGGGTGCCTGGTGCCCAAGGAGGCCACCAGAGGGCATTAGATCTCTTAGAACTGGAGTTACAGTCAGTCGTGAGCCACCATAGAGATGCTGTGAATCAAACCCGGGGCCTCTGGAAAAGTGGCTAGCATTCCTAAACCTCTGACCGTCTCTCCAGCCCCACTGGTACCAACTGGTGGCTGGGGTGAGGTAGGGGATAGTACTGCGTGCCTGCCATGGTGTAAGTGTAGAAATAGGAACACAGCTTACAGGAGTTAGCCCTTCCTACCATTTAGGCCCCAGGGGTTGAACTCAGGTCAGCAGATTTGGTAACAAATGCCTTTACCCTGTAAGCTACCTTGCTAGACCCTCCCCTTCATCTGGTGAGATTTTAATAAATAGTCCTTACCTTGTAGACAAGTGAGCTATCCTGCAGAGGTTTGTTAGTAACCAAGAAGTCAAAATATTTTTGGAACAGGGTGTGGTGGCTCATGCCTATCATGCTAGTATTCAGGATGCTGAGGCAAGAATTCTCTTTCAGAGCAGCCTGGGCTACAGGGTGTTTCAAGGTTACCCTGGGCTACAAAGTGAGACCCTGTCTTTAAAAAAGCAAAATAAAACAAAAGTAATCTAGAATATCATGTGGGATAATTTAGGATATCCTGACAAAATTATATGTTTGTGTATTATTTGTATAGTTTATTGATCTCAGTCCTGGAAAAATACAACTTCCCCCGGCTGCCATGTTTCTATCAAACAGGACCCTGCTGCAGTGCAAAAGAACCCATACCGAGCAGGTAGTGTTGGTTTCTGCAAGGGTCTGTTAAGGCAGATTAGCGCAATACAGACTGCATATGTTAAAACTTACATATACTTCCCTTTAAAATGTAACAAATACCACAGTGCTTGTTGAATATGCAGTTTTTATCATTAACTCCTGCTCATGTAACTTCAACCACACAAAGAAACACAGCCCATGACTGTAAGAGGAGGATCGTGAATTAGTTAGATGATAGCATCACTTAGGAGGACCCTCTCCAAAGGAGGGAGAGGGGGGAAGGAGAAAGACTACCACTGCCCTTCAGAAACCCTTCACATGCCCCCCACCAAGCCTGCCTCACGCCTAGAAACCATTGTCTTACCTTCCTTTGGTAGCTGTTAGGTCTGGTTTTGAAATGGAATCACTAGCATGCAGAATTTTTATATGGTGCTGATTCTATCCTTATTTGCACACTTCTGTCTTTCTAACAATAAAGACTACCCCAGGAGTGTGATGTCTTTTCCCTGTTGTCTGTTGATTCCTGGATCTTTTCCCATCATCAGACCATTGCTTTCTCGGCCTTTGGAGCGGAACTTGGCCACGGATGCACTGTGATAAGCTGTGTGTGTGTGAGAGAGGTGTGTTCCAGCATTTGCCCTTCCCTCATTTGTAACTTTCTGTCCTGCCTTGGATTCTAAAATGCGTCGCTTGCTTGTCCCATCCTAAAGTCGTGCTTCATTGTTTACCCATCCCTTGTGAGAGCCTGTTTTACTTACGGTAAGCGTCCGTCATCTGGAGTCACTTGAGCTGCTTCTCCCTTCCAGCCACATTCACAGGGTCACAGTTTTCATTTGCACGACAGGTGCTGCCTTTGGCTGGCATGTATATTCTACTTTGGTTTCCTTTTGTATCCTGGTTAATTTTTTTTTCAATAAATAAAATTCACCCTTTGTAATGTCTAATTCTACAGGGAGTGGAAGATTTTGATCTTTCAGTTCCAAATTTTCAAAGGATTGTACCAATCTCTACTCTCACCAGTATATGACACTCTAATGGTTCTAGTGTTCTGCCAGCATTTGTGTATCTTTTTAATCTTAGCCATTCTAGTGAGGACATGATTGTATCTCAATATAATTTGGCTGGAATTTTCCTGGTATATAATAAGTGTACCTATTGGCACTTGTAGGATATTTCTTTTGTAGTCTCTCTTCCATACTAGGTTGTCCTTTTAACTTATAATTCTTTTTTTGGACCTTGCATTTTGTATCATTTATGTTTGACAAGATCTTATTATGTAGCCCAGACTGGCCTCAAACTTGTAATCCTCCTGCTTCACCCACAACCAAGTACTAAGAGTATAGTCATTAATGCTTCCTTAAGTCTATTTGGATATGTTGACCCTATTCCCCCTCCCCCACTTAGGAATTTTTCTATATTTCATTGAATAGTTTTCTGTGCCTTTATTCTATATCTTAGTTATCTCTAATAATAACTGATACTTTGTTTCTTTTAAAGATATATTTATATTATTTATAATGGGTGTATTGTGTCTTCAGACGCCCCAGAAGAGGACATCAGATCCCATTACAGATGGTTGTGATCTACCACGTGGTTGCTGGGAATTGAACTCAGGACTTCTGGAAGAATAGTCAGTGCTCTTAACCTCTGAGCCATCTCTCCACCCCACTTTATTTCTTTTTTGTGATAAAGTAGCCAAAAGCAGCTTAGTGGAGTAGAGTATATGTCCACCTACAAGTCCTAGTCTGTCACTGAATGAAGGCAGGGCAAGAACCTGAAGCAGTTGCTTGTTGGCTTGCCTTAAGGTTCATGCTTTGCTAACTTCCTAATACAGCCTGGGACCATCTGTCCAGGTGGGTTAGTCCCTATGACATCAATGAACAATTGAGAAAACTCCCCCACAGACATGCCCATAAGCCAGTACGTTTTGGGTAATGCCTCAATTGAAACTAGTTCTCAGATACCCGAGGCTGTGTCAGATTGACAGTTAAAGCTGACTTGGGCACTTTCTAGACAACAGACTCATTCATAGCTTTGATCTCTTCCTTTTAACTCTGTCCCCAAAGGATTTGTTGGGTTTTATTTCTTTTTGGATGGTTGCATTAAGTATCCCATCTTTCCATTTCTTCTCTCAAATGTTGGGAACATTTGGAGATGTCGCTGTGCCTTCTCTCACACCGTGTTAATAAAGGAGTAGTCAGGGCAAAGAAAATGTGGTTAAATAAGGGAAGAGAGTGCGCAAGGGGGAAAGACAGGACAGGTCCAGTTAGGAAGTAAAGTCTATGATATGTGGATGGCATCAGGTAAATGAGATAGAAATGGACAGCATAAACGTTCTTAAAGTAAAGACATCAAACAATTTTTTTAATGAAAAGAAGGAATTAAGAAATTTTGTTTTATGAAGTAAGACAAAGAAGGAACATGAGATGGTCGCTGGATAAGGGCACTTTCCATCACACCCAACAACCTGAGTTTGATCTAAAAAAAAATCTACTGGTGAGCTTTGTGTTTAGTTTGGTTTGGTTTGGCTTGGTTTGGTTTTTAAGAAGACAAAATATTAAAGAGGCCTCTTTCTGAGTCTCCCAGTATCGGAATCAGTCTGGGGTAGGGCTGGCTTGCTGGGTTGTATTGGTAGCTCCTTTGTGTTGCGATGGTCTCTGCTGCTGTCCTGTGCTGGCTGAGGACTGGTCTAGCCACAGGTTGATATGATATCAATATTAAAGTCTGTGTTCACTTTACAAACGTCCCTTCTTTATCTGTGTGCCTAGACACTGTGCTAGCCCACAAACCTTGTATTCTGTAGATCAGGCAGGTTACTATTCTTTCCAGAGTAGTCCACCCCCACCCCACTCTGCCGTGAGCATCCAGGGGCATCAGGGTTCCTGGGCAAGGAGTGATAGATAGTTCTCAGTACCTGAAGACTTGAGATAGCAAAAGGTCTGGAAGGGGAAGAAAGGGTAATGGACACTCTGCCTGCCGCCCCCAAGAGTTTTCAGGCCCTATGTGTCAGCACTTGTGGGGGAGAGGAATGTGGCCACTCTGGTCACCCACTCAGCCAGGGTTGGAGGTGAAGGCTGTTTCCTGCTTCCCTATTCATTGGCTTTCTTATTCTCCCTGCTTTTAACTCTCCTGTCACCAGCTTGATCACCCATGGACTTCCTATTTCTGTCCTCAGAAGTAGTCTCTATTACCCTGACTCTTCTCACGCAGAGCTATGTTGAGAAAATGTCCCGCCTCACCCTGGGCCTCCCACCCCTGATCCACATAGACAGAGTCGACATTAGCGAAACAGTCCCACTTCTCAGAGCAAATCCTCTTCATTGAATCCTCTATGAAACACGTTCCTTCTGTGTCTCTGTTTTCATGAAGAAATTATTTCACAGTGATAGTTCCTCTGGATATGGTTTAAACTTGTAACACTTAGGAAGATCTCAGGAGGAACAGTGGCTGGAGACCTGGAGAACAAAGGCCCTGAAAGGTTTGTGGACCCTTCACAGGGTTCCTTGATCTGTCTGTGCTGCTGTTGTATCTCGATTCCCAGGAACTTCTGAAACAAACCATGACCTTGACTTTCTGTGCTGTGAGATTGGATTTGCCATTTTATATCTACCATAAATTGGAGATCATTACAAGGTTGCTGTGAAGGATCAACTTTCCTATTTGTTATGATCAAATCAGCACCGTGTTTGCAGTTAGCTAGTCTGGGATCTGTTAAGCATTTAAGCCTTAAGCCTCATAACAAATCTGTAAATATTAACAATCTTCGCCTTAACCCTAGGAACTTTTAGCACTCAAAAAATGGAGAAGTCAGGTTAGGTTTGGAAATAGACTGGTGTTTCTTGGTTTCTATCATAACATTACTTTGTCTTGTTAGTTTTTTTTAAGTACAAAGATCTGTTGGGAGGAAAGAAGAATATCATGTCTTAATTTCATTTCATTTTGAGATCTTACACTTTTATTTTGTGTGCATGAGTGTTGTTTGAATGTATATCTGTGCAACATTTGCTTGTAATGCTTGCAGAGGCCAAATCATAAAGTCAGATCCCCTGGGACTGGAGTTGCAGATATTGTAAGGCTCCATGTGGGTGCTGTAAATCTGGAAAAGTCACCAGTGCTCTTAATAGCTAGTCATCTCTCCAGCCCTAAATCATATTTTTTTCAGGGCAGTTGGCTAGAATGAGCCGTTAGCTGTCTCCTTGTTGGTATTTGAGCATATGAGGCAGATCATAATCAAGGAATCATTAGATTTCTTTCACAGGTGGCATAAGAGTCCAATTCAGCTTGCTACTTGTTAATTAATCTATAAAGCATGTTCACATTTGTCATTATTGACCATCATGACAATTGGTCTGGGTCCTGTCTGCCATTCATGTGTAGCACTATGTATTAAGGAATCTCAACTCAGCTTCAACATTGCCAGCTTTTCCTCAGAGTTACTCCATGTTTACCTAATAGAGAAATAGAAATACCTACTCACTGTTGGGGTGGTGGTTTTTTCTTTAGGTAAAATGTACTAAGTGTGATTTTGAGTGTTTACCTCTTGGTTTAGTGGCTAAAAAATTAAAAGTTAAGACAGATCAGAGATATAAGAATAAGACGTAGTGGTTCAGTTAAATAGAAGAGAAGAAGAAATAATATACATTCAAAACTATATGTCTTTTTCTCAAAGAGCATTTATTTATATATGACTGAAAACATATACAATGGTATTTTTAAAATATCATGTGTATTCTACCCAAAACTATGCTATAGAAATAATGCAAGTGTGAGTCAAGTCATGCTAGTAATCAGAAAGACAAATTGGTAGGTAGAGTACCTTCCGAGCACACAGCCTTGAGTTTGTTCTACTGTGGGGAAGAGCTTTCTCCTATGATTTTGACTGTTTGGTCTGGGTTTGGTGTTTGGATTGAACCCAACTTCTTTTACACATGGATAGCATGTTCTCTGGTTAACCTCCAACCTCTCAGGAACCAGCCACAAAGATTTGGGTGTGTAGGGCGGAACAGGAGACAAACTGGGGGTAGGAGGAGGAAGGGCAGCTTTCTGGGGCTCCTAGAAATCATTTCTTCAAGTGCCCCCACCCCTAGCTTTTGATTGCAGCACTACCACCTGTGTTTTATGTCATCCAGTCCTTGTCTCTTGTTTTCCTGTAGCCACTTGTCCTTTCTTTCTGGAACAACTCTGGTAGTTGGCTAGTCTAATCCAATAGGACTTCATCTTGACTAATCATAAAAAAGACCTTACTTCCAACTAATGCTTCATTCTAAGACACCGGGCAGACATAAATTTGGAGGACACAACATCCAACTAAATGCCACAGTAAGCATTGATTTATCAGTGTTGATTTAGCAATGGATGTGATGTTATTCCTATATTTCCTCATGTTCAAATAATCACATATGTAACTTTTCTGATTTTTTTCTTTGAAAATTTGCTCTTGATAATCTTTCTCTTTTTGTATTTTTCACTTCGTTGATTGTTCTAGAAATAGTTCCATATTGCTTCATGGGTAATTTGTATTCATTTTAGTCTAAATATTCATCCCTAGAGAATTTATTAATATAGCCATAAGGTAGAAATTAGTTTAATCATAAAAATATTTTTTATCATGGAAAAATGTATCTATTATATTGATAAGGTTTGTTAAGTTTTAATAAATCTGGATTTTGTGGTATCACATATTCACATAAATGAAATTCTCCCTTATGTTCTTATCCCCATCTATTCAGTTCCTGTCCTGGAGTCAGCCAGTGCTTCAGTGAAGTCAGTTTCCATCCTATTGCATGCCTTACTGCAGAGTCCATTATGTTTTTGACTCAAAATACTTACTTTTACTCTTGCATAATGGTTTGTTTTACTAACTCTCTTTTTATATACCTTTGTGTGTCTAATTTTTGTTTTGGTTTTGAGATGGGTCTCACTTTGTGGATCAGGCTAGCCTGGAACTCGTAGAGATCTGCTTGCGTCTGCCTTCTGAGTGCTGGGATTGGGGGCATGCACCACCTTGCCCACCTGTTTTTCTAATTTTTGCTGTAGAAAAAAATAGAATGACATTATTTGTAATAAGCAAAATAAACAGAAACAAACCAAGTGCCCATGAATAATAAGGTGAATAAATTATTCATTTGTTTGTTTGTTTATAGAGTGGGATGCATCGTTAGTAGAGAGTAAATGAATTACTGCCCAGCAATATGGAAGAATATAGCAGAACCAGGTGTTAAGCAGAATCAGACCCAAAGGAATAACAAACTGACTTCCAACAGTAGATAGGGTAGAAATAACTCCTGCCAGATCAATCATTCCTCAGATAGCAGTTTAACTGGAAATAAAATATCTAACTGGCCTCCTGGAGACAGTGGAGAACAGTCAGAATCAAGTGGGGACTGAAGCGGAGTCTGTCTACAATTGTGGGAGAAAATGCCCTTTTGCCCTTTTTCATGTCTTCCTTCTTAGGGACATACCCGAGTTGGGCACCAAGTGGCCTGCCTAAAATTTAATATAAAATGTACTTTTTTTTTCTTTTTAAGATTTGTTTTTTAATAACAACAACAATAATAATATTATTATTATTATTTGGGGGCGGGTGTTTCAAGACTAAGTTTCTCTGTGTATCCCTGGATGTCCTGGAACTCACTCTGTACATAAAGCTGGCCTTCAACTCAGAGATCTGCCTGCCTTTGCATCCAGATGGCTAGGACTAAAGGCGTGGATTAAACTACTACCTGGATGTTTTTATTACTTTTATTTGTATGTGTAGATGCCATCTATTTGCAGGTGTCTGCAGGTCCAGAAAGAGTGGCAGAGGCCCTCGGATCTGCACTTAGGACTCTCCAGTTCACTCTTATCTGGCTAGAAGATCTACAAGAATTTGTCTATATAAAGTAGAAAGCGAAAGGCAGAACACAGACCCTGCCTGAATCCCTGGGTGACCCCTGAAATACAAGTGTCACAGTAGATTTGTAGCTACCCAGATGAGGCTAAAAGAACTAGACGCTATTGTCCTTGCTGGGATAGTTTGGAATTTGTATTTAGGTATTTAGTTTACTTACTTGTTTGAAAAACAGGAATCGGTTTCAGGGAAACACTTGGTGTGCTTCATCAATAAAAAGTCACTGTTCTTTCTGAAAGGTCTAGAAGTACTTATGTTGGATTGGCAAGCTTGTCCCCTTTTGTAACTACTCAGCAATGCTACAGTCCTGTAAAGCCATCCATAGTCAATACACACACTGGCATGCATGCCCCTACTACTTAACAGCTAGCTGCAGTTTTGCAACCACCTGCACAACTAGATCTCAATAATCTAGAATTATGAACTCCAGAAAACAGAAATACTTCTACATGACTACTACAGAGTTCTTAAAGAAAAAATTAATAGAGGATAATACAAGAAAGTAGTGTTACAGTGAGCTGTAAATACTTAGCTAAAGAGCTTGATCTTAGGTGAAAAGACGGGGAAAGAGTCCAGAGCAGAAGATGTGCAGAATGGAATGTTGGGAGATATGAATGCACGCTAGTGTTAGATCGGACTGGAGAGGCCCAAGGATGTGACCAGGAACTAACTTGGAAATAGGAAATTAGACATGCAGCAATAGGCATGTGAGCTAGGACACTGGTAAGCTAATGGGGGAAAATAGTGGAGGAGTGTGTTTGTTTCCTCTACAGTAACTGAGGGCCTACTGTGTTCCAGGAGCTGGGTAAGCTGTTCTGTACATAGTGGGCTCTCAGGTGGAAACTTAGAATACATGAAATAGATAGAGGTGAAAGGAAAAAGTTTGTTACAGGTGGATATTTAAGGGGCTAAGTACCCAAAAGAGAGAGTAACTAACAGTATGAAGGAGCTGAAGAAATGCTTTGTATAAGATTTAATAGAGGTGAGCGACTGAAGTTTTCCAAGTAAAGGAAAAGAAGCTTTTAGGCCAAAGAAACAACACACACACAAGTACAGGCCACAGGGAGTAAGGCAGAGCACGGGGCACAGTTCAGTGTGGGCACCAGAGCCAGCGAGGTAGAGAAGGAAGGGGTCAGGATTTAGTGACATCCAGTGCCCAGGAGGTAGGCGCTGAACGGCGGCACTCAGTGCAGTCTAAGAATGGATCCTGAGTGGAGGTGCTTGCCATATGTTCTTAAAGCCAACCAACAACCTACAGTTGATCTCTGACCATTCGCACCAGATGTTCAAAATTGTAAGCTGTTAAAAAGGAAATTGGATAGAGGACATACCAGATATTAAACTAATGAGAACAGATACTACATGCCTTTAATCCTAGCACTCAGGAGACAGAGGCAAGTGGATCTCTGAGTTTGAGGCCAGCCTGGTCTACAGAGCAAGTTCCAGAACAGCCAGAGAAACCTTGCCTTGAAAAAAGGCAATTGGACAGTGAGCTGATCCAGTTGGTGAAGGCCCTCGCTGTGGAAGCCTGGTGGCCTGATTTAACACCTGGAACCCAGACACAGACAGAGAGCCAACTCCATGAGTGGGACTCTGGCTCCCATTTCTGCACGGCAGCACATACACATGTATTGCTCACACATACACTGTGCACACACATAATAGTAGAAAATATAAGTCCTAAAAGAAGAAAATCACCTGAGTGTTCTTTCCTATCTCAGAAGAAAAGAAAAGGCTTCAAATATGCATAGCATTACAAAAAGAAACTAAATTGTTGTAAATGTTCCAAAGACCTGGATCTAAATAGTTGGATTAATTCTTCTGTTGATTGTTTTAAAATGCTGCTGTTTAAAGAACGACCAGTTGTTGAGAAGTGCATGATGTCTGTAACTCTGCATTCATATAAGACAGGCTTGTTGGCCTTCCCAGAAGACTGGTATTAACCAGAACACTTAAAGCTGCTGTTGTACCTCAGAAAGTACCCTGGAAAGTAGCCTCTGTTGAGATAAAGTCCGTTTCTGGGGACAAGGCCCTGCATACAGAGTTTGCCCACATGGCTGGAGGATGAGCGGATCCAGAATCAGCCAAGTGCTGCTGCTGCTGCTGCCTGACTGCCGGGTGCCTGGAGAAGGCCCTGCATAGGACGGAGCATTAACTTAGTAAGACGCACGCGTTTAGCAGTTCCACCTATGATCTCCATACTTCGGAGGCAGGGGTTGCAAGATCATGAGGTCAAGGTTATCCTGGGGTACATGCTGAGTTTAAGGCCAGCCTGTGTTACATGAGACCTTGGCTCAAAAATAAAGAAGCACTTCTAGAAGTGATGACTTGATGAATGTATACATATTCAAATTTGCCATACTGTACACTGTAGTTATGTACAGCTTAGTCTGAAGCAGTCATGCCTTGGTGTAAATATTAATAGAAGAAATAAATTTTATCTTAAAATAGATGTATCTTGCATCTTCTACCATTATCCACAAAAAAGAGTCTGGTGGCACACACCTACAGACCCAGCTATTCAGGAGGCTGAGGAGGGAAAATCACTTGAGCCTGGGAATTTGTGGCCCCAGTAGACAGCATATCAGCATTTTTTCTCAAAAGAAAGGGGGATGCAGGTGGGCCTCTCTTTAAATAGATGTTTACAACTTGAGGCAATCCAGGCAGCCTGAGTTAGGAGGAATTGGGTGCCATAATTTTTCACTAGAGCATTGAAGCATCCTTTGTTAAGATAAAAGCTGTGTTTGTTTTGAACTTTGTATTAATTTGACATGATTATTTTTCTTGTTGATTACCACAGGCTGGATATTAAACTGGATATTAGACAGGCTTTGTAATGTATTGGTAACAATAATTAGATGGTTTTGTTTCTGAGAGATTAGGAAAGATCGATGTCGCAGGTGCCCAGTATCATAATAGATACCTTTAATAAAACATTCTTAGTCTTCGTTCATTTTTACTTTTATTAATGAGCTTTCCTGTTAGAGACTATTACTGACTTTCTGGCAATGTCATCCTGGCTGTGATTGAGACCAACGTGAACTCTTGTTATTGGAGATTACTCCTGTAGGCTGAACATAAATATATTAGAAAATGTAGGGACCTGAGGAAACAGAAACTGGAATGTATGAGATAAACCTTTCTTAAATGAATCACTATTTGGTGCTCCAAGTGCCACCGATCAGTTAGTTGTTCCTATAATATTGCTAGAGTCTGAAGTAGTTAAAAGATGTTTATGTCCTAGTACTATTAAGCAGTGTAAGAACATCTACATATGGAGGCATTTGTGCCATTTTTGTGTAATGGGGGAAATGACTATAAGTAAAATGTGTGTGTGTGTGTGTGTGTGTGTGTGTGTGTGTGTGTGTGTGTGTTACCATCATTGAAGTCAGGATTATACAGCACCTAGAGATGGACCTCATTAGAAGAATTTTTGCTAGCATGCTGAGGGTCCCTTGTAGGGGCTAGAGGTTGATGCAGCAACTTGATACTTCTTTATGTAGTGTTTTAAATGACAAGCTAAACCAACATAGTGCGTTCATTTGCTTTGTGAAACTGCTTCCCTTAGGATTTGAGGACTTTTCAATATAATAAACAAATCAAAATTGTCCGCCATTACAATCAGAGTAACACAATGATTGTGGGAGGGGGGGTAAGATGATAAATACGATGTATTTCCCATATCTTATTTTCTTTGTCTTAAAACACTTGCCAGTTGCTTCTAAAAAGAACCTTCTTTTGATGCAAATGTACAAATTTAGCTACCCCAAAGTCACATGAACTGGTACTGGCTGAAGCTCTGGGGTTTCATTATACAGTGATGACTCAATTAACAAATCCTCTATGAACAAAACCTTTTTACCCAAGGCTGGCCTTGGTGCAGCAGGCATGGGGGAAGGATCAATTTTCTCTGAGCTAGATTGGTGGCAGCAGGGACTAATGAGGCAGGGCCTTGAAAGTGGCTCTTTCTCAGATCTAACTCCTCAGGGGTTGGCTAGAGCTGATGCTGAGGGCACGGCTGCCCTCCTGGGACCGCCACAGCCTGGTTACCCAGGTGTTGAAAAAACAATTTCTGTGCCAAGACCATATGTGACTTTAAGAGACGCGGCAGGACTCTTGCTTTAGGCAGAGCGTTCCTTGTCGGTGATGCGTGTGCTCGGAAGCAGCAAGGGGAGCCATGGCTCGGAGGCTCGCTCGCCCGCGTCCTCCCTGCACACCACGTATTGCTTTTTCAATTTTGTGAGTCTCATTTTACTCAACTATAAAATGAACAGACTGCCAGGAAAGCCTCTAATGTATCTTTTCAAGTCTACTAGATATTATGTCTGTGTTAAGAAGGCAAACTCTGTAAAGGGCCAAGTAGTAAATATTTTCTGTTTTGTAGGACTCATGATCTCTATCACAAAGGTTTGTCTATGCCTCTGTAGTGTAGAAATAACCATATTTAACAATGTGTAAACAAATAGATGTGGCTATGTTCCAGTAAAACTTCACAAAATTGGCAGCTAGTCAGGTTTGGCCCACAGACTATAACTTACCAACTCCCGTTGTATTAGTTTAATGAGACCACCGTATTAAAAGCATTTGAGTACAGGGTGTGAATCTTAAGATCTCTAGAATGCTAAGCTATCAGTGTGTGGCACAATGCCTGGTTCTCTTCAACGCTATGTTCTGTTATGTCTTCAGATTTCCTCTGCCTCGTGGGAGAGTGAGCTTCAAGGTTATGTTAATTATCTTTCTGGTTAAATTATGCCTTTCATAGGATACTGTGGGCTCTGAACCTTTGTCCTTTTTTGTTGGTTCAGGGTCTTTAAAAAGAACAATTGCCAAGCTTAGCACAGGAATCCTCAAGCCTCCACCTGTCTGGCTTTTCATGTGGAGATCAGTGTGTCCTCTCTTTCTAGCCTGTGTAGTTTCTGTCAGGATGTGCTTGTCTGCTTTGTCAAGTTCCCTTGTGTCAACAACTTTACTTCTGTTTCCAACTAAGTGTAAAAGCAGTTAGTGATTGGAATAATTAACCCAGGCCTGTTATTCTTACAACAGTTGATCCAGTGATAACTTTGTCTGCCTAGAGTAAGTAAAAACAGGGGTGGTATGTGGTAGTTCATACCTGTAATCCTAGCACTTAGCAGACAGAGACAAGATTGAAAGAACCTTTTTTTTTAAGGTTCTACATTGTATTACTGAACAAACCATACCCCCCAATTGAAACATGACCATGACCAAGTCCCAAAGTTAAAAATGTTGAACTCCATCTAATAGGATCTATTACCATGATTCAGTATAAAACCTCAGTTTCGCCATTGTCTGAATCCTTACAGACTCAGCCACATTCTCCTCCAGTGTCTTCTCTTAGAGTTGTATCTGATCCAGTTTTGATGTTTTGTATATGTGTGGTTCAGCAGTAGCACTATTAGGAGGTATGTGGCCTTCCTGGAGGAATTGTGTCATTGTGGGCGTGGGATTTAGGACCCTCTTCCTAGCTGGCTTCAAAACAAGAGGTGGAACTCTCAGCTCCTCCTGTTCCACATTTGCCTGGATGCTGCCATGTTCCTGCCTTGATGATAATGGACTGAACCTCTGAACCTATAAGCCAACCCCAATTAAGTGTCTTCCTTATAAGAGTTGCCTTGGTCATGGTTCCTGTTCACAGCAGTAAAACCCTAACTAAGACCCCAGTTTTCATCCAACTCTGTTGAGGAATAGGACTATTTTGGTTTTGTTTCTTGGCCAGGAATCTCTTTATTCTAAAATGTCTTGTGAGAAAGAAGCTGAGTCAGGAGTAGAGCAGGGGAAGGGCAGGAGGGAGCATGGCTCTATTTTTTTAAGATAAACTGAGCTTGTAACATAAACTTATAACACCTTTTTGAGAAGATAAGGCAGAAGACTCACAAGTTCAGTCCAAATTGGGTAACTTGGAACTGGAGATCCCCACAATCTGCATAAAAGCCTGACACATGAGGCCTGTGATCCTAACACTCAGGAGACAGGCAAGGGTCTCTAAAACACGCTGGCTAGCTAGACTAACTGGAATTGGAGTGCTCTGTGTTTAGTAAGAGATCTGCCTCAATAGTTAAAATGGGAGGGGCTACCAAAGAAGATACCCAATATCAACCTCTGGCTTGAACATACACACGCATCCATGCATCCATTTATATCACACACATGCACTTGTGCACACACATAACATGTTCTTCATGGCTGCATAGTTTTCATCTCAGCACTCCTTAGGAACTTAGTTTTCTAAGTTACAGGAGCATGAGTTTCCTCCTGGCCTGTTCCACTAGCAGCAGCTATAAGCACATCAGATCTAACAGTTTCCCAGGAATCACAGCTTGTCCAGATAATCGTGATCAACGTGCTTGCATATGAGTATAGGCTCTACACCTCTCAAAGAGTCTCTTCTGTGAAGTCAAAACTATAGCACCAAACATCCTCCTGAGAACCTGAGACAGAGGGATTACAAGTCTGAAGCAAGCCTAGATTGCTTAACAAAATCCCATCTCTAATGAACAAAAGCAAGTCTATCATAGTGTTGCATACCAGTTTTCTCAGGGAGATCACTCATACATAGTAAGTAGGCCAGCCTGGGATGTATAAGACCTTAACTTTTAAAATGTAAATGAAGCTGGGCAGTGTAAAATGTAAATGAAGCACGCCTTTAATCCCAGCATTTGGGAGGCAAAGGCAGGCAGATTTCTGAGTTTGAGGCCAGCCTGGTCGACAGAGTGAGTTCCAGGACAGCCAGGGCTCCACAGAGAAACCCTGTCTCGGAAAAACACCAAAAAAACAAAGCCAAAAAATGTAAATGAACAAAGTGTGTGTGTGTGTGTGTGTGTGTGTGTGTGTATTTTACAATAATTTAAAAAATGTTATTAGAGCTGGATGTAGTAGCACACAGCTTTAGTTCCAGCATCAGAAGGCAGAGGCAGGTGGATCTCTGAGTTCGAGGCCAGCCTGGTCTACAGAGTGAGATCCAGGACAGCTTTTCCCTTTCTTGGAAAAAAAAAATTATAATAAAATAAATCAATGTTATTTGTCTTTTGTAACTCTTAATTGCAGTAGTATTTTCCAGAGAGTACATGATATGGCAACAAATTATATAATAAAGATACGAGAATCTAACTGTCTTCTCTTAAACCAGACATTAAAGAGATTAGCAAAAATATAAATCCCAGGCTGGGAGATGGCTCAGGAAAGCATTTTCCATGAACGTATGAAGATCCGAGTTAGAGGCTCAGCACCCATATAAAACGATGGACACAGCGTTAACTCTCTGTAACCCTACGAGTACAAGTGGACTTAAGAGGATCCGTTGAGACAACGCCTTCCCTATAGCTCTGGGGGACTTTCAATTCTCTGTATGAGTTCTCTCTTTGACCTCTCAAATGTTGGAGTTCCAGTCACGAGCCACCACACCCAGCTAAGTTATAGTATAATAAATATTAATAATAGTTCATATATAGCACATACAAACAAAGTTTCTAAGGGCCTAAATAATTTTTGTAAAGTATTACAGGAACTGAAGCCAAAAAGTTTCAGCAGCCCTACCCTAATACAATAGTTGTCATTGCAGGGCACTGATCTCAACGCTTACTGATCTCCTCAGCACAGTTCCTTACATAAAATAGCTCACATCCCTCCAGAGAGAACAAATGTTAACAATTTAGTGGTTATCCTTCCAGACATCTTTCTTACATGCATACATACTGCATAATTTCATAAATCTAGGATCACTCCATGTTCTTCCAACTTTTTCTCCTGAGACATTTCAGTTTAATGTTTCTCCCTGTTCGCTCTCTGAATCCATATAAAATCCTCACGCTTTAACATTGGAAAGGGTTTAGGGACCATCTATCTATCTCTCCGTAGCTCAATTCAGGAATCTTCTCTAAAACACTCACAACCTAGTCATCTGTTTACCTCCGTTTTTAAACCCTAGTTAGAAGCTCTTTCTGTAGGGCAGAAATTGTCCCTCATAAAATGTATCAAGTTCTGAGTGCCATGCAGAATCTGTCCCAGCCATCTGTGGTAAAATGTACTTCACTGTACCTGACCTGATCCTGCCTGTTTCTTCTAATCTGTCCTCCAGGTCACTCATTTTCTAAGTTGAATCAAAGCACCTGTGAACCCCAGCTAATGTGTTGCCTGCTCAAGTTTTCATTCCTTTAGTTTTTAGCACCTTCTCCAAGTTCTGTATTCACAAATATTTTTGTGTGTGTGTGTGTGTGTATCTCTGCATGTATGTCTGTGCATCATGTGAACACAATGCTCACTGAGTCCAGAAGAGGCTGTTAGATCCCTTGGAACTGAAGACAGAGTCTCCTTGTTGGGGCTGGGAACCATGAGTCCTCTGCATGCAGTGTCATGTACTCTTGCCCACTGAGCCATCTCTCTGGCTGTTGTTGCTTTGTTTTTAACTCTTAGCTAATAAGTGTGTTCTTTCAAAGTTGTTTGGTGGACTCATCATCTGCTGTAGGCTAATTTCTCCAGTGTGATCTCACTGAGTTGTTTTATTTGCACAGTTGTTGGAGAAATGACTTGACACCTAGGACAGCACATGTGTGCACAGGAGCACTGGCCCACTAGAGACATCCTAATTTGTGACTAGAAATTCCCATGGTTGGAACGTCCGTAACAGTCTCTTGCCGTGGTCTTCCTGTGTCTTGTTCACCACCCTTAATTCTAAACTCTTCTCCTAGAGTGAAGCACCAAGCTCACCTCCCTAGTTACTGCCTATGTATCCTAGTCTGGTGATTCTTCATTCTTTTGTTAAGCATTCAAGCAGATTTGTCTGTCTGTCTGTTGTGTGGTGCTGGGGATGGCACCTGGGGTCTTGCACATGCCAGGGAAGTGCTCTACTACTGAGCAGCACCCCTAGCCTACATTTTTCATGTGTATATTTTTTGGGAGGATGGCAGGATCTTGTGTAAGCCCGCCTGGCCTTAGACTTGCTCTATAGAAGAAGACTGTAAGCTCCTGGTCCTTTTGCCTTCACCTCCCATGTGATAGGATTATAACTTTATACTACCATGTCCACTTTTATGAGTGCTAGGATTGAACTGAGAACTTCATGCATGGTAGGCAAAGACTCTACCAACTGGACAACACCCTCAGCCCTAAAAAGTATATTGTCCAAGTGCTGTTGATAAGACAGTTGTTCTGAATCCCACATACCACCACTGTTGTTATAAGTTTATAAAACTTACTTAAATTTATATCAGTATTTTTTGTTCTTCTGGGTTGCTTTGCAATATAAAGTTATGTGGCCAGGAATAACTTTGAACTCCTAATCCTTTGGCATTCATCTCACTTGTGCTGTGTGTGTGACACCAGGGGAGTCACCATTGTGGGGAGGGGGGGCAGGATGTAGGGAGAGAGAAAGAGAGAGAGAGGAGAGAGAGAGAGAGAGAGAGAAACAAAATTTAGATTATATGGGGAAGAGCAGCCCAGCCCCTGGTCTGGAAAATTTAGGGTTGGGGACAGGTATGCTACCTAGGGACTGAGGGATGCTGGGACAACCTTGAAGGGCAGGTCTGCTTTGATATGTAAAATAATGCACCTTAGGCCCTTATCCCAGGGTCCAAAAACAAAACATCTTAGCCTTTTGTTGATGATAAATGAATAGGGGCATCCTAATCATTCATGACTACTTCCTGCTGACATTAGGGCACAGGCAAAAACTGGACCATGGGCCAAATCCAGGAACAACTGGTTGTTTCATTGCTGTCCAGGTTGTGGGACCATCTGGGGTAAGAGTATGTAGGCTCAGTTGAAGCAATCTGTGGGGCTGGACCAAAGCACCTGTTAGTATCTGTTTTGGAATTGGATGCAGATTCTAAGAGAACACCTAGATGTTAGGGGTAGAAGATAAAAGTTTAGAGAGAACTTTATCTTGGGTGTACATTTGAAATTCTTAGGCCCCTGGTCTTGGTAGTTGGAGAAGGGGGGAGCCCCAAGGAAAGGGAAATAGACCCCATCCTCAGGAATGGGCAGGTGGGGATGGAAACAGGCTGTAAATTAACAGTACTTGAGTCCTTTTGACCTGTGAGAGGTGGATTCAGCTTGACTCCCTGAAGCTTACAAGAATCTCTTTACGTTTAGAAAAAGGTAAATCCTTCATAACTTGCATTTACCCACCTCGGAATATCTTCCTCCATATTTAAACACTTTCTTGGACCCTTCTTTTTTTGGAAGCTTTCACATCCTCAGACACTTTAAGCTTTCACGATAGACGCCCTTCTCTTGCATGCTTGCCTGCCACGGGGTAGCTGCATCATCGTTTCTTCCCTCTGAGACTGACGTGGCAGGGCAGCTCCTATTAGGAACGTGCTAGATGTATCTTAGTTAAACAGCTGTTAGTGAAGTTCCTGTATCCCTACCATTCACATTTCATTAGTGGAAGCAAGTCATGAGGCCCAGCCTGAGAGTAATTGGGTAGAAAATACAGTCCTTATGAGCAGATTGCAGTTCTCCCACAGGGACAGGCCCAGCAGAGAGGGACAATGAATGTAACATTCAGTGCCCCCATTTTTATTCATATTTTAATTCTACTCTTCCTATAATAAAACTGATCTTTAACATGAAAGGTCTTAATTTTTTTATATGCTATTTAAACCAACTAAAACCAAAAGGCCAAGGAGCTAAAAAGAAATGTCGTTTTTAAAATCAATCATAAACCTGACGTAACAGCCCACATCTTTAATCTCAGTATATGGGAGGCAGAAGCTGGTGAGTCTATGTGAGTTCAAGGCCAGACCAGTCTACATAGCAAACTCCAGGCCAGCCACATAAAGATAGCCTGTCAAAAACAACAACAACAAAAAGACTGTGGTGCTTCTAAACACATTAATACCATGTTTCCACAGTTTCTGCCACTTGACGCTTTGCTAAATTATTTTACATTCTCATTGAACAGCCCCACCTCTCTGAGATGGGATATCACAATTTTTAGCTCAGGCTAGCCTCAAAGTCTCTTTAGCCCAGACTTAACCATGAACTCACAGCAACCCTCCTGTCTTAAATACCTGAGCACTAGGATTATAGAATGCACTACCACAACCGCCATACCCTATATCTTAACTTGTCATGTGGAACTCTACTCTTCTGGGAGTTAAATATTTACATATTGGTCTCCTGTTTCCTGTTTTGTTTTACCTCTTCATTAGGATGAATGTTTCTCTATTAGATTCTCTAGGATTTTTTATTCAAATTTGTTCATCTCTTTCCATTGCTCTCCTTAATGTTTTAACTACTCATTCCCCTCTAGGTCCTCTTCCTTTTTTGTCCTTCATGTCTCCAAGAGTTCTGGTTCTCCTTTATATTTATTGTATCTTTCTAGTTGTTCTCCAGTTACTGTTAAGGGAACTTTTACAGTTTTCTTCAGTGTTGGTCATACCTCATTTCGACACCGCATCAGAACACCATTCTTACATGAACTTTTATTATTTCATTTATTTTTATTACGGACTTTGTGGCTGGGAGTGGAGGTGTGCTATATGCAAATGGTAAGGAAACAAAGAAAGCACAGAAGTTGAATGTCTTCTTGGATCTCTCGATAAGCCTACAGCTCACCAGTTGTCTGGCCTAGCTGGCAGAGTGCTGGCAATCTGCCCATCTCCATTTCCCATCCCCAACACCAGTGCTGGGGCTCTCACCAGGCCCAGCATTTTACATGGGTTCTGGGGATCCACACTCAGGTAGGTCCTCATGCTTGCACAGGAGTATTTTACTCAGTGAGCCAGCTGCCCAGCCCTATGTCGTGTTTCTCAGATACCTTCTTTTTTTCCACCTATGGATAAAGCACAATCTTGAATAACACTGGCAACTTTAGTATTTTGAACCTAAAATCTGATAGTATTTACTAAGAGATGGGAATGTGGGTGTTTTGAAAGAGAGCGGTGTTCTCTCTTAGATCCGTGTCAAAGCTGTCAGTGCCGTATCTCTGTAACTTCTGAATAATTGCTGCTGTCTCTATACTTGCTCTAACAACAATTGAACCCCAAAGAAATCACAAAATTCCCAATTGTTAGCTTTATAAATGTACTGATGAGTACCTTGTTTGATAGGATAAAAGCTTCGGTAAGTGATGTTCCCACCTGTGTGGTTCATTTCAAAATATTGTTTGTCTAATGCATTGTTGTCAGTGACAACTGAACAAGAACTTTTAGGAGCATTTGGCTATCCAATAATGGCAAATTTCAAGGCTATGCAAATTGTGCCAGTTCAGCCCCCGCTCTTTTCTCTATTATCATATCAATTGAGTCAGTTCATAGGAGACAAAGCAAGGTTATGGGAACCACCTAGAGTATCATGCACCATTTAACATCAATGCAACATACTCGAACATCTGCAACTCCAGTCTTATTAAGAGGATGGAATGGAAGGCAATAAACAGCTTTCTTCACCGTTTAATTGCAAAATAGTATTTCCTAATGTTTGCATTGTTTATCAACAGGAACTTCATCAATAATTGTATAATTACAGTTGCCTGGATTACAGCTCTCCTGCATCTTGTCATTTATTACAGCATAGTCCGAGCTTCATCTGAATTTGAGCACATTATTCAAGGATAATAATATAAACCTCTTCAAATGCGAGTTGCACAATACAGATATCTCGCGTAGTGGGAGAATGGTGTTTTATAATTCTTCAGCTGCTGTGTGGATTAAGCTAACACAGGGGAAAAGGAAGGCTGAAAGGCAGGGAAAGCTGGGGGAGGCCACTAGTTAGATCAGACATAGACCCTCTAAACATGAGCATAGGTTATGCTCTTTAGAATTAATCACAAGTAATTAGATGTTTGCTTTAAGCCAAAATTGGGCTAAATTAAAACAGGTTTATTATGCTGTGGTCTTCCCTTCAGGCAGTATTTAAAGGGAGAAAATGGTGAAAATTACAAATACACACAGAGAAAAAAAGGTATGGTGATCAGTTAGAAATGCCAATTCAGAAGAGCCTTGCTGTCTCCTCAGGCTCCTGCTGTTGCTCCTGGATGTGGGTAAGCCCTTGCCCCGAAGCAGCAGCACTCATGAGTCTAGTATGCACTGTCCCTGCGGAGGGCCGCCTCCATGAACAAGCCAGGAAGATGCAGGGAAGCAGCGTAAGCCTTGTTAGCAGAGTGGCCAGCGGTGCTGCCTAGTGAGAAAGAGAAGCCTGAGAAACAGTGGGTGCACGTAAGTCATCTGAGGCAAGAGTCTTGCTGATCTTTGTAGACGTTAAGTATGAAAATCTCATTATTCAGAGGCTGGAGAAATGGCTCTGTGAGTAAGAGCTCTGGCTCTGCTTCCAGAGGACCTGGGTTCAGTTCCCAGCACCCACATGTCAGCTCACAACTGTCTGCATGGGTAGCCAACACCCTCGCATAGACACACATGCAGACAAAACACCAGTGCACATAAAATTAAATTATAAAAAAGAAGAAGAAAATAATTTTCCTTTTTTTCATACCTAAGGAAAAAGTCTAAGGCTTCCTCATAAAATCATTTTTTAAATGCTTTAATTTGTGGTTATAGTTCTGCCCTCTCCCTCCTTCAAATGAAAATGTATTAACTTATATTGGATGAGTCTTGTTTGTCTTAGGCTATTCTCAACTAATCAACAGTCTTGATTTTTATTTTAACTTATTTATTTTGAAATAGGATCTCATGTATCCTAGGATAGCCTTGAATTCACTATGTAGCTGAAAATGATCTTGAACTTACGCTCCTCCTGCTTTTACCTCCTGAGTGCTGGGATTGATTACAACTGTGTACCACCACAGACACAATGGCAGTGCTGGAGATTAGAGCACAGGCAAGGCAAACATGCCAGCTAAACTATATTGACAACTCAATGTTTCCTTCCCTCCTTATTTCCTTTTTTAGATGAGGGGACAGAATTATCATTGTAAAGTGTCCACAGAATAAAAATCTGTTCCCTCTCCTATTTTCTTGGCTATAGTAAACATAACATGTTTTCCTGATGTGCTAATCTATCACTTCCTCCTTCCAAACAAAGCTAAGAATGAGTTTGGCAGAGTAGTTTGACCTGCAGTTACCTAACTTTACAGAATCTTTTTAAGATACTACATCAGCTTCTGCTGTGAAGCCTCTGAGTATCTTAGCAAGAACATTTTCTAAACTGGACTTTGCAATAAATGGATGTACTCAACCAACTAAGACTCAAGTATTTTCCTTTCCTTTTCTTTTCTTTTTCTTTTCTTTTTTTTTTTTTATTTTTGGTTTTTTGTTTTTTTGGATTTGGGTTTTTTCAAGACAGGGTTTCTCTGTGTAGCCCTGGCTGTCCTGGAACTCACTCTGTAGACCAGGCTGGCCTCCAACTCAGAAATCCGCCTGCCTCTGCTTCCCAGAGTGCTGGGATTACAGGCGTGCGCCACCACCACCCGGCTTATTTACCTTTTCTTTGAAGAATTTCTGTACAGACATTATTTAGGGATTTTTTTTTGGAGATATTTATCAAAACTGCTATGATAATAGCTTTGTCCCAATGAGCCCCAGGCTCTGTTTAGGGAATAATCGATAAAGTTCAAATTAATGTTCCATAATTCACATTACAATGCGCATGTAATTATTCTGAGATGAGGCAAACCCTATGCATTTAATTTACAGCTGTAATTAAGTAAACTCGCTTAATACTAATTAGGTGAGCCTAAAAGAATCATAGGTTTGTGTATTTAATTACCAAAATACAATTAGCAACTGATCTCTGCAAAGCTCTCTTATCTTGAGCTCAGCACTGATCTCTACCTACATTCCTGTTTTATCCTCATAGAACATCACTAAAGCATCACACACTGTAGAGAGCCTACTTGTGGTTTGCCGTCTGCAAGAATGGCCTTCAGAGCAGAGAATTAGCCAGCCATGGTGGCACATACCTTCAATCCTAGCATTCATTGGCAGGGCAGAGGCAGGCATATCTTTTCCTATGAGGCCAGCTGGGGTTGCAGACTGACATCTTGCCCCACATACACACACACACTTCCCTGCTGCCAAAAGAAAAAGAAAAGAAAATATAGAAATTGAGCTGCTGTGTTGGGCAGCTCATAACTATTTGTAGCTCCAGCTACAAGACATCCTATGTCCTCTTCTCTCTACCCCTACATCAAAACTTTTTAAGGATATGAGTATTAAGCTATCAAGAAAATAAATTTGATTCCTATTTTTTAAATCTCTTAAATTCTGTCAACCAACATTTATTAGGTACCTAGAATTCTAGGCTTCTTGTTGTGTTTAAACTATTATTCCCATTGTGTTCTGTTATTTTTTAAGTATATAAACAAAGAAGAGTTACCTGTTACTTGCAGGGACTTCTTTAATAATCTTGGAATGTGCTAGATCAAGGTTCACAAGTTCCCCTTTGGAGTCCAGCATACACTTTAAAAGGTCTAAAGGCTAAGGCTTGTGCCTATGGCTCTCCTGACATTCTCATGATGTCTCTGTCTTACCTTTGAGAAGTAGAAGCCTCTTAATATACAATGTGTGCCCCCACTCTCTCCCACAGTATGCAGGGGGGACACTGTTGTCAGGAAACGTGGGCCTCCCCCTTACGGCATTCAAGTTCAACTCTAGCTTCCTGGTCAGCAGCCACTATAGGTAAATGGATAGTAATGGCTGACACTTACATCATGACTGACAGCTCAAAAAACGTGAACACACTAGGCCAGGACGTGTAGGCCTGTACGTGCATATTCAGGAGGCAGAGGCAACAGAGGTCTCATGTTCAAGGCCAGCATGGGCTAAATTGTAAGGCCTGTCCCCAAAAGGAAGAGAGGAAAAAACAGAGAAGAACAAACTGATACCCATACTGGGAAGCTGTCCTGTGTTATTTGGGGGTACTCCTGGCAGAGGTCATTAGTAAACCAAAATGTTTTGTTGTTGTTGTTGTTGTTGTTTTCTGTCTAGATATAAGAATGATAAACTTACCACACAGTTGCATACAACAGCCTTATAGTACTGACTGTGACAGCCAGTTTGTACATGCTTTCTGGGTCACCTAAAGAAATAGTGTTGTGGTTTGTGAACAGGCCATGTCTTGCAGTGCCATTTGCATAAACTAGCGTATAACTAGGGTCCTCTGGTGCTAGATGACGTCTTCCTAAATATCTCCCATCTTCCTCCACCCTCAAACAAAGATACTGATTTTTTTTTATCACTTGATGAAAAATTAATAGTTCGGTATAACTAGCAAGCTAAAGGATTTGTACCTAAGAGCTGCTGTTTTCTTGAAGAAATAATTGTGGTATAAGAAGAGCAGTGGTGCCTTTAATCTCAGGGCTCCAGAGGAAGCCCATCTTAAAAAGCAAACAAACAAAACAGTAGGAATTGAATCTTTTCATTGCTTTTGAGGCTGGGGGGCACGCTGTAGTATTCGTGTGGAATCAGAGGACAATTTGCAGGAGTCACTTCTTTCCTTCCTTGGGTCTTTAGTCTTCCTTTACCCACTGAGCCATCACACTGGCCTGAGAGTAGTAGACTTTGAAAATGATATTTGAGGAAGGAGATAGAGGCTCCAAGCTAGAGGAATCTAGTTCTCGGAGGAAATGCCAGCAACTGGAACAGTGCTGGATGTCAGACACCAGCTTGCTTGTATGCAGAGTCGCCAATACTACTCTGTTACTCTTCCTAGCCTCACAGAAGACACTGGTAAGCCAGAATTATAGAGGGACATCATTTTCTTTTGCTCTTGTTGTTTGGTTTGTGAGACAAGTCTCAGTCTGTAGCCACACTGGCACTGGATTCACCCAGGAGCCCAAGTTGTCCTCAAACTCACATTAGTCCTCCTGTCTCAGACTCCAGGTACTGAGATGACAGGCATGCATCTCCATTGGCTTATTGGAGGGTCTGTTGTCCAGGGTACCTATGCTCTCCTGGAGAAGGAGGTCCCTCTTCTTTAGCCTTTCTTGATAACACCTTGAAGGAGATGAAGACCTAACACATGAGAAATTCCAGGAAGGATATCCTACACTGTCTTGGAAAATTGCCCCTTTCGGTTAGGTTTTCTGCCAAGAGGAAACATAATTAAGTGTTATTATACACCTAGGGTTTTTTTCCAGTGAATAATAACTAGATTTTCCTTCCGTTCCTTACAAATGAATTCTAGTGCTACAAACCTCTGCTTCTGTCATTGTGGATGAAGGCATTTCTTTGACAGGATCAGTGGTGTTTTGGCTAATGTCTCATGACCCACAGCCAGAAAGAGATTGTAGATCTTTAGCAGCTGCCATTGGTATAAATACTCTCACCTGATTCCATGCTGCCCAGGGTGGCAACATTTACTTTTGTGAAGTCAGGTGTGTTTGTTTGTTTTTAACGAAGGGTCTTTCTCAGTAACTTATCTCAGACTTTTCTATGCCCAACAATCCTCCTTCCCTTGAGCTCAGTTTAGTGTAGTGGTACATGTCTAGCTTTTAGGAGGCTGAGGCAGAAGGATTTTTTGTGAATTCAAGGCCAACCTGAGCTATGTAGTGAGTTTCAGACCAATAGGAGTATATAGCTACTTTAAAAAGGGTGGGAGGGATTCAGTTGTGACCACCGAAAACAATAGCAAGAAGCAGACACTGTAATCATAGCACTCAGGAGGCTGAGGGAGGACACTCACATATTTGAGGCAATGTGGACTACATAGCAAGACTGTCCAAAAAAAATTTTTTTTTCAAAATTAGGGCTGGAGAGATGGCTTGATGCTTAAGGGTACTTATACCGCTCTTGTAGAGGCCCCAAATCACAAATTTGCCCCTGTACTTGCAACTCCATAAGGATTCTGATTCCTCTGATTTCCACAGCTACATGCACGTGCACACACAGACACACATAGAACTTAAAAATAAAATATGAAAATTAGTTGAGTATGATGGTGTAATCTTAGCACTTCATAGTATGATATGGGAAAGAGAATCATGAAACTTGGGTTATCCTTGACTACATAGCAAGTTCAAGACTCTTCTAGACCATCAGAGATTCTATCGCACAAAGAATTGTTTTAATAAAATGAACAATGAGGTTGAATGCATGCTTGTAATCCCAGCTCTTAAGAGGTGGAGTTCAAGGTCAGTCTCGGCTGTACATCAAGTTCTGTACTAACCTGAGCTCCATAAGACCGTGTCTCAAGCTGGGTAGTGGTGGCGCATGCCTGTGATCCCAGCACTTGGGAGGCAGAGGCAGGCAGATTTCTGAGTTCGAGGCCAGCCTGGTCTACAGAGTGAGTTCCAGGACAGCCAGGGCTACACAGAGAAACCCTGTCTGGGGGTTTGGTGGGGGAGACCATGCAAGCAAAAACAAACAAGCAAAAATGTTCCTAGGAACAAAGGAGCAGTGTCTATAGCCCTTGTTCCCAAAAACTCCAGCCACGTTTGTCAAAGCTCATAAATAGAAATCAGAGAGTGTGGTATAGCTTCCAGGAGGGACAGCCTGGTGTCTCAGAGCAACAGAGTTCTCCCTGGGTGGTGTGGCAGCTGATTTAAGAGAATCACACTGGCTCTCCTCTCATCACAGAGCCTTCCGTTTCAAAATTCCCAAATCAAGTATAGTTCATGTGTGAGAACTGGACAAGGAGGGACGGTGAATTACTTTTGAGCAGACATTGCCAAGCAGTCATTACTGCTCCTTTGTGGGACTGGAGTGTTGAGGCAGCATCATTATAACACATCTTTCAGTCATTCATCAGTACAATTAAAAAATACCACTTTACAGGGTTGAGGTGTAGCTTGGCGTGCATGCCTGTCCAACATGCACAGAGCCCGGGCTGTGACTCCCAGCCCTGCATCAATCCAGACTTAGTGGTGCACATCTATGATCTGTGCACATGGGAGATGGAGGCAGGAAAACCTGTTATCCTTGGTCTCCAAACATACATGTGTGTGTGTGTGTGTGTGTGTGTGTGTATAAATAATTAAGCCACTAGAATAGTAAGTCCTTAGTGTACTATAATAGTATGCCTCATAGTTGAGAACATTCAGAAAACTGTTTGCAGTGTACTGGATTCTAAGAGATAATCAAATGTGAAACACAGATCCCCAGACACTCAGAGTTTAAGTTCTAGCACAAACAAATACTCTAATAAATGTAAAGTGAGCACCTATCTCATGGCAGATATAGATGTGAGGGCCAGGAGTAAGATTAAGTCCTGATTCCTACCCACAGGAGCTTAGATTTTACTCAGAAAAAAATACTTAGAATAAATAACTCTGACAATACCTCATGCTTTCATAGATGTATACGGTTACAAATGATCACATAAATAGGAAGAAACTGATTCTGCTTGAAGAGCAGAGCCTTACAGTAAAAAGAATATGCATTACTGCAATTCGGAATGAAGAGAAGAAACTACCTGAACAGTACATTCGATGTGTATTCATGACATGCTCGCAGAAATCACCCAAGGAGCAGCAGCCACGGGGCAGGGAGAGGTGACGTTTCAGCAGTAGGCTGAATCCACGTGCTGCAGAGAGGCATTCACGACAAGCTGTCTGCCATCTTCCCAGCACTGAGTGAGGCCTGCGCAGGAAGACTGTGAGTTGGAAGTCAGCAGGGCCTTATACCAAGACCTATCCCAAAACAGAGGCCACAGCAACAGAAACAGGGAGCCTGTGGAGAACCATTAAAGGGCTTTTCAAAGGGGGATAAGGCAGTTGGTTTGTATTCAAGAAAAGCTCGTGTGTTTGCTCAGTGAACATCTACGAGGCATCTGTCGTCCTGCAGTGTATATGCTAGGCAGAGTTCTGGATGCTAGGAATCATCAGAGTCTTGCTTTTCTCTTTCTTAGGCAGCCAAATTTTGTGCCATATAGCTACTGTCTTGGCTGATTAAGTGGGGGTTGGGAACCTCACCAAACTTAAACAACCTGAGAATGGTCAGTGACCCATATGGGCTGAGCTAGTAGAGAAAACAAGTCCTGTGGATAAGACAGTGGAGTGGAATGCATATGATAAAGGAATACATTTAAAAACAAACAAGTTGAATTGAGCTGGTACATAGGAAGATTAAAGTCATGTGTTTCATTTAATAAACATTAACATTAAAAGTATCAAAAACTTCTTTAAAAGAAAAAAAGGAGTACACACGGCTAGAGAGATGGTTCAGCAGATAAGAATACTCACTGAGTGCTCCTCTTCAGAGGACCCAAGTTTGGTTTGGGCAGCCACATCAAGAGGCTCACAACAGCCTTCACTCCAGCCTCAGGATCCACACCGTCTACACTCTGTGGACACCTACATGCATGTTGTGTTCATAGACTCACGAGCATATCATATATACATGCCTGTATGTGTGTGTGTGTACATACACACACACACACACACACACACACGCATATATACATATGCATCCATACATCTTTTTTAAAATGCACACCAAGCACAGAGTAGAATAAGATTTGAGAGCACTGGTTCCAACTCTCATTATGTTGGTTTTTTATCATTTCAAAAAACTGCAAACTTGTTTTTTAAGCAGTAGTGAGGAAGGATGAGACCCAGGGCCTCCCACAGGCCCGACCACTGACCTGCAGCCCTAGCCCTTACAGAGCTATTTCATATTCAGAGTAATCCACTTATTTTCTTACCTCCCGACATCCAACACTGAAAACTAACTAGAAGGAAATGTGAACAGAGAACTTGCTACAAACAATACTATATAGTTAGTTGATCTGCAAGGTAAAGCCTGTGCCATCAGAGACAGACTGACTTGTTCACTCCATGAGAAAGAGCCTTGAAGTGATGCCTGGGATTACAGCTGTGCACCTGTGTGTCTAACTGAGAAACAGCCGTGTTAAGTGAGGCCTGGACCTCCCGTCTCTGTGTCTCAATTTAAGATGAGTAACGTATTTTTTCCATGTATTCATAGGGACTGTGGGTGTTTCCTGTGTGCCACCTTTTCGTTTTGCTGCTTTAAGCTTTATACATCCTGATGTAATGTGTACACACATGTATGCACACACTAACCCTTGAAATAGCAGTACTATCTCTCTTTTAAAAAATAAGAACATAAAAAAAAATAAAAACATTTGTACTTACTATTTTTGTGCGTGTGCACGCAGTGTTTGTGTTGGTCAGAGGGCCAGTGAGAACAGCTGTGGGCATTTGTTCCCTGCTACTACTATATGGATTTAGGGGATAGAACTCAGCAAGCCCCTCTATCCACTGAACCATCTTGCCAGCCTCAGTTGCCTTGTTTTTAAACCTCAAGAAATAAGAGAAAGTTGGTTTGGTTTACCAGAGAGCAAAGACCAGGCTGAATGGATTATAATCCTACAGGTCTTGGCTCGCCCTGGTGATTGTGTTATACTGCCTTTCTTATCTATGGAGTTTTATCAGTTAATTTAGTCAAACTTAGTTATCAGCACCAGGCTTAAGAGAATTTCAATTTCCATTAACTGCTATACACTGCTTAATCAAGATCTGTTTGTCGGGTTCACAGGTACGGCAGCATTAATGCATGGGCAGCTGCTTACTTCTCCTTCACCTTGTCCCAAAGACTTGCTGTTCCCATGAGCACCTAGGCCCTGATACCCTGTGAGCCTCCGTGTACTTGTTTATAAAATCAGTTGACAGCACCCAAAGTGTGGAACTGAAACTGGAGTGAGGCGGCGTGCACAGTGCTTAGCACAGCAGATTTCGCCCAAATCTCTGACTTTCAGAGTTTCTAGAAATTCCTAGACTCTGTCTTACAGACGGAAACCCGTTCTCTATATAGTCCTCTCAGGCATCTGCAGCTTTCCTTTCCTCTCTCTATTATCCACGTCCTCAGAACTAGCTTATGTCTCTTCTCCGTCTGAGTTGACTAAGCTCATCTTGTCCCATCCCCCCATTGCGGTTACAGTGGGTGATGTGCTGTCTGAGGGTTCAGAGTCTGCACAGGCCAGGGCTCCTGCACGCTCCTAAGCACTCTGAAAAGACAGATTGTATCTGAGTATCTCCTCTGTCTCGTCTCCTCCAAAGAATTTAGCAGGGTATAAAGAGCTTGTAGCTGGTGTTCAGTAAGTATTTGTCCCCTGAAGAAAGTAAGCTCCTACCTTATAAAATTATATTTTAGATTTTTCTCCCTTTGGTACAGGGTTTAATAAAAACAAATATGTTTTATATATGTGTGTATAAATATATTATATATGTATAAATATATTATATATATAATGACTATAGAAAATAGGTGTCTTCTTTCAAACTTGTACAGTTACAAGCTGGGGATGGTAGCTAACCCCTGAAAATTCAAGGCCAGCCTGGGCTATATAACAAGAACCTGGCTCAAGAGAGAAAAATAAAAGGCAGTAGCTTCCATCCATAGTCATACACTTTCATAACTCTGTCCACTAGTATTAAGAAAATTTTTATTCTTTTCTAAGCATAGTTTTCCTAGCCAGTGTTTTCCTAAGATTTTCTGTGTCTCTGTAGCTGTCCTAAAACTCGTTCTGTAGACCAGGCTGGCCTTGAACTCAGAGATCCTCCTGCCTCTCTACCTGCCCAGTGCTGGGATTAAAAGCTTGTGCCACCATACCTAGCGGGCTTCCAGGACTTCTGTGTTCTTTCTACTTGCCATGGCCTGCTTCTTAACTGTGTGTCTGACCCCACCCCAGAGTCAAATGGCGTTGTTCTTTCTCCCCGTCTCTGTTCTCCAGGCAGATTTAAGTCCAATAGATTGCCTGCCGTGGGGTTTTTCTTTCATTAAAATTGTCCTTGAGCTTCAAAAACAAAGCAACAATAAAAACAAACTTTTGCACTCTGCACTTCAGTTACAAGGCCTGCTTTAGGTTTAACACGGCTAGCCCATCAAGCATGTTGCTGGCCCACAGTCTCCACACTTACATGTTTTAGCCCAGGATGGTCACATGGCTTGCTCCTCCTGGTCATTCAGCTATCACCTCCTCAGCCAGACTCAAGCGTCTGGTTCTACACTAGCTCTCCGCTCCATGCTCCTGGTCCTGGTGCTGTTTCACTCTCTCTGCGTCGTCCACCGGTAACTCTGTGTGCTCATTCCTTTGTTACTTGAATAGCCAGTGCCTGCCCTTCTGGAATGGAGACCCGTAAAAGCCAGTTTCGTGTGCACCATCGACATGTCATGTTCAGTCTCCAATGCAGTCCCTAACATGAGAAAAGGTTTTAATAAACGTGTATTAAATAAGGAAGCTGAGCCCAAACCAAACTTAAACCAAGGTTGGTTTTAGATTTTAATGCAAACATTCCCACCATTCCACTGAGCCTGCCTCTCATGAAAGACATACCTTGAGAACTACAGTAAGAATTAATGTTCAAGATAATGATATTCAGATGTGCTGTAAGATTCTCTATTCTCAGAAAAAAAATTCATTGAGTTCCATAAATTAATTAAAGCAGGGATGTCATGGTATATTAATATATTATGTTAATACATTTAGAAAATTTTCCAACTAAAAAGACTTTCTGCTTTTTCTTTAGTTAACCAGAAAATTAAATTAACTCAGCTCCTCATTCCCTAAAGTCCTTGTTAATTAGGGTTGTTCTATAAATCTCTATTATTAGGAGAGTTTGTCATCTGTTTCATTAGCCTGTTTATTAGGGCAGTCTGGGCAGGGTGTCTTTGCTCATATCCTGATGCATGTTTCCTAGTGAGAAGAAGCATTTCCTGCCTTCTCATTCCTTCCCTCTCCGTTAACGCGCATTTCATGCTATTAGTATAACAGCGTGGTTTATTTGTGTTGGTTCCCTGGGTCAAGTAGGAATGATATCGTTGATTTGGTGATTAAATATAATAATTAAATTCAAATGGTATAAAAGATAAAAGCTTGAGTGCTTTGCCCCATTGCACGTGATAAGGGAGACTGAAGGTAGCCTGCAAGTCCCTCAGTGAAGGTCTGGGAAGGAAGTGGGAGTCTGTCTGTGCAGGGACTATAGGGCCTCGGGAAAGCACAGGGCATTCTCAGTCATCAGCTCAGGGAGCGCGGCCTGTGCGCAGAGCAGCCTGGTATTTCCATATCTTCTTTAATACCCTCAATGTGATAACACATACCCCACAACTCACTTATGTCAAGTATTCGTTCTAAGTCTTGTTTTTACGTTGACAGTGCACACTCATTACATTAACCAGTTGTGCTCATTTTTATTATCTCAAAAAGAAACACTCCATGAACGTTTGCAGGCATTCCCAACTTCCCAGCCTCACACACACACACACACACACACACCACACACACTCACCTTCCCATCTCAATCCCTACAAGTGCTGCTTGCTGCTTGCTGCTTGTTTGTTCGTTTGTGATGCTCTCACTGTGTGACCTTGCCTGGGTAGCTGTGTACACAGCGAGCCTTGGACACATGGATGTCCACCTGCCTCTGCCTCCCGAGTGCTGTGATCAAAAGCATGTGCCTCCGTGCCTGGCCTTGTAAGCTCTTAAGTGTAAGTATTTGATCAGAACATAAAACATGGTTCATGTTTGGAAGTCAGAGAAAAACTTGGATGAGTCCGCCTTCTTCAATCTGCAAGACACAGGGCATTTAGGTCCCCGGGCATGGCAGCTAGCTCCTTCACCATCTGAAACAACTTGCTGGCCCACTCTTTGATTTGGGAAGTGTGTGTGTGTGTGTGTGTGTGTGTATATGCATATGTGTATCTGTATGTACATGTTTGTGCAGGAGCCCGGGAGTCCACCGTAGGCAGTATTCTGCAGGAGCCATCTACTTTTTGTGTGTGTGTCAGATTTATTTTGGTCTTGATCACTTAGAAGTAACTTATATTTCAGCCTGGTGCCAGTCTATGTTAAAATATCAAAAAGTATTCCTTACCTGCTAGTCTGCTGCACACCTTTAATCTCAAGATTTAGGAAGCAGAGGCAGGAGGATCACTGAGTTCAAGATCAGCCAGATCTGCGTAGTGAGTTCCAGATCAACAGGTCTACCCAGAGAGATCCTGTCTCAAATACATAAATATGGGGCTGGAGAGATAGCTAAGAGGTTAAGAACACTGACTGCTCTTCCAGAGGTCCTGAGTTCAAATCCCAGCAACCACATGGTAGCTTACAGTTATCCATAACGAGATCTGATGCCCTCTTCTGGAGTGATTGAAGGCAGCTAGAGTAATACTACACATGCACACATGCACACGCGCATATACACACACAACACACACACATATTTTTTTGTTTTGTTGTATTTTATTTCTGGCTGAATGTAATTAGGATTGCTTGCATGAGCATAAGTGTAGAGTTACTCACTGGAGTATGGGTAATGTATCAGCATCTATCCCGCATAAGAAAATGAATCCCTCCCCACAGTAACCAGTATTGCCAATAGCTCTTCAGAGAGGAGGGTGGGGCCTCTAATCCCTTCTCCAACTTCCCTACTTTGTTTTTGTGGGAGTTTGTTTGTTTGTTTGTTTGTATGGTGAGGGTTTAAGGCTGAATCTTACCATGTAGCCTTGTTTGGGCTGGAACTCAAAGACATTCTCCTGCCTCTGCCTCCCAAATGCCAAGATTAAAACCATGCTTCACCATACCCAGCTTTGTATTGTTTTTTCAGTTTTGTCTGTCTCTCAGAAGTGTGTGTGTGTGTGTGTGTGTGTGTGTGTGTGTGTGTGTATGGTATGTATGTGTGGTGTATGTGTATATGTATGGTGTGTGTATATGTTGAAGTCAGAGGACAACTTTCAGGAATTATGTCTCTTATGTACACAGTGTGCCTCTTATTTTTGCCTTCTGGCATATAAGTGCCTGCCTCCATTTCCCAGTAGGAGTGCTAGCTTTTTATGGGTTCCCGAGATCAGATGCAGGCCTCATGTTTGCCAGACAAGCACTTTACCAACTGAGCCATCTCCTCAACCCCCACTTTCTACAATCAATTGTTACCCAAAGTACTTTATGGCCGTGCCCAGTTATTATATAATGTAACTCATTGTTAACAGTAACTCGTTAAGTTCATTCTCTTCAGGCCCATTTGTTCTAGGTTTATAGAAGTTCATTCCCTATATAGTGTGACTTATACTTGAAAGTAATAAAACTAGATTTCTCTATAAATATTTATGGTGTAGACCTTTCCCTAAATCAGACTGCAGCTCTTTCGCAGTTTTTCTAATAAAGCCTGCTTGCATCTCCTTTTTTTCCTGCCTGTATAAGCATATGTACTGCCTGCTCTCTAGAACACTAGTCCTCTAGGTTTGCACCATAACATCCAAGTAATTACAATCCTGCTTACCACCATGTAGGCTTTAGAGTCACAAAGTGTGAAAAGTTTAATTGCTCCAAAAAATTTTTTTTGAAACAAGGTTTTATTTTGTAGCCCAGGCTGGTCTTAAACTCACTTTGTAGCCCAGGCTGGCCTCTGTGATCCAAGTGTTGAGATTACGTTTATGAGTCTAACCATTATTAATTAGAATTAAATAAATGATTCTGGGTTTTTAACATCCAGGGTTATCCAACCTTTTGACACTTCAATTCAACTTTGTCATCTGCAAATCTGCTGAGCCACCTTCCTAGCTGCCCTGAGACCTCTCTGAAGCTCATGAGGCTGCAGGCTAGTGCTTCCTGACAACATGCTCACTGGCTTACTGAGTAGACCATTTGTCTTCATGAATTCCCACATTGCTGAGAAGATTGATTTTGTTGGGTTTTGTTTGGTTTTATGAGATAAGAGTCTCAATTTGTAGCCTAGGCTGGCCTCCAACCCAAGATCCTCCTGCCTTTAATCACTGCAGTGCTGGGATTACTGGCAGCACTGTAGGATCATTTTTTTTTTCTTTAATGTGTCTGTGTTTTGGTGGTGAATATTTCTTAGAACTGGAAATGGTAATGAACACCTGTAATCCCAGACCCTAGAGGAAGGGATACCCAGAAAAGAAGACGTGCCCCTTGTCATTGGCCAGGCTACAGGAAATGGGCAAGCCTGGGGTATAGAGTACAGCCCTGTCCTGCTCTCTCTCTCTCTCTCTCTCTCTCTCTCTCTCTCTCTCTCTCTCTGTGTGTGTGTGTGTGTGTGTGTGTGTGTGTGTGTGTCCTTTCCCTCCCGAGTGCTGCTGAGATTACAGTCATGCTACATACCTGCACACATGTGCAAAACAGGCACACACCTCAGCCATAAGATCTGCCTTAAGGTTCTAAGATCTTCCTCTTTGCTCTGAGGTGAAATTGAAGTTTGCAAGTCATTAGCCAGTCTGTCTCCATAGGATGCAAATTCATCACTTCAGAGGGCCCAGCTCCCAGTCAGAAAATGCTATCCCAGTCATTTGCACATGTGTCCTGGACCAGATTTCATCAAAGTTTCCAGAGCTGTCATGTGCCAGGCTAGGAGTACTTTCCGAGGTTGCTCTGTAGGGAGAAAGGCAAACCCTGCTTCAGACAAACCACACTGCCCCCGCTGTTCTGCCCCTGCATTCTGTGATAGCTGTGCCTTTTGTTAGCTGATAGGCAGTTGGCCAAAGGTAACCAGATCAGCTTATCTATAATAAACCAACTAAAATCAATAATCCTTGTCATGGACCTTAAGTATCGTCACAGAATAATAGTAAAATTTCTATTTTGCCATTGTAGAAAGGTACTCAACACTTATTTACATTTAAAATTTGAAGCTCTTTTGATGGATCCAAAACTTCACCCAAGCAGGCTTGAAGATTTATTTGGGCTCATGATCCAGTCCACAGGGGCTCTTCCTTTACCCCATAGTTTCTGTTCAATCACATGAACTGCCCAAGAAAGAGCGATTTATAGTCACTCCCCAAGAACATGAACTACCTGGGAATGGCTTTCATAAGAAACACACACACAGACACACACACACACACACACACACACACCATCTTAATGGTAAAAATTAGAAGTGTTGGTTTGCACCTTGGTTCCCAAGGCCTCTGGTACAGAACACAGGGTTAATTCCTCTGAGCAACAGGTAAGCCAGGAGTGTCGTATTTTGCTGGGTGATCTTAGGTATTGAGCACTACAAAGAGAAGTTAGTCTGCCTTTCTTTGCTTTCGTTACAGAAAATGACGTCACCCCTTTTCCTGTCTTGGATCAAAACCAGGAAGAGATCATTGACACCAATGGAGCTGGAGATGCGTTTGTTGGAGGTACAACACACTTACTTGCTTACTTCACATTTACTTCTAAGTTTTACATAATTATCCCAGTGTTCTCTCTATCCACTACTGTCGTGTCCAAGATTTTACTACAAGAACGTCATGTGTTTGACAAACATCACTTGCTATATGTTCTGCCTCTGTCATTTCCACAAAAGTACTTGTGTCAGAACGTTGCATAAACAAGCCACAGCAAGGGCAGTAGATATTCGGTTGAGGCCTAAGTGTCACAGTGTCTGCCTGAGAGTGGACGGGTGTGCTACTTAGAAAGGGTTATGATTTTCACTAACGCAGGCTCAGTAAGAAGGAGCAAATTGGATTAGGGATAAAATGATCTGGGAAGTAAATACTAACAAAAGGACATTGGGACAGTTAGGTCTTAAAGTCTAAATTACTCAGAGTTCAGTGTAGTTAAACCAGGCTATGTCTCCAAAAAGCTTTAAACAAGACAAGGCTGAGAAGTTTTAAGCATCAGAGGGGATGACTGTTACCATCTTCTCCTGAAGGTCGACATGAATCATGGGAAATACTTACATCCGTATGATGATTGTAAGGTAGTATTTCTTTTGAAAGTATTATTTTAGGAATCTTTTCACCAACAGAATTGTTTCATTTTTCTTTCTCTGAATTTCTTAGACCCAGGCTCAAGGATATAAAACAGGGAGACAGACAGACAGACACACACACACACACACAAACACGCGCGCGCGCACCTCATTTTCTCTTTCTTTTATCTAGTGCGCATTTATAAAGGTTCTTTCTTACTACTTTTATTTATTGATTTATTACGTGTGTGTATATGTGGCACTCACACATGCCACTGTTTGCAGGGGAAGGTTAGAGGGCAACCTTTGGAAGTCAGTTCTGCTTTCTTGGCTTTGGTGGCAGCGACTCAGCTAGGATCCTCGGGCGTGGCAGGAAGCCCACCTCAGTGGCTCTGTATCCTTTAGGAAAGCACGTACAATAGACAGGATCCATTCCATGCTTGGCTTTGGTGTCCTTGCACAGAAACGCTTCATCAGTGATGATATTAGAGTAATCTAGAGCTAGTTTTCCTATTCCATCCTCTTCAGAGCTGTAAATCTTTGTAAGCTAAAAATATTTTATTCAGAATTAAGCCATACTGCATAATGCATTATGGAAACAGTAGTGATTTTTGATTGGAAATTCGTTAAGCCAGGAATCTTAGTCCAGAAGCCTGTATACTTGTATCCTGTGAACAGATTATTCAAGTAGTTTAACTCTTCAGAGCATCACGTGCTCCATTTGTCTGACATTTAGTAGGAAGTATAATGAGGCTATCAGGGGTCTGAGGGTGACCTAATTACCACAGCTGGCCCTGCACCAGCACATTACACCATGGATAGCTTGCTCCATAGGGCTGCCAATACTTGGTGAGAATGGAGACTTTGAGATAAAGGAGCTTTTCTGAGGAACCAAGCTAGAACTAGCTGTTCACACTGTGGTGAGAGTGATAAACAAACTGTACCAGGAAGGTCGGCACCGCTGGAAGAAGATGCAAAGCCTGGCATTGTTGCTGTTGTTTTAAACATTTGTTTATCCTAGGAAATGGGCACACATGTGCCACAGACTGTGTAGAAATCAGAAGACAACTTGTGGGGGTTGGTTCTATCAAATTCAGATCCTTAGGCTTAGGAGCAAGCACCTTTACCCACTGCATTGTCTCAGTAGACCTTAAGCCTTGGGCATATTTATTCTGGGGCTATTGTTAGGTATATATAAAGGAAAAAGGTCTTTAGGGGTTCTTGTTTGTTTCTTTTGCTTTATTTTGAGACAGTATCAAGTATCCCATACTGGCCTTGAACTCATTATGTAGGTTGAAGTACTGACCCATCTCTCCCTCCTGCGGACTGAGATCACAGGCTTATGCCACCGCGCTTGCTTTATGGGTTGCCCGGAGTCACACCCAGGGTTCTGTGCAAGCCAGGCAAGCAGTCTACCAACTGAGCCTTCTCAGGGAGACTCTTTAATGATAGGCCAGAAAGTGGATAGGTTAGGTTTTATAAATTACATACCAGCTATACATTTTTCAAAAAAAGTAACAACACTCTAAAATTATAAAATAATAATAGTAATAATAACTGTCCTGTAATTCTCCAGCTAAAAAGAAAACATCCACTGCCCAATCATCCTGGAGGCTACATCCTGCCCAGCCCTGTGAGCAGGAGCAGTGTTCTCACCTCATTTTATTCCTGGCTCCTAGCTCTGGCTTCACAACACACCACTAAAATAAAAACAGAGAAAGTAAGGTGGGCACAGAGCCACACACCTCCAAGTTCAGTGCTCAGGATGCCAAGGCAGCAGGTTTGCAAATCCAGGGCCAACCTTGGCTACATAGTAAAGTCCCATATAAAAGAAACTATATAAAAGAAAGGAAAGGGGTTGAAGAAAGGAGAGAGTGCAGTGAGTACTGCTTGCGGCTCCTCCAGAGTGTCTGAGCTCAGTTCCCAGCACCGGTGTTGCTCTGCTTACAACTCCACGGGGATCCAACTTCCTCTTATCTCCAAGCACGTCTTCAGACATCTTCACGGTGCTCATCCATCCCAATGAAATAAATAGGGTGCAGGAGAACTAGAAGGCAGCTGAAGTTAACTATGTGCCAATGCTAGTCCCTGGATTAGCAACTTTTCTCATACTATAAACCTACTCGGGGCTCGGGGTATAGCTCACTTGGTAGAGAACTCACCTTGGATGCATGAAGCCCTTAGTTTGATCCTTTACACCCCATGAGATAGTGACTCTGCATGCCCAGAACACCAAGACATGGGAAGAGGGGGCAGCAGGAGGCTCACACAGTGAGCGCAGGGCCCGCAGGGCAGCTTCATACAATGTGCTTTTAAAAAAAAAAACCCTACTCTGATGAGTTCCCAGGACAATCATTCTACCATAACGAGCTCTGTGTGTGGGGCTGGGGTTGCAGTTGTAGTGTTTTGTGAAGGACTGGGAATCCAATTTCAAGGTCTTGTGAAAACTAAACTACCTCTGAGCTATATCCAAGACCTTATTTTTATTTTGGTTTTACATTTACTTAGTTTCTGTTTGTATGTATATGTATGGACAACAACGTATCATGGCACACGTGAAAATCAGAAGGCAGCTGACAGGAACTGAGGTTTGCTTCCACCATGTGGGCTCCAGGATGGAACTCAGGTTATTGGGCTGAGCAGCAAGCCCTCTTACCCACTAATCCATCTCACTGGCCCCCAGACCTCTGTTTTTTGAAACAGGGTTTTGATTGAAAACTCAGACTGGGCTTAAACTCACTGTGCAGCTCAAGCTGGCTTCAAACTTGAAGTCCTCCAAGACTGGTTATTTTTATGTAACCTGTTCTCCTAATGAGAAAAGGACGGCAGGGAGAAGGTCAGGAGCAGGCCTATAGTCTGGTGGCTGCACAGCTGTGGGTCAGGTTCCAGCCCCTGTGGCCTGTGTTCAGATGCAGTCCTTTCACTATATCTTCTGGAAACAGCACTTGGGGAGTGGAGGGGGAGAGGGAGGGAGGGAGGGAGGGAGGGAGAGGGAGAGGGAGAGGGAGAGGGAGAGAGAGAGAGAGAGAGAGAGAGAGAGAGAGAGAGAGAGAGAGCATTAAAGCTAAGAAAGGCTAAGAGCCACAGGCCAGCCTTTCCTGGTTTACTAAAGAGAATCTGAATAAAATGACTTCATTTACTGAAGAGGGCCTTTTGTTATCTGATGCTGAGGACTCCAGGTAAGTTTGTTGCACCAAAGGAGTGTAAGTGTAGACTGGAAGGGCTGCATGGAGAGTCTGAGCCAAGGGCTTCTTACTTACTCAAGCAGTAGCCGATCGCAGCAGCAGATAGGCAAAGCCAGATCATAAACCTACTTGGTAATTATGAAGTCCAAATAGGATCTCTGTGAAGCAGCTGTTTAATTGCACCAAGATAAGCTACCTGACAAATCTATCTTAAAACAGAATGCTTTTACATCTTGAAAATAAATAAATAAACCCATTGGCTGAAGCCCCAGGTTCCCATCTACATATCAGCAAGAGCCTTCCTCCTGGGATTAGAAATAACCAGCTGCTAAGCTCCTATCTTTGACATAAATAGAGAGACAGTGGCAACTTTTACATTACTAAGTAGATTCTTTTTCTTCGCTTCATTGCCTGATTAACATATCTCCTTTCTGATTGACATATTCTATCTTTAGACAGTTAATATATTCATCCTGTTACTTTCAAGTTTTGCTGGCCTAAGAGTATTTCTGTCTTGTGTGACTTTGCATATCTCTATTCTAGTCTATAGTGTTATGGAGATTTAACTATGAAGCACAATCATTTTCTTCTCATAAATTTCAAGGTTTTTGCTAAAGCATCACTCTAGCTACCTTGTGCTAATTAGGTAACTCAGTACCAAATGGCTGTGTGTTCCATTTAGCCAGTTAAAAGATGCAAGCTTACATCATGGATTCTCATGTGTAATTTGTAAACGAGTACCCCCAGTTGTACATGAATTAAATTCCTAGTTCCGTCTCAAGGGCTTATGTGTGTGTCAGACCCCTCTAGCCTTGACAAGCACACCTCCTTGTTCTATTTGGAGATCTTAGACGCTTTGTAACCTTTGCTCTTTTATTTCTCCATGATGAAACTACTCCTTCCACATTCTTCCTTAAAAGCCCCAGTGTCAGGATTGTACCTTTTGAAATAGAGAAATTCTATAGTCTCTAACTATGATTTCCTAATTTCCCAGGTCAGGAGAAAATTTCTTGTTGTCCTGCTGTGCTTTGTCACAGCAGGTCTGCCTTTTCATTTGGAACCCTCTTTGTCACTGCCATAGTAACAAATGGAAACACTGAGAACATTTTGTGACAGGCACTGTCATTGTTCCCCGTGAAAGTCTCTTCCCAGTAAATGAAACTGAGAAGAAAAATCATAAGAAATGATTATGAAAGGGGAGCTAACCAACATGTTCCCACCGGGTATCAGTGCCAGCCTGTGTTAATATAATAGGATTTAGTCACATGTTTTGCAGGAATCGTGTGTGGACCAAACCTGTTACACATCATCTTTAGACTAAAAGGGATGCACCTGTGACAAATGATCTTCAGGCTCCCCTCTGACAAAAGACTAGGGGCGTCTCTCAAGAACCAGCACAAGGTTGACACAGGAATGGTCAAGAGCCATTTGTAATTTAGAACACAGTATTTTGAGAGCTAAAAACCTGTGTTGCCTCTGAGAACTTTTAATGCTCAAAATTCTTGTCATAGCTTTGACTGGGAGAATGTATTGCCTTAAAGAGTGCCTATTTAATGTATAAAAGACTCTCCACAATATAAATAACTATTCTGTTTTTCATCTAATAAAATTCCACTAATTTGTATTTAGAAACTGGTTTTGGTTTTGTTTAATTATTTCCAGCCCCAGGGAGATGGCTGGATGCAGGCAGTCACCTGCCCTGGGTACTGTACTCTGGTCACTAGGCTTAGATGCCAAGCACCATTACCTGTGGTGCCATCATCATCCTCTGTCCTTAATTACTGCTTCACAGTGTCACGCAAAGATATGACACACAGTTCTTGTGGTTGTTTTGTTTGTTTTGTTTTGTTTTGTTTTGTTATGGAGACACTGCTAAGTCGCTCTTACTCTGGATCTAGGTTGACCGTTACTCACGTAGCAGCCCTAAGTAAGCTTTGTGGGCCACCCCCGCCCAAGAAAAAGAAAAGAAACTGGAAGTACAAGGGAGGCTGGTTGGGAAGAGGCAGGGGATCAGCAAGAGTGGGTGGGAGACTGAATATGATGAGAATACATTGTGTACATGTATGGAATTGTCAAAAACAAGTCACAAGAGGGGAAAAATTAAATTCCTACAGTTATTTTTTTTTGTGTGCCACCACATTCCTTTGTTTTATATGTAGACAACTAGAAAGCAACGCGACGGGCATTCAGTATATTGTTTCCTCTGAATCTGTAAGTGAGCCCCAATTAAATGCTTTCCTTTAAAAGAGTTGCCATGGTCATGGTGTCTCTTCACAGCAAAGAACCCAGAGTCAGACAGTGTGTGCCACCCTTGTGTGATAATGGCTCATGCCATTTTAAACAAATTCCCAGATCATTATCATTATGGTGGGGAGCATGGTGACAGGCAGACAGACATGGTGCTGTAGATCTCCTGGCAGCAGAAAGACAGAAAGGCTGTGTCTGAGTTGAGCTTTTGAAACCCCAAAGCCCACTCCCAGTAACATACTTCCTCCAACCAGGCTACACCTTCTAATCCCTCAGTATTGCCACGCATTCATGTCTGCGGAGCAAACATTCCAATCTAAGAGCCTTCCAGGCAGTGGTGGCACGAGCCTTCAATGCCAGGACTCAGGAGGCAAAGCAGACAGATCTCTTTGAGTTCAAGGCCAGCCTGGTCTACAAGAGGCAGTTCCAGGGCCAGGGCTACAGAGAGAAACCCTGTCTCCAAAAACAACAAAACAAAACAAAAAAATCTGTGAACCTATCATAGTTATTCTCATTCAAACCTCCAAATACACCAGAGCTCAAATTTTATGAGGTTAGATTTCCTAGATTTGAAGACAGTCAAGAGACGTTTACTCCAAGGACAGTGATGACATTGTGAATAGGCTTTATTTAGTGGTAGATGACCAGAGGTAACTTCCTAATTAAAGTGACTAACATGTCTTACAGTTACGACGTGACATAATGTCCATCTGTTATTGTAGTATCAGTGGACTAGAACTGGTTTGAATCTTAAAATGAATATTTCAGCTGCTATCACATGAATCTAGTCACATTTACCATAACCTACCTGATCCCTGCATCTGTAATAGTTAAGTTCTGATGCATGACTACCCCCACAACTTAGTGAGCTGAAACAAAAAAATCCACTTATTTAGATAAACCTTAGTTGGAAACTGGCCCTAACCTCTGCTGGACAGTTCCTCCAGCCTTAGAGTCTGATGAGATTAAGTAATGTGTCCAGTCAAAGCCAATATTTAAACTGAAAATGTGACCTACAAGTTGCTGTAGTACTTCTTAATACTAGATCATGTCATGTCTTCCTTTCTTAGGAGAAATATCTAGAGTAGTTTCTTGAGCACCAGCCTCAGATGTATCAGACTGGTTGGTTGGTTGGCTGGCTGGCTGGTTGGTTTTGTTTTTCTGTTCTTAAAAATAAGGCCTCATTTAGCACAAGCTCTCCAAAGATTCCCCGTGTAACTGAGGATGACTTTAGGCTACTGATCTTCTTCCCTTGACCACTCAGAAGCTGAGATTACAGGCCTGTGCCCACACACCCAGTTCATGTTGCCAGGGATCAAGCCCAGGACTTTCCAGATCCCCAGCCCACAATGGAGGGGACTTACTGCTGTCATTGTTTTGGTTGGTTTGAGGTTTTGTCCTTCCTTTCTTCCTTCCTTCCTTCCTTCCTTCCTTCCTTCCTTCCTTCCTTCCTTCTTTCCTTCCTTCCTTCCTTCCCTCCCTCCCTCCTTCCCTCCCTCCCTCCTTCCTTCCCTCCCTCCCTCCCTCCCTTCCTCCCTCCTTCCTCCCTCCTTCCTCCCTCCCTCCCTCCCTCCCTCTCTCCCTCCCTCCCTCCTTCCTTCCTTCCTTCCTTCCTTCCTCCCTCCTTCCTCCCTCCCTCTCTCCCTCCCTCCCTCCTTCCTTCCTTCCTTCCTTCCTTCCCTCCCTCCCTCCCTCCCTCCCTCTCTCCCTCCCTCCTTCCTTCCCTCCCTCCCTCCCTTCCTCCCTCCTTCCTCCCTCCCTCCCTCCCTCCCTCCCTCCCTCCCTCCTTCCTTCCTTCCCTTCCTTCCTTCCTTCCTTCCTTCCTCCCTTCCTTCCCTCCTTCCTTCCCTCCTTCCTTCCTTCCATAAACACCAGAGCTCGCTGATGAGTCAAGTATTGCTGCCTCATTGCTCCAGGCTTCCCTCATCTGCCTTCTGAGACTGGAGTTAGCAGCAGGCTGCCATAGCACAGCTGGAACTGGGCAGGGGCGGGTCTGGGGATATGAACAGTGCTTGTACAGCAAGCACTTTAACCACTAAGCCATCTTCAAGCTTCGTAACCATGTTTAAATCAGTCACTGTCCATATAGATAGGGACAAATTAATAAGTGTATAATGATACATTTATTCAGTTTGTTTGGGAGGGTCATCATGTGGTGGTCGTCTCCAGCCCCCTGTATTGGATTTTAGTCTTGTCCTTTCTGCTGTGGAGGAGTTAAATTGCCTTTAGCTCATTGGGTGTGTTAGTAACTGTACCGGCCTAATAACACCAAGAGCATGTCCAGCTCTCAAAGAGAACTAGAGTTTGAATCCCAGCATCCATGCTAGGATGTTCACAACTGCCTATCATTCCAACTCCAAGGACTCTGATGCCCTCTTCTGGTCTCTTCAGAAACCTATGAATGTGCACTCACACACCACACACACACACACACACACACACAATCAGCAGAGGTCTGAATCAACATTGCCCTTATAGCATATAAGAAGCTTTTCTCACTTAAATATATGAGATGTATGAATATCCCAACCTAATTAGGCAATTAACCTTTTTCCTTTTTCTTTTCTTTCCTTTTCCTTTCTTTCTTTCTTTTTTTCTTGAGAGAGTCTTACTAGACATCCTGTGTGCCTGAAACTCACAAATATCTGCTGGCCTCTGCTTCCCAAATGCTGGGATTTAAGGTGGTCTCCAGCATGCCCCACCAAGGTTAACATTTTATAAAGTTCAGAATTATGTGTTTTTACTTCTGACTCATAACTTGGCAAATTAATAATTTGTCATTTAGTACATTTAAGTATTTAGGATCATCTCACTAGGAGAAATCATCAGGCATAATCTACTACAACATATAAATGCTATAATGAGTTACTGTGCTTATGAATTAGGTTACAGGAACATAGACACATCTGCTACTGTGGCTATTCCTCCCCCTCCTCCTCCTCCTCCTCCTCATCATCATCATCATCATCATCATCATCTCTTTGAGTGATGATTTTGTGTAGTCCAGACCATCCTATACTCACTGTGCAGCCAAGAAGTAGCTGGGACTCCTGGTCTTCCTGCCTCTACTGCTCCAGTGCTTGGATTACAGGTGCACCACCAGACTCAGTTTATGGGATCCAGGGATCAAACCCTGGGCCTCAGTGAGGTAAAGGCCATGTGTGTAGTGTGACACCCTTGACTCCCGGTGTGTGCTTGATGATGAGCCTGTGCGGTGCTCAACTGTCACAACAGGACATCCGCTTGCCATCCACTCCCTGTACAAGTCAGCCCTTGCACCAATACACACCAGTTAAACTGCGGTTTTCATTGTATAAATACCTATCGTGCCAGACCTAACCTTGGCTTTGAACATTCCATGTTTGTTGATTTCTTTTTCCCTGAAAAGTTTTTCTTCTAATATACAGACAAGTTACATGAAAAAAAAAAAGTTACATGAATTCATACCTAGTTGGTAGTTGTAGAACAAAATTTTACTGACTAGACGGCAAAGGAAATAGGAGAGGAAGGTTTACATATGAGTGAGTACTCCTCACGCCAAGGAGACCATTATTTTCACATCTGGATAATCTGAGCTAGCCAAATGGAAGTAGGAATTTCCTGCCAGATGTTAGTTCCTTGAGTAACCAACCTGTAGACATCGCAGTGAGGGGATCTATGTCCTGCTTTGCTAAAACTTACCCATGATGCAAACTCGCCCCTAATGGGTAGCAGACATTGCATGGATGCTGGCACTGAAGCCAGGAGTGTGTGCTGTTAGGGAGCACAGGGACATCCAGGGCCTAATTTTCAACACACAACATCAGTCTCATGGAAACTATTTCAAAAGTGAACATTCTACTGAAATTGCAAAATGTAAATGATGACAGTTTCATTAATAAAGAAGGAGGTGAGACTTGTATTGCTGCAAGTATTCCAAATGACTTGATTAAGGCCCTTTAATAAAGTCAGTTTAAGACAGAAATATTTCTCTAAAGACGCAATCTGAAAAGTTATGAAAAATTGTATTTATGTCAGTTTCCTGTTCAAGGTTAACAGGGGAATTAGAAAGTAAAATATCATTCAGAGAAGCTGTGCACAAAAAGTAGAAACACTTTATCCAGTTGAAACAAGAAGCATTGTTAAGGGAGGGAAAGGCCTGCCAGGATCTCGCTGCTGCTGTCTTCCTCTGTGCAGGGAAATATTGACATTTACCAGGCTGTTGGCTCCAGCTTTCTGATCTCCTGCAGTTTATTTTTATAACAACCTTATCGATGGGCCTCTTACCCAGCTCTCTAGGTTTAACTGAGTTGAGTCGATTTGTTACCACAGCTTCAAGTAGCTGTTACAGAACAAGCAAGACATCCTAATAAAGCTGTAAACGTGTTTACTCAAACAGAGTATTGATTTTACTTGGAGAGGGAGAGGCTGATGCTTACACAGTGTCAGGGTGGGTGGATTTCACTGCAGCTTCCCTTGTCATCTGCCAGCCATCAGAGGATAATTAAAGGTAGCAGAAATTTAACCCCTAAAATCAGTCAGCCATTGGAGGGGGGGGGGTGTTCTGTAGCTAGTTAAAAGTTTCCCCTAGTAATAATAACGCAGAATTTTGAATGGTATTTTTAGGTAAAACAGGATCCTAAGATTGTGACTTGTTAAATGCATGAATGTAATGGCCACAGGTACCTTTGACTTTTCTCATTGTGGTAATTAGACCCATCAGGGCCAAAGCCTGTGCCACGACAGAGTGCTATCCATGGTTTTCCTGAAAAGTGAGCAGAACAGAATCGGTAAGGATTCAGATGTAATTAAGGCAAGGCTCTGAGGAAGACAACGCGCACGCCAACTTCTGCAGGGCTAGCACGTGTTTTGTCCTACACCATGACCATGTGCATGACAGCACCCATACCATGTTCTGTTTCTTTCTTTTTTTTTAAGGTTTATTTATTTATGTATAAGTACACTGTAGTTGTCTTCAGACACACCAGAAGAAGACATTGGATCCCATTACAGATGGTTGTGAGCCACCATGTGGTTGCTGGGAATTGAACTCAGGACCTCTGGAAGAGCAGTCAGTGCTCTTAACCACTGAGCCATCTCTCTGGCTTCCCCCCCTCCCCCATGTTCTGTTTCTAAATGCATTCCTTTTTGTTTGGCATTGGGGGGACTTGTTTTTTGTTTTTGTGTGGGCTTTGTTTGTTTAGAGATGGTCTCATTTTATGGCCTAGACTGATCTGGAATTAACACACTTAGCTAAATACTTTCACTAAAATAGATCCTAAGATATTTCTGTTTACTTTTCAAGTCGTGTGTGTGTGTGTGTGTGTGTGTGTGTGTGTGTGTGTGTGTGTGTATACAAGAGTATGTACATGTAAGCCACAGTCAGATCCCTCTTTCCACCTTTATGTGGGGTCCCTGTATTGAACTTTAGTGGCAAGTGCTTTTTCCCTACGAGCTATCTCTGAGCCTTTTCATTGTAATCTTAATGATTAAGGTTAATGCACATCAAACCATAGCTGAGCATAGTAACGGAACTGCATTAGCTTCAAACCTCATGAAAGACCTCTGTATAAACACACCACCTACCATCTTGCAAACAGCTAGAAAGCCCTTACAGTTGGGAGGGGGCACAAGCACACACCTAGAACAATAAACATAAAATGAAAGTGTATTAAAAATAAGCTTGACCATTCAGTGTGTCTTCCCACATCTCCACTAATTGGTTCAGTGTTTTACAGTTAACCTCTCAAGCCTCCTTGCGTGGTTCCTGCCTAAGTGACCAGTGTAGAGGAGATCTAGTAGATGGCCAGTTCTAAGGTCTGGTATAACAGACTGTCAAAAGGCAGCAAGATGATGTTGTGCGTTCTTTGAACTGGTACTGTGTGTTTATTTGTGCATGTAGTGTCCCCGTCCCCACCCCAGATACTGCCCTACATTAATCCCTAAGCCATCAAGTAGCATGTTGTAAGATCTGGTTACATTAAAGGGGCCACGAGGGCTCATACTCTATATGTCAGAAGGTAGAGGAGGAGATTGGCTTTTGACAGTTATGTTTAGATCTCTTCCTCTGTATTAAAGTGTTTGGTGACAGAGGAGAAAGGAACACGTGGATTTACCATTTGGGAGATAGCATTTTTATATGTGCATTTCAGAATCCCTGCAATAGTAGCTTCCTCTGCTTTCTAGAGAATGACCGCAGTATGAAGCTGCGAGCATTGTGAGCATGAAGGGGCAAGGTGCAGCGGCTGTCACGTGGGCGTCAGGGTACTCACTCTTTCTGTCCAGCTTTGTCAAAAGAAACAGCAGTCTATGTCAGGTCAGGGAATTTTGAAGAAGGTAAGGAAGCTAGCTCATGAGCATAAAGACTCTTGACTTAGAGATTAAAACAGTAGCTAGAGGCTGGAGAGTTGGCTCAGTGGTTAGGAGCATTTATCTGCCACTCTTCCAGAGAACCCAGATCCAATCCCAGCACCCACGTGGTGCTCACAACTTTCTGTAACCCAAGATTCAGAAAGTACTATGACCTCTTCTGGCTCCAAGAGCACCAGGTATGTATGTGGTACAGACATACATATATACCGGCAGAACACCCATCCATTTTTACAAAATCAAAGGAATTAATACGGTTTAAAGAGCAATAACTAAATAGATGTTTGATTTTTCAGACCCACCAATAACCACCTTGTGAAACATTCCCATTTGAGATTTTCCCTCCAAAATTCAAGTGTTGCCAGTACAATAATATTAAGAGGTTGGGCCTTAATGGCTGAATAGATAGCTCATGAATAGAATTAAAGAGGGTTAGGGGCTACAGTCGTAGCTCAGTAATATGGTATCTTCCAATCATGAGTAAGGTTCTGAGCTCAATCCCCAAGGCATCATCATCATCATCATCATGGATTAAAAGGAGGCTTCAGCAAAGCTGTGATTCTCTCTTTTCCCCCCACGACCTTCCTCCATGTGAAATAGCAGCTTGATCTGGGATTCCCCATTTCTTCTATTAAACAAAATAGCAATTCTTTATCAATAATCTCATCTGAGGTATTCATTTGTCATAATACAAACAAGCAAAAACAAGAATCTATAGAGAAATAATTTTTGAGTGGTAATTTAACATTACTAAGCCCCATTTTTCAACCATAGAAATAAAGATAATAATTAAAAATAAAGATATAGAAATAAATGCAAACCTTGTTTGCATTTCTCTGAAAGTCAAATGAAACGATATTTACAAATCCTAGTGCCCGACCCACAGAGAGGATTATCTGTTAACCTGTTACAAGAGGAGTCGCCAACAAGAGCCAGAACTGGAGCTCTTCACTGGGTGGAACCCGATGGTAACATTCTATCTGGGCCAGCATCAGGCTGGCGTGAGCACATCCTCAGTAGGTAAAGCTATTGGATGGGCTGTTTGCATGTCTGCTTCCATTCTCACAGCCAGCCTCCTGGACAGCTTTGCATCCGTCCTGGATTCTAGAAGAGCACTGGGTTATCCACCTGGTTCTTAGGCACTGCTGTCACAAGATCTGCACGGACAATAAGTTCTTTGTCCTTGCTTGGTCTAGTAGGTAATTAAGTTCATTGGCCTGCAGAGAACTTCTCAGCTGACCCCCCCCCCCCCCCCGTAGTGGTACTGGGTAGGAAGGCTCTATAAGCAGATCTATTTGCATACTTCATCTATATGGTTTTCAAGTGTTCCCTACAATGTGATGCATATTTTCCCTGGCTGATCCATACTCCACCCCACTTTCTTACAACCAACATAATTATTTTAGGAATAAGTTTAATTGTTTTTCTCTCACGGTTCGATTGACGGTGGCTCCTTGTTGGTATGATACAGTGGTCTAATAGAACTCTGTGACCTTCTGTCCCTGTCTCGTCCCCCCACCCCCTTACCTTAGCTGCAAGCTCTGTGTGTACATCTCTTTCTGGCCTTAAATACTTGACACAACTGAACCCTGAATTGGGATTCAGAGTAGGTCTGTGGTGGGCTTGTGTGATGCAGAAGCCCCTGTTCCAGGCAAGCTCTGAAGCATCCTCAGATGCTCCAGGGGGCTCTGCTGAGTCTCTCTGGTAACATTTTCTCTTTACTTCTGCCAGCATTACCTGACTGGAAGTGGTGTAATCAGAGCTCAACTGTGTGAGATCCATCTCACATCACAGACCTTGAAATGTTCTCCATGTTGCTTTTCTTGCCATGCTGTCAATACTACTGATCTTTTATTGTTTCCCACCATGTACTTTGCTCTAATGCTTCCTTAATTTCTTCTGTATATAATGCCCATCTCTCACAGCACCCACCAAGGCTCTTTTCATGACATCTTCTCCAGGAAGCATTTCTTGATTTCTTCAGATATAGATTTTTTTTCCTGAAGCATAAAAATCTAAGACACTCTGTATTATCTATCTTTGAATTCTTTGGTATGTAGCCCAATACCTAGATATTCAGACCTAGAACCTTTACAAAAATGGAGCCTTTGTGTTACAGTCTCCGTGCTATGTGGCATCTTGGATCTGGTGTCTACTGGTGCCGGAGACGAGAAGGTTACGCAGGTGGGACTAAGAAAGCACCGAAGTTGACACTAAATGGCAGGCAGTTTTCGTTTTGGTTTCTTTGTTTGTTTGTTTTAAGACAAGTTTCCCAGGCATGGTGGTGTGTAAGTTAATTCTAACACCAGAATGGTAGTGCTCTGTGACCAAGGATGCCCACAACTATAGAGGAAAGCAAGGTCTCGCTCAGGAGCCTGGACTAGCCTGGAGCTCACTGTGTAACACTTAGCTACCACACCCAGCTTCTAAAGGGCAGGTGTCTTTTTTTAAAAGCAAAATAAAGAACTGGAAAACTAAGCTGACCCGGAAACAACAGAGAGCAGTATGTGTGCACACACATGTAGACAGGCTGTTGGAAACAAGAGAGAGCAGTATGTGTGCACACACATGTAGACAGGCTGTTGGAAACAACAGAGAGCAGTATGTGTGCACACACATGTAGACAGGCTGTTGAAAACAACAGAGAGCAGTATGTGTGCACACACATGTAGACAGACTGTTGGAAACAACAGAGAGCAGTATGTGTGCACACACATGTAGACAGGCTGTTGGAAACAACAGAGAGCAGTATGTGTGCACACACATGTAGACAGGCTATTGGAAACAACAGAGAGCAGTATGTGTGCACACACATGTAGACAGGCTATTGCTTGCTAAAATATCGTATCGGGTTTGCTTTAATTGCATGGTAATGCCTTTAAGAACAAAAGTAATTACATGATAACTTGTGTTACTGCTCCCACATTATCTCTTAATAACTATGTAATTAACTTGTCACTACTGCACAATGTGAAGTTTGATATTACTTACATATAAAGAGCATCGATAACTTCAGTGAACAAGCTGGAGTGAAGCCAGGGACAAAGGCAGTGTGAAAATCACCACATCAGAGCAGTCAGGAAAGCAAATGATTAATTAGATCGTTGTACCTGTCCAGAGCACTGAAACCAATGCCACAGCCAACAGCTGCCAGGCTGGGGTTGAGCCATGTGACTTTCAGAGCACACATGTACCGACCAAGCACACAGTAGAGCGGATGCGGAGAAAGTTGAGGAACCCCTGGAGGGGGGTAATAATGCGGAAGCACTGTACAGTCTGTGCTCTTAGGTAGAGTTTCTTTTTAAGAAAACATGGGGGAGGGGGTTGTTTGGTTGTGGTTGTTAAGATAGGGTCTTTCTATGTCTTCTAAGCTAGACTGGAACTGACGTCTCCCTGCCTCAATCCCCAAGTGACTAGGATCACAAACAGGCACCACTATGCCTGGATCAACATTAAAAAACAATAATCATGGAAATACCCAGCTATATAAGGTGCAGGCACCTGTAAGCCCCTGGGAAGACCAGGGATCCAAAGCTATTTCACCAACCTGGGCCATGTGAGAGGCTGTCTAAAGCAGAGAGGAAGCCATTTTTCCTCTTGTCTCACCAGCATCTTGAGTTTGTATGTGTGGCATACAGGGCAAAGATGTGTAGCCCCGGAAACCCTGACTCACTGCTGGTGAATGAAAACTGGGATGGCCACTTGGGAACACAGTCTGGCACTTCCTTCCACACTCACATATGCTTACCATATGATCCAGCAATTGTGTTTCCTGGCTGCCCAAAAGAGTTGGAAACTTATGTCTGCACAAAAACTGGTACACAAATGTGCATAGCAGTTTTACCCCAAAATGACAAGACTAAGAAGCACCAGTGTGCTCTTACCTGCAGGTAAATGAGTCCATGCTGCTAAATATGACTAAACCAGGAAGAGGAGCAGGCGCTGCCGTGCTGGGGCACTGGGCAAGAGCGCTGGACACTCTTGCAGAGGACCCAAGCTTGATGGCAGTTCACAGCCCTCCATGACTCCAGGACCAGGGGAGCTGAGTCCGTCCTCTGGCCTCCCAGGGCACCAGGCACATGGCAAACAAGTATACACATAGGCAATAACACCGTACACATAAAATAGATTTTAACAAAGAAGAAATGAGTGCCCAGGGCTAACGTAGTGGCTCACTGTGTAAAGGAGCCTGCCGTGGAGCCTAAAGAGCAGGGCGTGGGCCTAGGAGAGGACTGACTCAGCAGAGCGTCCTCTGCCCTCCACGTACCCACCCTATGGCCACACGTAATGAACAAATGTAAAGAAATCAATTTGTTAAAGTAATCAGTTTTACATTGCATATATTTTTCTAGGTACAGAAGCATCTTAGACGCTTGGCGTGGTGGCACATCCCTCAGTCCCAGCACCGGGGAGGTAGAAGTAGGTGGATCACTAGGGGCAGGTTGGAGACCGGCCTGCTCTTCATAGGTTGCTTCAAACCAGCCAGAGCTGCACAGTAAGACCCTGTCTGAAGGCTGGGGGAGGGGTGGACTTAGGCTGTTTATTCATTCACATTATAAAGGAATTCCCTCTCATAAACATAAACATGTACATTAAGAAAATTTATACATTCTTTATAATTAATAAAGACTACTTATGAAGGTCCCACTTATAATTGATTATGTACTCTCTGTAGTTCATCTTGGCTGGTTTTTAAAATTAGATTATTGAAAAGCTGATAGTTTCCAGGGCCAAAGGTCTTTGCTTTTGCCAGCATCCAGGTTTCCCTGGTCAGAGTAAATGAGACTTCAGAGCGCTACAGCAGATTCACCAGCCAGTTCTTCTCTCAGAAGGAGGGTGCCGCTACTTAGCCTCACAGAATGTTCCACAACATAAGCTTTTCTCACAAAGATCATGGCAGGAAGAATGAGGAAAACAGATGTTGCTCATAAGGGTTCTAATAGACGTGTTTCCATTGTAAGCTGATCCCACTCTCAACCTGGCGTCTGCCCCATTCGCTGTGTGGGCCAAACATTCAGTCTCATTTCTGAGTTTGGCAGAAAGTTTATACTGACCTTTGTCTGTTACCTGAAAACCGTGATAAAAAATACTCTTGAGAGAATGAGTTCACATTCTTCCAAAGACATCATTCTGCTAGCCAAATTAATTCTCTTCTGTAACTGGGCAAACATTTTATCAATACAAAGCATTTCCCAGGCCTGGCCGGAGTGGGGGAGAGGAAGAACATAAATCTGGTGTGATCTCTGCAGGTCATTGTAGCACAGCTTCAAATTAACCTCCAGCTCCACCCTGCTCCCCGGGCTGCCCGGGCCTCAGGGAAGGCCGGAAGTCTGCTTGCACAACAGTTTCTCATTATCCTGTCCTAAGCATTTGAACACAGAGACAGCTCGGGTTCCCCAGGGGCAGTAGCACAGGCTTTTCTGGTTTTGATCTGTCTTATTAGTAAGTATACCTTTTTCCTTCCTTCCTTCCTTCCTTCCTTCCTTCCTTCCTTCCTTCCTTCCTTCCTTCCTCCCTCCCTCCCTCCCTTCCTTCTTTCCTTCCCTCCCTCCTCCCTCCTTCCCTCCCTCCTTCCTTTCCTCCCTCCCTCCTCCCTCCTTCCTTCCCTCCTTCCTTCTTTCCCTCCCTCCTTCCTTCCTTCTCTCCCTCCTCCTTCCTTCCCTCCCTCCCTCCTCCCTCCTTCCTTCCCTCCTTCCTTCCCTCCCTCCTTCCTTCCTTCTCTCCCTCCCTCCTCCCTCCTTCCCTCCCCCCCTCCTTCCTTCCTTCCCTCCCTCCTCCCCTTCCTCCCTCCCTCCTTTTTTCCTTCCCTCCTCCCCTCCCCTTCCTCCTCTCCCCTTCCTTCCCCTCCCTCCTCCCCTCCCCTTCCTTCCCCTCCCTCATCCCCTCCCCTCCTGTCCTTCCTCTCCTTGCTTCTATGTTAAAGTTCACTGGTATAAATGTTGACACGCAGTGTGCCCTTTTGTGGGCACATCCCCATCCCCATGCCGTCTGGAGCCCTTCCCTGCCCCCACCCATGCCTTTGGACTGCCTCCCCTTGGAAACTGTCCCAGGAAAGCTGCCGTGAGCCGTCAGTTCATTTACCAGTCCAAACCATCTGCATTCATTCACCTTGAGCAAACAGCTGGAAAGAAAGTGACTGAGTCATAGAGTAGGTAAACTTAACTTTTTCAAACATATTTGTTTTTATTTTATATGTATGAGTATGTGCCTGCATGTATGTCTACACACCACATATGTGCCCAGTGCCCAGGAAGACTGAAAGAAGGCATTGGAGTCCTTGGAACTGGCGGTAACAAGTTGCCTTGCGGGTGCTATGAATGAAACATGGCCTTCTGGAAGAACAGCTTGTGTTCTTAACCACTGAGCCATCTCTCCAGCTCCAAAGTTAACTTTTTCAAGCACTGATAAATTGTTTTCCAAAGTGGTCTTATCATTTTACATCTCCCAGGGCTGGTAAGATGGCTCACTGGGTAAAGGCACTGGCTTAGCAAGCCAGACAACCTGGACTCAGTCCCTAGACTCATGTAAAAATGGAAGGAAAGACCAACTCTTCAAGTTGTCCACTGAGGCACATGTGCTGCACATGTCATATACTCAGGCAACAACAATAAACGAAGCTTCTACCAGGCAGTGGTGGCCATGCCTGTGATCCCAGCACTCGGGAGGCAGAGGCAGGCAGATTTCTGAATTTGAGGCCAGCCTGGTCTACAGAGTGAGTTCCAGGACAGCCAGGGCTATACCCTGTCTTATAACTAAATCTTCCCTGCCATTCCCCGAGCCAGTGTGCTGAGGGGTCAGGGGCCCTGCCCAGGCTTCTTGCAGACAGTCCAGCTAATTTGCGATTTCTGAAGTGACATTACTGCGATTCTGAGCTACACGCCTTTAGTGGATAATGGTGCTACACTCTACATAAATTTGGCATGTTTCTCTTTGTAGACTTTGAGTTTTTTAGTTTATTTGTTTTGTTTTTTATTGAGTTATTTCATGTACAAAGCAATTTTAATGAAATCCAAATTATTCTGTCTTCTGTAAAAGACTTGTACTTGGCACATGTGCTGCACATGTCATATACTCATGTTAAGGAGGGTCATCACAGTGGCAGAGAACTTCTGACCCAAAGTCACTAAGATTTCTCAGATGCTATGGTCTTATTTTTTTGTATTGCTTTGGAGTTGATTGGTTGGTTTTTGTTTGCAGTGATGGGAAATTGAACACGGGGCCTCTCACAGGTCGGTCCTGAGCTCTGCTGCTGAGCTGCAGCCCCTGTTTGTTTTTTCTTTTTCATTCTATTTTGGTTTCTGAGGAAGAGTCTTCTGACAACGCCCAGACAGACCCTGAACTTCCACAGGCCTCCTGTCTCAGCATCCCTGGTAGCAGGGATCTTACATCTAAGTTGAAAGGCATCTTGTAAGCTCTTGGTTGGTATTTCACCAAGTCTGTGAGAGGTCTCTGTGAGAGGAGTGTTGGTGATCTGGATTTCTCTTCTTTTCCAGCATGCTGCCTTGGCATTTCCAGTGGCTGGTCCTACAGGGCTTTCTCAGATATGTTCCAAAGTATTGCATGTGCTTGACACTATGAGTAAAGAGCAGCTCGAATATTACTTTCTACTTGCTTACTAGTAGACGTGACTGCTGCGTGTGTGCTAGTGTAGCTCTTCAGTCGGACTTTCAGTTGAGCTCCTCAGCTTTACGAAGCCTTAGAGTAAGGCTCCCTAATTCCCGAGGACTCAGACTCATTTGCATGTGCAGGGCTTCTGTTAGTGTTACCAGATCAGTTTTTGAGACAGGTTTCTGTCCTCCAAGCAGGCCTCAAACTTCAGGGTTTGAGGGGCTGAGGGTGACCTTGAACTCTGTGCCATATTACCTCAGCTCCTGAGTGCTAGGATTAAAGGATGTGCTGCCCTGTTGTGCCAAAATAGGCTAGGAATTCTGGCTGTTGGTAGTATTGATCCTGTAGAGGGTTTATCTGTGTTCCTACTTCAACCCACCAGATGGGCGTGACACTTTCCAAGTCTTTTTGAGTGGAGTGCTGAGATAGATAGGCTCTCACTGTGTAGTCCTGGTTGTCTAGAACTCCCTATGTAGACCAGGCTGGCCTCAGCCGCACAGAGGACCACCTGCCTCTGCCTCCTGACTGGGCGTCACCACTCTTGGCCTTGCCTGGTTTGAGTCACAGGCATGGACAGTCTCGCCTCCTTCAGATACTGACAGGGACTTCCTTTCCCGCCCCAGCGGCTCACTCTGCTCCAGTGAAGTCTCCATGAGACTGAAGAGCAGGTGGGCTGGGCCGGTGGTGCTAACCTGTGATTCTGAGGCTCAGGAGGATGAGGCAGAGAGAGGCAGGGTCGGCTGAGTGAGGCCACCCTGAGCTACATCGAGAAGCCTGCCAGAAACGGGGCACGGGCAAACATTCTTGCTTCATGTTTAGTCTTTAGAAAGAAATGAAATATTCACCGCGCGGGCAGTGGTGGCACACGCCTGTAATCCCAGCACTCTGGGAGGCAGAGGCAGGCGGGTTTCTGAGTTCAAGGCCAGCCTGGTCTACAGAGTAAGTTCCAGGACAGCCAGGGCTACACAGAGAAACCCTGTCTCGAAAAGAAAAAAAAGAAAAGAAAGAAAATAGAAAGAAAGGAGCTATTCATCACTCACCTTACAATATTAGTAGTAAATTTTTATGAATTTTTCTCAGGTGGAAAATTTTCCTTCTGTTCCTATTAAAATTAGGAATAGATATGAGATGTTGCCAAATGTTTTTCTGTATGTATTAAAATGCTCTAAGGTCTTCACATTGGTTTAACATATTATGTCAATATCTAAAAATATTAATCCAACCTTGAGGGCTTAAGATAACACTACTTTGTCACATGCCATGTGTGTGCCATGACACACGTGTGCCGGTTAGAGATCAGCCTTCTGGAGTGACTCTACCTTCCATAGCAGGGTCAGGGAACTGACCTCAGGTTATCAGGTGTGCATGGCAAGCACTTTTATTTGAGAAGCCATCTGATTGGCTCTTAATATCTTGTTAAGGGATCAGAGATTGGGACAGGGTCTCACTATGCAGCCAGTGCTAGCCTGGAGCTCACTATGCAGACTCAAATTCCATCTGCCGCTCACCCCTGTGCCCCAGCACACCTGGCTTCTGCTTTTTATTTTTATTGTTTTGTGTTTGTTTTGTTTTTATGCATTTGAATGTTTTGCCTGACTATATGCAAGTGCATCACACAGAGGCCAGAAGAGGGCGCTAGATACTCTGGAGCTGGAGTTGCAGGGTTTGTGAGCCACTGTGTAGGTGCTGGGAACTAAACTTTGCAAGACCAGCAAGTCCTCTTAACCTCAGAGCGACCTCTCTGGTGCACTGTTGTCTTCTTTACTGTGCTGTTTGGTTTGATTTGCTCGGGTTTCCTTCAGAACGTTTCCATCGTTTTGGAATACTGTTCCTGTGTTGATAAGGAGTGTTGCTTGTCAGAGAAGGGCTGGTGTCAGGATTAAAGTACAAAGCATCTCCTCCTTTTAGGTTTCTGGAGAATCTCTCCAGCATTGGTATTGTTCTTCTTAACCATTCAGTGGAGTCCACCAGTGACACCAGTGACACCCTTACTGAGAAGCACTTCAGTGTAGCTCTGAGCGCTGACAGTAAGAAGGAAGGAAGGTTGGAACTAAGGCACAGCAGACAGAGTGGGCCTGTGTTCACCCACACAGAGAGTTCTCTGGGATGCTCTCTGTAAGAAACTCTTTCTGAGGCAGAACTTTGTTATAGAGTTCTGCTGCCCTGGACACCAGAGACCTGCCTGCCTCTGCCTGGGGTCACAGGTGCCCCACTACCACCACCCCGCCATGGCTTTTATTTAGAGTGGCTACACTCAGGCCAAGTGAGCTTTGACAACCGGTGTACTCAGGGAGTGTCTGGTTCACCGACGTGGCAGGTCTGTGGCTTGCACTGTTCATAGTGTTCTGAATTTCCCCCTCACATGTACAACATCCATGGCGGCATGGTCACTCCTCCCTGGTTCATACTGTCCTCTTCTGTCCCCATCTATCTTGACAGTCTATCTAGAAATGTGTTTGTTTCTGCTTCCTCGTGCTCACTGCCCTCTCAGCCCCGTGACAGCAGCCAGGCCTGGCTTGTCCACCTTGTGTGTGACTTGATAACCATGTGATAACCTAGTGGAGTCATCTCTATTTCTCGCTTGTTCCTCCCTCTGTGGCTGATGTGTAATATTTGAAGAGTTTGGTTTCATATCATTAATCTTTATTTCAACTATTTCTAGGAGAACGAATGTGACTCCTTTTATTCCATCCTAGAGAGACGTTGTCTACAGCGCACTTTCTGCATTTAGCTTTGTTAATGTCAGACTGATCTGCAGTGCCCAGCTGTGAAGTTAGTGCAGTTCAGAGCTACCTCTGGAAAGAACACCTTCTGTGTGTCTGTCTGTCCTGTACCCTCTCCCCCGATTTTGTTGGGTTTTTTTAAACAGACTCTCCCATAGCTTAGGCAGGCCTGCATTCTTTGTGGTGCCTAGGATTCCTGGGATCCTGACTCTGCTGTCTCTGCCTCCAAACGCTGAGATTGCAGGTGCCCACTGGCACACCCGACAGCACGCTGCATCCCAGAGGAGATGGTAGGGTTGTCTTGCCTTGCATTGTACTAGGAATAACAACACAGAAGCAGTCTGCAAGGAAGGGGGGAGTTGAACCATAACTTAGCAACAAAGGCTCCACGTGATACATTTCAGTGGCGCTTGCTTTCGACTCTCCCTGTGGGTGTGTGTGATGTGTGTCTCAGACTTCATTACTCCGACACAGTGCCTGACACAGGGCTTCAGTGAGGACGGGTTTGTTTCTCACACTTGCAGAGGTGGCAGCTCCCAGAAAGCAGCTGGGAAGCAGAGGGGATGCGGCACTGCCCAGTCTCTGTATGGACCATTCCCTCAGGCCCAGCCGCCTCCGCCCGCCCGCCCACCCACGGTGGGGCCGCCCACAGGCAGGCAAGCGCTGCTCCCACGCTTACTGCTTAGGCCAGCCCAGAGAAGAAGTCTGCTGGGCCCTAGGAGCGTCTCCGTCCATCAAGTTGACAGTCACGATTGACCATTAGATGACACTTAGAGATCAGAGTCACTGGGCAGCAGCTGAGCCCTCCACATTGCTAAGCTCTTACACAGCACTCACGCTCTTCCTTCTGTCTGTCCTAGGGTTTCTGTCGCAACTGGTCTCTGACAAGCCTCTGACCGAATGCATCCGCGCCGGCCACTATGCAGCAAGCGTCATAATTAGGCGAACTGGCTGTACTTTCCCTGAGAAGCCAGACTTTCACTGAGGAAGAAAGCGAGCTCAGGCTGTGGAGTGGAGACTGCAGTGACCACGTCCTGAGCGTTCCAGCCATAAGGAAGAATCGAGCTATCTTCTGTCTTTGCCACCACGGTTCTCATTATTAACGTAGCGGGCTCAGTGCTACTCTAGGACTTTAGTCTCTCTGAAATCTGGGGAAAATGTTTATTTCCATAGTTTGTTAGTGCCTCTTATAAATGTCAAACAGGAATACAACATTTCAGTAGAAACTTTAATTTCATTTTCAATTGTTTGTAAATTCATCAGTATTTAGTAAATTGATCATTTTTTATATTTCTGCTTCCAATGCAGGTGCAATTTAATATAATAGACTTTTTAAAGAAATTAATGCTAACATCCTTCTTGAGCTTTTTATATAAATATATTTAATTTGGAAGCATGTGTGCACACATGTCATATATACCTGATAATTGTCAAATAAGGTACAGAAATGTTTATCATACCACATTATCCTGCATAAGCTCTTCCGTGTGCCTCAGACATCTGATGGACTTGGGACAACTGACTAATCCGCAACATTTGCATATGTTCAGATTGTAGCCTGCTCACTGAGGGGACTCTGTAATTTGATACAAATAAAAAACTGCCATCTAGGGATTTTTTTTTCTGTCTTGCTTGTGCTCAATAAAATAAGAAATAGTGTTATTTAGTACTGGGCCCTATGTGATTTTATTGATGGGGTGGTAAAAATATAGAACATTATAAATATATATAATATAATCACACACACATACAATAAGATTATAAGTGACCAATAAGCACTCTTTCTGTGTGTTTTCATTTCTCTCAGACAGACAAGTAGAAGTGGATTACTAGATCATATGTAAGCTTTTATCTCTGTTTGTTTGAGATAAGATCTCACTGTGTAGCTCTGTCTGGCCTGGAACTCTCTGTGTAGATCAGGGTGGCCTCCCAACTTGCAGCAATCCGCTTGCCTCTGCCCCACCGCCCCTGGTCATGTGTAATCTTTACAAGGAACTAAAAATACAAAATACAAAACAGCTGGAGAGTTTCCCAATCCTAGCATTTTGAAAACTGAGGCAGAAGACCACCAGGCCATCCAGGTGATCTCAGGGCTAGCCTGAGCTACTTCACAAAACAAAAGCATATTTTTGCACTGCCTTCAGAGTGTGTTATAGTTCCAGCTTCACCTCCTTAGTCCAACACTCATCACTGCCTTGTCTCCATGATCACAGACAGACTACTGATGGAGCCATCTTTGGGGGTTCATGGGTTTGCCTGTGTCAATGTGAGTGTGCAGATGTCAGTGTGAGTGTGCATGTGTTGGTGTGGGTGTGCATTAAATTCAGGTGCAGGCCTATGTGTGTGGGGGCCAGAAGTCAACCTCAGATGCCCTTCATGGGGCATCTACCCTGTTTGTCGAGGTGGGGTTTCTTCTCAGCCTGGAACTTGATTAGACCGGGCTGGGCAGCAAGTCCCAGGACCTCCCTGTCTCTGTCTCTATGTCTGTCTCTGCCTCCACAGCACTGGGATCACAAGCACACACCACTATTCCTGGCTTTTATAAGGGACTCCACATCTATGCTGCCTCTCTGGGGACCAAGCCTCCAGTGGGTGAACAAGACAGAGAGACCATGGTATGGTTGCAGGGCATATGGTAAGTCTGTCTGACTTCTTGAGGCGCTCGAACTGTTAGCTGTAACAGCTGCACCTCTTGAGAGTCCAACTAGCAGCACACAAGGTTTCCATTGTCCCCACATCCTCACCTGCTTACACTTGCTAGTCTACATTGTTTGCACTTGTACTAGTGGGTATGAATGGTTCTGACTTGATTTCCCTAACTGTCCATCAGTGTTGCGCATCTCTTCATATGCTGTCGACTCTGGGTTAGTCATCCAGTTTGTTGAGGTTTCAGATACTTTCTGATCTGTAAGTGGACAGTTTATCTTAGTAAGTTGTATTTTCAATATTTTTCGTATGAAATTCCACCATATGAAATACTAATATTTTCTCTCACCACAAGATTGTCTTTTCTGTTTCTAGAGGTGTTCTGTTCAGTTTTTTTGGGGGGGGTTGTTTTGTTTTTTGTTTTTATTTATTATTATATGTAAGTACACTGTAGCTGTCTTCAAACACACCAGAAGAGGGCATCAGATCCCACTACAGATGATTGTGAGCCACCATGTGGTTGCTAGGATTTGAACTCAGGACCTTCACAAGAGTAGTCAGTACTCTTAACCATTGAGTCATCGGCCCTTGTTTTGTTTTTTTATTGTTACTTATGGCCCTGGTATCATGTTTAGAAGCCAGTGTTGAACCTAAGTCAGAATATTCTGCATTTTATTCTAAGGGTTAAGAGCATTGGCTGCTCTTCCAAAGGACTCAGTTTCCATTCCTAGCACCCACATGGCAGCTCACAGCTGTCTATAACTCCAGTCCCAGGGATCTAATGTCCTCTTCCAGCCTCCTTGGATCAATACTGCTGCCCACATGTAATGCACAGACATATGTGCAGGCAGAACACAGATACACATAAAATGAAACAGTACATTTTGTAAAGAACAGTTTGGGAGAGCTTAAGTATATGCTTATCATTTCTCTTCAGAGACCCTGGCTTGGTGCAAAAACAACCTTGTCTACATAGCAAGTTCTAGGCCATCCAGGGCTATATAATGAGATCCTGTCTTCTATGTATAGATACCATGTAGATGTGGCTATTACATATGTGTGGAAGAGATTTTTGAAGCCATGGTTTTTAAAACCATCATACTTCTACCTGTGCTTCGGCAGCTCACATACCAAGATACAGAGAAGAGTTGCATGATCCCCGTGCAAGGATGACACACAGAGGTAAAGGATTCCATATTAATAGATTCATTATTAAATGTAAATACACACATATAATTACCTTTTCTAGGCAACACTGGAATTCTGTAAGGCTGCTCCCATATCTCCAGGACTTCCAAGCCTAGTGCTTTACCTTGAGGATGGCCCTGTGACCGCCAGGCTGCTGCTCCCTGCTCTGTCCATGTGCATCCCAGTCGCCATCCTGCCTGAGTCGGAGCACACACACAAAGCCAGCTTCCTAAGCAAGTGCCACTTACCAGTGTGTCAGAACACACCAGTCTCGGCTCTTAAATCCAGCAGATGACTGTAACTAAACCTGATACTAGCATCACAGTTTATGGTTGTCCAAGTTTAGGGTGTAATGGTGTCTACAATTTATTGTCTTCAAACAGACAAGTCTGTCTCTCAGTCGGCTTTACAGGGAAGAGGGATGCTGTCCTGTAGCTTTGAAAGGCTTGCTGGTTCCACAGGACTGCCTGGGCCCAGTCCCTGTAGCCTGCGAGTGTGGTATAGCAGCAAGCACACTGCAGATGTACTGGAATATCTAGGGAGCCTTGGTCTAGTCACAGGAGCCTATGCAAGCAGAGAGCTTTCTGTAGCTGGAAGCAGCAGAGAGCAGCAGAGATCTGAGGATTGGAAGGTCAAGAAGGACCCAGGTACCACTGGTGAGAGTGCGTCGGAGCAGAAGAAAGGGACCTCCAGCCCTCCCACTACAAGGACTGTGTCTCACCCTTACTGTGAAACACTTTGTTAAGAAGTCTTCCCCACAGCCTCTTAGCCAGCAGAGCCCTGTTGAGAGCTGGGGCAGCTTTCTGAAATCCCTATATACTATCCAGGTGGCCGTCTGCCACCAACAACAGAAAAGCCAACAGGTGATCTCTTAGTAAAGACCAGAGGCCCCATGTGGTGGCACACACCTGTGATTCCAGCAGGAGGCTCTCAAATTCAAGGTTTGGGTTACACATACAGACTAGGGAGGGAGGGAGGGAGGGAGGAAGAGTTTTATATTCATTTATTCTGTCTCACCTGGCTAGCCTGGAACTCAAGTGTATACCAGGGTAGTTTTGAACTCAGAAATCTGCCTGTCTCCCAAGTGCTAGAATTAAGGGCATATGCCACCGAGTCTGGTCTATTTTAATGTTTTGTGTATATGTGGGGTGCAGGTGTGCCACCACATGCACATGGCGGTCAGAGGACAACTTGTGGGGTGCCTCTTCTGCCTTCTCTGTGCACCAGTTGTGAATGTGGTACACAGTCGTCCATGCACATAAAATAAAGTAGAGAGGGGCTGCAGAGACAGCTCAGCAGTCTAAGAGTGTGCTCTGACTTCAGGTGAGAACTCAGGTGAGAAAGTGTTTTCAGTTTCTATGCCATCTCTCCTGTTCCAATTAATAAAACAGAATAAAATAGAATAAAGTGAAAATTAAGCCAAGAGTGGTGGTGCACACCTTTAATCCCTGTACTAGGGAGGCAAAGGTTGATAGAGCTTAGTGAGTTCTAGGCCAGCCAGGGGTACACAGTAAGAGCACATCTCAAAAAACAAAACAAACTACCAAACTATCCCTTTTGCTTGTTTGAAACAAGGTCACATGTCGCCTAGGCTGGCCTTGAACTCCTGATCTCTCTCCCCTCTCTCCCCCGAGTGCTGAGATTAAGGTGTGTATCGCCACACCCAGACTCAGTGGTGCTGGGGATTGAACCCCAGAGCTCTGTGCATGCTAGGCAAGCATGCTAGCAATACAGCCATATCCTGAGCCCAAGTGCGTGTGTGTGTGTGTGTGTGTGTGTGTGTGTGTGTGTGTGTGTGTGTGTGTGTATGAGGCTCACTTTGTAGACCAGGTTGGTATGAAAGTTACAAGCAATCCTCCTGCCTCGGTGACCTAGTGCTAGGATTGCAGGCTTGAGCCACCATGTCCAAAATATGCATTGTTTTCCATACCATAACTCCATAGCTACCACATATGATTCACTTTCTCAGGGCAGTTCCTTCAATCGCAAATCCTTTCTGAGCTCAGCAGCACCATGGCCTCTCAGGCTTTGTCTTCCTGGAGCCACTGTCATGGACTGTTGGGCTGTGTTTGGGTAACGGTCTCACCTCCCTGTGAGACCCTAAGGAGCTTCCCTCTTCTCTACAGAGACTGGCTTTCAGACACAAAGTGACTTGGTTCAATTGCTATGAAGAGGCCCCCATGACCATAGCAACTCTTTACTATAAAAGACAGCATTTAATTGGGGCTTGCTTACAGGCTCAGAGGTTTATTCCCTTATCATGATGGAGAGCATGGCGAGATGCAGGCACACATGGTAGTGAAGAAAGAGCTGAGAGTTCTGTGTGCCTGCATGTCCACAGACAGCAGAGAAAGACTGACTCTGGGACTGGATTTGGCTTTTGGAACCCCAGAGCCTATCACCAGTGACATGCTTCCTCCAACAAGACCACACCCACCCCAACATGGCCACACCTCCCAATCCTTTCAAATAGTGCCACCTTCTAAGCAATCAAATATATGAGCCTATGGGGGCCATTCTTATTCAAGCCGCCCCAGTCTGGGAAACATGGGCTTGTCCTAGAGGAGTAAGAAGGCGTGGGTGCTGTCTCCCACCTATTCAACTGCATAAGCGTGGGCCTCACATGGACTCTCTTTGTTTTTAAAAAAGGCTATTATACAGCCCTGCTGGTCTATCTCACACTCACTGTGTAATAAAGAAAGACTTTGGACTCCTAGTCCTCCTGCTTCCCCTTCCTAAGTGCTGAGAGTGCATGTGTGTCACTGCCCAGTCTAGGAAACAGGTGGTCCTCTACCTGCTCACTGGGCAACCCTACCAGCTGTACCACCCAGCCCAGTTCCATGGTCTGCATCTATTAGTGTATAAATTAGAGTTTTAGATTTTTATTTTCTTCATGACAAGAAAGAAAGTAGTGGTGACCTAGTTCACAGAGAGAGGGAGGCACACTCACCTCCTTAGAGTGAATTTTCTCACAGAAACATCCCAGCATGAAGTAAAAGTGCCAGGTGTTGGTGACCAGCAAACAGCTTCATTCTCCAGCCTCTGTACAAAGAAGCTCCTGGCCTCAAGGAATGCAGAGTTCCCTGGCTCTGGAACTCTGCCTTGTGATCAGCAATTTCATTCAATAATCGTATGGTTTGAATATGAAATGCCCCACACACGCTCATGTGTCCTCACCTAATGTTACTATTTTGGAAGGTTCTGGAAATTTTAGGAGGTAAAGCCTACACGGAGAAGGTCAGTCATAGTGATGCCATGTTCTTGCAGTCCTATTCCTGAGCTTCCCATCTGCTGTGAGCTGTCCAGCCTGCCCTCCACAGGCCTCTCCACCATCATGGTTAGGCTTGCTGTGGCCCTGGATTCAGTGGAGCCAAAGACCATGGACTGACACATCAAAAAGTGGGCATCAAAACGACCCCTTCTAAGGAGTCTGAGGGGTCTGAGGAGCGGCTAACACATATCAACCACACATCAAGTTCTGTGGTCAGGCACTTCTGACTGAAGGTGGTAAGGAAGATCTCTGTGGCCCCACTGTGTGAGGAGCTACCGTCTTACTGCCAGCCAGGAAGAAGACAGGTGGAGCACGTGTGCCTGTGTGAAGATCTCAGCAAGCAGCCATGCCCTCTGCCCGTTGATCTGGGCCTCCACCATGTTTTCTAACCCAGTAAACAGATGATAAACAGGTCACCCAACACAGAGTCACATTTCTTGTCCTGAGGGAGCTGGGTTGCTCTGGAGAGAGGGCATCTTGCTGTAAGATCAAAGGCTACCTGTTATAAAAGACAAGTGTAGAAACAAAGTCTAACCAGTTGCTAAGTACTATTGTCTCCCAGGCCTTGTTTACCCACTGTGTGAAGTGTTTGCTTTCATTGGTTAAGAGCCGCCTAAATCAATGTCATGAGAGTCTAATGCTATCCAAACTGTTGCCTTGTCTACCTGATCACTGGTCATGAGAAGATGCTGTTGTAGGCAGAGGTCCTGGAGAGGTTCCCTGGGAAAGAGCAACTGCTATACAAGCAGGAAGACCTGGGTTCAAACCCCCACCATCCGTGTAGAAGTCCAGGGTAGGGAATGGAGAGCTGGCTCAGCAGTCAAGAGTGTATATTGCCCTTACAGAGGATCCAAGTTCTAGTCTCAGTTCTCACATCAGGGGGTTATTGATACCCCTGACCTATGCAGATACCTGCACTTACATGCACATACCCCAACACACATATACATAATTAAAAGTAGAAATAAATCTTAAAACGAAAAGGCCAGGTCCATTACACATGCCCATAACCTCCTCACTGGGTCAGGAATAGAGACAGGCGACTGTTGGTGCTTTCTGCCATCAACCTAACTCCAGATGACAGACCCTGCATGGAGGCAGAAAGTGGAGAGTGATGGAGCAAGATGCTCTCTGTCCTCCTCTGCCTCAGCACACGGGTGACGCTGCTAAGGTTCCCAGCTCAAACGCTCCCTGCCCACCAAGGCCAAGTAAATACCAACCCAGAGAAACCCTCCAGTCTGGTGGGGTTTGTTCCTAATGCCAACCACAGGTCTGAAGTGCAGGTTTCGACCACATGCAAACCACTTGTTAGTAACTTCTCCAATAGGACCAGGCCCTAAGGACCAAAGGAGTAGACACGATGGTTGTGAACAGGACACAAGGGCTGTGTGTACAGTTGAGACATTAAGAGTTTCCTGTGGGCAGCTTGGCTGGAGACTGTCCCGAGTGTGGACACCCTGAAAGCCCATCTGGACAACAGTGCACTCGGCTCTGCAGTGCCGGGCAACTGCACCATTGAAAGACAAGTCATACTCTGGATTCCCAGGGATCACTGGACGTCTTAGAAGCAGGGTGCTTTGTCCCGCTCCCCTTTATGGAAGTGAATACCTTTTCTCCCAGGAGCCCCTGCTCCTGCCCTCAGCCTCTCACTGCTTAGCCCTATCAGCAGCTGGGAAAGCAAGTCAGAGGGGACTGGCTACAGGTGGGCACCATCCAGGAAGGTGTGTCCTCTCTCTAGAATGTGCTGCTTCATCTGAGACTCACTCACAGTGAACTCTGGGTAACTGAGGCTATAGTTTCTCCGGAAAGCAGTAAACCCATCTGAACCACAACTCCAGAGCTGGGGATAGAACTCAGTTGGCAGTGTTTGCCTAGCACACACAGCACCACACAAGACTGGCACATGCTTGTTAATTGCAGTCAGTCCTTGCAGGAGATGGAAGCAAAGGGTCAGAAATTCAAAACTATCCTTGGATACACAGTGAGTTCGAGGCCAGCCTAAGGTGCATTCCTCAGGGAAAGGAGCTTTGGAAAGAAATGGTGTTTGGTAGATTTACGTTGATCACTGTCAGTCTTCTTTCCTTTCAGGTTGCTGTGACAGAACACCCTGACCAGAACACCCAGGCAGCCCAGGGAAGAAGCAGGTTCCTTTTAGTTTACAGTTCCGGGTCAAAGTCCATTATGCAAGGCAGCAGGAACTTAAGCAGTGATCACATGCTATCCACAGTACAGTCAGCAGAGAGGAATGAACGCCCACAGGCCTGCGCTCAGCTCTCTGCTCTAACACAGAGCCAGGGAGCAGTGCCTCCCGAGGTGGGCAGGGCTTTCCCTGTCTATTAAGATCATCAAGAAAGGCCCAGAAAGATTGGCCAACCCAATCTAGACAATGCTGACTGAGGCTCTTTCCCGAGGGGAGTCTGATGGTCCCGTTGAGGATGGAAGCCATCACCATTGCCTCACACTTCATAAAGATTCTCTTCTACACAGAGTGGTTGTCCTCGGTTGTGTCATGTCAAGCAGCATGTGAGCTCCAGGAACATTGAGCAAATTGCTTTAGCCCACACAGTTCCAGGAAGCGAGGGGGGGGGAGGCGCGGTCAGGAAGAGAGCTAGGGCTCTCTTTCCTAATCTACTGGGGAATGTCACCTCCTGTGTACCTTGATTATAGCCTCCAAGACTAGGGAAGCTGGCTACCCAGCAGTGACAGATCCCTGCAGGGCACAGGATTTCAGACCTGCTGTGACTCCCTGTAGCTGATAGACTGTTTGTATATGCTGACTGTCAGGCATATCCTCGAAACCCAAGGTGCAGGGCCAGCCACACCATGACCTTGGAGTCTGAACAGAATGTCATTTCAGACTGTGGATCATAGTGGCCCTGATGAGACAGGGTGAGCCTCTGCATTCAGGGATGGTGCTTCGTGCTCTCTCACCTTTAGCCAGTGCTTCCTCCAAGGGTTCTCGTACTGGAGTCAGAGTGGAAGGATCTGAAGAGGCCTGAAGGCCCTCCTGTGCTCACACATGCTCTGCCTCTCTGCCAAGCCATCCTGTCCAGGCTTGTTTGCCCCAAAGTCACAGATTCATCCTTTACCTCCCCAGCAGCTGCTCTTTTGGGGACAACTCTGGGCAACTAGCTTGCACTGTTGCAGTCTCTTTTCTCTCAATCTCTTGCCTGTGGGATTAAGCCTGCTGCTTCCTGGGAGGCTGCACAGTACACCTGCAGTCCTCAACATGGGAACCATGGAAACTTCAACTAGTGTAGCCTATGGCTGTAACAAATTGGTTTGGAGTTTGTCGGTTGGTTTGTGAGTCCTACTAAGTAGCCCAGGTTGGACTTGAAATCACTGTGTAACCCAGATTAGCCTCAAATTCAGGGTAATCCCCCCACCTCAGCCTCCTCAGTGCTGGAAGGCAAGTCCTGTCATGCATAAGTGCTTACGTTGGTTCTTTTCCGGTGCTAGAGAACCCAGTACACCGGGCTCGGGCAGGCAGGCAGGCAGGCAAGTTCTCTACCACTGAGCTCCAGTCTCAGCCTGCCACGGGTATGTTAGGGTTTTTCTTTGTTTCGACACTTGTATATTATTGTAGTCAAGCACAGTGATGTCCACCTACCAGCACTCAAGAGGCTGAGTCAGGGGGATTGCTACTAGTTTATGGGATAGTAAGACTCTACCTCAAAAAAAAAATCCTATATATAAATTCATACCTGTAACACTATAGATACATATCAAGGTTTTATTGATTGAAATGTCACTGTTTGCTTTTGATATTTGAGATGTCATCTTCCCACATAGGAGGCTGAGTTCATACTCAATATGTCTTCCTTCTTTTCTCCTCCTTTCCTTTCCCTCCCCCACTCCCTGTTTCCTCTCCAGTTTACCGCTGTTATATCTGTGTGCATCAAGTTGTATCTGTGTACATTAATGAGCAATTACAAAGCCTTATAGTAAGGTGGTCAGCTCAGAAGCACCACTGCCCACTGAAGCCAAACGAATGCCAATGGAGAGAAACCCTCCATTCTGGAGGGTTCGTTCTGAACGCCAGGCACTGCTTTGCAGCATGCAAACTGCTGGCAAGTAATTGCTTTATGAGGACTGGGCCAAAGGAGTAAACACCGCTGTCCACGTGAACACAACGCAAGGGCTATGTGCAGACGAGACATTAAGAACTTCCTGTTGGATGCTCACCAGACGTCCGTCTGTGACTCCAGCTTTCAGGAGGCTGCTGATCCACCTCTGGCCACCCTTTCACATTTCCCACACCTGTGATTGCTCAGGAAGGGAGCTATTAGCAAGGTCTCAAAATCAAATACCCATAGACGCCAAGGAGGAAGCAGAAACGGAAGGACAGGACATCCCACAGCTGGGAACAAGACACAGGGGCCATCAGCCAAGGGAGCCAGTGCTCCTCCTACAGATGGTTCTTACAGGAACAACACAGTTCCAGCCAGATCTCCAAATGACTGGTCTTTCTAAGGAGAGCCGCAAATTCTTATTTTTTCTTATTTGTGGGACTGTTGGGGTTGACAAGATGGCCTAGTCAAATGCTAACTATACAAACACAAGGACTTGAGATTTACCCCCCAGAAGCCACAGAAAACATCTGACAGGCACAGGGCATAATGGCACTCACCTTTAGTCCCACACTTTAATCCCAGGCAGAGGCAGGCAGATCTCTGTGAGTCCAAGACCAGCCTGGTCTACAAAACAAGTACCAGAATAGCCAGGACTACATAGAGAAGCCCTGTCCCAAAAGCAAACACACAAGCAAACAAAAGTCTGGCATGGTAGGGCAGGCTCTAGTGATCCCAGCAAGGTGGAGAAAGGCACAGAATTCCTAGTGCTCACTGGCTAGGCAGCCTATCTTAACAGGAAATTGATTCACCAGGCTAGTGAGACCATCTCACAAAACTACTTGGAGGCTGAGGGTGGGGCCCACACCCAAGAGTTAGGTCACACTCACACACACACACACTCACACACACACTCACACACACACACATATACACACACACACACACTCACACACACACACTCATACACACATACTCATACACACTCACACACACACTCACACACACACTCACTCACACACACACACACACACTCATGCGTGCCCCAAAAGGCTGAGATGCCTATTAACATATCACTGTGAACCTGGCCACCAGGTTCTCCCAGCATCCTTCAGTTCCTTCCTGTTACAGGGCATGTCTGGCACACCCTGCCCCCTCCACTGAACCGTCCAGCCAAAAGGCTGCTCTTTCCCTGCAGTTCTTCCCTATGTGACCCAGACATGTTGGCTATAGTGGTCCTTGTAGCTTTTCTTACCCTTTGCCCACTTTGGCTCTTCGTCTCTGGTCTCCCCTCCCTGGTGTTTTTTTTTTCTTTTTTTTTTTCCCTCCCCGGTTTTCACCCATGGCCCAGCTCAGTGTGCCGTGCCATCCACTCGGACCGCCCCAGATGCGCCTGTGTCTGTAACACTCTCCCTTTGTAAATTTACATTAACTTTCTCCTCCACCAGAAGGAGTCCCATCTTCCTGTTTTATTCCTCTCTTTGGTTCATCTGGTGCTAAACTCTCACAGGTGAGTTCCCTTCTAAGGGACTGGCGTCTCTGCAAGCTGCTGGCCTGACCCTCCATGGTATGTACAGATCCTTTGTTTCTCTGGCTTCTGCCCTCTGTCAAAATTGACCCCAGTTTTTTCCTGATTCCATCCTCTCACTCCTTATCTTCTCCACACGCTCTAACCATTCCGCTTCCGGTCTGTGCCATAAGTGTCTCCTTGGCCCCTAGAGACTTCTATGCCCTCTCAAGGCACCGCATCTCCTGGCTCTGGCATGCTACATCCCTCTGGTAACCCCACTAAGACCCTAATCGTCCCTGCTCCTCCCCTCGTCTCTACAGTGTCACCCGGCTTTTCCTACTGTGACTACAAAGCCACACTGGTATGCCAGGAAGCTCCTCATGCCCCACTAGGCCCCAGTCACAAGAACAAGGGACTCCTATGATTTGGAACATATTTCTGTCTGACAAGTTTCCCATTCCACTGGGGATGCCCCAGATGGAAATTCTTGTCACAATGACACTTTATCCACCTCAACTACTTTCTCGCCTCCTGCTAGGAACCTGCAGCCCTACCACTATTATCTCCTCCTAAAGGTCCCCCTCCCCTGCTAGCACAGTTCCTCAGTTTCTCTAAGCCCTAGTCCATCTAGGCCACTGTGTGTTCCCTCTCCCTCTCCTCTCCTCTCCTCTCCTGTTTCTCTTTTCTTTTCTTTCTTTCTTTTTTTTTTTTTTTTTTTTGATTTGGTTTTTTTCGAGACAGGGTTTCTCTGTATAGCCCTGGCTGTCCTGGAACACACTCTGTAGACCAGGCTGGCCTCGAACTCAGAAATCTGCCTGCCTCTGCCTCCCAGAGTGCTGGGATTACAGGCATGCGCCTCCATCGCCCGGCTCCTCTCCTGTTTCTCTTTCTCTTCTCTCCTCTTCTTTTCTCCTCTCTTCTCTTCTTTCTCTTTTTTCCTCTCTCCTCCCTCTCCCTCTCTCCTCTCCTCCCTCTTCTCTCCTCCCTCCTCCTTCCTCCCTCCTCCCTCCTCCCTCCTCTCTCTCTTGGAGCTTTAAGGAATTCCCTCTCCCCTCCTCAGCTGAAGCCTGGCATGCTGGATTTTCAACTTCTCTCCTATGGTAACAGCCCCTGCCACTACACAAATGATCCCCAAATCTCTTACATCTAAACTCACTCTGATCTACATTTCCAAGTCTCTCCTCTCTAAGGATTCTCTACTTCCACTCTTAAAAATCTTTTCTTCCCAGGCGGTGGTAGTGTACACCTTTAATCCCAGCACTTGGGAGGCAGAGGCAGGCAGATTTCTGAGTTCGAGGCCAGCCTGGTCTACAGAGTGAGTTCCAGGACAGCCAGGGCTACACAGAGAAACCCTGTCTCAAAAAACCAAAAAGAAGAAAAAGAATCTCTACACGGATAATCTTACGAACCTGCTTTACAGTCGCAGGTCACCTCTAAATCCAGCGATGATGGTGATGTCACCCATAGGCGGCAGGGACAGGCTTGCTCATCTGTTGCCATGGCAATCACCATACATTCCCAGCATCCACCTACTCCACCTGCCCACAGCCCAAATAACCCTCCTGACCTTTGCCCTCTTTCCCTCTTCATCTTCATCACCCCCTCTTGTTCTTCCCCCACAATAAACCTCCCTCCTGTGGAACTGTGCTGGCCTGGTGTGATCTGTCCAGACAAGCCACGATTCTAACACAACCACCACTACCTGGATTTAGATTTATTTGTTTTATGAACAGCTTCTTGCATGTTTGCCTGTTTACCATGTGTAGTCCTGGTGCCCACAGAAGCCAGAAGAGGGGACTGGGTACTTTGGAACCACAGATGGTTGTGGGCCATCATGTGGGTGCTGGGAGTTGAGCCAACGTCCTCTAGAAGACACTCTGGACTCTCTCAGACGGCTCTGCAGAATATCATGTTGTTCTTTTTATTTATGTTTTCATGTACCAAGGTTGTCATCTGGCCTTCACACATATTTACACACACATACTTATGAAAACACAGCTACAAACAGGATCAGACAGACAGACAGACAGATATTCTCTCTCTCACTCTCTCTCTCTCTCTCTCTCTCTCTTTCTGAAGGACAGGATCTTGCTATATACTAGCTCAAACTCATACCAATTCTCCTGCCTCAGCCTCCCAAGTGCTGGGATGTCAAGGCCTCCACCACTAAGCCGCTAATTCTGGATTTTAAATAAAATTACCCAATTTTTAAAAAATTGGTTCTGGTTTTTTATTATAATAACTATTTGGGGCATTTGAAATAGGGTGTCATGGAGCCCGAGATGGTCTCAAAGTCACTCTCCTCCCCAAGGCTAACCTCCTCCTCTGCCTCTGAGAGCTGGGCTTATCCGTGTGCTCTGCCACACCTGGATCGTATCTGCTCGTTCTGCAGTGTTTCTCACATTGTGCTTCCTGCTGTCGCTTAGCTGGCAGACTATAGAAGAACCAGGCCTGGGTCTTCTTTTCTGCTTCTCTCTGCTAAACACACACATGCGCAGACACAACCCACCACCAGCTCCTAGCACTAGGCTGAGAACACTCAAAATACCCAATAAAGAAGCATTTTGGCATGGATAGAGAGTCTAAAGGGCTGTTCCTTTCAACAGTTATGGCCCAATAAATTATACTGGCCTTGCCTCCTGGAGGGATAGGCCACACCAAGGCCCACAGATGGGGACTGCCGCAGTGCAGATACAGGGCAACCTTGGCCCTCTTTGGCTGTCTACCTGGATCGGGCTTTAACAACTTGGCCTGCGGTTTTATAGCCTGAATCACCAGGCTCAGCACAACAGTGTGAGTTCTTTGTCCACACACCACTGCCAGGTGTTCAGAGAATTGGCTGTGAGGGCTCACACAGCTCTGGGAGCCTTGCAAACAGGGAGGGGTGTCTGCACCCCAGACTGTGAGGCCAGTGAACTTGTCTGCAAAGGAGTCCTGTCTAGATCCTGAACAAAGAGACAGAAGTGGCCAGGCATGGTTGTGAATGCCTGTAGTCTCAGCTACCTGGAAGACTGAGGCAGGGGTTCACTTGAACCTGGAGCTGGAGGCCAGGATGGGAACTCAGCAAGGCTATATCTTAGAGTACACATATGGAATATAAATGAAGATTTCATGTACATGTATATACATATGAAATACAACTTAGAGAGAAGAGTTGGGTATGTGGCTTGGTTGGTAGAATGCTTGCCTGGCATGCATGATGTCCTGAGCTTGATCCCCAGTACAGTGTAAACCATGCATGGTTTTGCATGCATAGAATCTGACACTTGGGAAAGGTGGCAGGAAGATCAGAGGTTCAATGTCATCTTTGGATACAGAGTGAATTCCTGAGACTGTAGAAAAAGAAAGTTAGTTAGTCTAGTTAGTGGCCCAAGCCCCACTGCTAGATGTAACAGGAAGATGTGCTAGAATGGAGACTGAGGTTGGAAATGGAACCATAGGGTGACCACTGTGGTGGGGACTGGGCTGTACAAAGCTGGAAGGGAGGACCTAGACTTGATTTCCACTGCCCTGAGTGGTGTGTGGTTCTAGGAAGCATGCAAATGTAAGGCTTGAGTTGGGGTTACATAGCTTCAAAGCCTAGGAAATGTAGTATCCAAACAAATGACAGATAGTCAGAGGCTTCTGCATGGGGTTAGTGGGGTTCCTGGCTTTCTGGGTGTCCATTCCCTTTTCGGGTTATGAAGTCATTGGTGCAGCAACTATGAATAGAGCTCACGGCAGTGCTACTGACTATGGCTTCCAGGACCTTTCTCGTGGGGTTCACTGCAGAGTTCTGTGTTGCAAATATACCAGTGATCACTGGTTTCAGACTGCCCAGAATGCAGGCCCTAAATGCAGCCCTGGGAAAACACGGTCGGAGAGCCAGTGTGAGTCGCTTCGCATTCTCTGCACTCTGGGTTTTCTGTGCTCGTTTCCGCAGCTGGTGATGGAGCCCAGGTTTACATGTGCTGGGTGAGCACTGTACCTACTGAGCTGCATGGCCAGCCCTAAGGCTTCCATGTTTTGTCTGTTATATTTCTATGCTGATGTTTGCTTATATGTTGTCTACATGTATGTGTGTGCATGTGACCAGAAGTCAACACCAGGCATTTTCTGTATTCTCCACCTATTTTTATGTTTTTTAACTTTTTTTTTGTTTACTAATTTTGTGTGTCTATCTTTATCCCCTTGTGCTCACATGCATGTCATAACACATAGTGGATAACAGAAGACATCTTCCATGGTCTCCCCTTCTACCATATAGGATCTGGGGACCCTTAGGTCTGAGCAGCAAGCACTTTTACCCGCTGAGCCCTCTCACAGCGTGACCAAGGCAACTTAAAGAATAAAGAGTTTATCAGGGTTTGCAGTTTCAGAGGGGGAGCCCAGGACCGTGATGGCAGGTGGCTACACCTAGAGCAGTAACTGAGAGCTGTCGTCTGATCCTCAAGCAGGAGACAGAGAGCTAACTGTGAGTGATTGTGTGGGTTTTTGGAATCTCAAAGCCCACCCCCAGTGACATACCTCCTCCAACAAGGCCACACCTCCTAATCCTTCCCAGATAGTTCCACCACCTGGGAACCAAGTATCCAAACATGAGTCTATGGAGGCCATTTTTATTCCAACCACCACATTCTACTTCCTGGCTCCCCTAGATTAGTGGCCATATCATAGTGCAAAATTCACTTAGTTCAACTTCAGAAGTCCCCGTAGTACCTCACAGTCTCAAAACAGTTTCAAAGTCCAACATCTCTTAGGAGTTTTAAAAAGTCAAATTACATATTTCCAATAATGGCCCAGAATATACATTACCATTCCAAAAGGGAGCAATGGGGCATAGTGAGGAAATATTGGACTAAAAGCAAGACTGAAACCCAGCAGGGAAACTGCTAAACCCTGTAGCTCTGTTCCAAAGCATAAGTTTTGCTTTGTCACTGTTCTTTATGGACAGATGATTCCTTAGCCTTTTCTCCGCAGTCACAGTATTAGCTAGGTAAGGCCTGACCTGAGGGCAGCAGCCCCTTTATCCCATTTCCCCTCATCTCTTTCAGCACAGGCCTTGGTACCCACATTGTATTTCCTGGTCTCCTTTGGCTCTCTAACTACATTTTGTTTTTCCTTTTGCCCTGCTTGCTCCTTTTCTTTGTAGACAAGCTTGAGTGATCACTAATTACACATGACAGAGTCAACATAAGACCATCTTCAAATCTCTGCCAACAAAATTTAATCCAAAATTTAGCCTCAGATAGATTCTTAGGACAAGAGCAGAAAGCAGCCACATTATTTGCCAAAATGTTACAAGAATGGCCTGTATCCAAGATGCCAGTATTGTTCCTCTTGAGCTGGGCCTCCAAGGTCTACACTGCTCTCTCGGTGCTTCTGTCTTCTACATTCCTGCTGTAATGGCCCCACTTACAGCATTCAACTGCTTTCCTAGTCCATAGTCCCAATGTCTTCCACATTCCTTCAAAAAACCAGCATGGCCAGCCCTGTCACGGCAATGACCCAGTGCCCAATAGCAACTTTTGTCTTAGTTATTTTTCTATTGTCTGACAAAACATCATGACCAAGGCAGCTCACAGAAGGAAGTGTTTAAGGAGACTTACAGCTTGAGAGGATGAGTCCAGGACCACTATGGCAGGGAGCATGGCAGCAGACAGGTCCACAAGCATGAGTCAGGAGGAGGCAGAGATGCTGTCCTAGTTAGGGCTATTGCTGTGAAGAGACTCCGTGACCATGGTGTCGCTTATAAAGGACAACATTTAACTGGGACTGGCTTACAGTTCAGAGGGTCAGTCCATTATCATCATTGCAGAAAGAATGGCAGTGTGCAGGCAGAGATGGCACTAGAGAGTCCCTGAGAACTCTAACACTGGGTTGTCAGACTACAGGAAGGGACACTAGGCCTGGATTGAGCTTCTGAGACCCCAAAGCCCATCCCCCAGGCACACACTTCCTCCACTAATGCCATTCTTCATGAGTCTATGAAGGTTATTTTCATTCAAACCACCACAGAAAGAAGGCTAACTGGGAATAGCATGGACTTCTGAAACCTCAAACTTGCTTATACCCATCTCCTCCACAAACAGTCCCACCAAATGAGATCCAAGTATTCAAATATCTGAGCCATGAAGGCCATTCTCATTCAAACCACCATGCTTGAGTTTCATTTATTCAGTGCTGAAAATCAGACCCAGAGCCCCGCTCATGCTAGCCCAGTGCTCTACCAGTGGAATACATCTCCAGCCAGCCCCGCATGCTTAACACTGAGCTTCAGCTTGAAATACTTACAGCTCCAGCACAAAGCTCTTAGTTTGATCCTTTCCTGTTGTTTTGATGAAATACCCTGACAAAAACAATTTAAGAGGCCAAAGATTTTCAGGTGGTAGTGACTCACGCCTTTATTCCCAGCACTCAGGAGGCAGAGGCAGGTGGATCTAAGTTCAAGGCCAGCCTGGTCTACTGAGTGAGTTCCAGGACAGCCAGGGCTACACAGAGAAACCTAGTCTCAGAAAAAATAAATAAATAAAAGAGGGCAATGGTTTGTTTCAGAGTACAATCTGTCCGTGGTGGGAAAGCAGGATCTGGAGGCAGCTGGTCACATTACATCACAATCAAGAAGAAAGCAATGAACACCTGTGCTCAGCTCACTGTCTCCTTTTATCCAGTGTAGGAACAGAGTCTAAGGATTGGTGCTGCCCACTGTGGGCATTAGCCTTCACATCTCAGTTAACATACTCAAGATAATCCCTCACAGGTGTGTCTGCAGGCTTGCCTCTAAGGTCATATCAGATCCTGACAAGTTAACAAAACTAATCACTACAACCCCCAACACCATACACACCAAAACCAAACCAAAACAGAACACAAAACAGTTGAAGTTAACATTTAAAGTGTGTGTGTGTGTTTGTGTGTGTGTGTGTGTGTGTGTGTGTGTACTCCTGTGAAGGCCAGTAGAGGTATCAGATTTCCTGGAGCTATAGTTATTATTGTGAGCTGCCTGACAAGAACTGAACGTGGGTCCTCTGAAAGAGCAGCAATTGCTCTTAACAGCTGAGCCATCTTTCTAGCCTGAAGCACAGAAATACTTAAAAGGTCCAAGTTGGGCTTGGTGACACTACCTTAGATCCCAGCAATTGGGAGGCACTGGCGGGAGGGTGTCTGTGAGTTTAAAGTCAGCCTGGACTACATAAAGAGACTTTGTCTCAAAGGAAGAAATAAAAAGGAGGAAGGAAGACCAAAGCACTGATGTTTTTTCATTGTTATTGTTGGGTTACTAGGACACTAGGTAAGTATGATGCTTCAAAGAATTTGCATGTTGTACAGTATCTCAGCCCTGTGACGTCTCCCAAATATGCAGTGATACTTGTCCTCCATCTCTCCCTTTCTCTTTCCTTGCCTGTCATCCCAAAAGTTATTAGGTGATTGCCATGGTTCAGGAATGTCCTCCAAAGGCCCAAGAGTGGAAGCCTCAGTGCTCCCGAGAGTGGACACTTTTAAGGGATGAATCTGGTGAAAGGAAGGTCTCCCTTTGGTGGGTGTGCCCTTAAAGAAGATACTGTGATCTGCTTGATTTTGCCTCTTTGATTACCAGCTGGCTGTGCAGTGAATTTGCATTCTCTGTCTTGTGCTCCAGCCATGAAGTGCTGGACCACCATATGCCCAAAGCAACAGGACCAAGTGAACACAGACTAAAACCACAAGACAAAAAACACCTTTCCTCTTTAGGTTGCTTCAACCCAGTATTATCAAGGGGAGAAAATCACAACAAAACCAAGAGCATGAGGAGACACGACAGCACCAATTCTGTAATCTGCTGAGATGCATGAGTTCAGTCTAACCATAAAGGAATATGCTCCAAAATAACAGGCCGTGAAATATTAACTACTTTAGTTAATATTTTAAAAATATTTCTTCATAGAGAATATAGTTCTTCATAGAGAATAAAAGCCACCCGGCAATAGAGGCAGCTAGCAATTCTGAACTGGGCCTGTGTGTTTTTAGGGACACAGGTAAGGCCATGGCAGGATGTGGGTGGGGCTTGGGAACCTTACAGTACCAGCACATCAGTGTGTCTCCTGGTCTGAGAGTCTGTGCTGTGGTTGTGCACATGATGTCTCTGTGTGTAGGAAAACACACAGAGAAACACTCAGAGCATCAGTCAGCAACCTACTGCCAGATAAAAACAGCTTTGTATTGTATTTGTTTTCTTTTATGGAGACAGGATCTCATATAGGCTAGGCTAGCCTCAAACACTATGTAGCCAAGGACAACCTTTAAATTATGATCTTCCTGCTTCTATATCTCACTAGGATTAAGAGCATGTTATACTGTGCCTAGTTTATTTGGGTACGAAATCCAAGGCTTCACACATGCTAAGCAAACATTGAGCCATGATCAGTTCATGTATATAACAACATTTTTTTCTATAAATTTAATCATCAAACTCCAGAGTTCCCCCATATATGTAGCAGAGATCAGCTTGGTCATCATGTGGATCCCCCAAAATTGGATGGGGGCTGTCTCTGACTCTGTTTCCTCCCTTTGATCCCTTCCCCCTAGCTGGGCTGCCTTGACTGGCCTCAGTGAGAGAGGACATATTTAGCCTGGGGAGACTTGATGTGATAGGGCAGGTTGGTACCCAGGAATGGGGTGCCTTCCCTTCTCTAAGGGGGGGGCATGGGAGCAGGGGGATAGGAAGGTGGGACTAAGAGGAGAGGAGGAGGGGGCTCCCTCCCTCGGAATTGGAATGTAGAGTGAATCAATAAATGAAAATAAAAACAGCCAAGTAACAGATTTAGAGTTGTGATTTTTCAGTGAAAATCTTTCTAAGTTTATAAACACTTGAAACATGTAAGAGTAATTAGGTTTACTGTGTTTACATGTTTGATTTGTTAGATTTACAAAAGGTGCTTAAAATGGTGGGAGACTCTGACATGTGACTAGAGTTGTCTAAAAGTCACGGGCTCAAAGTGTTTACCCAACTATAAATGAGACTAAATTATTTTTTAACTTACAAGTGATTGCAAAAATTATTTAGACTTAGAAATGGCATAGTTTTCAGTCTAGTTGAAAAGTCTACTAACTGCTGACTTTTTAATACCAGAGGAAAATTGTTTTCTTTTGCCGTGTAACAAATTCAACAAGTGACTAGCACTGCTGGAGCATGAATTCTGAGCTTAGAGAGAACAAAATTGCAATATAAAACACAATCTCTGACTAGGTTATCAATGCCAGAGCATAACACACAGGGAGATGCCCAGCACAGAGACCGCTCAGCACAGCCTGTGTGCACGTAGTCCAAGGCACAGTTCCCGTCAAGATGGAACAGTAGGAGGCACGGTAATATTTGGCTTAATGGGACAAGGTAGTCAGCTGACCATGCAGCTCAGTGGTGGAATGTTAGCCTGCCATGCATAAGGCCCAAGCCCACATCTGTGCACAGGCCAGCAAGGTGCCTCAGTAGGGAAAGGTGCTAGCAGGCAAGCCCAACGACCCGAGGCCAAAGGGAAGAATTGACTCCCACAAAGTGTCCACTGGAGGCACTTCTCACTTGAAACCCAGGTGACAGGTTGGCATAGAGATGAAAACCAAAGACCAATCAGAGGGGTGACTTCAACAAATCACCAACCACAGGGACTAAGAGGCCAAGCAGCCACCAATTCTAAAGGCAACTGAAGCATGTCCAGGTGCAGACACACCATCTTTGCAAACGCAGCTGGCAGCAACAGCAAACAGACAGGAACCATGGCTTCTCAACCAAGCCTAGCTTCCAGACTCAGTAAGCAGGGCGCACACAGGTTAGGTCTGTGCTAAGCCGCTGAGGGAAGGAGCAATGCCGGCGTCTATTTTCAACCATTGTTAAAAGAAAAGTCCACTGCTTCTAGGCACTTTGTTTCCAAAGTTCTGGCAACAGCCATTTAGTACCCTCTCCCCATGGGAACTTGAAATGTAAAATGCTCTGAGATGAACTTCCCAGCAGGAGGGGCTCAGGCTGGGCTGTGGCCTTGGTGTCTCACTTTGTGTGTCAGAGTTGCTGTGACATCATTGTGGGGCCCTGGCTGAAGAAGCAGCTGCCATCAAAAACACAGCCAGTTGTCATGACAAAAGGAAGGAGACCTTGGGAGCTTCTTGCTAGCACACTGAAATGCTTCACCTGGAACACAGACACTCCAGCTGTCCCCAACTAACTTGGGGACCTGATTCCAGGACTCCCATGGATAGCCACTGCATAGGATCTGGGAGCCACCCCTGTGTGCTTCAGAGCACTGAAAACATTTCCTTACCTTTAAGTATTTACTTATGGGCACGCGGTGTAGAAGCAAGGGGACAACTTGCAGGGCTCAGATCTCTTTTTCTACTATGTGGGTCTCAGGGATCACACTCAGTGCCTTTCCTTGCTGAGCTATCTCTCCAGCCCTACATCATTTTTTAGAATACTTCTGTATCAATAGCTGTACGATATTGTCTAGGGGATAAACAAAAAGATAAGCCCAAACACAGTTAATAGAGATACATTTTGGTTTCAATTTTTTTCTCTCAAAGCTAGTTGAATCTTGAGTGCCTGTGGGTACAGAGGGCCACCTACCACTCTGAACTTGCTGGCCAGCATGAGTGACATGCACAAGAAGACCAAACCCAGGTTTCTAACACTGGCTAGGAAGGCAGAGAATGAGGAAAACCACTTCTGACAATACCCTAACCTTCCAGAGCTCACTGTCTGAGAACAACAGTAAACCAACCAACCAATCAGAACTCAGCACACAGCATGTCCATGCCATTGTCACACTGTCCCTGAGAAGTAATGTACTTTCCGGTACAGCATGGTAGACACAGCTACCTACAAATGGAAACACAATAAAGCAGTATGCTGGAGTCTGTCACAAAGATGCCTCTAAGTGGGAGAGCGCATGACAAAGGCAGACTGTCCGGTTGTAAAGAGACAAAAGCATAGCAGCTGGCTTCTAGCTTATTCCGGAGAAAGTCTCTGACTCACAACCTGAGACTTCCCCACTGCCAGGATGGGCAGGAGGGCAGGAATCCTGAAAGCTGAGAGGTAATAGCTCTAAGAGAGGGCACGGACCTGGAGGGTACTCAGCAGATTTGTCCATCCAAGCAGAAGGTGTACCCAGCTCTCAAACCTAAGACCCCCCCTTAAAAAGCAACAGCAGCCCTTTAGTGAATCTGGACACAGCCAACCTATCTCAGTCACTAAGAACTGTAGCCATGGGGCTGGAGAGATGGCTCAGTGGGTAAGGGCACTGACTGTTCTTCCAGAGGTCCTGAGTTCAATTCCCAGCAACCACGTGGTGGCTCACAACCATCTGTAATGGGATCCGATGCCCTCTTCTGGTGTATCTGAAGACAGCTTATATATATATATATTATACTGCATATAGTATAATATAATAAAAAAAAATGAGCTGTAGCCCTTTTAGCATCTCAGGCTGTTTTGTCCACCAGGCACTCCCTGGCTCCCAGTGCAGGACCTAAGACATGAGAAACACTCCATAATTGTTCACTGATTCAAAAAGAGGGAAAGAGGTTAGAAATGCAGCCCAGTTGGCAGAAATCATGCTTAGCAAGCATGAGGCCCTGGGTTCCATCCTTAGCACCCACCAACCTGGGAAGGGCAAGGAGGGGGTGGAAATCAAGAGGGTCAGAAGTTCAAGGTCAGCCTCATCTATAAAGCAAATTCCAGGCAAAGATGTCTAGGGTGTGCTGGCACTCGAGTTACTTTCCATCTCTAGGGAGGCATAGGCAGGAGAATTTCTGTGATTTGGAGGCCACACTGGTCTACATAAAGAGTTCCAGGCCATCTACATAAAGAAAAGCTATCAAGAAGAAGGAGAAGAAAAAGAAAGAAAGAAGGAGGCGGGGAGGAAGCCTCAGAGTAGATGCACTAAGCCACCCAGGCCCCTTCTGTCCCCAAATGAGGGCTATTCTGGGAGAAAGGCACAAAACGTGCCCTGGATATTTAAAGCTGAGAAAGAAGGCAAGGTGGTGTGAATGGGTGGCTTTGGGGACATGTGTAGGAAACAGGAATGTCACCCCAGGTGGTGAACTAGATGAGGAGAGAGTCCTCCCCAAACAGGAATTTGCAACCACCTAGAACCCAGAACTTAAAGTCCGGGGTGCAAGGAAGGCAGAGATAGCCCTGTGTGGATAGCAGCATAATCCTTCCTTCTTCATCAGAATCCTAACTGTGTGAACTTGTGGAAATGACTCAGACACAGGGCAGAGCCACTGCTACCCCTAGCATAGTCACGGAGCTGCTGTCACCAAGCAACAGAAATGTTCCAAAGGATAAATGTAAGCAAAAGATATCAAGGGGTGGAGGCAGAAAACCACTTTATCCCTGACTTCCCTGCATCTAGAAAGAAACTTCTAATATTCTTTCAGAGCCTGGAGGAATTTTAAATATCTAGCCTTCAAAACAGTGACTGGCAAGCCAGGCTCTGGTGACACTTGCCTTTAATTCCAGTACTCTGAAGGCAGTGGCAGATGGATCTCTGTAAGTTGAAGGGCACTTGGTCTCCAGAGTGAGTTCTAGTGCATCCAGGTTGCACAGAGAAACCCTGCCTTGAGAAAGAAAGAAAAAAAAATCCACACACAGATTCTTGAGACTATGGTTTCTTCAAAATTATTTATTTATGTATTCATTAATTTTATGTGAATGGGTGTTGTCTGTCATAATTACTTTTCTATTGCCATAACAAGACACCATGGTCAAGGCAACTTATGAAAGAAATGATTTCGTTTGGGCATTCCAGACAGTTAAAAACCATGGTCATCACAGCAGGGAGCATGGCAACAGGTAGGCAGGCAAGGGGTTGGAGCAGCAGCTAAGAGCTTACATTCTGACCTAAAAGCTGGATGCAGAAAGAGCTAACTGGCTTTGAAACTTCAAAGCCCATCACAGTGACAGACCTCCTCCAAAAAGGCCATACCTCCAGAAACCAAACAGCTCCACCAACTGAGGACCAAGCATTCAAATATATGACCCTTATGTTGACCACTGTCATTCAAACCACCACAGGTTGAATGACCGTCTGTGCACCACATGCATGCAGTACACAAAGAGTAGAGAAAAGGGTGCTGGGTACTCCTCCGGCACTGAAGTTACAGATGGCTGTGAACTGCCATGTGGATGCTGGAAACTGAATGTGGGTCCTCCAGAAGAGCAGCCAGTGCCATTAACCATTAACCCATCTCCCCAGCCTTCCAAGACTGTCTTATTTACTACAATCACTTGTCTACTTGAGGAACACAAGTAAAATTAACAGCAACTCAGATTGGCAAAACAATGTAATCTCAGACAAAGGTCTAGAATATTCATGTCTTCAAATCCTACAGAACCACTGATATTGGCATCTGGAGGGTGTTTGGCACTATGGCCAGCTGATTGGAGAGCTGAACTATTGTGAAAGGCCAGGGAGCTAGGAGGAAATAGAACGGGCCTTGATGCCCAGGCTATGGAAGGTTAACAGGCTGCTGGTGGCTGTGGTCTGGCCTTTCTGGCCTCAGTGTGCAGAAGCAGCTTTCAGTTTTTGCCAGTGCTCATCCACAGGATCGAAGGTTCAGTTCCCAGTCTCCCCCAGATCAGCCATCCACACCTGTGGGAAGTAGCTGGACCTGGAAGTATGTGTACCCTCTCAAAAATCCGGACCCCAAATCCATTTAATAAAGTCACTTAATAAGCTCCCCTTCTTTATATGGTTTCTCATCCAACTCAGCTGCTTACTGCCCAAAGCATGCTCTGTGGCAGTTAAGCAGATATGATGCTCTCTGCAACCTTGTGTAGGATGGAAATTACACATCAGCTCCAGTGACGTAATTATGAGGTGTATTTTACAGTGAAGGGTCCTGCCAGCACTTGTTTGTTTGTAGTTTTCAAGACAGGGTTTCTCTGTGTAGCTCTGGCTGTCCTGGAATTCATTCTATAAACTAGGCTGGTCACAAATTCAGAGATCTGCCTGCCTCTGCTTCCCAAGTGGTAAGATTAAAGTGTGTGTGCCACTGCCACCTGGCCATCTGCTAGCATATTTAGACAAATTTCAAGTTTCACAGCATGAAACACCATGCCTGGGCTAGTTGGAAACAGTTATATTGTATAGAATAATGCCATATTCCCCATTCACTGGACCCTTGTCTTCATTTCTCAGGGTAATTAGATTAATAAGTCATAATTCCTAATGTCTTAAGGTCACAAGTAGGTGGCTTCCACCTGGAGTGGGCACCAAAGGGATTCAGTGACATAGGAGCACCCTCCGGCCAGGCCCTGAGAGAGCAGAGGGCACACCTGGACACCAGAGCCTGAGCAGGCCATCTTCCTCTTGGCCCCAGAGAAAATCCTGCTAAGTGAAAACCCTGGAATTCCGTTTTCCAAAGGATTTAGCATTCAGTCATTAGGAAGAGGAGAACACCGGAAATTAGAGATTTCAGCATACCGACAGGAAGAGGAAACACCTCAGTGAGTTACCATGAAGCTGTCTTGTGTTTATGGGGAACGGTGATGTGTCTATTTAGATTCTGAGGCAGAGTTCCATAGGGCCCCAGGCTGGCTGGGAACTCACTATGTAGCCAAAGCTGGCCCCACACTCAAGGTGATCTTCTGGTCCCAGCTTCTCAGGTGCCAGGATTAAAAGCACAACACAGCATGTTACTACACCTGCTTCAGAGAATAAAGAGTGGCCTTCCCTGTTAGGGTAGTGACCTAAAGTTTACTCTTCATTGCACTGAAGTAAAATAATAAGACCATTTCAGTAAACTTTCCCCACCGGGAGTAAACTTTACTCTGGTTATCCTCTTAAATTCTCTCTCCTCTCTCTCTCTCTCTCTCTCTCTCTCTCTCTCTCTCTCTCTCTCTCTCTCTCTCTCTCCATCCCCTTCTCATTTTGGGTGTTTTTTATTTTTAAGGTGAAATTATTTTTAGTTTTTATTTTATGTGTCTGGATGATTTTTGTCTGCATGCATGTCTGTGCACCACGTCCATGCCCTGTGCCTGTGGAAGCCAGAAGAGCTGCCGTGTGGGGCTGGGAACAGAATCCAGTTACTCTGGAAGAGTGCTCTTAGCATGGGTGCCATCTCTCCAGTCCTTTTGTGTCATTTGGGAGATATCTTGCTTTGTAATTCTGCCTAGCTCAGAACTCACTATGCAGCCCAGGCTGACCTGGGAACTCACAGCAGTACTTTCCAAAACTCTAGAATTATATGCATGAACCTCCATTTTGTTTTATTTTGTTTTTGCTTTATTTTTTTCTTAAAATTTTTTCATTCATTCATTATTTATTTTATGTGTATGAATACTTTGCCTGTATTTGTGTATATGTAACATGTGTATGCCTGCAAATATCAGAAGAAGGGGTCAGATTCCCCTGAAACTGGAGTTATGGAGAGTTGTAAGTCACTTTGTGAGTGCTTGTAGCTGAACTCAGGTCATCTACAAGAGCAGCCATTGCTCTTAACCGCTGAACAAAGTCTCTGTCCCTATCCCCACTACCTGGTGCCAAGATTATAGGTATGAACCACTATATCTGGTATATGTGATGCTTGAGGTTAATCAAACCCAGGGCTTCCTACATTCTAGGCAAACCCCCTACCAACTGAGCTGAATCTCCAACCTTGCTTCATTTTGTTTGAGGCAGATCTTATTTTATAACCCAAACTGGCCTCAAACTCTCAGTGATCCTTCTGCCCAGCCTACTGAGTTCTGGGATTAGATGTGCAATACCACACACACAATTGAGTGAGGGAAAAGGATTGAAGCCCTGCGGGCCAGCAGAAAGAATGGAAACAGGCAACCTCAGGAGGTAGGAGGTTGGTAGGGGGAACCTCCAGAATGCACTAGACACCTGGGAGGTGAGAGATTCTCTCTCTCTCTCTCTCTCTCTCTCTCTCTCTCTCTCTCTCTCTCTCTCTCTCTCCTCTCTCTCTGCTCTCTCCCATCCCTCTCTCATTTTGGGTGTTTTTTTTATTTTTGAGGTGAAATTATTTTTAGTTTTTATTTTATGTGTCTGGGTGATTTTTGTCTGCATGCGTGTCTGTGCACCACCTCCATGCCCTGTGCCTGTGGAAGAGGTCTCTCAGAGGGAGAGACCTTAGGTGAAATGACTGACAGTAGGGAGAGGGACTTGTAGAGCCCACCTCCAGCAGGAAGACAGGACATCAAGTGAGGGAGGGGGTTGCCATCCCACAGTCAAAACTCTGACCCATAATTGTTCCTATTTGAAAAAAAAAAAACTGCAAGAATGAAAATGGAGAGGAGCCTGAGGAAAGGAAAGTCCCGTGACAGGACCAAAGTGGGATCCAGCTCAAGGGGAGGGCCCAAGACCTGGCACCATTAGTGAGGCTATGGAGTGCTCACAAAAAGGGAGCACCAACCAGGCAGCATACACCAGATGATATGAGGCCCCCAACACATATACAGCAGAGGACTGCTGGGTCTGGGTTCAGTCAGAGAAGATGCACTAACCCTCAAGAGACTTGGAGCCCCAGGGAGTTTAGAGATCTCGTTGGATGGGGCGTGGGGACATCCTTATGGAGACAGGGTGGGTGGGGAGGAGGTATGGGATGTGGAACAGTCAGAGGGTGGACTCCCCAGTCCAGGTGGGTGGGGTGGAAAATAAAATCTGGAGTTTAAATAAATAAATAAGACAAAGAAAAAAGAAAAAAAAGATTTATTTTTGATGTGTGGTTGATGGGTGTGGGGATACACACTTGTAATACCAAGTGGGAGGGAGAGGCAAGCGGATTAGGAGACCAAGATCATCCTTAGCAGTGCAACAAGTTTGTGACCAACCTGGGCTACATGAGACCCTCACCTCCAAACAATTCTCCATTTTACAGGTAAACAAGCTGCCATTTGAGATGGCGTCTGAGATGCCATCAGGTGTTCTTGGTGCCAAAACCTTAGCCTTGCCTATCTACTGGGTCATGTTACCTACTACAGCAGATGTAGGAAGAAAGGAAGGAAGAGGGAGGAGGAGGAAAAATAAGGGGATAGAGAGAAAGAATGGGAAGTGGACGGCATGTGTGACGAGGCCAGTGTCTGGAGAGGGTCCTGTGGAGAGATAGCCTGCTCTGCTTAAGTGCATGTGGGCTGGTATACACCCACACACTGCATCATGGGATGGTTCATCATAGGAAACCAGAAAGAGAAAGAAATTGTGGTCTCTTGCTGCTACGGAGTTTCCCTAACTAGAGAGTCTGCCTTACCACCCACATAAACAAACAAATACACATATACATAATACAATATAATAAGTAAATAAATGGAACTATATGGTATCTATCCATCTAAGAACCAAAGACACAAATAGGCAAAAAGAGATGAGAAGACATGCCATGTGCCAGGTAGTACTAGCACACGCCTTTAACCTCAGCACTTGGGGCCAGAGGCAGAGGCAGGCAGATCTCTGTGAATTTGAGGCCACCATGGATTGCAGAGTGAGTCCAGGACAGCCAGGGCTGCACAGAGAAATCCTGTCTCAAAAAAACAAAAACAAAAACAAAAAAAACCCCAAAAACCATCTCCCCCCAAAAGAAACAAAGAAAAAACATATCATGTAAACAGCAATCAACAGAGCACAGAGATACCTACCTAAGAACCAGGCATAGAAGGATGAAGATTTCATAGCTGTAAAATGTTCAGTGTATCAGAAAAGCTAATAATCATAAATGCTGTTAACCTTTCATATCTGTGGACTCTGCACTTATGGAATCAACCAACATGGACTGAAATATATGAGGGAAATTTCCTCTGTACTGAACAATGCAGACTTTTAAAAATCATTATTTTTATGGTATAGAGAGATGGTCAGAGGTTAAGAGTACACTGCGGGGGGGGGGGAATGGGGGTATGGTCAGTGGTTAAGAGTACACTGGAAGGGAGGGGAGATGGTCAGTGGCTAAGAGTACACTCTGGGACATGGGGAGATGGTCAGTGGTTAAGAGTACACTCTGGGACATGGGGAGATGGTCAGTGGTTAAGAGTACACTCTGGGACATGGGGGGATGGTCAGTGACTAAGGGTACACTCTGGGACATGGGGAGATGGTCAGTGGTTAAGAGTACACTCTGGGACATGGGGGGATGGTCAGTGGTTAAGAGTACACTCTGGGACATGGGGGGATGGTCAGTGACTAAGGGTACACTCTGGGACATGGGGAGATGGTCAGTGGTTAAGAGTACACTCTGGGACATGGGGGGATGGTCAGTGACTAAGGGTACACTCTGGGACATGGGGGGATGGTCAGTGGTTAAGGGTACACTCTGGGGCATGGGGAGATGGTCAGAGGTTAAGAGTACACTCTGGGGCATGGGGAGATGGTCAGTGGTTAAGAGTACTCTCTGGGGCATGGGGGGATGGGGGGGATGGTCAGTGGCTAAGAGTACACTCTGGGGCATGGTGGGGATGGTCAGTGGTTAAGATGTGCACTGTTCTTGTGGAGCCTGAATTCTGCTCTAGCACGCAAATCAGATGACTCCCAGCTCCCTGTAACTCCAGCTCCAAGGCATCCACTGCTTTCTCCTGGCCTCCATAGGTACCTGGACATGTGCGGTCACCTAGTCACAATGCAGAGTTTAGATCAACCATTACCCCTGAGAATACAATAGAGCTACAACCAGCGTGGAGCTTCACTTCTGCTATGTGTTAGAAGTGATGTCTAAGTACCTATGGGATGCAAGAGCCCAGGGATAATGGCTCATGCTGAGTACTAGGCTGAGGCAGGAAAATGGCCACAAATGTGAGACTAGCCTGGGACAGAGTGAAACCACATTCAAAAGAAACACAGATAATCCATTCCACTCTGCTGCCCTGTGACTAGTTTCTTGCTGCCCTCTGACTAGCTGCCTGCTGCCCTCTGACTAGCTGCCTGCTGCCCTCTGACTAGCTGCCTGCTGCCCTCTGACTAGCTGCCTGCTGCCCTCTGACTAGCTGCCTGCTGCCCTCTGACTAGCTGCTTGCTGCCCTCTGACTAGCTGCCTGCTGCCCTCTGACTGGCTGCTTGCTGCCCTCTGACTAGCAGCCTGTTGCCCTCTGACTAGCAGCCTGCTGCCCTCTGACTAACTGCCTGCTGCCCTCTGACTAGCTGCCTTCTGCCCTCTGACTAGCTGCCTGCTGCCCTCTGACTAGCAGCCTACTGCCCTCTGACTAGCTGCCTGCTGCCCTCTGACTAGCAGCCTGCTGCCCCATGACTGCCTGGCTTATAGTTGCCCTCCAAAGTAATAACTCAAACAGCATGGCTTCCCTTCTTTCTTCTATTCTCTTCCTCTAGGCAGATGCTCAGACTTACAGCTTGTTTGCCCTGTGTTTTTGCTTGGTTCCCTTTTTCTTATAAGCTCTAATAAAATTGTCTTAGAGTTTCTGAATAGATAAGTAAAGAAAGAAAGAGGCTGGGGTGCAGCTTAGTTGATAAGACTGCATGCACAAAGCCCTGGGTTCATCCCCCATTGTACCTGTAGTCCCAGCACTCAGAAGGTAGAGGCAGAGGATCAGAAGTTTGAGGTTGTCCTAGATTTTATAGTGAGTTTAATAACAGTCTGGACTGCATGAGACTCTGTCTCAGGAAAAGAGGCAAGGAAGTGGTGTGGAGACAAAAGCTGGGTGGGATAGCAGCACTCATGAGGCAGGTGGATCCCTGTGAGTTTGAAACCAACTAGAGCAACATAGTGAGGCACTGTTTTGAAAAAGAAAGAAAGGGGAAAAATAAGGGAGGGAGAAAATGAGGGAAAAAAGGAAGAATGCATGCAGGAGGATGTGCGTGCTTTATACGTACACGATACCCTTGAACATCTCAGGGGGAGAATGAGAAGGGTACCAGAACTGTAGTTATCCAGGGCCAGCTGTAGTCACATGAGCACGAGTGGCACAGTGCACGAAACGGAAACAGCTAAAGAAGAACTAGAGAACCCCTCCTCCCAGCCACAGAGGTCCAGGCTGCTTTCTGATGGCAAGAATGATGGTGCAGGAGATCCAGTCCACAGTGGCTAGAATTCAGCAGCACTACAGACACCTGGGCATGCAGGACACCGAGGCAGGAGGATTGGGAAATTGAGCTGGTGAGTCCTTCTGTCTCTTTCCATCTCTCACTCTCTCCAAAAACAATACCATTATATAGCAACCAATAGGCACCTACTGGGTTCTCTCACAAAAGCAGGATACCCTTACCTCTCTAGTGCAGGTGAGACATGCTGCAGGGTACATCCTACACTGGAGTGTAAAAAGGGTTTTCAATACATTTAAAAGAACTAAAATCATACAATTTGCCTCTGATCACAATGAAATAAATGTTGTGTTCTATAGCAGAAGGAAATCAGAAATATGTGGAAATTATACAGCCAGAGGGTCAAAGATATCAGCAGGGGAGTTGGAAAACACTTTCAGATGAATAAAGTGAAAAATCCAACAAGCCACCCCCACCCCTTGGACCACAGAAAGAGTGCTGCCCGGGGAGAATGTGCCCTGTAAGCGCCTGCATAAAAAAGATTTCAAATTAGTAACCTGACCTTTCATCTTAAGAAACCAGTAAAGGGCAGGAGAGATGGCTCAGGGGTTAAGAGCACTCACTGCTCTGACAGAGCACTTGAACTTGGCTCAGGAAAGCAGAGGACTGAGGTTCAGTTTCTAGCACCCACACAGTGGTTCACATTCAGTCACCTGCTTAACTCCAGGTCTAGGGCATCTGGTGCCCTCTCCTGGCCTCTGTGGGTGCCAGGCATGTATATAGTACCTGTGCACACAGACTGGCAAAACACTAGGACACATGAAAATAAATACACAGATCTTCAGGGGGAAAAGGAGTGGGAAAGACAGACAGCTCAGTAGTTAAGAGCACATCCAGCTTCCACAGGACTCCCGGTCGATTCAGGGGGAAAAGGAGTGGGAAAGACAGACAGCTCAGTAGTTAAGAGCACATCCAGCTTCCACAGGACTCCCGGTCGATTCAGGGGGAAAAGGAGTGGGAAAGACAGACAGCTCAGTAGTTAAGAGCACATCCAGCTTCCACAGGACTCCCGGTCGGGTCCCAGCACCAGTATGGTACAGCTTACTACCGCCTCTCACTGGAGCTCCAGGGAGAGGACACTGTCTCAGAGGGCCCTTCACTCACAAGCACATGCACACTGAGACACACATGCACATCTTAAAAACAAAAGACAAACCCCAGTGAAAACCAAAGGCTGGCAGCTTCTGTGTGTAACCCTGGTCCTTGGGAGGTGGTGTGTGGGTGTGTCAGGAGTTCATGGTCAACGTCAGCTAAGTGGGGAGTTTGAGGCCAGCCCGAGTCTCTCTCAGCAGAATGAATCAAAAACAAAAATATAATGAGAAGAATCTGAGCAGACCTGTAGCCAGAGAGTGACTCAGCCGTAAGGGTCAGGGGCATCCCAAGAGCAACTCAGCAACTCGGCAGTTAGGGCACTTGCTGCACTTCCCAGACAGAGATCTGGCTGCCAGCAGCTGTAACTCAGCTGCAGGTGATCCAGTGCCTTCTTCCACCTGAGGGCCGTGTGTGTATGTGGCACACGTTGTCCACAGAAAATAAGTGCACAAAGAAATATCAAAAAGAGAAAAAGAAATCCCCCAAACCTGGTGTGGTAGTTCATACCTGTAAGCCCCCAGAAAAGAGGGGCTGAGGCAGGGGGCTGTATCAGGCTAAACTAATCTAGCCTTATCTCAAAAAAGACTGGGACTGGGGCTGGGACTTAGCCTAGCTTGTGTGAGGCCCTAAGTTCAGTTATCAAAGGTACTAGAAAAGCAAACCAAACAACAAACCTGAAAGGGCTGAAGATCTACATCAATGGTAGTGTGCCTGGCAAAAAATTCAGTTTAAAATCTTAGCCAAAGACGGTGTAAAGCAGAAAATAGGCATATGGATAAATTTATGAATAGAATTAACCAAAAAACTGGGCAAGGTACTGAAAGGCTTGGCAAGAGGACCATGTGTTCAAGGCTAGCCCCAGCGGCTTGGTGAGAGGGGAGGGAGGGAGGAATGGTAAGACAGAGAGGGAGGGGCAGAGAACTGAAGAACTACAAAAGATCCTTAGGAGATGAATAGCCTAAACCAGCAATGTGGCTGTGCTCGTTTGAATAAAATGTCTCCCATAAGCCTGTAGGCAAAGGAGGTGTGGTTTAGTTGGAGTAGGTAAGGTCTTCTGGGGGGAAGTGACTCAGTTCACTTCCGGCTGCCTGCGGATCCAGAAGTAGGACTCTCAGCTCCTTCAGCACCTTGTCGGCCTGCATGCCAACGTGCTTCCCACCACGGTGATAAAGGACTAAACGTCTGAAACTGTAAGCTAGCCCCAACTAAACTTTCCTTTGTAAGAGTTGCTATAGTCATGGTGTCCCTTTACAGCAAAAGAAACCCAAATTAAGACAGAAACTGGTACCAGGGACCAGTATTGCTGGGATAGGCCTGGCCATGCTTTTGTCTGGAAGAATGTGGACTTTGGGACTGTCTTAGGCACGCTCCATAACGCCCAGCATTGTTTTGTTTTTAAATCAGGTAAACAAGAATAAAGGTAGAAATAAGAGCCATTCTGACCAGCCTTGGGTACTTAATGAGTTACAGGTCAACCTGGGCTACAGTGTGAAACCTCATTCAAAAACCAAACAAGATCAACAGAAATCAAAGGGGCTGGAGATAACCCACAGAGCTCAGTGGGAGAGCCCTTGCCTGCTCGCCTAGTATGCTGGAGGCTCTCGGCTCAAGCCCAGTACCGAAAATTGAACAACCACCTGTGCCAATGAGAGCTGGTGTGACCAAATCCTAAAACGTGTGCTTAGCATGTGTAAAGTCCTAGGTCCATCCCAACTCTAAATCAACAGAGCACAGCGGGGTGGTGGTGATGCATAACTTTAATCTCAGCACTCGGGAGTAAATGGTGGATTTTTGTTGACCTGAAGAGTCCCAGGCTCTCTGGGCTGGATTTTTCGCTGACCATTTTCCCCACCTTGTGTTGGCCATGGAATTCCCTGGAGCCTCAATAATATCCCCTGAATATTGGCATTAATGCCAAGTCTTATATAACCTTAGATTTATACTTCTGTTTGGAAGAGTGGGAAAGAGCATAGAAATGCCCAGGGCTCGCTCAGCAGGTGGGTAGCTGCCGGGCCTGTATCTGAGAAGCTACTGTACTTTCTCAATTCTGTAGAAGGAAACTTGACATTCAAGTTTTCCCTAGGGAGCCATAGCTCCAGGGGCAGCCCGGGGCCACCTCCTATGTCCCCTTCCTAAAGTGAGCCTGAACTGCAGGCTTTCAAGTGAAGCTTCTAATAAACTGTTTCTCATGTTCTGTGAATGCTCCCAACAAACTCATAGTGGGCAAACCTTCCCTCCTCTGACTCCTCTTCCTGTTCTGATTATTATTACTATTATTATTATTATTATTGACACACACGCCAGAGTGCACATGTGGAGGCCAGAGGACAGTTTTAGAGTTGGCTCTCTTATTCCACCTTTAAGTTTGGGGAACTGAGCATGGTCACCAGTCTTTTGTGGCAATCACCTTTACTTGTTCTAAGTAATTAATGTTATGGAGGCCGAGATAAGAGCTTACTCTGTAAAGTACTTGTTTTGGGAGCATAAGGGCCTGAGTTTGATGCCTAGAACTCAACCTGACTTAGTGACTTCAGCTTGTAATAAGAGTGTGCCCAGGACATGGGAGGACCCCAGCAGAACCTACTGGGTGCGCTCTAATGAGAGGCCCTGTCTCAAACAAACTCCAGGTGGATGGAAGGACCTGAGGAAGGACACTGGAGGTTGACCTGGATTCTACAAGTACACTCACACACATAAACATGTACACCCTCAACCACCAAAATTAACACTGTAAGGCTAGGGATGTAATGAAGCTGGTAAAATTCTTTCCCTAGCATGTAGGAAGCTATGGCTTCAGTCTTCAACACTAAACCACACTGGGATGGTGGAGTGTAGTAAGAAGAGGTTAAGGCTATCATATCATTTAAACCCAGGCTAAGCTTCTTGAAACCCTGTCTCAAAACACACACACACACACACACACACACACACACACACACACACACACAGAGAGATTCACACTCTGAGGTGGATGGTACTTGATTTAAGGGCCCTCTGGGTCTTCTGTATTCTGTGTAGTGAGACTAGTTTTCCAGTGCCCTTTTTCTTAATACTAACACATTCCCACTTTTGAATTAGAAAACCATATATCCTTAAGCAATATCAGTTGTAAATAAAGGCAGTAAAGAATGTTATATATAAAAACCCACCCATGCTGTGTATGGTGGTGCACACGAACACCTTTCATCCTGTACTTGGGGATCTCTGAGATAAGATCTGGTCTACACAGTGAGTCCCAGACAGTCAGAATAATGTAATGAGACCCTTTCTTGAAACCAACAAAAAATGAAAATGGTAAATTTTAAGGACATGCATTTTTTCCTAATTAACATCACCAAAAGTTAAACTAAAAGTTAAACTAAAGGTTTAAATCCCACGTTTACATCCCAGTACTCAGGAGGCTGAGGCAGACAGATCTCTGAATTCAAGGCCAGCCTGGTCTGCTGGGCGAGTTCTAGGTCAGGGTACACAAAGAAACCCTGTCTTTAATACCCAAATCAACATCATTCAAAACAACCCCCAAAACAACAACAAAAGTAACTTACTAAAAGGAAACAGAACAAAAACAACTGAGGGCGACTAGAGTGTTGGGGTTGTGGGAGGGAGCAGAAGTTGGGCTGTTCCTGACATCACAGAAACAAAACCTAAACCCCTAAACTTTATATGAGGCAGCACTAGGCACATCCAAAGGAACCAGGCCACTAAAATCATTACAAAAGTCCTAAGGAAAGGCTGAGGCAATGGGCTGCACTGCAGAGACAGTTAAATGAAACATCAGATCTAGGCTTGGTTCCTGGTCTAAGGAAGAAAAAGCTATAAAGGCCTTTATTGGGACACTTAGTGATATTTGAATATGAATTCCAGGTTAGATAACAGCAATTTAACCAAGTTACATTTTCTGAATTTGATAATTATGTGATCTTTTAAAAGGACGTCCTTGATGTTAGTGAAAGCCCAAACTATTTAAGGGGTAAAAGTCTTCAATCTACTCTCAATCACAGAGCATTAACAGAGATAATAGTATAGACTGTGTGTGTGTGTGGGGGGTGATAAAGGGAAGGGGGCAAACCTCCCTCCTCCTAGTCTTGTAGTGCCTAGAGGCGTTTGTTTAAGTGGTTGTGCAGCTGTGCTATGTCCTTCATTTCACATGAGTTCTTCTGATGCAAGGTGGAAAAGGCCTTCTAAGATGTTTTTGAGTCGGGGTCTCATGCAGTCTAAATATGGATATGACTGAAGATGTGCTTGATGGAGTGACAGAGAGCCTGCCTCAGGCTCTGGGGAGAGGGTTAGTCATGCAGGTAAAGCTAGTATACCCTCCTTGTCACATACCGTGTCCCCTTGCTCTTGGAAGTCCTGAGTGACACATTGGTATACTTACCTTATAGAATATGTCTCTTACATCATGGCACCCATGGCTAAGAGCCAAAATGAAATCTGTCTGAGGTAACAAAGTTTACTTTGTACTTCTGCCCATGGACAATTTATATATATATATATATATGCAGGGTGGGGGTAGGGGTAAGTTCGGATAGCATAGGAGGTGGGGCAACATTCTAGGGTCAGACAGCAAAGGAATGGGGTGACATGGGGTGGGGGCAGCATAGGAGCTGGGTGTCAGTTCCGGGAGAGAGCACAGGTACTGAGGGGCCCTGCTCCAGTGTTGGATTCCTCTCTGCCTGTTCATTACTTGGTTCCTCCAGGTATAGAGGGGCTTTTCCAACGGTCCTTGGATTAGAGTTAATCACTTTCAAAACACAGTCTAGGCCACCCATTTCTTCATTGTCTTCACTAGTCTCTTGGAAGACTGGGGAGGCTTCTGGAGCTGCTCCGGCTCTGGGGATGCTGGGAATTAGGGAGTGTGTGACTCTGCAGGGATCCTGGGATGGCAGGTGGGTTTATGGGCAGAGGCTGGGATGAACCTGTCTGTATCTATCTGTTCTTCACTGCGTAGGCTGCTGCCTGAGCTGGGGTAATGTCTTGGAGATCTCATTTTGTCACTGTTGACCAAGGCTGGTAGAGCTCCACCGAGCTTCTTTTGGACTCCTTAGAAGGAGTCACCTGTCTGTCTACTTGCCACTTAAGCAGAGCCATACCCCTGGAAGGTCTTGGCTGATCTCATACCCCTGATCTCTTGGCTGTCTATGTGGGGTTCAGATGGCAAGCTGGACAGGCATGGCCCTGACCTTCCAGGAAAATATGAATTAATGAATTCCAACAGTGCAGTGTGTCATATCAACAGAAAGAGCAATTGCAGAGCACCCAGGCAGTATGTATTTTTAATTTTTTTTGACAAGATCTTGTGTTGCCCAGACTAGTTTCCAAACTTGTTATCTAACCTTGATCTGACCTTGAATTTATTTTTATTTTAAAATTATGTATGTGTGTATGTGTGTGTGTGTGTAAGTACACAAGTGTGTGTAGCTGCCTGAGAAGGTCATGGTATCAGATAGCCTGGAGCTGGAGTTGCAGGTGGTTTTGAGACCCTGGGATGGGTGCTGGGAACTGAACTGTTGGTTTTCTGCTGGAGCAAGCAATACTGATCTTAACTGCTGAGCCATCTGTCTGGCCCCCTGACCTTATCCTCTTGACCTTCCTACTTCCTAAGTGCTGTTATAGGAATGAGCCACTCACTATACCTGACCTAACATTTTCTTTGATTAAACCCTCCCCCCAAAAAAGAAAGAAAGAAAGAAAGAAAGAAAGAAAGAAAGAAAGAAAGAAAGAAAGAAAGGAAATACAAATGGTGTTTAAACATATGAAAACAAACACCCAGCTTCTAGTCAAAGAAATGCAAATGAACATTGGTGGGACATCCCTCCTGTTGGGCGACCAGGAACCTCTGGCTGAGAGCTGGGGTAGCCCTCGAAACTCTGAACAAAGTCTAGAGCCATGTGGTGACCTTAACTTTAAAATTCAAAACTGTAAGCCATCTGAGTGCTCCAGGATTCTGGTATCAGCCCTCAGCAGGTTGAGGTAGATGGGTAGAGAGTTCATGGGCTTTTATGGCTGGCCCCTATAGTAAAATACAATTTAAAAAATATGTAATTTAGTTTTATTTTCATTGGTGTTTTGCCTGCATGTGTGTCTGTGTGAGGGTGTCAGAAGTCCTAGAAGTGGGGTTACTGAAAGGTGTGAACTGCCATGTGGGTGCTGGGAATTGAACCCCAGTCCTCTCAACTGCTGAATCATCATTTTACCCATTAAAAATACATTTAAAAAAAGCATACTGGTAGTTGAGTGTTTATAATTCAATGATACTCATCACTGAAGATAAATGTATTTTTTAAAAAGCATTGACAATACTTTTAATGTTTACTAATCTAGAAAGGAAAAAGTCTCATGATTACTATGAATTTAATACCTAGTCATTCCAACACTTTGTATGTGTATTAGCTATTACTACTTTTGCGATTGCTCCTGTTGGACTGTGTGTCCAGCTGTATTTAAAGATTTGTTTTGAGGGGACTGGTCTCTCTATGTTATGTGTTACCCAGGCTGGGCTTGAATGTGTGCACTCAAGTCATCTTCCTCTTCAGCCTCCCACTGCTGGGACTCAACCATACTGGGCTTCGTATGAAAAATCAAAAACCAAAATACTGTTAAAGCTGTACCATGTGGGCTAGCCAGATGGCCCAGGGAGTAAGGACGCTTGCCACCCCCAAGCCTGATGATCCCTGTTGGATCCTTGGGACCTATATGATAGGCAGAGATCAAGCCCTGCATTGTCCCCTGACCTACACTTGCCACTGTGGCAGCCAAAGGACTCTGAGTTCCTGCACACAGACAAATATCACATCAGACACCAAAGCAGGAGTTCAGGGTTATCATAAGCAACATACCAAGTTCAAGGCTTACCTGGGCTATAGAAAACCCTGTCTCAAAAACAAACAAACAAAAAATGTCACTCCTTTCGTTTATAGTTTGTCTCACAAAGATGCAGACTGCTCTGAACAGAGGCCTCCGTGAACCACTGAAGGGCACTGGAGCTCCCAGGGCCTCTGCCGCCTGGCACACTGCAGTAGAGAGCCCTGTGTGCATTGTCACGGAGTCAAGGAGGGCCGGGAGCGATGCACAACCGCTGCACTTCTGCAGTTTCTGTGAGAGCACCAATGGCGGAGGGTCACCCTCCTTGGAGTGACTCTTCAGCTCTAAGCCAGTAATGGTAATAATACTGGCCTGCTAGCTAGGATCCTTGTCAGAGCATGTCTATTAGTTTGTAGAAACTTTGGCCTTGTCTGCCTCTTTCTGCAGGCCTTGGCTCTGAGGTCTGCCTGGCCAGGAGGCTGGCTTGGCGAGGGATCCTGGGAAGGGAGACAGACTGATTACTGCCTGGGAGGGCGAGCAAGAGGCTGGAGCAAAGCCTGCTTCACTTGAGTGTTTGTGTGCCTGACAGCCACCCTTTAGCTAGGTGAATTCTTTCAGTAAGGCTCTCATTCACATTCTGCCAAGACATCGGCCACCTATTCTTGAGTTCACACAAAAAATTAAAAGGGAAACAACAGTCCTGCTAATTTAGCAACTTAGGAGATGCAGCTGTGTTCTCTGGGCACCAGAAAGGCTGGCCTTCAGCCTTCCGGCTTCAGCCTGAGGGAGGTCTCCCAGGAGTTATTTTGTATCCTGCAGCTCAAGGCCTCATTATGACAGCTGAGTGACTTAGCTGGCACTGTGGGATGGAGAATGACAAAGGTACAGAGCACAGGCAGCTTGGTAGTTGGGGATGGCCCTGGATGGTGGGGGAGGGTGCATGGCTGGCTTCGCCTAGGCCTCCTATGAGCCCCTACTTAAGCAGCTGCTGCTGCCCAGGGCACAGCAGTTCTGGCCTTCCCTACTCCACCCTCTATGTGAAGCAGTCCTCATATTAATTAAGTGTAAGGCTTTTGCTGTCCAAAGAAAGTGGTAATTCCCATATCCTTGCAATTGGTATGTGCAAATGTGCCTGCCTGCCTGTCAGTCAGGCAGTCAGTCTGTCTGTCTATGTCTCCAGACCTATTCAAGCCTGCCCTATGACAGTTGTCTTGGTGACTGCCAGTAGCACCTTCTTTTTCATGCATTACGTTTCAGGACTCCTTCCCCCTATCCCTAGTGTCACCTCACCCTCTCTGGGCTCCGATCTCTGGTACCAGCTTCCTCTCCCACTGATGGCCTGTGGTGTAATGAGATCGTGCGCTCCTCAGATCTGCATCTGTCAATAATGCTGCTCTCAAAAGTGCAGTCCTGAACTCTCGAATACCCAGAAAAGGGCACTCTTATGGAGGAATGGCCTCAGCCTCCTGGAGGGCAAGCAGAACGTAATGGTGAAAGCCTGGCTGGGAATACTGACCTCCCACCAAGTACTCAGCACCTCAGGGTCACAGTTTCCTTGTCTGTAGAACAGGGGATAATAGCAGTATTTAAACTAGATTGTTGTGAGGATCAAATGAGCCAATTCAGGGAAATCACTTAGCTTTGTAAGTACTCCATGAGTGTTAGCTATTATTAACAACATTGTTACACCAGACACTTTAAAGCCATGTTCAGCAAATGTGCTCCTGGAGTCCACTTCAGCAGCCCGAGTTCTCACACTGTTTATCCTCCAAGGTTTTGAGTGGAGCCACAGAATTGCACAACACCATGCCAACGTCATTTCCCCAACTCCTTTAATTGATGAGAATAAATCGTGCTTCTCTTAGCTGTCGTGTAAATCAGCTCCTAGGTCATTAGCCATTTCATAGAGCTCCAAAACTAGACCTAGAAACTGCCAAGAGAGTTTTGAACAGATTCAAGGCAGAATTTATTTCTCTCTCCCTTGAGATGCAGACCTATCCCTAAGCAACATCCATATTTTCAAAAGCTTCATTCACAGCAATGAGAAAACAGTTATTTTGAAGTCAGGAAGCTAGTTTCTGTGATAGTTCATTTTGAAGTGCTATGACAGATATCTGGGACTAAGCTGCGTGGAGTGGCGTGCCCAAGAGGCGGAGGCTGGTTTGCTACCAGCCTGGGCTCCGTAGCAAGAACACGTGTCAAAACAAAAAAACTGGTAGTGTGATCTGTAGAGACCAAACATTTAGGTTCAGAAGGGCAAAAAGGTGTCTTTTAAAATGGTTTGGAAACCTTGAGTTGGTGGCACACACCTTTAATCTCAGCATTTTGGAGGCAGAGGCAGGCAAATCTCAGAGTTTGAAGCCAGCCTGGTAATAGAGCCAGTTCTAAGACAGCCAGGGCTATACAGAGAAAACTTGTCTCAAAAATTACCAAAAACAAACAAACAAAAAAGAATTTGCATTGTTTCTCATTGTTTTGGCTAAGGTCAGGGTAGAGATGTACTTGTGAAGGATTGCATTCAGGAATATGTGTGAACACCACCACCTGCTTGCCATATCAGATAAACTTCATTTCTGTTTAGCTTAATGTATCAAAGTTTATTCTCCATGTAGCAAGTCAGAGCTGTGGAAGGAATCACCTGTATTCAGTTACTCAGGAGTCCAATCTAAACAGAGTTAGGCTAACTTGTTGCTCATCCTGTGGCTTCTGAGATGTTACTGATGATAAGGAAGAGAAGAGGTGGAGAATGGGTCGCTCTAATTCTTTTCTGTGTGAGCCTCTGTGATTGATCTATGTGTAGTGTATTTGTGTGCAGCGTGTACCCGTGGAGGCCAGAGGAGGACACTGAGTGTCTTGCTATATCACTACTCTCTACCTTCATCCTTGGAAACAAGGTCTCTCACTGGACTAGGGCCAGGCTGGTGGCCAGCAAGCCTCAGGGATTCCCCCTGCCTCCTCCCCAGAAGTGCTGTGGCTCAGATGCCTACTGTCATGTCATGCTGCTTTATTTTCCAGCACAGAGGTGTTGTATTCTCTTGCTTGCACAGGAAGCACTCTTATCCACTGAGCCATCTCCCCAGTCCCACATTTTCTCATTATGTAACCAGTCTGGCCTCCAGTTTACAACCCTCCTGTTTCAGCCTTAAGTGCTGGGATTATAGGTATGTGTTACCATACCCTCGTTTTTAAACTCTTGATGCCAAAGATAAGATACATTGCTTCTAATTTTCATCACCAATGGGGACTGGTCCCACGGCCTGCCCTAATAGAAAGGAAAGCATTGATACACAAGGGAACATGGAGAATAACTGGGGAACAACAGTCTTGTTATCACAAAGATGGATACTGTGGACTACAGGTAATCTAGATTTGGTGTTGTTAGTTTAAGTCACATGTGTTGATGCAGGAAGCAAACTCTAGGGATTATTACTGACTCTTTATTAAGGGCAATCACTGCATATATAGCAGAAGAATGGGGAGGAACAAGATCTCAGTCCCAATTACTAGGTTCACCAAGTCCTATCAACCACCAAGGCCAGGCACATGAAGCAGATTAATAGGCAGCAAACTCCAGAAGAGGCAACTGGAATAGCTATAGTGGGCAGGAGCTACTCAAGATGTATTACTTTGGCTCTCCCAAAGGGAAAAGCTAAGATGGCTGCTGTATACATTCATAACATAGAAGAAAATTAGAAATAATCATATAATATATATTGTATATAATGTTTAGATATTAGTGTCCTCTTGGTTATGAGCCTTAGCCATTAGCCATTAGTTGGCTGAGTCATATTTCTCCAGGCAGTATGTGTATGTTTATGTGTATGTATATGTATGTATATTTACTTGAGACAGGGTCTTGCTGAGTAGCTTTGGCTGGCCAGGAACTCAGTATGTACAGCAGACTAGTCTCAGGTTTACAAAGATCTGTGGCCTACCAAGTGCAGAGATACAGGCATGAGTCTCAGCTAAGCCTGGTGGGAAAAAGCTGTAATCCCAGTTATGTGGGGTGCTGAGGCACAAGGACCACAATTCCAAGGCTTACCTAGGCACTGTCTCAAAAAGGACACTGATAATAAAACCAAAGAGCTTGGAACAGTGCCATAGTAAGATACCTATTTGCTAGCACAGATGAGGCCTACTTTCAATTCTCAGTACCACTAAAAATGAAACTAAACCCCCTTTGGTTGGAGCAATGGCTCAGTGGTTAATTATGTGTTGTGAATTGCTCTTATGAAGGACCAGAATTCCCAGCACCAAAGTGGGTGGCTCACAACGCCCTGATCCAGCTCCAGAGCTTCCGGTGCCTTCTGGCCTCCGAGCACCTGTACTCTCATGCACAGACTCAATACCCACATGCAACATAATTAAAATAAAACATGTGTTTAAAAACTAACAATAATTGAGAGCTAGAAAGATGAACTGTGATTAAATGCACTTGCTGCTTTTGCAGAGGTCCGAGTTTAGTTCCTGGCGCCCATATGGTGGCTCACAACCATCTGTAGATCCAGTTTTAGGGAATTCAGTGCCCTCTTCTGGCCCCTCAGGCACCAGGCATGAATTCAGTACACAGATAAATTTAGACAAAACATTCATACATAGAAAATAAAAATAAATCTTAAAAATAAAACAAGCAATCCTCATTTTGTGAGGCAGTAAGCTGTGAGTTTTATGTGAACAGCGATATACTCACAGATTGGCACAGGTCCTCGCACGTGGTAGATACTTGATAAGTATTTGCTAAATAAATGAATAAATTTAATCTAGAAAGTTTTTTAAATTGGTGTTGGTAGCTCATGTTTCTAATTCCCAAACTGGGAAGCTTAAGGCAAGAAGATTGCCTTGTGTAAGAGATCAGTCTGGGCTATAGTATAAACACCAATCTAAAAACGACAAGAAACAAAACAAGATTGATTTTTATAAGTTCTTTACATATATGATCTAGAACAAATATTCTGTTGTCTACACAATTGTTGTGTTAGAGGCCAGTCTTCTCAATGTACATGTATCCTAATCACTCTATATCTGGAAATGTCCCATTTCTTCAACAGAGTTGATGACACAGGCGCTAAGTTTTCCTTCTTATTCATATGATACCCATGTAGCCAAGTATCTCATTATTTAAATTGGCAACTTCTACACTGAATTTCATGTTAAGAGTTCACCTTTTAAGTTCCATCCCAAGGAAGGCCAATGGGACGAGACTGTTGAGCCATCCTGCTAAATCAAAAACTCTCTTGGAAAAAGACATACTCGAGCTCTCATATAACAAGTTCAAATACAGAATTCCACAGGGAGTGGAGGTATGGCTCAGCTGATAACATACAAAAGGTCCTAGCTTCTAGCTTCAATCCCCAACATCACACCAAAATAAATAAATAAATAAATAAATAAATAAATAAATAAATAAATAAATTACAAATGCCTTCAAGGATCTTTTTCTTTCATATAAGCTGGCCTGGATTCACCCAGACTGCCTAGAACTGTCCTCAGTTTTGCCTGATGTAATCCCAGCCTTGTGAATGCTGGAATTATAGGAGAGCCACTACAACTGGCCAGTTTGGCTGATTAAATAAAGATCTGTTAATCTAAACACTATCTTTTAAATACATATTAGACAGCAAACCTCATAAGCCTGAAGATTTCCTATACAGAGTCTTATGTAAATATGTAAATTTGCACAGGAAGTTTTGAAAAGATATTGACAGGGACTGGGGACTTAGTATAATATGGTAGAGTACTTAGCTATCAAGTCTGAAACCCGGGTTCCTTCCCCCAGCACCAAATAAATAAACTTGGGCTGGGGATTAGCACTCAGGAGGCTAGTGTGGAAGGCTCAGAAATTAGACTGAAGGGCAGCAAGTTTTAGGCCAGCCTGGGTTATGTAAGGACCAGTTTTATTTATACAAAAATTAAAGTTTTTAGTATGAATGTATGTATATGTAAGTATATCACATGCAGACGGGTACCCACAAAGGCCAGAAGAGAGAGTTTGATTATCTATCTGGGACTGGAGTTAAAGGTGGCTGTGCCCAATGTGGATCCTTGGAACTGTACTTGAGTTCTCTGCAAGAACAAATTCTTTTAACTATTGAGCCATCTTTCAGCTCCAGTCCTCCCTTGTTAAAAACAAGAGAGCTTGCTCCTCTCTTGCTCTGGCTTTTCCCTTCCTGCTCCCGCCCTCTCTTCCCATTCCCTCCCCCCCTCCATGTGCTACTTCTCTACTTGCTCTCTCTGTCTTTCTCTGTCTCTATTATCCTCTTAACTCTTCTCCCCATGTCCTGAATAAACTCTATTCTATACTTTAAAGAAAAAAAAAGAACAAGAAAATAAATGAAGAAAAACCCCAAACAAATGATAAATAACAGTCCCTACCTCCAAATATTCTAATTTAAGTAGTCTCAGGTGAGACCTAGGGCAAAGAAAGGTTGGGCTAACACTCAGATGGTTTAAATATGGGAAGTGCAAGAATCATGTATGAATTGCTTCAGGACACCTCCATAGATAGAGGAAGGGCAGTTATTCAGATGAGCAGGCTGGTGGTCTATACAATAGAAAGATTAATTAGGAAAACCTGTGATTACAGGATTGGGTAAATGCTTATATTTATTTGGTTCTTCAACAAGCACTAAACTTTATACAGACCAGGGCTAGAGTAGGGATCAGAACACTGTGGGCCAGGAAAACTTGATAGGAAGTAGCAGCTGAGCCTAGAAGTCAAAGAGTCCTTCAAGGTCTCTGCCAGATAAAGTAGGGAGTGAGGGCACTGCACAGAGAGAACAAGGGAGCTGGCCATAGTCAGAGAGGAGTAGTGCTGGCTGTACTCCTCCATTGGCTCACTGGTTTCAGACCTGATCCAGAATGCATTTAAAGGATTCAAAGCTTTGTAACTTATGGAGGTGTAGCTTACATCTCAGCTCCTGGAGGCTGAGGCAGGAAGATTTCGGAATTGGAGGTCAGGCCGAGAGAGATGCAGTGAGTTAGTTCCACACTAGTCACCTCCAACAAAACAAACAAGCAACCAATTAATGACAAAGCAAGAAGGCACACAGGAGGTGTGGAGTGATAGCATCTGAGGTTAGCTTGGGTTGTTCCTTTACAGAGCTTGAGTTTATTAAATCATTTGATGATTGACTGATAAGGTCTTCTGTCCATGACTGTTGAAATCAGATGTTAGAACTCTGTGGGTACCCATTCCTAATTAGCCTTGGCAGTTTGAAGGTTTGCATAGGCTAATGCTTAATTTTTTCTTTTCTCTTTTTTCTTTTTTTTGAGTTCTCAAGAATGCTGATAGTAACTGGTGTGGTTCTGCAGTTTTAATCCCAGCTAGGAAGAGGTAGAGGTGGGATATCTATAAATTCAAGGTCGGTTTGGTCTACAAAACTAGCTCTAGGACAGTCAAGAAGACTACATAAACCCTGCTCCAAGGCTAATGCTTTTTTAAAAAAAATATTTTATTTTCTGTGCATTGGTTTCATTTCATTTGCTTACATGTATGCTCATGTAAGGGTGTTGGATCTTCTGGATCTAACTGTTGTTATCGATATTGGAAGCTGCTATGTGTGTGCTAGGGATTGAACTTGGGTCCTCTAAAGAGCAGACATTACTCTCTTAACAATTAAACCTCTGTAGTCCTAGGCTAATGCTTTCTAAGGGCCTAACTAAAGGTATGTAGAATTCATTGTGGGCTAGGTCCTGGATAAGCAGGTTCAGGGTCTTTCTGTTTGCTGCTTCCTTACCCACACTCCCGCAAATCAGAGTGTGCGTGTACGTGGTACTTCTTACCTAGCAGTCTGACCTGTCTCAGAGCAAGTAAACAAGCCCCAGAGAGCAGAGCCCCTGTGGTCCCCAGGCTCCTTCCCCACCTACTCTGTACGTTTTTTTTTTCTTTTTTGGTTAAAAGCTCAAGGACACGTGGGTCACACCGTGGAATCATTCCAGTCCTAATTCTGGCTAAGAAAGTCATGGAATTATTTCTGTTGAGGGGGAAGAATTCAGCCTAGGCTAGCAGTTCTCAAATTCAAAAACGGAGAATTTCAATACAAGTCTTGAGCTAACAGTGTAGATCTGGGAATCCATTCCAGAGCTACTGAATCAGAACGTGGGTTGGGCCAAGGATGCTATCTGGGAAGCATCCCAGATCACTCGATTCTGGTGATCTGTGGCCTGCACTAAACAGCACAGATAGCTGTTAATAGTTCTGGCCGAGGTGGCTGTTTTCCAGTGGTCGGGACAGGTGAGATAAGATGCTAGTTTATAGTGGTGCAGACTGTGTGCTATGCTTGGATTTCAATTCTAGCTATTCCTAGGTTAACTTAATTGAGCTATTTCACTCAGCAGAAACTTGAGATACCACAGATAAGAAAGAGGTTTAAGAGTGAGCAGTGAGTATCTCTGGCTGCGTCTATGTTATCCTCTCAGTCCTACTTATCTGAAGAGGCAGATTTATCAAAGGACAAGTAACCCTCAAGGGGAATAGCAGTGGGGAAACTGTTCCCTTTCCTTGCCACACCCGTTGGATAATTTTGTTAGGAAAAGAAATTACATTATATTTCTGTTTTCTGAGTTTGCTAGCTCCTAGAGCTACGGCAGCAAAGATTTAGGCAAATATCAACCTTTTTTTTTTTTTTTTTTTTTTGCTGTCTCTCTTGCTCTCAGGATGGCTGGGGCTTGAACCATGAACATTAAACAGGTTCTTTAAAGAGTCTGTTTACTGTGATGCTCTGGAAATCCTTGTGCATCGTGAGCCCAAGGGCCTGGGTTTCGTCCTCAGCACTGTGACAGCTCTAAGTGTTAGGGCTTCCTTTTGGGTGGCAGCGGGAATGAGTGAAGGCTGGCAAATGTAGACTTGGGTTCTTAGAGGTTTTAGTTGCATCTTTAACATACTTGGTTCGAATATAGAGCTCTAGAGTTTTAAACCTTGTTTTTAAGACATGGTTTATTTTATTGCTCCAGATAAAATGCAGTCAGAGGGTTGAGCATTGTGGTTTCCTATCTGTAATTCTATCAGTTGGGATACTGGGTAGGGACTGCCAAGCTGAAGGCCAACTGGTCTACAGAGCAAGACCTTGTCTTGTCTCAAGAAAATAAATGTCATCCCAAGGGACCAAGATGTAACTTAAAAAAAAAAGTGCATCTGGGCAGACTATCAGAAATGCAACAAAGCAAAACAGAAGGACTAATGAGTCAGCCAGTATTCTTAAATATACTTTGTAACTTCTTGGAGAATAAAATTCCTAGCACATGTATTATGGGGGGAAAAAACCACACCTCATAAATGCCCTCTCTTTGATACAATCTAAATGAACAGGACTGAGTTATAGACTAATGGCTTGTAAAAACCTCCTTGAGCAAGTTATTGAAGGTCCTAAATGAAACGGACAGGAAGAGACTTAGAAAACCCAACCAACCCGGGGTTTGCTTCATCAGTAATGTAACTCAAAAGTTGCCAAGCCAATTGAGTTTTGTTTCCTTGGGTTGAGCCTGAGAGTGCCCAGATTTAATCTAAAGAGGTTTATGTTTTAAAAACTAACAACCAAGTAATAAAACACCTATAAAAGAGGTTTATAATGGAACTGGTGACAGTTCTGAGTGTAGTGTTACAAATCTTCTGCTCCCCCCTCCTTTAAAAGAAAATCACCTCTGCCCTTCCTCTTGTCTTCTTCCTCACCTTGCCCCAAGCTCAATAGCGGAGAGGCCTTTGTGTATTTCTGTGGGCTGTGTGACTGGGATGCTGCTGCCCTGTGTTTTAGATAAGAACCGAGATTGTTGGCTCTGACAAAGTACCTACATAGTTGAACAGTAGTTTCTAATGGGGAGTTGAACACTGCTGCAGTAGTGTCAGTGGCATGAAAACGTGAGTCATTCAGAGCGGGGAGACTGGAATTCCTACTTCTTGACATCCTGCATCACCTCATCAGGGGCCCCAAGAACATCCTGATTCAAGGACACAACTTCAGGCAACAGGTGGTTTTTCCACCCCAGCCACCACCAGGGGAAACTTGGCTTTCCCAGGGACATGGGTTTGTTTCCCTTCTTCCCTGTGGTCTGGGAAGAGAAACTGTTCAAACTCTGTAAGGAGCCTTCTCTCAAGTCTACCTTTCTCATACTCTCAGGTATCTCTTACCAGCATCCCACCCAACTCTGGGAAGAGCAGGGATGTTTTCTCCAGAGTCCGGAGGGCGCTGCAAGGCATGTGGGCAGCTTTAGAGTAGCCTTGGCTGGGCGGCCAGAGGATCCCCCAGCCTCCCTCGTATGGGCCTCAGGAACTCCGGGGGCCCGGGGGAAGCCTGGAAAACCGAACTTCACCATCAGCTTTCCTTACAGCACTGTTTGGAGATGAGGGAAGGGCCCCCCAGCGGTCGCCCCCCGCCCAACCCTCTGCCCCTCTGCCATCCAGCTGCACCGTCCAGGAAGCACCCAGAACACAGCTCCGAGCTCGCCAGCCTCCCGCAGGCCGGGAGAGGGCATCCTGAGGGGCAGCTTCCCTCTCCAGCCTGCGTCTGACATCCCCACTCCCACCCGAGGATGCCTGTCCGCAGTCGCTGAATGTCACTGCTCCCTCTTCCTCCTGATCAGGGTAGAGTCAGCTCCTGAGGCATTTCCCCCACCCCAAAACTGCCGCGGTCGCCTGAGGGTACAAGGCCCGGGAGAAGGACGAAGTTTGGGGCCCACGGCGGCGGGAGGGGGGGCGCGTTTAAGAAGACCGCACCTCAGTCCCAGACCTGGCGGACACACTCCCCGCCCCAAAACAGCACTGGCGTCCCCATCCTCTCGGACACCGGCATCCCCGCCCTCCCTCGAGGGCGGTGAGCGGAGCCCCCCGGGGCGGAGGCAGGTACCCCCGGGGCGGAGACTGGAGCGGGCGGGGTCCGGGCTGCGCCCCCGGCCGGGCCAGGCGGGCTAGCGGGCGGCGCGGGGGGAGCGGGGCTGGGCGGCGCTGCCTCGGGCTCTGTGCGCTGCAGCCCGGAGCCGAGGAGGAGGAGGCGGAGGAGGAGAAGGAGGCGGCGGCGGTGGGTCCCGGGCGGGGGGAGCGCGGCGCTGCGGACCCGGGCGGCTGGCAAAGGACGAGGCGGAGGCTGAGGAAGGCAGCGGGGAGACCCGGTCTGCAGCAACAAAGGGCAGTAAGCGATTGGCCGGGCTGCAGGCGAGGTTAGCCGGGGACCGGGGTGGCCGGAGGCAGCGGCGAATGGTGCACGTGCTTGCAGACACGGGCGAGTGCGGAGCCGGGGGTGCACGCCCGGCGGGTAGGGGGCTTGCTCCCCCTCCGTATGGGATGGCGAAGAGGCTGCAGTGAGATCGTTCCGCCTGCACCCGGCCTGAGGCTGGCAGGGTAGGGGGTATGTGAAGGGGGTAGGATGCGAGCCAGGGGGCGGGCGAGTAGTCGCCCGGGACGGGACAGGGGAGAGGGTGGAGGAGGGGGCTGGATGGAACGCTCCGGGCGGCGCGCCCGTCCGCGCGTTCCTCGGCGGGAGCAGGCGACTGAGAACCTCGAATTTTAACTTCGCGTGCCCGCCCGCGCGCGCCCGCCTGCGCCCACCCCTAAATCCTGCGGCCGCCGCCAGCGATCAGCTCTCACACAAACTTTAGCTGCGGGCTAGGGGCTTTGGGGTTGAGTGGGGGAGGGGAGAGGAAAAAAGGCTTCTGATTGGCGTTGTGTACAGCCAATAAGGCCAAGCGCCTCTGCTGCGCCTAGATCCAATCCATTTCTAGAGGTAGAGGGGGCGGGTAGGTGGAAGTAGAGGTGGCGCGGTGTCTGTGAGAGAGAAAAAGGGCTGGACCAATAGGTGCCCGGAAAAGGCGGGCCCCGCGGTCTGTTGATTGGTACTGGCAGTCGGCCCTCCCTCGGGGTGGTGCCGGAGGTGGGGGGGAATGATGGGTCGAGAGGTGTGTCTATGTGGAGGCGAGATGACCGGCAGGAACTTGCCCCAATGGAGGGCAGAGTGTTTAGTGAGCGGGTGACGGACAGACCCGTCGGCCAACGGTTGGCCTTAAGTGTTCGTGGTCTCGTCCAATGGAACGGCGCCGGGGCGGGGCCGCGGCTCGGGTTTAATGAGACTCCATTGGGCTGTAATCAGTGTCATGTCGGATTCATGTCAACGACAACAACAGGGGGACACAAAATGGCGGCGGCTTAGCTCCTACCCCTGGCGGCGGCGGCAGCGGTGGCGGGCGCTACGGCACCTCCTCCAGGCGGCAGCCGTGGCTTCTTTCTCAGGCAGCTTCAGCGCCCCCGGCAGGCGCGGTGGTGGTGGCGCGCGGCCAGGTCTGTCACCCACCCCGCGCGTTCCCAGGGGGAGGAGACTAGACGGGCGGGGGACCCACGGGGGGTTGCCGGGGACCCTCGACGCCCCTCCCACAGGCCTCTGCGCGAGGGTCACCGCGGGGCCGCTCGGGGTCAGGCTGCCCCTGAGCGTGACGGTAGGGGGCGGGGGAGAGGAGGGAGGAGGAACAAGCTCCGCCCCTGGCCGAGCCTACGGGGCAAGGGGCGGGGCTTAAGAGTGGGAGGGCGGGGCAAAGCCAGACTGGGCGGGGCAGAGGGATCCCAAGGCTTGGGCTGGGAGGGGATTTGTGTGCATGAGTGAACTGGTAGGATGGATGGAGGGGTCCGGACGAGGGCGTGGGCAAGATAAAAGAAGGGAAGATGAGCTGGGAAACGGGAGAGGTAGAAACAGGTGTAGAAGGGGGTATAGGGAGGAGCGGGATTTGGTGGAAGTGGAAAGGGTACCTAGGGTTGTGTGAGGGTTGGTGAAGTGCTGCAGACTGGCGAGAGTGCAGTTAACTGGGGACACACTAAGGATGAATTTGGGTGTGGTGGATGAGTTGAGAAAGCATTGCTGAGTGGGTATTGGTTCATCTTGGGGATGGGTTCATGAGGCGGGTACAATTTCTTTGATGGAAGAATTAGGTTGAATCCTCATGTTGGCATAGGATAATGGTTTGCTGGCCCCATGGTAAATGAAACATTAAGAAAACACAAGGAAGGATGGGTTAGTTAAGTTTGGGAGACTTTCTAAGGTAGCAGAAAAGACTTTAATGGACAGGGAATGGGAGAGAGGCTGCTTGTAATTTGCAAAAGTATATTAGAACATCTCATCGGGGACAGGTGATTCAGAGTTAGGGGAAGGCTGTAGCTGTGAAGGAGGGCAGCCCTGGGCAATAGGTCTGGTGCTATAATTTGATGGACTGTGCCTTCAGTCTTTATTGAGCCAAGAAAGTTGTTTTGGAGGCTTTAATTTTGATAGGCTGGGGTTGTTTGGAGTAAACTCGAGCCAAATCTTGAAGGTGTGGCAGGAACAGGGAGAACAGAGTGTCCCTAGGAAGAGACAAGGAGGCTTGCTACCTTGGGCAAGGACATTTGGTATTTCTTGAATTTGGTAGGATTTTAGTTTGTGCACAGTTCAGGGAGTGATGGGATCTGGCAGAGTAAAGGCAGAAGAAGGGCAAATTAGTGACCTTCTGTGCACCATGGAGGACTTTGAATACTTGTAGTTGGGAGAGAATGTTGATGTGAGTGAGAGTAGTGGATGTGATGAAGGGGCAGTAATAAAGAATTACAGTTGTCAGAAATATCTAGAGACCCAGTGAGCCAAGTACACTTGGGGTGGAGATACCAGGAAATCCGAGGTAAAGAGAGTATGTGCAGAATTGTATGGGCAAAAGGTGGGACTTAGTTGTATTAGTTCCTTGTATTCCAATAGTGTGTGCAACACACACATATACATACAGATATACGCATATGCATTTTGTGCACATGATGCATACAGGTGTGCACACATTCAGAGGCCAGGGCAGGAAGTAGAATGTCTTCCTCTATCCCTCACTGCCTTATGGCCTCGACGTAAAGTCTCCTACGAAGTGCAAGCTGGCCATTTTTGCTAGGCTGGCCATTGAGCTCCTGGAGACTGACTGTCTTTACCCACCATTGCTGGGATTACAGGCAATCTAAACCATGCTCAGCTTTTTACATGAGTGCTGGGGATTCGAATTCAGGTCCTCATGCTTTCCCCGCTGTGCACGATGAGCTATCTCCCCAGCCCCAATGAAGTGCGTATTTTTAGAAAGTATATACTATCATATCCTTAATTTTCTGATGTAACTCTAAACTAAAACATGTGATTGCTTGCTTATTAGAAATTAATTATGCCTGTAGTAAAGTGAATGTGAGCTGTTTTTGTTTTTAAGAAGTAATGGGTAAGGAACCCATGTAAACTTTGTTCATCTTTGGCTTTTCAGGTCAGCCTAGGTAGTAGGTAAGGCCCTGTGTTTAAATAAGCAAATCAATAAATGAGGAAGGAAAGTTTTAACTTAACGGAAGAATTTAGGTGACAAGGTCAGCTGAACTTTTTTACCTTTGGACTGCACCTGCGCCTCTGGGTTGACGGTCAATGATTTGTGTTTTGTCTTAAGGACTAATGAACTACTTGTGGAAACAGGTGGAAGCTATCAGAGGTAAGACGCGAATGGAAAGTAAACAGGATGGGTAGAGCGAATTTGACATGTTAATTAGTTTATAGACAGGGCTTCTCTGTGTAGCCTTACTATCCTGAACAGTCTGACCAACTCAGAGATTGATTGCCTCTGCCTCCTAAATACTGGGATTAAAGGTGTGTGCTACCACCACTGGGCTCTAACAAATGATTTAATATGCTTTATAACCTTGCTTGCATATGCTCATGTGTATGTGCTCATGTGCGTGCTTGAACGCCCACACATGTGCACTGGTGCGACTTTGGAGTTTTGATTTCTTTACCACGTGGGTTCCAGGGTATCAAACTCAGGTTTGCCAGTATGTGCCTTTACCTACGTGAGCCCTGCCACTGCGCCTTTCTTAGACATTTCATTTCCCTGTTAGAAAAGTTTTAACCAAGTGCCTAGCTTGTAGTTTCTAAGCGAGTTTTGTGAGTAATAGGCCTTTGATTTCCACATTCATAGGAATAGCTGCATTTGTATCTAGAGAAGGCAGTTGTTTTGGGAACATAGGAACGTGGGTTGTAGTGATGTCGTTGCTTATAGAATAGTAAACTTTCGCTAGGAGATTGCGGGCAGAGGAATGTAATTTTCATGTTCTCTATTCCATTGTTGCTGGAATTTAGTATTTTAGTTGTTGGTTGCTTGAAGCATCTCAACATACGTCTCAGGGTGCACATGTGCACATGTTTCTTGAAAGTAGACTCCCAGGAGTTGTGTTGTTGGTTTATAGGGAGGGCAGCCTCATGCCTTACTCTGTAGCTGTTGTCTCAGCATAGTCAACTTTTGTGACTTTGGGTGAAGAGCTTGTTGTGTGGTGGCCCTTGCTAGAGCATGGATTTGTCTTCCAAGGAAGGTTAACCTGTTTCCCAAGAACTCTCCATCCTGTTGCTTCTCTTTCCTACTCTCAGACTCCTTAACTTAAAATTTTAGCTCGTCTAAATTTTGAGACGTAAGCAGGTTGAAGCTCTTCATGTGTTAGTTGCTTGGCTTTCGACTTTCCTCATTTGTAAGGTTCCCTCTCTCCCATCTTTTAATTTGGAACTGAGTCTTGTATTACTACTTAGAAGTTCTTTTTTAAAAAATGTTGTTAACTATTTGTTTACATTTATTCACTGTGTGTGCCTTTGCGTGTGCGTGTATGTGTGTGTATGCATGTGTGTGGGCTCATGCACCACAACTTGGTGAAGGTCAGAGGACAACTTTTGAGAGTCATTTCTCTTCTTCTACAATATAGGTTCCTTACTCTTTTTTTAAAATTAAGATTTATTTATTTATTATATGTAAGTACACTGTAGCTGTCTTCAGACACCCCAGAAGAGGGCATCAGATCTCATTAAGGATGGTTGTGAGCCACCATGTGGTTTCTGGGATTTGAACTCAGGACCTTCAGAAGAGCAGTCAGTGCTCTTAACCACTGAGCCATCTCTCCAGTCCTACCTGGAAGCTCTTTATTTACTGTGAATACAAGTCCTTTGGTCTGTATGTGTGTGTTATAAATACATTTTCTACCCTCTGGCTTTCCTTTTCATTATCTTTATGATGTCTTTCAATGAACCAAAGTTCTTAATTTTAATGGAGTCAGATTTATTGGTCTTTTCTTTATGGGTAGTGCCTTTTGTGTCTTATTTTTAAAGACTGTTTCCCCACCCTGCGGTCAAAAAGTTGGATCTTGTATGGAGTATTATCTCCTGAAAGCTTTCCTGACTTTGCGAGTTGTGACTCTGAGTGCCCCGCACCCTGCCTGACCCTAGCCTTGCCCCTGCAAAACTCTGCTTGCCTTTCTTCACATTTTTCTGTTCTCTGTTTTGAAGTTTTACCCGGCTACAGCTACAGCTAAGGGCCAGGTGCCGCCTTCCCTAGTCTCTTAGGAGAAGTGGTCATATAGACAGAAGCCCGGCCAGATTAGATTTTACAGGCCTCCAGCTGAGTGTATTACCCTTGCCCTTTTACGAGCTAGCATTTTATTGTGCGCCTGCCCCGGTCTGCCACCATCCTTGCTTCCTTCATATCTCTTATCTCAGTGATTCCCCTTAATAGTTCTATAAAACAGGCATTCTCATTTTTACACATGAGAACTTGAGACTTAAATTGATTTACTAACTAATATGCCCAGTGTCCCACAGTTTAGGTAGAAACTAGACCTCAAACTTTCTAATACACTCCTTTTTTAAAAAAAAAACAAAAAACTTTTTTGTTTTATTCTTTTCTTTTTTGTTTTGTTTTTGAGACAGTGTTTCTCTGTATAACCCTGGCTGTCTTGGAACTCACTCTGTAGACCAAGCTGGTTTTGAGTTCACAGATCCACCTGCCTCTGCTCCCAGGTGCCAGGACTAAAGGCTTGTGCCACCACCATGCCCAACTTCTTGAATGAGATTTCTGAAGCCTATTTTAAAAACTTTATAACTAAAGAGACTTCCTTCCTTACCTTTTTATGTGTTTAATTTTGTTTTTGGTGGTGGTGAGTGTCCCAGAGCCTCTCACATGCCAGGTAAATATTCGATTACCGAGTTATGTCCTCATTCCTGACCAACTTACAGGAGTGCACCATCATGCCTGACCCCAAACTTCTTTACTCTTAATGTAACCTGTCCTAGCTGAGGTGCTGTATATTGTGAACCTGGGTAAAGTGCACCATGACATGTCTTCATTTTCAAAAGTAGACTTAATAGGTCTCTCTCTCTCTCTCTCTCTCTCCCTCTCCCTCTCCCTCCCTCTCCCTCCCTCCCTCCCTCCCTCCCTCCTTCCCTCCCTCCCTCCCTCCCTCCATCTCTTTTTGAGAATATGGTCTAACTGTGTACCCTTGACTGGCCTGGAATTCATAGAGATCTACCTGTGTCTGCTTCCTAAGTGCAGGGTCAGAGGGTGTACATGTATTACCCATGGCCAGCTCATTTTAGAAACTTAAACTTAGTGTGTGTGTGTGTGTGTGTGTGTGTGTGTGAGAGAGAGAGAGAGAGAGAGAGAGAGAGAGAGAGAGAGAGAGAGAATATGAGAATATTCTACCATGTTGGTTCTGAGGATCAAATTGAGGTGACCAGCACCCTCACCCCCTAAGCTGTTTTGCAGGCCCACTTTTCTTAAGTTTTAAAGGGGACCCTTTTGTCGAGGTATCCAGGGTGTCTGTGCTGAAGGAAGTGACACAGTGTCCTGAAGTAACCTAACCTGCCATTTCAGAGTAACTTGGGTTTTGTGTGTTTGTTTGTTTGTTCTGTTTTGTTTTTGAGACAGGGTTTCACTGTGTAGCCCTGGCTGTCCTGAAAATCACTCTGTAGACCAGACTGGCCTTGAATTTACAGAGATCCTCCTGCCTCTGCCTCCCAAGTGCAACATCACTGCCTGGCTGATAAGAATAACCTCTTTCTCATGGAGTGTGTTTGCATGTGTGTGGGTGCGCATGTGTTTATCATTGGGGGGCCTGGTGGTGACATTGTGGTGGTCTCCCGCAGCACTCTCTACCTTATATACTGTGTTCAGTCTCTCAACTGAACACAGAGCGCACTGATAAGGCTATTGGCCATTATTCCCACCTGTCTTTTGGGTGGACTCTGGGGCATGGGACAAGTGTTTTACCTGATCTCCTCAGCCTCCTCAGCCTTCAGAATCATCTTTAAGATTCAAATTACTTCATTTTTTAGAGTCAAGGCTCTCATGTATCTTGGCCTTGAACTAAGGCTTGCGCCTTCCACCTCCCGAATGCTGGGATTACAGGCTTGCAAAACACCCAGCAAATTATTTCTTAGTACATTGTTCCCTGCCATTAAAAACCAAATAAAGCTGACTTGCAATTAAAGAGAAACTTAGGTTTGAATAGAAAAATGTTAATGCTAGAAACACTCTAAATGTAGTTGATTATTTTTTTAAGTGGAAATGCTTAGTTATTGTAATTACTACTTGGTGCTGGCTTCAGAGACCCCCCATTTGAGTCAACTTCTCCTCTTGCCTCAAACCCTCCCTTTACAAGGGATCAGATTCCCTGTGATGTTCCTGACAGTGCGATTGAATTTTAGAGACTGCAACTATTGAGCACTTAGATGCAGGAATGACTGTGCAAACCTAATTCATGGCTTCAACCAGGAGGCTTGGGACCTGTCCCTACTAATTTATGATGATGATGTTGAAACTAATCTTTGCTAGGGATTATGGAAGCTGTAATAGTTTATTGATGGTTCACTTATTGTTTGTTGAAGCAGATTTACACAATTATGGTTTAATGACATAACAAGGGTATTGTCAACTAGGAGAGCATGACATGAAAACTTAAACTTACAATTCATATAATATGTATTAGTTGAAATGATCATTTTCATGGTGATTTAACGTCTTAGAAATCCTTAGAAAACATTATTAGCTTATGAATTGAAAACTCTATGTTAATGAGTAGTGGCAAAGAACTTAGTATTCCTCTAAAAAGATTGGGAATTAGAAATTCAGTCCAGCTAGCGTGCATTGACTGCATTAGCCTCGTAAATTTAATGTAAACTAGATTGATGTTTGGAGGGTGAAATCCTGCTTGCTCTGGTTCCTTTGCCGCTCCTCCATCATAGTGGCTAGATGTTGCCAAAATGATCCAAACCTTTAACACGTGTTTGTGTGCTCCAGCACTGTATATGTGCCCTCTGTTTTTGGTGTCCTGTGTTCTTGCCTTATCAATTTGATATGTCTCATTTAGATGCCACTGCCATACTTAGTCACAGCTAACTTTTTCTCTTCTCCTCTTCTCTCTTTGTCTTTCTCGCACTCTCATCTTCCCCTCACCCTTTGATTTGTGTTGTCTTTGCTGTGTAACTCAACTGGACTCAACCTGAGATCCTCCTGTCTCTGTCTCTCAGTTCCTTATGCTTTGAAGTTGAGATGCTCCTCTTGACTTAGCCCCCCAAATACTGGGATTATAGGTGTCAGCCACCACACCATGAGTTCAAGAACAGCCTATATAGTAGGCTATATAGTGAGTTCCTCTACACCCTAGGCTATAGTGTCAGACACTCTCAAAAAAACCCAAACCAGATAAATCCCAAACAGGCATTGTATCCCTCCTCTGATCTAGTTGCAGCCTCAGAAAGTGGAGCACATGGAAATGAATCAAATGGGTGCGTTCTGGTCCTGTGGTAGTTTGAATGAGAATGCCCCCCCCCCCCCCGGGCTCACGTGTTTGACTGTATGGTACCCATTGGTGGAACCAGATGGGAAGGATTAGGTATAGTCTTCTTGGAGGAGATGTGTCCCTGCAGGCAGTCTTAAGGTTTCAGAAACCCACCTCATTACCAGGCATTTCTCTCTGCCCCCCTGCCACCCCCAAGTAAAATACTGGCTTTTTGTCATCATTGTCTTTGTTGTTTCTATTTTCTTTCTTTCTTTTTTTTTGGGGGGGGGATGGTTGTGGGAGTACATTTTGAGACAGGGTTTCTCTGTGTAGCATTGGTTGTCCTGGTACTCACTCTGTAGACTCATACTCAGAAATCTGTCTGCCTCTGGAGTGGGAGTGTTGAGATTAAAGGCATGCTCTTCTACCACCCAGCTAGCGCTCTCTTTCTCTCTCTCTCTCCCTCTCCCTCTCCCTCTCCCTCTCCCTCTCCCTCTCCCTCTCCCTCTCCCTCTCCCTCCCCCTCCCCTTCCCTCCCTCCCTCCCTCCCTCCCTTTCTTCCACTCATTCATTCATTCATTCAAAGATAGGTTCTCATTGTGTATTTCTGGCTGTCCTAGAACTCTATTTGTCAGGCTGGCCTCAGACTTACAGAGATCTGTCTGCTTCTGTCTCCCACATGCTGTGATTAAAGGTGTATTACCACAACACCCAACATAGATGCCTTCTTTTATAAGTTGCCTAGGTCATGGTGTTTTAGTCACAGCAATTAAAATGTAATTAAGACCATTCCTAAGAATTGTATAATTGGTCAGTGCCAAATGAGCATAATGTGAAATGGGCATGAATTCAGAATGGTTAGAGAGCTGTAAGAAGGCTAGAGGTGTCCCGCTAAACAGGTGTGCAGCCGTTGTTAGAGGGGTGGGTGTTGGCTGCGCTGATCTGTGAAAATCCCACTTGGCAGCCATTTAAGTTCTGCATTGTTTTCTATTTACTTATTTTTCTTTCAAAACAGGCTCTTGCTCTGTAGCCCATGCTGGAACTTTCATTCTTTCCGGCTCCCCGGGCTTGATTATAGGCACGTCAGAAGAGCCACACTGTCTTTCCACTGAAGCACCTTACACAACGGTATCAGTTGCTGTTGACTGGTCTCTCATCAGAGAAACATGTTGCTTGAAGAAGTTTTTGTGGGGACCTCTGGTAGACAGGGTTGCTGGGCAAGGGGGGGGGGGGTGGCACTGAAATTGTTAAGTTGTGTGCTACCATGCCTGGTTTGTTTGATCTGAGGCAAGGGCTCCCGGAACCGAGGTTGACTTTAAACTTGTTGTGTAGCCAAGGCTGACCTTGAACTTTTGGTTGTTCTGTCTCGAGTGCTAGGATTACAGGTTTGTATTAGCAAGCTTGGCTTTATGTAGTTCTGGGAATTGAACTCGGGGCTTTGTGCATGCCAAGCAAATGCTCTACCAATCGCGCTACATTCTCTAGTCCCTCGCTCTTTTGAGTTTTTGGGGGTGTGGTGTTTTGTTTTGTTGTATTTAGTGACAGGGTCTCACTGTATAGCCCTGGCTGTTCTGGAACTCAATATGTAGACCAGGCTGGCCTCCAGCTTGGAGATCGTCCTGCCTCTGTCTCCCAAGTACTGGAATTAAAGGTGTGTGTCACTGTGCCTGGCTTTGTTTTAGTTTATAAAAATATTTTTTAATAATTTATGGATTCGAAATCCATGTAATTCATGTTGTTTTTGAAGTAAGGTCTCTCTGTAGCTCAGGCTACCCTGAAACTCATTGTGCAGTCCAGGCTGGTCTTGAACTCTTGGCCAAATGTTAGGATTTTGGATGTGAATCACTACCCTGATGATGGATTATTTAAAGTGACTAACTCAGTGGCATTTTAGTACATTCACATTGTTGTCTGGCCTCACCTCTTCCTATAGCAAAGACATTCTCACTGAGCCAAAATAAAGCCTCAGACGTACAAAACAGCTTCTCTCCATACCTAGCAGCGCATGCTTTGTTTATGAATTATATATGGATGTTTTATATAACTGCAGTTATAGTTATCTGGCCTTTTGTGTCTAGTTTCTTTTAGAGTATAATGTGTTTCAGTGTTCATCCATACTGTAATAGTATGTATCAGTCCTTCATTCTCATTCTCTCTCTCTCCCTCTCCTTTTCCCCCTCTCTCCCCCCTCCCCCCTCTCTCCCCCTCCCCCGTGTGTGTGTGTGTGTGTGTGTGTGTGTGTGTGTGTGTGTGTGTCCTATTTTACCACATCTTATCTGTTCTACTGTCAGTGGATATTTGGATTGTTGGGTATTGTGAACAGTGCTGTTGTGACCGTGTTTTGTCTGTGTCTGTTGGAGAAGCTCTTCTGTTTTCAGATATGTAGTATTAAGTAGACCTCTGGGATCATGGTAATTCTATACTTAGCTGTTTGAGGCCTCACCGAGCAGTCCTTTGTTACTTCCTAGTTGCTTCTTGCATGCACTGGCTCTGCTTCGCCTTTCCCGTGGCACGTGCCAGAAGACTGGGTGGAGGGCAGGGACGTCGGATCACTGAGGATTTATTCATTGTCTTTGACTAATATTCGTAACCTCAACTCTCCATTTACACGTATTGGATACAAGCATGTTTTTCAGGGAAATAGATGCATTTAGGGCTTGTCAGGTACCAAGCATCACCCTGTAAATGATATTTGATGTCAGACAGTAGATGGTTGTAAACCAAGGATGCTATTTTAAGCCATTGTGCCATTTGGGTGTGGTGGGTGGTCCTGGAGGAAAGAAGTCTTGGTTTCTGCCAGTGTGTGTTGTACTGTGGAAGGTATTGTTAGCATTTGTTGATGCTCACTCAGTTTATACAGTGATCTTTGAAAACAAAGTCCCGGAGCTTATAAAAGTAAGAGAGCTAAAAATAGCAAGTCAAACCCAGGATGATAAGAGAATACACTCTATTATTAACCTTTTGTTTTTCTACCAGTGTTTTTGGCACATCTGTAATCTCATGGCTCGAATGTTGTGACACTAATTTTGAGATGACACAGTCTTTACCGCAAGCTTAAGGAGGCCTCTTGTGAGTGGGGTAGTTAGACTCTCCTTATGCTGCCCTGAATATTTCTGAAGAGTGTTGATATTTGTGTAGTGCCAGTGAGGCTTAAAGCTCAGTGTTGAAGCAAGCGTCTCTCTAGATCTGTGTAGAAGAGCTTGTCAGAGTGCTGCAAATGGGGTTCTAAGACTGCAAGACACAACTGTAATTTGCCCATGTTTTTTAGCCAAAGATAAAATGCTTCACAACCACAGGCAATAGAATGGTATAATTTGATACAGCACGAATCTTCTGAATTAATTTGGGGTGACTTACTCCTTTTGGTAGGCTTTAACTGTTAAGTTTTTAAAAGGAAAAAAAAAGGCAGGAGAATAATGATTTGAGTTTTAGCTGTAACTGGACTCCCTGTACACATACCCAGCAAGTGGACTCTGCAGAAGAGAAGTAGTGGAGGTGGGTAATTTGAGTCAGGGGGAAAAAATCATTTTTATGTGACTTTTGAATGAATTATGTATATTTTTCCCTGTAGATCTGTCTGTCTGGATACTGCTTGGGCCAAAATGAAGCTGGTTTTCAGTGTATTCTCTTAGCTTGTACCAATTTAAGGTGGGACTGTGGGATGTCAGACACATCAGCCCCAAATTAAAAAAAAATGCAGTGCATAATGTACAAAGTAGATGCTGTGCATGTATTTAGCTGAGAATCTGTCTACAGGTAAGAGACTCCTGATTTCCCTCCTTTCCTAGCTGTATATATTTTTTAAACATTTGATTCAGCTTGTAGCAGAGAGCTGCTGGACTACATCAGCTTCTGCCTAATTAACTCTGGATGGAGTTGGATGGGAGCTCATTTTGAGATTAACTTGAGTTTGTGCTGGTGGCTGCAGGAGGGGAGAAGAAGGATCTAAGGTTGTCTGGTCGTTTTGTGTAAGATTAAGATACAGGTATTTATGACTTCTTTTCTTTTCGGTCTTTGAAGTGGAAATGAGCACTGTGCCCTAAATGGAGGCTTGTGTTGATATTGTGCAGAACTAGTGTGCCTTTTTGTCACGGAGAGCTGGTAGCCCAGGAACTACAATAACTTACCAGTATGTCAGTGCTAGATGGCCTTTGGGACAAATAGTGATTGCTGCTTGGGAAAGTTAGTACTCAGGGCTAGTCAGTTATTGAATTGTTCTGGCCCTAATGCTCTCATCTCTAAAATGTTACATCTGCCTGGTGGTGTGTATTTTCATGAGAGGATTCTTTTTAAGAGGCTGTCACATGGTTTTAAATATGGAGGCTGTGCTCACTTGGATAGCACATATCTTCCAGAGCTGGGGAGACTTGAGGTGAGCGTGGCCTCTGAGCCATCATTATGTATTCATGTACTTACACAATTTTCTTCCTTTACTAAAATCATTGGTGTGGGTGTGTGCCACAGCCCACATTCTGGGGTCCAAGGACAACTTTGAAGGGCATCTCTCTCCTTCCACTTCATTGTGGCCTTCCAGGATAGAACTCAGTGCTAGGCTTGGTGGCAAGTGCCTTTACCTGCTGAGCCCACTCACCAGCCCACAGTGCAGTCAGTTTTGTTTTGTTTTATTTTGACTTTTTGAGACAGGGTTTCTCTATGTAGTTCTGGCTGTCCTGGAACTCACTCTGTAGACCAGGCTGGCCTCAAACTCACAGAGATCCACTCGCTTCTGATGCCTGAGTGCTGGCATCAAAGGCGTGTGCCACCATTGCCCAGCCTGCAGAGATTTTTTTTTTTAAAGGATTGTTTGTTTATTTTATGTACACTGTAGCTGTCTTCAGAAACACCAGAAGAGTGCATCAGATCCCATTGCAGATGGTTGTGAGCTACCATGTGGTTGCTGGTAATTGAACTCAGGACCATTGAAGAGCAGTCAGTGCTTTTAACTGCTGAGCCATCTCTCTAGCCTTCTGCAGAAATAGTTTTAATGCAGATAATCTCTGGAAAAAATGAGAAGGAGTCGTAGTTTAGAAGAAAGTGAAATGCACTTCTTTAGGCACTTTCCTGAGGCGGCCGCTGAGTTAAGCAATGCCCTTATGCCCAAAGAAATATAATGGGGTGGGGGCATGTTTTCCTGGATATTGGGACAGTCTTCACTTTTTGTCATGGATTGTTAAATACTTAGAGTTCCAATTTTGATATTTCCTCTTATTACATTTTTAAGAAATGAAATGTCAGTCTTGCTGAACTATGTTGGTAATGGGTGTGGATAGTCATTCTGGTGGTGGATACTGATTGTGGTAAAAGCTTATTGGGATGTATATTTTGGGTGTGTATTAGTTGAGAAACATATTTTACTTTGCTGATGCTTTTTTTGCTTATGTATCTAAAATGCCTAAAAGCAACTTGGCGTGACTGGGCACTTTGCTGTGACATCTTCTCACTGCTTCCCTCAGGTGTGTTTTGTACCTGGTAGATCAAGGTAGTCATGGTTCCTTCTGAATAAATGAGGAAAGATGAGATAATTACTTGGATACAGCAACATTTCAATAGAAGAAATTTTGCTGTAAATGGTTTTACTTTGAAGAGATACGTTTCCTGTTGTGCACGTTCTGACAAGAGGGGGGGGGGTACTTCAGCGGTTTTATCCCAAGCCCGATGTTCCAGCTCTAAGGTCTGTCAGTGATATATGTGATGGCACAAGTCGGAGAACTTAATGATTTGCAGATGACAGTCAAGATTCAGACAGTCTTTGGTAGGTTAGAAGATAGTTCAAATCAGTTTTGAATACCACATGATTTAAAAAGCCAAGGGCAGTGGTACTTGCCCGTGAATTCAGCATTTGGGAAGCTGAGGCAGAAGGTTTGCGGTGAGTTAAGGTTAGCTTGGGCTACATAATGAGTACCTGGCTAGCAAGACCTTGTGTTAAAAAACAAACAGCAAAAGGAAATAAGCAACAAGAATAACAACAAAAATCCAGCATTTCAATTTTTTAAGGAAGGGGTGGAAAGACTTAGTTGGACAACAATTTTGAAGAAAGATCTGGGCATTTGGTTGGGTTGTGTGCTCAGCACGGCCAGCCCGACTGTTGAGGGGTCCTGTGACTTTGAGTTACACTTTGAACTGGGTAACCCCTGGGCTGGGGACTTTTAAGGTGGATGTTAGCAGTACTGCACAGCCAACAGATGGCCGTGCTTAGAGATCTTAAGGATGTGTAAAGGTTGAAGGAGTTAGGATAGCAGTGTTTGTTAAGGGAGGTGTTGAGGTAGGGGTGACTGATAGTAGTTTTTAAAAGATACTTATTTTCAAGTAGACACAATAATACATGGATATTGAACTTAGTAGACATATATAATAATACATGGATAGTGAACTTAGTAGACATATATAATAATACATGGATATTGAACTTAGGCATATATAATAATACATGGATAGTGAACTTAGTAGACATATATAATAATACATGGATAGTGAACTTAGTAGACATATATAATAATACATGGATAGTGAACTTAGTAGACATATATAATAATACATGAATAGTGAACTTAGTAGACATAATAATACATGGATAGTGAACTTAGTAGATATATATAATAATACATGGATAGTTAACTTAGTAGACATATATAATAATACATGGATAGTAAACTTCGTAGATATATATAAAATAATAGATGGATAGTGAGCCAGTAGACATATATAATAATACATGGATAGTGAACTTAGTAGATATATATAATAATACATGGATAGTTAACTTAGTAGACATATATAATAATAGATGGATATGTGTTTGGAATAGTAAGTGCCATTCTTATCTGGTTTTAGTTACCAGCAGTTAACCCCATAAAACTTGAGAAATGAACAACATTTTTTCTTTGTAATTTTAAAATTACCTTTATTATGGTATATTGTTAGGATTTTTTATTTTATTGTTGTTCATTTCTGTTGGACCTGATTTGTAACAAATCTGTCATTGTGTATGTACAGGAAAAAACTAAAGCAAGGCAGCACAGTATGTATCAGGTACAGCGTCTCTGTTGTAGGCCTCCACTGGGGGACTTGGGATTTGTCCCCATTGGTGAGTGGGAATACTGTCCGTGAGCTGCCTGTGGGGAAAGCGACCAGACTTAGGTCTCTTTAATTTCGTACTTCTCCACTAGGCAGTGATAGGGCTGGGGGCCAGAGCCTTATCAGTGTCTCTGCAGAGGCAGAACCAGCTGAAGCTGGCCGCTATGGCTGGCACAGGTGGGAACGGGATTGGACTTAGAGTCCAAAATGATGTCCCTTGAGCTGTAGTGTGCTGGTCATTGTTATATCCTCAAGCCACTTACATTTACAATTATGCTGGCGATTACATGATGCTTCTGGGTGGTTGTTGTTTATTTGGATAAAAAGACACTTTTATGTAGCTGAGACTGGCCTCAAAACTCTCAGCCTTACTGCAACCTCTTAAATGCTACGATCCCAGGCTTATGCCATCATATCACACCTAGCAAAATGGTGCTATGTGTGAACACGCTGTCATCTGGATAGAGCGGGCTGAGATGTAGACGGTTCTGGAGAGCAGCAGGGCTGGCCCAGCTCCGTACCAGACTGGAGAGCAGAAGTCTGAGCTCACTGCTGCCCTGGCCAGCTGGAGTCAGATTTGTAGGGATTGTCTTTCTGTTGAGGTGTGGGATGAGCTGAAACAGGTGTTAAATAGAAGACTGCCTTATTAAAAGGTGAAGGGGTGTTACTGTATTCATTTTAGTTTGCCAGCCTATGCATAGATGCGCTCATACACAGAGGCTACGCCGAGCAGAACCCCAGAGTGTCGGGTCCCATACAGATGGCTAGGTTGGAGATTTTCCTCTGTGACCTAGCTTGGCTCAGCTTTACTGTGTCTTTTCTTAAGTTTTTGTTTCTTTGGAGACAGTTTCCCTATGTAGCTCTCCATTGGCTTGAGACTCCCTTGTAGACCAGGCAGTCTTCTTCAAAGATCTGCCTGTCTCAGCCGTTTGGGTGCTGGAATTAAAGCATGTACTATTGTTCCTCTTTGATATTTATTTTATATTTCTGGTAGACCTGTATCTTAGACTGCTTTCACATGATTATTAACTTTGATAACAGAAGTCAAAATTTCCATATTTTAAATTAATTTATTTTGTACTTTGAGGGGTTTGGGGCAGTATATACCACAGCATGTGCATAGAGGTCAGAGGACAACTTTGGGGAGAGGTCTTTCATTTCACAGTGTGGGTCCTAGGGATTGAACTCAGGTAATCAGTGCTGGGGCAGGGGCTTTACCCTCTTAACCATCTCAAGGGTGTTTGACAGATGTGGTCTCTTAAATGTTACTTGAGTTATTAAGTGAAAATCCTAAAACAATTCCTGCACAGAGTGTGACCTAGTGCCTGGTTAGAGAGTGTCGTCCTGTGGCTGTATAGCATAGTACCTGCCTGCCAGTGTTTGTTTTGTACCTGATAAAGAATGATGCTGAGAAGTCTTTATTTTTAGAAGTTCCATTATTAAGAGCCTTTTCTCTCCTTTTTTATCCTTTAAGGTCTTGGCTTCCTAAAGATGTCTTTCACTTGAAGAGTGCAGTCTTTCCCATTGGTGAAAGAAGACAGCCATCATCTGCCTGGCAGTCAGTCCTCTCTCCAGTCTCTTAAGGATGGTTGTTCCTAAGCTGTTGCGTCACATGGGCTGGGATCCTCAGCCCGTGTGTTGAATTGTGACTTTCAAATGTGCAGGTTGTGTTAAGTACAAGGTGAACCTCTATGGGTAACATCTGTGTTGGAGAAGCCATTTGTCAACCATGGTAAAACTTGCAAACCCACTTTACACAGAGTGGATTCTTGAAGCAGTGCAGAAAATCAAGAAGCAGAAGCAGCGGCCCTCGGAAGAGAGAATCTGCCATGCGGTCAGCACATCCCATGGGTTGGATAAGAAGACAGTCTCGGAACAGCTGGAACTCAGTGTTCAGGATGGCTCCGTTCTCAAAGTCACCAACAAAGGCCTTGCTTCCTATAAGGACCCAGACAATCCTGGGCGGTTTTCATCAGTTAAACCAGGCACTTTCCCCAAGCCAACCAAGGGGTCTAAAGGACCACCGTGTAATGATCTACGCAATGTAGATTGGAATAAACTTTTAAAGAGAGCAATCGAAGGCCTTGAGGAGCCAAATGGCTCCTCCTTGAAGAACATTGAGAAGTATCTGAGAAGCCAGAGTGATCTCACAGGCACCACCAACCACCCAGCCTTTCAGCAGAGGTTGCGCCTAGGGGCCAAGCGCGCTGTGAACAATGGGAGGTTACTGAAGGAAGGACCACAGTACAGGGTCAATAGTGGGAGCTCAGATGGCAAAGGGACGCTCCAGTATCCCAATGCTTTTCCATCCTCACTCCCGCCCGTCAGCCTTCTACCCCATGAGAAAGACCAGGTGAGTGAGCCCTGCCCGCCTGCGGGATTGATGCACTGGAGATAGCGCTGTTTTAACTTCCACTTCCATTCAGGCCCTTCTCAGCCTGTGGGGCCCAACCTTTTCGGCAAACATCTGTCTCCCAAAATATTTACATTACCATTCATAACAGTAGCAAACAAAGTTACAGTCATGAAATAGCAACAAAATAATTTTATAGTTGGCTGTATTAAAGGGTCACAGCATTAGGAAGGCTGAGAACTACTGATGTGGACGGAAGATCTGAATGGAATTTGAAAAGATCAGTTATGTTTTTGTCTTGAAGCTGAATTTTATATTTTATATCAGGATGTTTTATAGTATGATTATTTAAACATCATTTTATGACATATTGGGGGTTTCCTCAGTGGCTAAGAGTTAGCATAATACGCACATGTTGTTTAATGTGGTAACTACCATGGAAACTTGAATCTACCTTCTTCAAGGCCAAGAAAGGAGAGTGTGGGGGTTTTCCTTCCCTTAATTGTAGAGAGAAAAACATGTTTTAATACAGATAATCTTTGCATGCTATGTGACCTAAGTCCCTTCTCTTTAAAGCCGTTGATTGTTAGTGGTCAGTGGGTGTAGGTGAAGTTCTATTTTGCCCTGTTTGGTGTATTTGTTTTTGTGTATGTGCGCACATGTGCCTGCAAGCCGTAGTGCACATGTAGAGGGCTGGGGACAATTGAGGTATTCTTCCTTCCACTAGGTAGGCACTGGAGATCAAACTCAGGTTGGTAGGCTGGCAGCAAGCGACTTTACCACTGAGCTGTGTTGCTGGCCCAAGGCTTTATGTTATTTTTATAGCATTGTAAGTACACGACAGAGTTTTGTTTCTGCTGAGATTTTTCAGTCTTCAGTTGGGTATGATTTTCCTGGTTTTATTTTGAACTTACTGAATTAACTTCCCAAAGTCCTGCTAAAGTAGAACAGCAGATTACAGATCAAGTCCTCAGGTTTTGCATTCCTATCCCAGCTTTTGGTTAAATGCTTTCAATGATAGGATGACATTGACCGTCGTTAATAGGAGGCAGTCGTGCCTGTAAACTGCATATTGAGAAGTATTGAAAGCTACGTGTTAGGCTCTGTGGGAAGGTGCATGCCTGCTCCCACGACGAGGCCTGGATTTCTTCTCAGCTCCTATGAGACCCAATATTAGCAAAACTGGTTTGCGTCTGTTCTCCTGGTATAAAGAACTCATGAACTGGACCCTGTTTCCCTTTTTGCTTAGCTAGTAGGGGGCCTACTTCTGAACTGAGGAAGACCAGGTCTTCACATGGGTATCTGAAGTCTAGAATGAATTTCTTAACTGTGTTCGTACCTTCTTGGTCTTCCACAACATTTATTTATTCACTGATTGTGGATGTATCAAAAATGAAGTAAACTATGGAATTTTCTTCATAACTCTCCTTTAAAAAATTACAGAAAATGATTTATTTGAATTCCTGAACACAGCCTGTTTCTCCTTGAAACATTTTTTTTTAATTAAAAAAAGTTTAAATTTGTATTCATTTATTTAGACAGGGCTTCACTCTGAAGCTCTGGCTGTTCTGGAGCTCTATATTTAGAGCAGACTGGCCTCAAACAGAGATTTTCCTGGGTTTGCTTGTGAGTACTGAGGTGGAATTCTTTGAGGGAGTCCAGAGCCATTTCTTCATAAGTTTGGTTATCTTTGTTTTTTTTATCTTCAGCCATGGCAAAGTTGCATAATTATTAGGCACATGGTCTCCCGTCAGGCACTGTGGCGGGTTTGGTATCTTCTTGAATAATTGTGTCCTCTGGAGGGAGGCCTTTTCCGGGATTGGAGGGGGCAGGACAGGTTCTCCAAGGTTCCTCTCCTTCCCTGCAGCCTTGCTCATCAGTTCTTGCTAGCCTTATCATTTTTCTTCAGGCAGCATCTGTACAGAACTATTTTTAGTCTAAAGGAAAAAATTCATGTTTGAAAGTGTCTAGGATAGAGAACTGAGACATTTATTGCTTAGCATGCAATTGCAGTTGCTTTTTCTAGGATGTAGATCTTTCAGCTGTCCAGTTAGCATCATTATTTAACAAGGAAAACTGAGAAAACGTGCTCCAGAATATTTAGTTGATAAAATTTGGGGATTAATTGTATCAAGTAGTCATAATAAGATTTTGGTGGCATTTTATCAATGAGCAATATTAGCCTCAACCTAATATTAATATGTATACACATGCATATTACATACAAACATGTTGTTTTTTTAGATAAAATCTCGTTATGTAGCCAAGACTGTCTTGGAACTCAATAGCTAGCAGAGAGCGCCCCCCCCCCCCCCCATCTTTTTTTGAGACAGGGTCTCACTCTACAGCAGTGCTGGCTGGCCTAGAATACTTTATGCAGATTAAGCAAGCCTCAAACGTACAGAAATCTTCCTGCTTCTGCCTCCTGAGTGCTGGCCCTAAGGGTGTGCACCACCATCACTGGCTTTCTTTTTAAATAGTGGACGTCTTCCTCTATTGCTCTCCACTGTAAGTTTTGAGACAGGCTGTGTCACTGGACCTGGAGCTCACTGGGTTGCTAGATGGGCTGCCGAGAGAGTCCCAGGGATCCACCCTTCTCCACCTTCTCAGAGCTAAGATTACAAATGTGCATCCACTGTAGCCAGCCTTCTTTTACTTGAGTGCTGGGGATCCGAACTCAGATCCCTTTGCTTGTGAGGTGAGTACTTTACCCACTATACCATGTCTCCATGTCTCCTGATATCATAAAAAAATATCGGGACGAGGTCTCACTTAGCTTCCCAGGCTGACTTTGAAGTTTGGCCCTTCTACCTTAGCCTCCAGAGTAGCTGGAATTTCAGGTATGTCTCCATGCTTGGCAGAATCGAGGATATGAATGGAGACTGTTCCAGGATTGTGCAGTCTTAACTATTTTTTGGTGAAATAGTCTTTTAAAGAAGCTGTTATTGTGATTACGTTTGAGAAGTTGAATGTCATTGTAAAAGACAAAATAAAAATAGCAGCTAATGTATTGTGAGCATAAATGCTGGCCTCTTCCAAGTAGTTCACACTTAGCTCCTGACTCATAGTTACTGGAAGGGAGGTAAATTAGTGTCCTACTTTTTGCAGATGGAAAAACTGAGGAGCAGAGCTTAAGCTTTTTGTTCAAGGTCAGTAGAGCTGGTGAACAGTCCAGGCGAGAGTCCGTCCAGATAGTCTCGAGTCCAGGGCTCCTCTGTTCTCCACAGTGTCCTAGTCGGCCTGGGGCTACTCACGAACAGTCCAAGTCTCTCTTGCAGTTCTTCAGTGGGTCAGAAACAGTTCTCCTCCAGTAAATAGACCCCAGCATTTGAAATTTGGTAGTTAGGATGGGCTTCTTGCTTTTTTTTTTTTCTTCAAGCAAGTGCAATTTATAATATCATCAAACTTGAAATGCAGCGGAGAAGTCTGTGCCTCATTAGATTTAACATCATCATCACTCCTCTACTGGGAGGAACACAATGGAAGTTCACATAGGAGGCTTCTGCTTCCTGGAATGTAATTGCAGCACTTCTGAGACTCTGGAAATGCAAATTGGGGATCACCATTCTCCTTTCTTAACATGAAATACTTGGTATTTATTTAAGAAAGCTTTTCTCTGCTGAGATGATAGGGAAATGAATTAAACCACTGAAGATAAGACTTTATCTTTGACTCGGTGTGGGAACTCCTAAAGGATAGTATTAATGCTTCTCATTAAAAGTGGTAAAGCTCAATTAGGTCAGATTATGAGGACTTTGGAAAGTCAAATATTCTGAGACTTTAGTTATCACACTTTGTAGTAGTAAGATTCCATTTGCACATATGGGCTTTAGTATTTTTATAAAATCAGTTTAGTTCAATTTTAAGCAAATTCCTTTGTATTTCATTTTATTGAGGGTATCATCCTGAAATTTATTGAATGTCAAATCTTGGTATATTTCCAGTGCACTGTAATGTACGGGAACTCCAAGTATAGTATGTAGCCCAGGCTGGCTACATACTTATTCTTGTGCCCCAGCCTCCCAAGTGCTAAGATCATGTGGTACTGTCTTGCATGTCCTTCCCACCTTCCATTTAAGAGATATGTTGGGGGCTGGAGAAATGGCTCAGCAGGTTCTTACCTGCACTGACTGCTCTTCTGAAGGTCATTAGTTCAAATCCCAGCACCCATATGGTGGCTCACAACCATCCGTAAAGAGATCTGACTCCTTCTGGTATCGGAAGACAGCTACAGTGTACTTACTTACATATAATATGATAAATAAATATTTAAAAAAAAAAAAAGAGATATGTGTTTGGGGGCGCTCTGGGCAAGGCGGTGTGTCAGTGTGAAGATTTCCTATGCAGAGACAAATTCCCATCCTATGTCAGATTCATTCACCAGACCACAAATGACAACATTTTATTTTTAGACTGTCTTTGCTGCTTTCTCTTCTCTAACCCCTTTTCCCTGTCATAACAGGACACCCTCCTCATCTTGTCTCTGGGAATTTTTTAGTTGGTTCTTTGTGAAGAATATCTATTAGAGTCCCAGTGTCTTCTTATGTTGACTTCAGTTCATGCCCTTTCTATCAAAGACGCCTTGTTCTCAAAGAACATTTAGCGAGTATGTATTCAACTGGAAGTTGGATAAAGCCTTAAATATTATGAAATATGCTTTTCAAAATTCTGATTTTTGGCATTGATATGGATAAAAGTCGGTTTTAGAATGGTGAAACCTGTTACAGCGTGAAAGATTAGGCGGATCAATGCTCACGGCTCCGGTCAGGGAAGCAAGCTTGTGGGTCCTGTTGATCCTGTAATTAAGCTCGAGAAGTTCTTCAGAAGGGTGAGTGCTGGAGGCAGCACTGTCCAGCTGCCGTGGAGAGCATGACTATCTCCCGCTAGGCAGCCAGTCAAGCAGAAGGTGGAGTGAGTGACTGGGTCTTTCTATTGCACTGGAAGCATGACAGCTTGTTCTACTTTTGAACTGTTATCAAGATAGAACTTGTCTAGGCTTCTGGAAGTAGCTTCAGGAGAGGAACAGCATCATGTCAGAAAGTTTGATTGTAAAGGGCGTGGTGAACATTCCTGTAACTCTTTAGATCTTAGGTGTGTTTGATGCTTTTGATACCTTTCCCACAACACTAATCCTATCCTGAATGAGCACCGATTTTGGGCAATTTATACTTGTATTCCCTGTACCTACATGACTTATTACAGTGTGTGTGTGTGTGTGTGTGTGTGTGTGTTGCTGGGAATAGAAGACCTTATGCTCATTAGGCAAAAACTCCTACTGAGCTATGTTCCTACACTGTGATACTTTTAGTACCAAGAAAGTCAGTATTTTTAGATTTGAGGTTATTTTAACAGTTATGTGTTGTTTGCTGATTTATTCTGATTTTATCTTGAATGGCAAAGATTTTATTTTTGTTTTTTTCTCCAGACTTCAGCAGACTTTAAATGTTCTCAAAATGGAGTCTGAGTTGTTGTTGTGTTTTTTAAAATCTATTTTATCTTTGTATGTTATTGCCAACACATAGGAGATAAAATTGTTTTATCATTGAAGTGACAATTTTGCGTGTAAAAGTCCATGATTTTACTGTGTTTCTATACTTCATTTTTTAAGTCTTGAACATTAAGCTAGAGTAGATTTGGAAAAATTGTTTTCCAGTCACACGAAGATTTAAAATATGAATCTGAAATCTTCTTGGGCCTTTCATCTCTCCTATCCATTAATATTTCACATAAACAGCAATTAGCTTACCAAATTAGAGTTAGCAAATGAGTCAGCCATGTAATTTGCTGATGACATTTTGTTTGCAGGGCCATGAGGAAAGTGTGTGTTTATTTGCATGTGGGTGCTCTCGCTGCCTTCAGGTGGTGGCAGGAAGTCAGTACGCTTGCCTCAGAGAAAGAGGGATGCCCTTGGGCGCACCGCTCCTGCTCAGATGTACACCACTCTGCTGAGGAGTCTCCAGGAGTGGAAAACCGTTTATTTTTGTTGATCTTTATAAAAGTAAACATTGTAATTAGTAGGCTATAATGTAGTGCACAGTGTACATTTTTATTTTGTTTATGAAAGGTTATGATTTTGAGAGTGTGGAATGAGACAGACGGAAGTATTAGATGAAACGATATTGGTCTCTACAAAGGTGCAGGGTAAGCCCTAATCAGTGCTCCGAGGGGATCCAGGAGGAATCTGTGTTAATTTGACAAGTGGGTTTAAAATTCTTGAGCCGCTCTTCATCAGAAACCATCTTTGTTCATACATCCCTTTTCTAATTTGCTCCACTTTTGATCTTTGATAAACCAGCTGCAGTATTGTTTCATTAACAGACTTGACTGGTTAACAGATGTTTGCTTTGGCTTGATTGTGTCCTCCCTATTAAAAACAGCATAGGCACTCATAGAAACCATGCTGGGCCTTTTCCTGTCTCGCTAGACTGGCAGTTCAAAAGAGCAACCTAATTTCATTTACAAGTTCAGTTTTTATTCCTTGGTGTTAGTTATTCTGGAAGGCATGTGACATTTAGCTGGTGTTCTCCCTCGTGAGGGAGGGCCGCTGTTAGTCCTCCCTGCTGCCGCTTCTCTTCTGTGCAGCTCCTCACGTGGGAGTCTGTGGTTAGGTATTGTGCATTCTTAGCAAGCAGGAAAGGAAGGAGTGTGGAAGAGCTGAGTGAGACATCATGGACTCTTCCACATTTCAAGGGAAGGAGTGGGAACAGTCTGGAGAATGTAGAGACTCTCTCCCACCTTCTTTGATGTCAGAGGGCTGCCATGGAGCACAGAGAGGAGGAGGAGAGCCTGGGTCCAGGCTGCCTGTGATCTTCTCAGTGACTCGGGCTGGGAGCCAAAGGCAGTGTGGTTTCTGTAGTAGGTCCTGATGCGACCAGTCCTGTTTTTTGTCCAGTTTCGTGCAGTGCTTGTGACTCTCTAATAGGAAGAATGAAGCTCCAAAATAAGAGGGTAAAGATTACATGGAACAAGAGAAACAGCAGAAGAAAAGAAGGTGCACACTAACCCCAGTAACAAGGTCATCAAAGATGACGCTGTCCTCGTTGTTGACCTGTTTCTCTGGAATTTTAATGTCATGTGTTTCTCTCTTAAAACAAAACCAGATTTTAGCTATTGAGCTTGGATTGTGAGTAAACCTGCAGCAAATAATATGTGCTCGTGGAAGTGTGGAGGCTATCTGAGGAACACCAGCTGTTTATGGGCATCCTGGGCCGGATGTGAAGGACCTGGGAAAGGTGGGCCATGGAGGGAGCCAGGGTGCCCCTTCTTCCTCACCTTTGTAAGTTAAAAAATTGTACTGTTTGAATACTACATGCCACATTCTTCCAACAACTGTTAGTACTCTACCTATTCTTTCTCTTCTAGAGAGAAAGAGAAAATGAGTAAATGAATGTGTATATGTATACTTTTTGAGCTTGGTGTGGTAGCTCAAGCCCTTAATTTCTAGCACTTGGGAGGCAGAGGAGGGCAGATCTGCATTCGAGGCCAGCCTGGTCTACAGAAATGAGTTCAGGACTGCCAGAACTTGGTAGAGAAAGACCCTGTTTCAAAACAAGACAATAACAAAGAAACCAAACAGAAGATAAGTTTGGATGAACTATTGGAACAAACAGACATCATTATGTTACATCTTTAAACATTTAGTGAGGAATGAAAATGGCCTCCCGCATAGATCAGTGCTGTCTGTCACTCACGGAAGTACTTCAAGAGTGAAGCCAGAGGATTTGGCATTAATTGTATTTTTTCAAATGAGTCTTAATGTTATTTATAACTTGATTTAGGTCTAAGCAAAGTTCACAGGTGGCATTTGGTCCTCATGACTCTTAGCAGAGAACAGCCTTTTTACTGTTTCTGGAGACATTGCCAGTTTTGAAGAGTGTAGGATTTCGGATACTGGCTCTTTCACTGGAGATGTGAACACAGGGCTCCTGAATACTGTACAGCCATGCACCACAGAGGTACATTTTCAGTTTCCAGATCTTCCTTTGTGGAAGCAGTCCTTCTCTCCCCTGTGGCTAGTAAGTGCTCAGTGCAGGCTTAGGCCATGTGACTAACCTTTCGCTCCGTGTGTTTGAATTTTCTGTTTCTGCTTTGTTCGCATAAACTTAGCGTTTAAAGCTTTGCAGTCTGTCATTCTTAGGTTCTGTGGTTAGGAAGTCTAACACCGTTCTCCTGTGGTAAATGACAAATGACGACAGCAGCGAAGCCTTCCAGGAGAGTCTTGTTTCTTTGCTTCCGGTCCCAGCTCCTGGACTGCTGACTTGGTTTGACCCATGGTTCCTGTCCCGCCTTTAACACGAGCAGTGCAGGCATCTCTGATCACTCCTCTATAGGTGCCTGCTTTAAAGGATGCATAGATGACTTTTGGTGTAGCTGGTCAGTACTGGTTAGCTTTTCACACCAGCCTCCTTAGCTGGGAGTGGTGGGCATGACTAGAATCCCAGCTGTCAGGAGGCCAAGGTCTGATTTATTCAAGTCCAGGGCCAGCTTGGGTTCTTCTATACTGAGACCCTGTCTCTAAAACAAATAAATCAAACCCACTCCTTTTAAAATTAAAAACCAAGACAAAGTACTTAAGTCCTTTTTCCTATCTGTCAGGTTACCACGTGGACAAAGATGACATAGATCCTGGGCCTTAAGTATGGATGCCTTGGGGTGGCCATCGTGTGTCGCCTTGGTGCACAGTGCTTTACCCAACTCTGATTTTATAGTGTGTCAGAGTGTGCTTAGAGGAGAATGGGCCATTCAGTGGGCATGATGCTTGCCACAGGTTAGAGGCTGCTTGTCTGAGTTCTAGGAATTATTTCTAAGAGTGCGAGCAGAGCCTGTCTTTTGCCCCTTTACTAACAAATGAATTTACCAGTAGAGTTTAGAATGTTTGTGGGGTTGGAGTAGGATTTGAGACAGGGTCTTACTCTGCAAATTTAGGTTGGCCAGGGACCTGTAGTGTAGCCCAGGCTGGCCTTGAACTCACAGTTCAAGTTAGGTTTTGGCATCCTGAGAGTACACTAGATCCTGTTTCTGAGTTTTTACCTCAGGTTCTGGAAATTGAAGTCAGATCCTCATGTTTAACTTTTTTTTATTTTTATTTTTTGAGATAGGTTGTGTTCATGTTAAAGGTTCATGACTTAGATTGTGATTTAAAATAATTTTTTGAGGAGAGTTGGCCCAGAGGGTTAACAGCACTGACTGCTGTTCCAGAGGTCCTGCGTTCAATTCCCAGTAATCACATGGTGGCTCACAACCATCTGTAATGGGATCTGATGCCCTCTTCTGTATATTTGAAGACAGCTATAGTGTACTCATATGCATAAAATAAATTATTGTACATGTGTAGGTGTGGCATGCACATGAATTCAAGAACAGCTTGGTTCTCTGCATGGTGGAATCCAGGGATCAAACTCAGGTTTTCACATGAGCGTTTTACTACCTGAGCGGTCTCAGAGGTAGTGTCTCACTGTTGGCTCTGACTGGCCTGGGACTCCCTGTGTAGACCAGGTATGCACATCAGGCTGGCCTGGAACGCCCAGAGATCCAAGATCAAAGGTGTGTGCGCACCACCCATCCCGTCTTTTGATGCTTTAGAGACTAAGCAATTTTGGAAGCATTTTGTCTGTTTCAGCCTCAAGCCCTCAGCCAAGGACCCTGGGCAGCTGGAAGATACACTACATAGGTATCTTTTTAAACAGCAGATAAAGGTGGCTGTTGGGGAGGGGGCTATAGGCTCCTTTCCCATCACAATGCCGCTGCATCTCCCCCTTAGCTGAAGTGCTTTGGAAATACCAAATGTTGCCAATTGGTGAGGAATAACAATTATTTAGTTATCAGCCTATCAGTGTGCTTTCCAGGGCTGATAAAAGCTGCGATCTTTCCATCTGATGAGCTCTGACCTTCTGAAACCTTCCAGTTTATCTCATTTTCCACAGCTACTGAGCATAACATGATACCAACAATTACATCCCCCCACAGCGTTTGCTCCAACTTATAAAATCACCTCTGCATTGGAAAATTGTGTAGTATCTTGATTTCAATTTAGCATGGTATGTTGGTTAGCAATAAATCTTGCTAATGTATGAACACAAGCCTGCAGGCAGCTTGGAGAACACTGATCAGGTGCAAATTGTATATATTTTGCAAGCATTTCAGAAATTCAGAGCAAGATGAAATAAATAGTTATGACTGGGAAACACCCCCCCCCCCTTTTTTTTTAAGTACTCTTGTGTATATCCTGTGAGAAAATTCTCAGTCCTTCTGAAGTTCATGATTTGTGTGGGGGACCATTTTTAATATTCCTATCTAGTCTGGGCATTCAATGAAAGCAAACTGGCATGATTGAAAACACTGTGTTTGTACCTATACCGTGTACAGGCTTGGTAGTTTACGCTGTGTTTGAAGATCATAGAAAAACTATATACGAGGATACTCATTTAAACACATTGTAATGTCCTTATGATTGAAAATACAGCTGGGTGTGCCAGTGCATGCCTTTAATGCCAACACTGGGGAGGCAGAGGCAGGCAGATCTCTTAAGTTCTAGGGCACCCAGGGCTACACAGAAAAACCCTGTCTTGAAAAACAAACAAACAAGAAAGAAAGCTTACTGAATAATTTTCCATGACCCCTGAGTGACTGAGAGCTGAGTTACAGTTGTGCCATGTGGTATAGACCTGAAGTCTCAGCTACTCAGGGTGCTGAGGCAGGGGACGGCAAGTTCACGGCTAGCCTGGGAACCTTACTGAGAACCCCCTCCCCCAAAATATTTATTTTAATTATTTGTTTGCTCATGGAGGTATATAGTGGAGGTGATGATGAATCGGACATTGTGGATGCCTGGGAATTGAATTTTGAAAGAGCAGGAAGTGCTCTCACACAGTAAGCCATTCTCTAGCCTGAGATTTTTGTCAAGAGCTAGGGATATTCTCTCTCTCTCTCTCTCTCTCACACACACACACACACACACACACACACCCTCAGTAATGAAGTGCTATTGCCTCCCACACCCTAAGAAAGGAAAGAAATACGAATTTAGAAAGTTAATAATTCAGTGTTTATAATTCAAAACAATGTTACAATTCTAATGTTTAGTAGAGTTTAACACTTTCATTAGTTTTTTTTTCCCCTATTATTATTTTTAGTAGCATTTCAGTTATTTTGAGAAAGGGTCTAATGTTGCCCAGGCTGACTTCATATAGCTGAGGCTGACCTTGAATTCCTGGTCTTGTTTACCACCTAAGTTCTGGGGTCACAGGTGTACAACACCATACCAGCTCCTCTTTTCATTCTTTAGAATGAATCGATGTTTCCAATTTTTCTTCTGAGGGCTGAGTATAAATAGCTTAGTGGTAGAGATTCTCCTTAGCGAGCATGAAACCTTGGGTCTCACCTTCCCATCCATTGGTGCATTTTAAGAGCCACCAATGGAAGCCAGATGGTGGTGGCTTTAATCCCAGCACTCAGGAAGCTGAGGCAGGTGAATCTCTGAGTTTGAGGCCAGCCTGGTCTACAGAACAAGTTGCAGAACAGGCAGGGCTACACAGAGAGCCTCTGGTGAAAACACAAAACTCCACTAACTGTTAATGACTGATGAGTAGATGGATACTAAGAAGCAAGTACCTTAGTCTCGGACAGCTGGTCTTTGCCCCAAATAGTAACAATTCCTTATCTGATCATATTCCACAGATACTCTGACACCTGTGTTTTTCCTTTAAAAAAACAAAAGGCAGCTTTTCATGTGTGTTTGATGGAGCATGTGCTATTAGAGGTCGGACTAGAATCATAGAAATCAACATATGTTCTTTTTAATCAATAATATACTCTAGTGGATTGATGCCTCCTCCTATCCTTTTGTGTCCTTCACACACCCTAATGTGTAGGATGTGTCCCTGAAATCAGTGGCCAAGTTAGAGGGCATACACAGTTTTTAACTTTAGTTTTGTTTCTCTGCTGGAAAACAGTCCCATCTCTTTTGTGCCCTCTGAGGTTCATTTTGTGCGCAGGCCTGTTCTCTTCTGCAAGGTAACGAGAAAAACAAATTCCATGTATTTTCTTCCAGTGTTTTTCTGTTTTCACTTTTTATTATTGAGCTTTTGATCCATCTGGAGTTTATTTTACTCTAAGGAATGAGGTAGGAATCCAATTTTACTTTATTATCTTTTCAGATGGCAGCCCAGATGTCCCGTTACCATTCGTTGAATAATCTCTTTATTCTTCTGTATATGAAATTCCATCTTTATCCTAAACTAAACATGTGTGTTGGAGTTTATTTTTAGACTCTGGTTTAGTTCCTTGAACTGTCAGTGCATGCAACTTTACACAGGGTTTTAGCTACCGTAGCTTCATAATATATTTCATTGCCTGGTAAGTAAGCCAGGCTCCTTGATTATGTTTCTAAGTCTTCACGAATAATTACACTTGTTTGTTTTTCCCTGTTGCTCCCAAAGATCTTATTGATAATGTTAGTGTTTGAATGGCCTCTTTTATAAGAGCAAGTCTGCTGTTGAAAGAGGGTGTCTCTCTCCACTTTATCTTTTCAATTTAGAATGTTCTTCCTGTAAGTAAGACCTTTTATCCTTGAGTCAGCCTCAGGAGCCGTGTTGCCCCTCGACAAGGGTAAAGAGGAGCCCTGAGTACCATGGCTTCAGTTCCTACTCTTCCTGCATTATTTTGGAGCAAAACCCACACATGGTGTCGTCATCTTGCCCATGCATTTAAGTGATAACCATTTTCGTCATCTTCGTGCTCCGGAGTCTGAGAATGGAGCTATGTGGGTGGTGTGTGCTGACACGATTTAACAAGTGCTGCTAAACTAATTCCTAGGTTTGTTTTTTCCTTAGATAAGTCAGACCTTCCACTTTCTGCCCCCCCTTCTTCTAAGGGTTTTAAAATTTTAATTTTAATTATTTAAGTTTTTGAGATGAGGTCTTACTGTGCAATCCTGGATGACCTGGAACTCTTAATGTAGACCAGGCTGGTCTTACTCACAGAGATCCTTCTGCCTGCCTTTCAAATGCTGGGTAAGCTTAAAGGCAGGACTAAATTTAGTTGGTTTTACTTAACTATATGTTTGTGTGTGTGTATTGTGTATGCATTTTGAGTAACAGTGCCTGCAAAGACCAGAGGCATAGGATCCCATAGAGCTAGGGTTACAGGCATTGTTACATGGGCACTGGTGACTGAGCTGGGCTAGCTTACACATGCACCCTAACCACTGAGCCATGTGTATAAAACGCATAAACAATGGTTAGGTGATAAATGTGTACATGGGAGCCTGGGCCAGAAACTAAGAAGATGCTGGCATCAGTGGTAGTGCTCTTCAGTGTGGTGAGGATATTGTCATGGGTCTTCATCCCTGTGAGTTAGGAGAGTCCTCCTAAAGGGTTTCCTGCTGAAGTGCCAGGGTGTCTGACATGCACCGTTGTGTGGTTCAGCAAACATCACAACGTGAATAAATAATGAGTGTGAGCATAAGGCATAAAGGCTTAACGATAAGAGGCATAATATGAATAACCAGTGGTCCTAGTGCAGGGTATAATAGTGTCTCCATTGTATACTACAGCTAGGTTCTATAGGATTGACAGTTTTTCTGCACACTGGAAAGTGGATGTAGCTAGAATACAAGGCTGCCGATAAGGCCTAGCAGGTAAAAAGGCACTTGTTACCAAGCTTGGAGAAGAATTTAGTACCTGGGATCCACATGATAAGAGAAGGGCAGTACTGACTCCTGCAAGTTATCTTCCAACCTTCACACATGCACACACACACACACACACACACACACACGCGCGCGCACACACACACACACACACACACACATATGCACACGCGCACACACGCACACAAACACACTAATATAATAAAACAAATTGCCTCACTGTCTTTACCTACAGAAAAGTAAATCTATATTGCTTTTATAACTACATTCTTTATCCTAAATAGAAGATGATTATACATGTTATTATTTAAAGTATTTTATTGAATTACAGTTGAGTATTGTTTGCAAAGGCTCTGAGCCTAAGGCCTGCTCTCAGAGGTTATCAAGCAGTAAGGAGATGTTGAAGACACACTAGCACCAGATTGAGGCTTTCACTGTGCAGTTGAGATTAGCTCACTTAATCTCAAGTCTCAGAGCATGTGGGACTCCACCAGGGATAAGGACATCCCTATTTGGGGTCCTATTTGGGGATACCCTGCATCAGGTCTAAATGTAATGTTAGGAAAGGAAACTTCTGAACTGAATGCAGTTTGGAGTGCCACTTTATCTGCTTTGGTCTGCATTGAATTGTTGTCATTGGGATTCTTGGTAACTATGATAGGTTGGTCTAGAGATGTCATGTTGCAGCCTAAATTGAAATTGCTTTTGAAGTTGCTTTTGTGATTAGGTCTTTGATTATCTATCTTTTTTTCTATTTATTTATTCATTCATTTATTATTATTGTAAGTACACTGTAACTGTCTTCAGACACACCATAAGAGAACATCCCATCTCATTACAGATGAGCCACCATGTGGTTGCTGGGATTTGAACTCAGGACCCCCGGAAGAGATCACACACACACACACATACACGCATACACACACAGTCATACATATAAACTTATATGCGCACACTGAGTTCCTTCTGTAACTTAAAAGACTCTTGAACACAGACAAGATCCAGATCATTTCTGCCTTGAGCCTTGTTATCCTCATACAAGATGTAATTGAGTAAAACATATTACCTATCTCCTGGTAAACCTGTGGCATTCAGAATAACTTAGGAACACGTTTTTGGATCATGATAATTTGAGGTTTTCCATCCGTCTGTCCATCCTTTCCTTTCTTCTCTCTCTCTCTCTCTCAGTTCAGTTTCTTTTTACCCGTTGCTAAGAGAAGTCTCATTGACACGAGGGCATGAGGGAGGACATGTCTGTGTGCTGCCAGTTGTTTTATAGGCGTTTGGCTCTGCCGCCTTGCAGATGGTAAGACTCTGGGTGGTGGGGAGCTGTGTGCTGATTATCTTATTGAATTAAGGTAACCTTTTGTTGTCCACTGAATTCTACAGGCCAGTTGGCCAGTGAGCAGCTGCTCGGGTAGCTTGGTGTGGGGATTTGAGGCGCACAAAGAGTGTCTTGAAGGGTGGTCATTCTAATCCAGGTATCCAACAAAGCAACTCTGGAAGCTTTCTTCTTCTCACACTGCCTGCGTTCCCACAGAAGGGAGTGAACAACAACATTTTGTTTTAAACTTTTGCTCAGTTATACTGAATGATTAAAATGGATTTATTATTTTGGCAAGTCCTACAAAACTACTTTTTACCTAATGTAGTAAGCTGAAGACAATATGCTTTCATAATATTTGATGCCAAAAGCATCCTAATTTTATGGCAGTCTGTGTCTGAAGATCATGGTGGAATAACGGAATTGTTTTTATTTTGAGTTTATTATCAACTATTCTAGAAACTCCAAGCCTGCCTTACTGTTGCCATCTGTCTGCAGATCCTAGTGTATAACTCTGGGCTTGGGTTGTTTTGGTTTTAGTCTGTCACTTGTGTACGGAGTCTGCTCAATCTGAGAACCATCTCGGGAGACTGCTATTGCTACGCCTCACTTCCTCCGTTTTGAAAAAAGCTCTTGCTTTGTGGACTACCCTGCCCTCAAGCTAGAAATCCTCCTGTCTCAGCCTCCTAATGCCTGGGAAACCTCACTCGTGAAGGGAATGTTGTTGCTGCTGAGATTGTATGGCTAATTTCCCTTCTAGGAGAATGTTTTTGGGATGGATCCTTTTGGTTCTTTAGAGCACAGGATAGGTGACCACACAGAAAATGGAATGGCCTGGTTGTTGTCAGGGAGAAATCATTCTGTGGTGTTTGAAGACGAACGTCCCTCTATTACAGTGTGGCCATTTCTTTCTTGTGCCTTAGGATCGTCCTTTGAATTGGAAGTCCACTTTTTCCTTCAGATGTATGTGCTAATGATCCAGTCTGCACATAGTTATTAAGCATACAGTCTTTTGGGCCATGGACTTGGCCTCTTTTGCATATGCTTTTTTATTTAATTCTCATAACTTTGAGGTAGGTCTTATTAGCTCTGTTAAAGACAAGAAAACATCTCCCTAGGGTGGTTCAGAAGCTGCCGGGTATCGCATGCTAATTAGGGCTGGGCATATGGATTTCGGGGCTCTCAGAGTGCAAGGCTTGTAGGTCACACTGCCCTGCTGCTGGGTTAACATCAGCCTCGTTACCAGACCACACTCTTGGAATCAAACTAAGCTCCCTTTCAGGGCTTCAGAATCTGCACCCATGCTATTCTTATTAATGGTGAAAACAATATGACACAGAGGTGTGTGCATGATGCGTGGTGGGCATGCCGAGGTCTGAGGCATTCTCAGGAGCTGGTCCTCGTCACTCTTGTGTTAATTGCTTTGTATGCCAGGCTCCCTAGCTGACAAGCCCTGGGTGGTCTTGAGTCGCTTCCTTCCATCTCACTTCATTGAAGGAGCCTGAGGTGACCGCCACAAGCTAACCATGCCTGCTTTCCGTGGGTTTTGGGGGGACCCAGATGCAGATCTTCCTGCTTGTACCACAAATCTTTTACCTACTAAGCCATCTCCGAAGCCCTGAGGGATGTTTTTTCATAACCCAAATGTTTTTATTTTTGCCTATTCTTTTACATATTTTTCTGTACATATGTTCTTTGCAAAACTACAGTCAGAATGCATGAACTAATGAGCATTATGTGTTTTGTTCAAAAATTACTATGGTGGGCTGGAGAGATGGCTTGGTGGTTAAGAGTACTGGATGCTCTTCCAGAAGGCCTGAGTTTGATTCCTAGCACATGGAGGCTCACAAGCATCTATAACTACAGTTCCAGGGTCTCTGATGCCCTCTTCTAGCCCAAGCACACATGATGTGCACAGATATACATTCTGGCAAACCATCTATTCACATAAAATAAAAAATTTAAAAACATTATTTTTCTTGTCTTTGGATGTAGGTTCTCCTGTAGCTCATTCTGACCTTGAATTCTTATAACTCTTAGTTCTTTTAGCTGCATCTGACAATAAGTCGGAGTTCTCCAAAAGGCATCAGGTTCTTTTAATAAGGCTAGCAACATATTATATAGTCTGCCCTTACATACCCACATGTCTGATTATTTTGCCACTTAGAACTCTTTCCCCGTGGAGAACTTGGCCACCTCCCTTGCACAAATGCAAGTTGTTGTGTTACTTGCTGGCTTATTTAGAAACAGCTTGACACATATTTGTCAAACTTGAATGGTTTTTGGAGGTTGTATTTAGGGTGATCAGGAGACATGTGTCAAGTTATTCTGATATGCTGTCAGAGTTAATGTACAGAGATTTTAAACATAGGTCTGAAATTAAAATTCCCAAGGGCAGACTTGGGTTTGCATGCTAGAATTGGTAATGTTTCAATTTGTCTCCTCCATGTCTTAATTAGGATGAGTGGTAGAGTCTTCAGAAGCTCCGCGGTGCCTCCTGATCTGATAACAGCCACTTGTAAATTGATCCATTTGATAGTTTTCGTTTTGTTTTAAAATCAGTTGCTTGTTGAAAGAGATCATTTTGTTGCTATTTCTTGTCTGAAGTTTCTTTTCTCTTTTCCTGGGAATGGAAGCATACACGCTAGGCTGCCATCTACCCTGAGCCCTCATTCCTCAGCCCTCAGAGCAGTTCTTTGAGGGGAAAGTTCAGCTTTTGAGCTCACAGAACAAGTGGCTGTCAGGGTGATAGTCTCGCAGTCCTGCTCCTGTTTACTCCTCGAGGCTTGCTCTGTGCACAGCCCTCCCGTTGTTCCTTCTAAGGGCCCCACCTTTCCCTTCACCCATAGAGCCTCTTGATTCTTCCCTTGTGTGTACTGTCCCATGTAATGCTCCCTCCAGCAGAATGTTTGCAAGTAACTCCATGATCTGGAACCTGTGCTGTCAGTAATTAAGCCATGCCAGTAAGGTGCCAGTAAATGCTCTGCACCAAACACTGTTGTAGAGAAGCTGGCACTAAAGTTAGCTAGGGCTGCAGTCCTCAGGCCACACAGCACATGGCCTCCATGTCCTAGCAGAAGTATCCAAGCCTCTAGTAATTGCAGCTTCTCTAGCAGCTGTAGCATCATGTTCTCTATTGGTCTATTCTTGCTCAGTGGTTCAGTTTAGTGGGCCTTGACTTTCTAGGCTGGTTGTGAACTCCATGGCACTAGAAACTCTGTGACTGATCTTTTTAAAAAAAAATTCTGTTATCCACATTGCCTACCAATGTTTTGTGGGTATGTGAGACATATTTAATTCAGTTTTAAAAAAAACTTTCATCTTCTGTATGAGTGTTTTGCCCACATACATATATGCATATACACACAGATTCATACATATACATACATATATATTTATATACATATGCACATACCACATATGTACCTAGTGCCTAAGAATGTCAGAAGAAGGTATCCAAGTACCTGATCTCTCTCTCTCTCTCTCTCTCTCTCTCTCTCTCTCTCTCTCTCTCTCTCTCTCTCTCTTTGGTTTCAAGACAGGGTTTCTCTGTAAAGCCTTGGCTGTCCTAGGACTCACTCTGTAGACCAGTCTGGCCTCGAACTCAGAAATTCGCCTGCCTCTGCCTCCCAAGTGCTGGCATTAAAGGCGTACCACCGCCCGGCCATCTGATCTCTTGAAGCTGGTGTTATAGGTAGTCCTTAGCCTTTAAGGTAGGTGCTGGGAACCCGAACTCTGGTCTCATTAAATAAAGAACAGTAAGTGCTTTTAACTGCTGAGTCATCTCTCCTGCTCCTATTTCATTCAGTTTTTCAAAGTAACTTGCAAGGTTGAAAAGGCCTGCAAGGTAGTGTGATAAGTCTGCTTTGTGAGGAATTCCCACAGCTGGCCATGTAGCCTGTGTTGCAAGCACCAGGGTGGGTGGAGCTGCTGTGACTCCCACAGCAGCAGCATGTGTTGTCTTTAGCGATGACTAGGGTGCTGACTTGAGTGCACACTAGCGGATAGAGAATGGCAAGGGGCACTGGCTGGACGTGCCACTGGTTGGAGTTAGAGGACTGTTTCCTGATGCTTCTCTGTACCTGGTTCTCCTCCTTACAGCCACATAAATTCAAGAGCCTGTTCTTTTCTTGCTAAAAGAACTGCCACCCACTGACTGTTAGGACATCCTGTCCTCTCAAATGAGCCAAGGTGAGGGGTGCGTTGGCAGTATTCCCACTGAACTAAGAGGAAATTGAGTCCTGGAGGCAGTCAATGCCACACACTCATATAGGTTAGAGTCAAATTGTGTCTGACACCAGATCTAACCTTTCTGTTGAACTCTAGGCTTTCTCTTTGGGGTTGAGGATGTCTCCTTTCCCGGTGTTCTGATGTTCTTTATTTCAGCATGCTAAGAAACCTGTTCTTATTAATCTTGGCATCTCCCATATCACTTACTTGAGGGTGAGTGTGAGACTTGATGTGTGCCCATACTGTCCTGTCCTATGGAGAAGGGAGGTGACCGACTGTCCCTGCCAGTGTGGAATCCATAGAATGAAGTAATTTCAGTGGCCGTCCCACTCCCTGCTTCTTCATTTTATTCTTCCTTATTTAGGCATGATAAGCTCCTGCTCTGAACCATGTGAGTTCATAGAATTTATATTCAGGATGTGATAGATGAAGGAAATCAATGGCAGGGAGGACGTGGCTTTGTTGTTTGTGCTGGAGAGCCTACCCAGGGGGATTCCTTCTGGAGGAGGACTTGAGAGGTTTGCAGGATCTAAGTAGAAGGAAGGGCTGTCAGTGTTTGAGCTGATGTGGCCATGCCAGAGTGGACCAGAGCAGTACAGTGGCAAGCTGATTAAGATCAGGGACAAGATGAGGGGCTTTATATTTTTAAACTCACAAAGAGGTATGGCAGCTAAATAGAATAGGTGATGGAGGTGGGGTTGGGGGGCAGGCTGTGTATAAACAGTAGTCAGGCTGAATGCCCCTAATCTGAGGAATCAAAGTTGGAAATGCTTCAAAATCTAAAACTGAACTGGTAAGATCTATACAAATATTCCAACCCTCTCCCCAAGCAACAACCAAAGCAAACAAACAAAAGCTAGTAAGTTTGACAACTCCTGGGCTCGTGCATTTCCTGTGCAGCAAGTACTCACTCTGTAATGGGGAAAATTGTAAATTTTTGGGAGAGTCATAATGTATGCCGTTTATGGAATGGATATTTGATGCCCCAAGCTTGATGACCCAGTTTTTTAAAACTTTTTTTTTTTGAGATTATATTTTAATTACCGCATTTATCCCTTTTTTTTTTCCTTTTTTTCCCCGAGACAGGGTTTCTCTGTGTAGCCCTGGCTGTCCTGGAACTCACTTTGTAGACCAGGCTGGCCTCCAACTCAGAGATCCACCTGCCTCTGCCTCCCAAGTGCTGGGATTAAAGGCGTGCGCCACCACCGCCTGGCACACCATTTATCCCTTTTCTACCTCTGAACTTTCCCATACACCTTTACCCCTCTTTTTTAAATTCATAGCCTCTTTTCATTGTTTGATATTGCATGGATATATGTATTTGTATATACATATATTCCCAGATATAACTTGTTAAGTCCATATAATGTTACTTGTATGTATATTTCCAGGGTTGTTTGGCACTGGACAACTAATTGGTATCTGATCTTATTTTTAAAAGGTGTTAAGTAAGACAACAGTCTTTGCAACTTAATCTCAAATGTAAGGCAGGACAGGAGAGAAGTAGAGGGGACAAGCCAGGAGCATAGATGATTGTCACAGTAGACTTGCAACTTTTTATGTTTCAACTTTTTCCTAAATAAAGCTTTTTGCTATTTTTGAGGTGGGGCTTGACCTCAAACTTAGGGTCCTCTGTTTTGGTCTTTCTTAGCTTCCATAAGCATGGAATTACAGCCCTGTACTACCAAACCTTGTCTGTGTGGTGCTGGGTATCAAACACATCGTGTGTGCTACGTAAACACTCTTCCAAGTGAGTTACATCCTCTTTAAGTTGCCTTCTAAAATTGGAAAGCCACATACAGGCTAATTATAGAAGAACTCTCTGTTGTCATATCCTGCAGTCCTGAGGAAGTACATGACAAGCTAGCTGGGGTAGGGGACTGCTGTTGACTGTCCTGTGCTGTCTTTCTTCAGTGATTTTTCTCAGTTATCTTCACAGTCATCCTCCACGTTGGTTTTCTAACAGCAAGTACAAAATGGCAGATGGGGAGAGGTAGTGAAGCTCTCTTGAGAGGTTACTCCTCTGTGCAAAATATATATTGTTTGTGCATGACTTTAAGTTAGTCTTGTTTGCTAGAGTAGTATTCAGGCTTGTTAAAGTTTATTAGAAGGGACAGAAATTGCCCATACATACCTGACAAATGTACTGCCTCCCCTGTTGCCAGCCCTTCTGCCAGAATGGCTGGTTTGTCACTGATGAGCCAAGATGGGGACGTCATTAAGGCCTGAAGTTCAAAGTTGCCATTAAGCTTCCGTTTGGTGCTCTGTGTTCTGTAGACAGGACTTCAAATTGTTGCAGTTATTTAAAATTTTGTATGTTAAATTGTAAATGTCAGTATATTTCACAGAGAGAAATGTTGGATAAACAAATATAACACAAGCTACATATGGTGACACACATCTGTAATCTGATCTCTCAAGAAGCTGAGGTAGTAAGACTGAGAGATTGAGGTCCTCATGGCCTTCACAGTGTGATCTTGTATAAAATACAGCACCACTAAGGAGACCTGCTTTGTGAACATCTATGGTGCACAGCAAGAGTCTGGTGGTGCTGTGGCAAGGAACCAGTCAGACCCGGGCTGCGGATCCCAGTCTACACAGAAGTAGGTAGCTCAGCGACTTGGTCATCAGCTTTGTTTGGCTAGTTCCGGGAGGGCACACCAAAACAACCTGGGCAGTGAGAGGCAGACCTTGTAAGTAGATTACCGAGGCAGTGCAGAGTGACTCTAAAATAAATCTCCTTGGACATTTGACTTGCTGTTTCTTGGTGTTCTTTTTGGGGTAGGAACGTGATAACTCTTACTGTACTGCTGCATCTTCACACAGATGCTTCCCTGAAAGGCCATGCTTAGATTTAACAAATGATATCTTTTCATTCCCAAGAGGAGCTTGTCATACCAAAGCAACCAAGTTCAGATCTCTAATTCCTATTCCTTTCTAGTGTGTCCCGTTTTATTCATGTAGAATAAACACACAGCCTCAAACATCTTACAAGGCAAATAGACTCTTTTTTAATTAACTGCTCTATATACAGAATTTTATCATCATGAAATTTATAAACCAAAAAAGGAATAAATATTTACCCTGGTAGTTTCATGTCAACATTACCCACTATTAGAAACGCTCAGAAAATGTCAATGAACCTGTCTCCCTCCTTAAATCTGACAGTAGGGTCAGTAAATCTGACAAATCAGAGATTTGTCTTAGTCAGGGTTTCCTTTCCTGCACAAACATCATGACCAAGAAGCAAGTTGGGGAGGCAAGGGTTTATTGAGCTTACACTTCTGCATTGCTGTTCATCACAAAAGGAAGTCAGGACTGGAACTCAAGCAGGTCAGGAAGCAGGAGCTGATGCTGAGGCCATGAGGGATGTTCCTTACTGGCTTGCTTCCCCTGGCTTGCTCAACCTGCTCTCTTATAGAACCCAAGACTACCAGCCCAGGGATGGTACCACCCACAAGGGGCTCTCCCCACTTGATCACTAATTGAGAAAATGCCCCACAGCTGGATCTCATGGAGGCACTTCCCAACTGAAGCTCCTTTCTCTGTGATAACTCCAGCTTGTGTCAAGTTGACACACAAAACCAGCCAGTATAGGCTCCAGCCTCCTAAGGCTCCTCCAAAGGATCATCCATCTTTCCCATGCTCCATAGGGAATGGGGAAGGTTCATGTTACTTCTTTCTCTGTGGATGGATACATCTGTCATATAGGCTTGTTTCCAAAGCTAGTACTAAGTTTTCTTATTAATTGAAAAATTAAAAAAAAATGTATATGTGTATGGGTGTATTGCCAACATGTATGTCTGTCTGTGCACCCTGTGTGATGCCTGTAGAGGCCAGAAGATGGTGCTGGAGTCCCTGAAACTGGAACTGTAGATCTCCATGCGGGTGCTGGAAACCAATCCTGGGTCCTCTGGAAGAGCGTTTGTGTGTACATGTGCACAAGTGTGTACCTGTGCGTACCTGTGTGTGTGTGTGTGTGTGTGTGTGTGTGTGTGTGTGCATGAAAAGGTGTGTATACCCACATGGACACAGCTTACATACCATATTCATTATACATATATGACACATATAAGACACATAAAAGGATCTCTGTGAGTTTAAGGCCAACCTAGTCTACATAGCCAGTTCCAGGCCACCTATAGATATTCAAAACTAGACCCTGTCCCAGCAAAACAAAACAAAAATCTGGGTGTGGTGATACATGACTGTCATCTTGAGACTTGGAAGATTAGAGTCAAGAGGATCAGGAGTTGACAGCCTCATTCCATCCTTGTAAAGAGCTTGAGGTCAGCCTGGCTTGTGTGAAGCATGGTTTTTACCCCTCCTTACCTACCAAGGGAGAAAAGTCCCAACTGGTTCCAGAAGAAGGTTGCTTAAATACATTGGGGTTACTTGAAGCCGGGAAAACAAGACTGATGTTTCCAGAATTTCGAAGCTGTATGACTGGGCAGCTTGCTGTACTTTCTGGTGCTGCAGGAGTCACCTCTGCTTATTTTCATTTGCCGTGTATGGTGATTGTGCTGTGTATGCAGCTCCAAAATGACTTTAAGGTTGCTTGGGTTATTAAAATATGTTTAATAAGCTAATCTTTTTCAAAGCCTCAAAAATAATTAAGATGCAAGAACAGATAAGCCCTATGTCTAGAATGAATAATTAATTTGTAAACATTGTAGATGCTGAGGAGGAAGGAAGCCGGTGGTGGCTTATAGAATTCCTGTTGTTAGGTCAGGACGCAGAGAAGGGGAAGCAGAGAGAATGGTTTCCTTTTTCTTTTTTTCCTCTGAATATAGGGTCTGTTTTGGATTCTGATCCTGTATAGTCAACACTGAGTGGTGGCATTGTGGCCTTTCCTCCTATGTTGCTCTTTGCTTCCAATTAAAGGGACATATCAATTATATAATAATTATATATAAATATATAATAAAACATGGTGGTATTATAAAAGGAAAATTGTAAACCAGGTAGAAAAACATGTATTGAAATCAAGTCTTGAATGCTAATAGAACCCCCAAGTAGATGCCTCTCATGTTTCACCCCTTTCAAAGCACAGCTCAGTAGAAAAATGTCTGTAAGGAGCTGTGGTGATACTGAGTTTAGCAAGCAGTGGGCACCTCAGATTTGTCTGTAGTAGGTATATAGCAGGCATTCCCATTTAAGGACCTCAGAGGATAATGGGGTTATCTGATTCTCTCTGTACCCCGTCAAGAAGCGCATATGTCGTCAGTTAGGGTTAGGATAAAGATGTAGCTCAGTGGAGTGGTAGAATGTTTGCCTCACGTGTGAGGCTAGGGCTTGATCACATGTAACATAGTACACAGTGGTCAACCAGTAAGACTCAGCTTACACTCAGCCAGGGTACACAGCTGATGTTATTGTGTACAGAACATCATGGAGTGTAAAGCAAGGAGGGGAATTTGTCTTCTCTGGAAAGCTCTACAGAGAAAGGGTAAGATTCTAGGTAGAGGAAATGGGAAGAGCGGAGAATGGGAGGCCTGCCCGGGATGCGTGACTGTGTCGGGGAGGCATGATGGGAAACGAAGCTCCCGAGCTATGTGGAGTGGTGGCCCAGGTATGGTATGTGCCTGTAGTCTCAGTCCTCAGGAGACTGAGGCAGGAGGATGGAGAACTGAGATTAGTCAGTGTCGTACAGAGCTGTGTGTTTCAAAAATAAAGTGTGAGTTTGTACAGGCTTTAGGCAGCAGAGGGAAGATCTGTTTTTGAGTTTCATCACTGGAATGTTGACCTGGGGGGAGAGACAGAGGCAGTCTGCTGATTGAGGGAAGAGCCTGGGCCTGTGGTTCTGAATAGTGTGGATAAAGAGAGGGTGTACTAACTAAAATATAGACACTAAGTCGGGGTTGGGGGATGGGGGCTGCAAAGGAGAGGAGAGTCTTAGCAAATAACTTAAAAATGTATTTTTAAATACAAATGTATATGCTACCTTATTATCTAAAACTTAAAAAGAAAACCTTTTTAAGTTTTTAAGTTTTTAAGGCTTTTTAAGTTTTGTGTTGGTTTGTTTGGTTGATTTGACTTAATTTTCCTCACATTTTGTATTTATTTATCATCGTGCACATAATGTGAGTGCATACTGAGTACCACAGTACAAGTGTGGAGTTGAACCGCAACTGGAAGGAGTTAGATCTGATCCCTGACTGAACTCTGATCATCAGACTCGGCTGCAGACCTGGGTGCTGGGACTGCATGTGTGTCATCATGCCTGGCTTTTGTTTCTCTAAGTCATGTGTGCATCATCTCATCGTTTGAGCCCTGCCTTGCCCTTCCCTAGTTACGGAGAGGGGCACATCCCTTAAGCTGCTTGCTGCCTCTCCACAGTCCTGAGGTAGAGGCAGAATGCGTCAGTGGGCAAGTCACCTTGGTTTGGACACTGGCTCGTTCTTTCTAATTCTGCATATCTGGCTCTTCCATATCATGCCTGTGCCTCAGTTTCCTCAAATCTGTTGTGCAAAGTCTAAAAACATTTTGTAGGCTCAAAATACAATGTCTCTCAGAAAAGCATATGGCATTTTAATGAGGCCTTTTAATTTTTTCATTTATTAAAAAAAAAACTGAATCAAACTGAACGTGCTGTTCTTAAACGTATGAGGCTAATATACGATTTGAGCTGTTTTTTGGGACAACTTTTAAGCTTGTGACTGCTGGCTCTTCTTTAGGGAGCGTCTCAGATGCTTCAGTTCTACATGTGCTCAACAGCTTTTAAATGGGATATTAGACAAGTAGGGACTGGTTCTTTGTCCCTTGGAGGCAGCAGTCTCAGGCAGTCGCCCACTGCCGTTACAGCCAGCTGCCCACAGTGGCTCCATACCTTTGAGATCCAGGTCTCTGCAGCTTCCTGCTTCACTGTCTTTTGCAGAGACACTTCCTCAGACCGCTTCGCACGCAGTAGCTTCTTCACGCACAGGCTCTGCCCTGCTGTTCCCATAGGAGAAAGGTGAAAAGGTCCAAGGGCAACCACGTGAGCTGTGATCTCAAGAAATGATGCTTTCCCCAGAGGCTGCTGCTTCTGTTTCATTGGCCTGAGCTGAATCATGTGTCATCCCTGGCATGAGGGTGGGGCTTGGCCAGTATCTCTGTGTCATGATATCTGGCTTCTCAGTCTCTGGTTAAAAAATAAAGGGCAAATGTAAACAAAGAATATAGAAAATAAAAATATTAAAAAAAATAAAGGGCATAGGTGCTGGGAATGGATGGGTTTTGTTGTGTTGTAGTTACCAAGTTCATAGTCTTATCCAGGGGGATTCGGTTGCCCTAGGGCTGTGGTGTTTCTGTAGCTGAACATTTGCTTTGAGAAGTGGACAGGGGGGAAGCCTGAGGCAGGACTCTGTGGGAATTGCTTAGTGCACAGGAGATCCTGGTAAGAGATCTGAGGGCTACCTTGTCCCCAAATTCAGGGACTCTTTCTGCCAGCAGGCTGAGTTGCAGGGTTGCTCACAGGAGCCTTTCTAATGGGATCAAACTTGGATTCCTAGTCCTTTGCCAACGAAGGAGTAATGTCCTCTGGACATTCTGTGCCGCCCCTGCCCCCCACTCCTGTGGATTTGTACCATATGTTTTTATTGTTGTTACTGAGGTATAATTCACATCATGACTTTATGCCTTTAGTGTTCGACTCAGTGGTTTCGTATACCCACAGAGTCATGTAACCATCACCGTTTTCTAATTCCAGAACTCTTTGATTACCCCAGAGTGAAACCCCACACTCATTAGCAGTCACTGCCCACTCCCTGCTTCCCGCAGCCCCTGGCAACCACTAATCTACTTTGTGTCTCTATGGATTTGCTTATTATAGACATTTAATGTAAAGAGTCATGCAGTAACTGGCCTTTTGTGGCTGGCATCTTTCACTAAGCATACTGTTTTCAAGTTCATCTGGACCATAGCACAGATCAGGACTTCATTCCTCTCCACCGTACAACGATCCCACATTTTGTTTATCCATTCACTGCTTGAAAGGTCTTAGCTATTTATGAATAGTGCTGCTGTGAATATTGTGCACAGTTAGGGACTCACTACAGTCCAGTGAGTGTCCCAAACTTGTGACCCTTCCAGCTCAGTCTCCTGAGCATTAGGATTGCAGGTGTATCCCACTGTTCTTTATCCTCTGCAGTCTTCTCTGTGCACACACTCTCCTTTCTCCTGCATGTGAACCGAGAATGGAATTACTGGATCTTGGGGCACATCACACTGTGCCCCCCTCTTCTGGGTTAGGGAGTCTAGGGATATCCCTAACCCAGAGGGGTGGCTTTGATATTCCCTATTAGTTTTATAGTTTGAATCTCACTTGAGTGAATCATTTCTCCAAGAAGTGAGGCTTGCAGACATCAGAGTTGTCCCTAGTTGATTCTCTGCACCTCTGTTGCTGCGATGCTGTGGGACCCAACTGAGATGATTATGTAGTGAGCTGATGCTGTGGCCCCAAGCTCTTGGCTACTGTCAACACCCCGTGACTTCTCCGCACCACCATTTAATCCTCCCCCTGTCAAAATGCAAGAATCTAATCTCTTACTCACAGATACTTTCTCCTTTGTTTGGACTTTTTAAAGGTGGTTTAGCTCCATAGTCTACTGACTTCAGACCAGATCTTCCTGTCTTTGCTTCTGAGTGCTAGAGCCACTCAGTCAAGTTTTCATTACACTGAAAACAATTGTGTATTATCTAGCCATTGTAAAATGACATGTTAAACTCTGTTGCAAGGCCACACACGGACTCCAGGGCTCTCCTCCCACTTCTGATTGAGCTTGAGAACAGCCATCCACTCAGTGTCTGGTGGGTGTCCCAGGATGGGGAGATGGGGTCTCAAACGAAATGTCTCCCCCTGCTTCTCTACCTGCAGCTGAGGCCTGTGCTGGCCGTGTCTGCCCAGGCTGCAGGGAGTCTATCTTTTCACCCCCTTTGCCCCTTCTCCAGGATGGCCCCTGTTTCCGTCCTCTCTGCTCAGAGTCCTCTGTTTTTAATTTCTTTTTGCTAAAGTCTGTCCCACTGCTTCTTCCTTAACATCATCCTAAGTGTCTGATACATATTTGCCTTTTTGGCTAATGTTTGACATTAATTTCATTCTTCTCTTATCTGATAACTCTGGAACTCAGGTCTGTGCTTCTCAGTTCTCGCCTCTTGTAATTAAGTTTTGTGAAAAAGAAGTGTGACATTCAGATATATTCTCTTATTAGCAAAGGTATTACTCGGTATTCGACTAGAACTGTGCATCTGTAATGAGTTGTTCCTTTCTGAATACTAATGCAACTTAGAAGAAGCCTTTCTTTGTTGAAGACTTTCCCTACGCGGGCCACACAGGTCTATTTCATAGTTATTTGTGGATTTTGAGGTATGTCAGTGGAGCTGCCCCAGCCATCACACCCGGATTCTGTTAGATAAACATGTGAGAATGCTTGCTTTTAAAAAAATTTTCTTTGTTTAAAAGTTAATTTTGTCCCTAATGCCAGAGTAAAGAAATTCTTTAGTATTTAGGAGACCTGAAAATACTAGCTAAAACGTTGTATTTTGCCTTCTAGGCATCTTTTCTAAGGGCTGATGTTAATGCTTGCTTGGTTCACACACTTTTTCTGAATTTTAAGAAATTCAGATCAGATTTAGTAATGTGCCTATAGTGCACTCTTGGTGACCATATGGGCTTTCTTTATTAAGTCCAGCTTAAAAAAATGTAAGTGAATGATAGCATACATATGAGAATGTACTTCTTGTTCTGTGTTCTGGGTTATTTGGGAGAATGAGTCATATAGTGGTTTTTTTCTCTTGAGCTCCTAAGAGTTTACAAAGAAATCGCAGTGGGATGAACGGTACATGTGTGAAATGGAAGGTAGCACTGCTCCTCCATTTGTTCTCCTCAGACCAAGGTCAACACCTGAACTCCCAGGAAAGTCCTGTGCTATGTCCTCAGGGTTTCAGTCTTAGGACCACAGGCCCCTGAGGCTGAAGGATAAAGCAGCCAGCCCGAAGCCCCCTTATAGCATTTCTTCTTTTGTCATAGAGCATCGATCCTCCCAAAGGAAAAAGTAGTTTGTTTTCAGAATGGTCAAAGACAAATAGTGTCAAAGATTTGAAGGATGGGGAAAGGCAAAATGATCCCAGCCTTGACTGCCCAAGATCTCCCTGCCCTCCTGGCAGTATTTTAGGGATGTATGCAGGCCCTTGTGAATCCTTCAGAGAGAGCACACCCCATTAAGAAGCTGGGCGTGAGCTCAGATTTCAACTCTGACATGGTGTAATGCTTGGCCAGCCCAGTGGGACCATCACAAACACCTCAGTGAACTGCAGAATGAGACTGGGGTGGTGTTTTGTATCTTGAGACTATTCCGTCATTTATTGTTTCTTCTATATCCATATGCCTGTCGGCCAGTGCTGTTTTGTAGAAAGTGTCTGGATGTTGAGGATTGCTTCTAATGCTTTGTCTTATTTTGGCTCCCAAAAAGCTGGGCTTCCACTTATTTATTTTATGTATATGAGTCCACTGTAGATGTCTTCAGACACATCACTTATTTATTTTACGTATACGAGTCCACTGTAGATGTCTTCAGACACATCAGTAGAGGGCATAAAGCTGAGCTTCCAGACCTGAGAGTCCCTGCCCCCAGCTGGCTTTAATTAATAATAAAGAATTGTCATGCAGCCAATGGCTGGGCAGAGGACAGAGACAGGCTTTTAGATTTTGAGGGTGAGGGGCCAGGAGAGAGGGAGAATTGCCATGACAGGGAAGGAGAAAGATGAAACTTAAAGGTCCTCTGACACGTAGGAATCCTGTTAGGTCTAGAGTAGCAGAGATTAAATGCAGATTTTAAAAGATGTTAACACAGGAATATCAGAGCGGGGTGTTTGCTAGCCATTAGTGCCCAGCCTTTGTGCTAGTCAAGGCATATCAAAATTAGCTGGCACAAGAAGTGTGTGTGTGTGTGTGTTCACTTTATTTGAGAATCCAGAGAGCTCTTGGGTGGATGCCTGTGTGCCACCCACTAGGAGCCAAAGGCTTAACTAATTCACCGCTACAGTTGTCCACTGTTTACTGCCTCTCTCGTTGTTTCACTGTAAAGAGGAAAGTTCGTATATTAAGGTGTTGAAGTGTCACTGTCACTGCCTGGAACGTCTTTTTTTTTTTTTTTTTTTTTTTTTTTTGCCTTTATTGAATGAGTCACAATGTTTCTACATGTCTACACAAAGAGTAGTACATGGTTTCTCTAGTGTGTTTGTTTGGTTTGAAGGGGGAAAGGCAAATCGATAAAGTTGACATCACTGAGATCCCAGATTTTTTTTTTTTAAGTTTTTTTGGTTTTTTTTCGAGACAGGGTTTCTCTATGTAGTCCTGCTGTCCTGGAACTCACTCTGTAGACCAGGCCTGCCTCTGCCTCTGCCTCTGCCTCCTAGAGTGCTAGGATTACAGGCGTGCGCCACTACCACCCAGCTTTTGAGATCCCAGATTTTGACTCTAGTTCTGACTAGTCTGGAATGAACACACACACACACACACACACACACACACACACACACACACACACCCTCCCGCCCCCCCCCCTCTGTGTTCCCGAGTGCTGAGATTACAGGCCACCAGACCTTTGTTTGCGGAGCAGTTCTTCCCTTCTGCCATGCTAGCTCAGGTGGAGCTCAGGTGGTAGTCAGGCTTGGCAGGCACCTGCTCAGCTGCTGTGCGGCGCCTGCTCCCTAAGTTTCCTGTTTGTCTATTCTGTCTGATGAAGAATGTTGGCAGTGAGTGTATAGGACAGACAGAGACAACATCCTACAGAGATTTTGGTTTTGCACTCTTCTACTTTACATTCTTTTCTTTTAAAAAATTACTATATTTTTATTTTATCTGTGAGTGTTTTTGCCTACATATATGTCTGTGTAACACATGTGTGCCTGGTGTCAGATTCGGTACAGCTAGAGTTAACAGACAGTTGTGAGCAACAGTGTGGGCACTGGGAATCAAGTGCAGGCTCTGGAAGAGCAACATGTACTCCTAACCACTGAGCCATCTTCCTTTCCAGCCCCTGCATTCTTACATAACATATTCTTGGCTACTTTTTGCTTAGCATCAAATTCTCTACTGATAGAGGGCTGCATAGTTTGGCTTTTATTTATGCACGCTAAGACCCAGAGATAGATTTTTTTTCTAGGAGTTTGCATATTATGCTTAATCCAAGACATTAGGAATTATATAAAGATTAATTTTCTAAGTGACCATTAGCTAGGCATTTTATCTGTCAGGAGAGAGGATTCATGCCACTCCACGAATGCACTGCCCTCTGCCTACCGTATTAATTTTGGCAGCTCAGAGATAAATGAACTTGAGTTGTGCTCCAATTTTTCATTGTGAGGAGACATATATTATTATAAAAGCTCTTCTCATCAGCAAGAGTGTTTCTTTCTGTTGTTTTAATTAAATGAACAGTTTAAAAATTAATTATGACACTGATGATCTGATACTGGCTGCAAGTAAGGATTCTTTCTCAAGATTTATGATGCATCTAGAACAGTTGTTCAAAGGAACTCTTGACAAAGCAATTGTTCTCTCTGTGTTTCTGCTTCCCTCAATTTAGTAGCCATCAAGTGTGAAAACAAGAAACTAATGTTTTAGTTTTCTTTAAAAGGCCTATTAGTCTCGTGGTCAACAGACAGCACAAATATAGAATGATGACATTGAGGCCTTCAGTTTTTGCTTTGTTTGTTTGTTTGTTTGTTTTGTTTTTGAGGGAATGTGTTGAAAGTTTAGGCTGGTTAAGAGTAAACAATGAATAGCATTGTTGGGAGATATAAGAACTGTTTAAGAAGATGATACAGGCTGAGCTGGGGAGACAGTTCAGTTGGTAAAGTGTTTGCCTGGCAAACATGAGCACTGAGTTTGTTTGATCCCCAAAACCCATTTAAAAAGCTCAGTCTGGTGTATACACATGTAACCCCAACCCTGGAGAGGCCAGTCCCTGGGCCTTCTGACCAGCCAGCTTCGCCTAATGTTGAGCCCCATACAGTTAAGAGTTCCATATGTGAAGTTGAAATACAGTTAAGAGACTGTTTTTCAACAAAATATGGCACCTGAGGTTGACCTCTAGCCCTCCTCCCTCCCTTCCTCTTTTTCTTCCTCCCTCCCTCATTCTTTCTCAGTTCCAGGTCAATTAAGAGATTTTTATTTCAACAAAATATGGCATCTGAGGCTGACATCTAGCCCCACCCCCCATTGCCTCTCAGGTCTGGGATGCAGTTCTGAAGGGCATACATTCCATCTGAATATGAGAGACTAGAGGTAGAGTTAGCGTGCTTCCAACAGAAGATGGGAGGGAGGGGATGCTGGTTCGGGAATTTAGCCATGACTGGTAAAGTCCCACTTTTTAGTCTCTGGTCTGAAGTAGTGTTAGTTAGGCTGACCAGATTGGCACATGTGAGTACCTTGCTTCTGCCCAAGACGTTTAGAAGGGAACTGGACCTGGCCACTCCTTCCTGAAACGACATTCACAAGCCTGGCTGACACAGTGGCGTCCATCCAGTACTTGCTCTTTTGAGAGATGGGATCAGGATAGCCGCGCACAAAGCATTGCCTGGCCGGAAACCAGAAGTTAGTAAAGAATAGGCTTTATGTTAGAAGAGTAATCCTACCTCTATGGAAACAATCTTGGTATACATAAGAATGAGTAAATTTGTTTGAAGGTTTGCAATGCCTGTCACCAAGGACATTACCAAATAAAGACAAACAATAACCTAGAAGCCAACAGGTTATGCATTGAAGACAGGGAAAATATGAAAGATGTAAAGATCCTTTTGCAAATAGGAATAACTATTTAAATGGGTAAAACTGATAAAAATGCATTTTGTGGAAAAAATAAACCGTCAGTAATCACCAAGAGATGTTTATCTTACTAGAGATGAGGGTCATACATTAAAGCAATCAGATGTTTTCTTTGCCAGGAGATTGACAGACATTAAAAGGAATACTTATTCTTTATTGGCAACAGTGATTGAGAAATGAATACACTTACATAGTGTGAGCATGTCAATTGTTCCGGACTTTCAGACAGCACTGGAGTAGTTATGTAAATAAAGTCATATACCTTGATTTGGTAATTTTGCTCCTTTTAGCATAAATTAGTGGTTAAGTACTGGGATGATAACTCTACAGTGGTACAGCCAGCACGTGGGATCTTGTTTTTGTTTTTGTTTTTTGTTTTGTTTGTTTTTGTTTTTTTGTTTATTTTTCGAGACAGGGTTTCTCTGTTTAGCCTTGGCTGTCCTGGAACTCACTCTGTAGACCAGGCTGGCCTCGAACTTAGAAATCTGCCTGCCTCTGCCTCCCAAGTGCTGGGATTACAGGCGTGCGCCACCACCGCCTGGCAGCACGTGGGATCTTAACGTAGCTCCTAAAAACTGTGGTATAGATCTTTGTGGGAGAACTTTATTTGGAAACTGTTATAAATGTTTAGTGGGGCAAAATTATAAAAGGGTCACATTTATGCAAAGTAAATTTCTTAAAACTAGATCTAGTTATAAATGTATCATAGATGCCATTGTAAATGTATATATAAGATAAATTCCTTCAGATTCTGTCATATCGTGTTAGGAAAGCATTTTCTCAGGGCAGCACAGGAAGTGCATAAAGTGAAAGTGAGGCGGCAGGCAGCGCAGCATTCTTTTGCAGAGGGAGCTGGAGGAGCCGGTTGAGCTAGCTGTGCGGCCTGAGGTGCCAGTGCAGGTGGAGACTGCGCCTCACCTCCTTGGTGGGAACTCTTCAGTCATGTGACAGCAGGCTCAGGAAAGCCTGGGAGAGGAGCCAGGGAGAGCAGGGCCAGCCCCAGGTGCTGGAGCTTGACAAGGAGGAAGAGACTTACGGAGTGCCAGCCCTTGGCATTCATCTAGCCATCTCCGAAAGAAAAGACTGTTTCTCACGATCAGATTTCATGGATTCTAATATAAGCTTTTTAGAATTAGTGAAATCCCAGCACCTGACAATCGCTGTCATAGAGTCGAAGGTCTCTCTTGGTTTGGGTGAAGCATGATGTCTGTGAGAAGAGACAAGCTTGGTCTGATGAAAGGTTAAATGTCAATACACTGCTAACAGGCAAAGGAAGGGATGGGGTGCGCCTGAGGAGGGCTCCACAGAGGCTTGACTTCATCTACACTATCCATAGTCAAATTCTTCTTATAGTGCAAATATATTCAATAATTACAAAATGAAAAATGTGAAAATACATTTCTGGATACCCATGTCTCCTGAGCCCTCAGTGCGCTTTGGCAGCTAGGCCTGATACTTAGCTACCCCAGAGAACTTTTCAGGCCTAGATGCTGCTCTCAGCCAAGAGAGTTTTCAGCTCCATTAAGTTAAGTAACTGAAGATTCGGGTGATAGGGAACCGAACACTGACTTCCAAGACTGGGGAGACGTAGACTCTAGAGCCAGGGCTGCTGGCTGCATGGAACCTGCTTCCCCGAGGCATGTGGGCTTCCACCGTTGGGACAGGGAGTTGTAAAACAGGTGAAAACAGGTGGGATCAAGGACGCTTAGTTACCCAGTGCCATTTTCTGGCCAGAGCTAAGCCCTAATGGGAGTCACTGGATTCAGTGCCTTTTTAACTCTGAGAAGGTTATCCGAGTATAGGCCTGGCCATGACCCGAGTCTCAGAGGTCTAGAGTCAGAGATGATTGTGTAGAAAGGCTCTGGTGAGACACCCTGGGCTGTGGGAGGGAGGCAGAGGAAGGACTGAGTCTGCCATGGAAATCAGGGTAGTTCAACCAAGAGGTTATTTGTGCCATCGCTATTGGAAAGGCAGAGACTGATTTCCAAGGAGGGACTCAGAAAGAAACATGGGCTCAGTGCTGCTCATAGGCACAAAGGTAGTGATGGGGAGCAGTGAGGAGGACAGCTACTGTAGAGAAGAAGTGTAGCAGCGAGGCAGCAGGGCAGGCAGCTGACAGGAGGTTAGGCAGGCAGAGCCAGATGGCGAAGCGCTGAGGACGCAGGTGCTGACTCATTCGTTCCCGTTTAATCTTAAGGCTATCATATATTTTTGTACCACCATTTAAAAATGTCACTCCATGCTTACTTTAAAAGAGCTTTAGAATATGTGGCTAAGCCCAGGGTTAAAAGCACAAGGCATGGATGCCTGCTAGTTTTGTACTTCATAAATGGTTGGATTTCAAAATCACGTTCGTGACACAAACTTTGTTTTCACTCTCTGCCTTGCAGCCCCTGCAAACAGCCACCTCACTTTCAGAGGTCATCCTTGTGCTATTCCATTACCTTTAAAGCACAGACCTGAACGTTTTATGAGGGGGTGAAATTGAATGAGAAGGTTTCCCATGCGGCTAGTTGAGAAGAACATAGGTGAGCTCCGAGTGGGGAGCCAGGAGCCAGGAGCCATACCCCCTGCCCCTGCCCCCTCCCCCTCCCCCCAGCTTTAGTGCAGTGTGGAACTGCTGTGCTGTCCCTGGCCCTCTTGTCCCTGGTTCTTGCTGGACTTACTGTTCAGTGCTGCCCATGGCAAGCAGCCTCTAGCTTCCTGCGTTCTGGTGTGGGCTCTGCAGGTGCCTTGCTGAGCTGAGCTGAGCTGACCTTAGGAATCTGAACCTTGGGGAGTCAAAGGGAAATGTAGCAGCTCTTGCACTTGTTTGTGCTGTTACTGTAAATTATCAGGTCTCGGTTTGTTTTTTTTCCCCCCTCTAAGTAGTACACGGGGTTACTCATTTATGTCTGTGATGCTTTAAAAATAACAATTTCATAAGTGTCACAGCATGTATTTGTTATTTTAGTAAATGGATATTTTAATAGGCAGCAATTTGCAAATTCAAACATAGACAACATGATTTGACATTAAAAAATTAGAGAATTTCCTGCCATCTTTGCCATCAGCCTTGCATGAATGATTCTAGCCCTCTGGAGCTTTCGTTTCTGCTGACTGTGACTGATAGTACCACACTATTATTGGCATATAATGTGAACTGACAGAAACAGCCTTGTTTATCATCACCAGTGGGTGGGAGGGAGAGACAGAGAGAGAGAGAGGGACAGAGAGAGAGAGAGACAGAGAGAGAGAGAGAATTAGTTGAGTTCTTTAAGGAGGAAGCTAAGCCTATGGATAACTACTGTTATCCTCCCCCCAACCCCCAGACAGGGTTTCTCTGTGTAGCCCGGGCTGTCCTGGAACTCACTCTGTAGATCAGGATGGCCTCGAACTCAGAGCTCAGAGATCCTGCCTCCACCTCCCAAGTGCTGGGATTAAAGGTGTGCCACCGCCACCGCCAGGTTTAAGTACTCATTCTTAATGATGAACTCTTAAGATGAGCTCTGGCAGCATCTGCCCTCTGCTCAAGAAGCCAGTGCAGTTCAAGAGGGCATTTGCTATTCTTGCCTCCTGGGTGATGTTGAGGGTTGTCCTGGACTTTGAACCTGAACAGTATCAGGTCAGCATCAGTAGGATTACTGAAATGTTCAAGATTTCTTTTCTGATAGCACAGAAAAGAAATGTGACTGCGGTGAAGTTGGTTTCATTTATGTGTTTGTGTACACTGATACCTTGAGCTACCCCGTGTGCTTCTAATGAGAACTGAGCTCTGTTCCAACCCAAACTGCCTGTCATCCAGGAGCGTGAGTCAACAGGATTGATCCGGTCCTGTGCAGCAGTGCTGGGTTATACGGTGACTTGAACAGTTAATGGCATTGGGTTTCATTCAGTCTGTCCCTCTGTGGAGTCTTAGACTTAGTGGAGGTTCCTTTAGTGTCTACTAGCCCAGGATCTCAGTTTGGGCTTTAGCAGGATACTGTTTAGTTGTTTTATTTGTCTGCCTTGTCACTATAAAAATGTATGTGACAGGATGTTAAACTGCTCAAGTGCATTTTCCTGCTGTCTCAAATTTTGGACCCAGGTCCTAAAGCTGCAGATAGAAGGAGTTAAATAGCTGCACTATCTGAAAAGACATTCTAGAAACACTTGTAGGACGCACAAGTGGCCAGACACATCCAAGCTCTGCCTCTGTTCCTCCAGAGCCTAGCCTTTGTAAGAGAGTCCTAGAGGCGGATTCTGTGCATGGAACTCTAGGAGCAGAGTATTATTAGTATTCTTTGGGACTTTTCCCGCTGTCTACCCTCCTTCCTTCCACTCAGAGGGCCTGAAGAGTGTAGACACTAGGGTAGATTGGATCTTACCAGCTGCAGGGTTCATAACCAGGTAGTTGATGCTCAGAGATTAGAATGGAATTTCAGGACGGTTCTTAGGAGAGTGAGGTTGGCCTGGGGGTGTGAGTGCCAAGGCTGGCATCCTCCTCCTGTGTGAACATGACAGTGTGACTGGGCCCATGTATAAAGAGGACAGCGGTAATGCCGGACAGACCAGGTGGCTGTCTGTCAGGCACAGGACCCCTCCAGGAAGAAGGTAATGGGTATAGAAGCAGAATGGAGGCTGAGAGCTGATCCAGAAGAATATAGTTGCCTGTGCCAAGCAGCCTGGGTGCCCTCATTAGATAGAACTAGCATTAGCAGCTAGGTTTATTTAGCAGGACCTTTGGGGGCAGCCATAAGATTGATGTCCTTTTCCTCACTCTAGCTTCAGAGAAGGAACTCTACATTGAATAACATCAAAATTAGTTTCATTATAGACTAGATTGGACTTTTTACATACCCAAAGTTTGGCTTTATTTACATAGAAGACTATTTTCTTTTTAAAAGGATGACTAGAAGTTGGTAGTTCCGATAAGTTACTGAACCCTCAAATGACGGCAGCCAGTCTCAGCACTGCACATGGGAGCTGGCTTTTGTAATTTACTGCACTTTCACCTGCTTTTATACCCTGCGGATTTTAAGCTTATAGCTTACTAGCAATTTCTGTGTTAGCAGTAAAATTTTGAATTTTACAATAACCTGAGCACTGTAAATTTACTAACTTAGCAGACAGCTAATAATAAAGTTTGTGACCTCATGTAGGCATTAGGGACCCCTTAGGAATTAGCTGAACACTCACCATTTTTAATTGTATTTCTTTTGACATTGTTAGTTTTGAGCTTATTTGCTTGTTTATCGTGATAGAATTGTAAAATAAAACCTACCACACTGGAAACCTGTTGGTAGAATGCTTGCGAGAGCCCCAGTTTAGTTTCCAGCACTGCAGCTGCATTTCATAGTGGCCACACATTTCAATCCACCAGTGCTGCACAGGCATTGCAGTTTCTGTGCATACTTGTCACCTTGTACTACTTTTGGTTTATATATGCATACACGTGTAGAGATAGGACTTTAGTCCAGGCTGGCCTTGAACTCTTAGCCTCTGCTTCTCTATCACTTGGATTCCAGGGGTCACTGTGCCCAGTTGTATTTATTCTTATTTTATGTGTGTGTTTTGCCTGTATGTAAGTACACTACACACATTCAGTGCCTGTGAAGGCCATTAGAGGGCATAAGAACCAAACATTTATGCGGATGTGAGCTGCCATGTGGGTGCTGGGACCTCAGTCCAAGTCCTCTCTAGGACAGCGGCCATCTCTCCATTCATCTCCCTCTATTTGCTTTTTACATCTAAATTGGCTTTGACATTACATTATAGTTCTTCCTGTATCCTGGATAGTAATTTTCTCTTCTTACATGCCTGCTCTGTGTGTGTGTGTGTGTGTGTGTGTGTGTGTGTGTTGCATGCTTGTGTGCCCAGGTTCTGTCTGTAGCTTGGATGGTTCAAGCTCACTGTTTTCTTGCGGCTTCCTTCTCACTGCTGGGATTACAGATTAGTGTCTCCATATGTAGCTTCATAGGTTACCTTTTCGCTCCAACTATAGTTTTGTAGTTTGAATATTAATTCAGTTTTGAATGCTGAGAGGTTCACCAGGCTGTAGCTATCCTCCCAGTATCTGCAGAATGCAGAAAACTTGCAAGCCACTCATTCTTCCAAGCCACTTTCCTTCCATAGACTTGGATTTCACCAACCTTCCAGCTTTGATGTCTGTCTTAGTCAGGGTTTCTATTCCTGCACAAACACCATGACCAAGAAGCAAGTTGGGGAGGAAAGGGTTTATTCAGCTTACATGTCCACATTGCTGTTCATCACCAAAGGAAGTCAGGACTGGAACTCAAGCAGGTCAGGAAGCAGGAGCTGATACAGAGGCCATGGAGAAATGATTCTTACGGGCTTGCTTCCCCTGGCTTGCTCAGCCTGCTCTCTTATAGAACCCAAGAGCACCAGCCCAAAGGTGGAACCACCCACAAGGGGCCCTCCCCCCTTGATCACTAATTGAGAAAATGCCCCACAGCTGGATCTCATGGAGGCACTTCCCCAACTGAAGCTCCTTTCTCTGTGATAACTCCAGCCTGTGTCAAGTTGACACACAAAACCAGCCAGTACAATGTCCTCTAACATCATTTCCTTCGTGGTCCTCCTTCTCCTGTTGAAGGCTTTGTGGAAGAGTATATGCTGAGCCTTTGGTTCCTTCCATGAGCTGTACTCGAAAGATGGAATGCTATTCTTTCCCTCTTGCCTTTTTTTGTTTTTTAAATACTTCTCTTCCTCCAAAGACAGCTCAGACATGAAGATTTTCCAGTCAGCCAGCCAGCTGCCTTCTTATGCAGTGTCATATGTACTGCCCTGGCCAGAACCCTTGTCTGGCAGTATTGCAAGGCGTTTTATAACCCTCCCTCCTTCACCACACCCCAGCACTGCTAGCTCCTGGAGTACCCAGCTTAGTACTTCACCACACCCCAGCACTGCTAGCTCCTGGAGTACCCAGCTTAGTTTCTCCTCTTTTTTTCCCAGCTCACTGCCCTGCCCTGTGATCTACCCCAGTGGTGCCCTTTAGGAAGAGGTAACAGGACATTTTTACCTGTTGTGCTTCTAAAAATGCATCTCATCTAATCTTATCTGGCAAGACTCTGGCAGCTGACTGTGGATTTTTCGCACTTCCTTTGGACTGTCCTTGTCTTGTGTTACAAAAGCAATAATTAGAGGAAATGATCCTTTGAGAGGCTGTTCTAACTGTGCTGCTTCCACTCGTACTTCAAGTAAACTGTACTGATGCACGCACTGTCTCACTAGCTCAGTATTGAACCAAAGCATCATGGTGATTAATTTCCTTCTGGTACATTCCTTTTAGTCTTTTCTTTGGTGTGTGTGTGGGGGGGTCAACAATCTGAAAAGGATTTATTGACTTTACATTTAGCACGGATTACTCTACTTGATTATATCATTCAACTGTGCGTTTGTGTGTGCGGTAGAAGACTGCTATATTGGAATTCTGTTTTCTGTTAAAAACGCTGCTGTTTTATTAACTACTGGTGTTTAGATGTAATGCTTAAAATTTTTGGAGTGTCTGATTTTTAAGTGTACTTAAAAGTGTTTCTTGTAATCTTGAGCCTGAACTAGCTTCCCAAATCCTTCTCTGCCCAGACAAGCACAGGCAGAACCCCAGGGAAGTGCTGTTCTCTGACTGGGGAAGGCTCACTCATGTATCTAGGACAGTGGCCCAGGTCCTGGGCCCTCTCCTTGCAGCCCTGCCCTGGGTGCCTCGTCCCATTCTGCTTAGGTGCTTTCACTGCAGCGTTGCCTCCAGCAGACACTTTCCTCCCCTCCCGATTCCATCCTCTGCATCCTACAAACACACATGTTCTTCGTGTTCTACAGACCATAAAAAATGGGGTCAGCATCAATGTTGTGTCTTAAGTAAGCAGTGCTGGACTTGATGTTAGTTTCTAGTTAGTCAAAGTGTAGCCCTCAGAAGGTAAATCCTGGGGACCTGTGCACAGGGACCTGTTGCCTTTTGCTCTAATAATTCAAAGTATAGAGACAGTTTCGTTCCTGAGGACTTGAAAAACCCATCAGGAAATGAACAGAAATTCAGTTTTACTTGTTTTTGCCATGTTAATTTAGGAATTTAAAAAATCATAGCAGACAACAAAACTCCAGGCTGTACCTTTTCTTTTTGGGCAAGTCTTTCTGTTTAGTAAATAAGGAACAACAAAGTACCTATAGAAGTTTTCTGTGTGTGTTGGGGGAATATGGTGGAGCTGGGATTAGAGGTTTATGTCAGCTGTGGTTTTGTTCTCCACTTTTAAAAAGTGTGTGTGTGTGTGTGTGTGCGCGCGCGCCCATGCCCACAGCATGTGTATGAATGTTGCAGGACAGTATCCAGGAGAGGGTTCTCTCGTACCAACACGTGAGGATTGGAGATTACTCTAGCCCTCAGGCCTGGTAACAAGTGCCGGTATCCCCTGAGCCCTCTTGCCGCCCGGCCTTCCACTTTACTTTTAGAGTGTGGGCTTCCCCCTGCACTTGGGCTGCTAGCCCGCTCTGCTCTTTGGCTGTGCTGCTCTCCTTCCCTTCCCCCTCCCTGTGAGTGCTGGCATTACAGACCTCGAGCTACTGCCCAGCTTTGTATGTGTGTGGGGGACGGAGTCAGGCACTTTACTAGTCAATATTGAAGTAATTAAAATGCTTTACCTTTAGGTAGCTTGTTCTTCCTTAATATGTAGCAAACAGATGATGAAATTAGGGCATATGAAACAGTAAGAAAACAGTGCAAGATATAAATCTCCGAGTTGTGGCATCCAAGTTTTTGAAGAACTTAAGAAAAATGGGAGACGGGTAGGAGTCTTTGGTTTTTCAAGACAGGGCTTCTCTGTGTAGCCCTGGCTGTCCTGGAACTCACTCTGTAGATCAGGCTAGCCTCCAACATAGAGATCCACCTGCTTGTGCCTCCCTAAGTGCCAGGACTAAAGATGTGCGCCACCACTGCACCGTGACCAATGGGATTCTTTAGAGAAAAACGTGGATGATGTTCTACTTTGATAGAGTAGGTATTCCTTTAATTGCTTTATTGCTAATATTTAAACAGACAATTTGCATACCACCTAATGGCAGATATCTAAGGACAGCTAATTCCTAACACTGTAGAGGTGTTAGCCCTGTAGCCCTGGTTGCTCAGAGATACGCGTGTAGGCTGCACCTCTGCCTTGAGCTCTGCTCCCTCTGTGCAGCAGCATCATTTGCATTTTAGCTCTGCCCTTGAGAAATGATGGTCATTTGTCCTGCCAAGAGCACGCCCAACAGGCCTAGAGAAACAGCTTGCTCAGGCAGGTCCTGCCCTTGACACTATCCACCATCAACAGAGGCATAGGGACTGTGCTTTGAAGGATGTGCCCAGTGGCTGGGGTGTGAAGGCTGGACAGCTGTCAACAACCAGCAGGCTCCATGTACCAGAAGAGGGAAGGGAAGGGTACAGGAGCCCCGACTGGCAGTTGTCATAGTCACCAGCATGCCGTCACTCTGCAGTGGAAGGGTTGATGGTGGGTGTTGAACATGATATAGGAGGGGTCTTTGAGATGTTTGTTTGCTAGGCACAGTTCAGATAGGAAGTCTCTAAGGCACCAGATCTTGACCTGTTTTCCCCTAATCCAGTGGCAGGGTGCATGTTCAGTGCTGTAAGTGCTCCTGCTTCCAAATGGTTTGAAATGTTTGTATGGACCTCTTGTATTTTATATTTATACTTTCCTCATTGCTTGGCTTTAAAAAAATAAATAAATACAGAGTCTCACTTTGTAGCTCTGGAACTCACTCTGTGTGGAGTAGGCTGATCTTGAACTCACAGAGTTCTGCCTGTCTGCCCCCTGGGTGCCAGATTAAAGGCATACATTCCCTATCCTCTATCATGCCTAATTTGCTTTTTTCCAAGTTGAAGAATGAGATTTCTGTGGCCAACTATGAATGCAACAACCCTTCATTTTATAAAGTAATTACTGTTGAATGAAAATGTTTGCTCAATGCGAGCTATTTGCTCAATGCGAGCTATCAAGTTACCTATCGACGCCAACCGAGTAGGTGATTAGAAGGTTCAGATCAAAAGCAACTGGCTTATCTTCATGGCGTTTTTCATCCTTTAATTTAAAATGTGTCTGTCTAACTGATTATCTCACATTTTGTAAAGAAATATTGACATCCAATAAAGTAAGTATTCAGTGACCTCACTCTGGCTGTGTGGGCAGTCTCAAGGCAGGCCTCTGAAGTGTTGATATTCCTGTAACCTTTGAACAAGATGTGTGTGTGTGTGGTGTATTAATGAGCTGGTTGAAGTGATGTACAGTAATTTCATCCTTGGGTAAAAACAGATGTGAAAGATTCTGTTTTAATATTTAATCAGGCTCAAAGCCTCTGTTGGCTTGTTTAAGTTGACCTGACAGCATTATACCTGGAAACACTTTGAATTAAACTCTGAGGGCTTGACCTTGTTCAAACAGTTGTAATTTAATAAGGCTGCTGTCTTGGTGGAGATAGTGTAGCTAATGGGCAAATCCTTTCTGCCTGGGATTGTTCTGTGTGGGCGCTGGGGTGGGGAAGTGCAGCTTTGGCTGGGCACTGGGGTTTGAAGAAGTGTGTGCATAGGGGTGGGGGGTATAGTAAGAAATTGTGTTTCAGAAGATCTTTTTAAAACTTGTTTTTATTTTGTTGGAAGTATTTAATGTTTTAAGCTTTAAATGAAACCTCAGTTGGGCTCATTTTGGTTGAAAAGAGTGGAAAATTACTGGTTTTTAAAAGGAGAATAGAATGTTCTTGGATATCAGAATACCAAAGGAAGAGGTGGAGGGTTAGTTGCTTTGGCTAAGAAGACCTTCTGTCTGTCCTTCTTCTACCTGCCTGCCCACTACCTCCCCTCTGGTCTCTGCTTTTGCCTTCTCTGTGAACAGCCTGTCCTCCCATCTCCCTCCATACGCCTTTAGTAGTTTGAATTCTGGTGTCTACCAGCTATAGTCATTGCTATTAGCAAGTTTACCTCTTTGTTGAGATTCTTCAAAAGGGGCATTCTTCCTCTTCCTCTCCCTTTCCCTCTCTTTCTCTCTCCCTCCCTCTTTCCCTCCCCTCTCCCTCTCTCCCTCTCCCTCCCCCCTTCTCCCCCTCCATCTCCCCTTCCCCCTCCAGCTCCCCTCCCATCTCTCCTCCAGCTACATCTCCCCCCTCCCTCCTTCCCTCCCATCTTCCCTCCCTCTCTCCCCTCTCCCTCTGACCCCCACATCATGTCCAAACCCTCTGTGCTTTAAAACAGTTTGTGTTTTCCAGAGCATGAAACCTAACGGGAAGTTTGAACTTAAAAGGTATCATAAGTTGCCCAAGTTTATTTGGGAAAAATGATGTGCTGGTTGTTGTTGTTGTTTGTCAGCTTGGCACAGATGAAGACCTGTCTGGGAAGGGGAAATCTTAGCTGACAAAAAGCCTCCATGCGGTCAGCCTGTGGCTAGCTAGTCTGTGGGGCACTGTCTTGATTAATGTTGATATGGGAGGGCCGAGCTCATTGTGGACAATACCTTCCCTGGTTGTCAGCCTTGGATTGTAGAAAGAAAGCAGGTGAACAAGCCATTAAGCAGTTTTCCTCCATGGCCTGACTCAGTTCCTGCTTCCAGGTCTGCCCTGACTTCCCTCAGAGAGGTTTCCTAGAAGTGTAAGATGAAATAAACCCTTTCAAGTTACTTGTATTAGTGTTTTGTTAAAGCAATAGAAACTCTAATTAAGACAAAATGATTGATTAATTAATTAAAAATAATTTTCCAAAAATATGTCATTGATAAACACCATTAAATGTCTCCTATAATACCACTCTTTAGATAGATAACCACCATAGTAGTTTTCTTATAATACATGTTTTTTCTGTTAATTCATTAGAATCATGCTGGGTGGTGGCGATGCATGCCTTTAATCTCCAGCCATCCCCTTGGTGAAGTATCTGGCTTCACCAAGCACAGCATGTGGGTAAAATATCCCAAGATACAATATAACTTTTAAACAGCCTGTCAGAGTTCTAATTTATGGTTTCTGTATCAGTGTTTCTATACTCTACTCACTTTAACGCTGTCTCTAAAATTGACTGATCATTTTTTTTAACTTATCAGAAATTGCGATACCTTTAGAGTTAAAAAAAAAATAGCAAACAGTGCCAGTAATGTGCCACACACCTCTAATTCTAGCTCTTGGGAGGCAGAGGCAGGAGGATCTCTTGAGTTTGAGGCCAGCCTGGTCTATAGAGTGAGTTCCAGGACATCCAGAGCTACACAGTGAAACTCTTGCCTTGAAAAACTAACCAAACCCCAAAAACTCTGTATGGTTGAATATGAATGTTTTGTTAATTATTTGCTTTTAAAACTAATACTGTTTGGCACTAATGATAATTGTATATTGTCTTTGTTTTGTCTTGCACTATTTACCAGTCCCTTTGAAAGGCGCTAAGTATTTCTATCTTTCAAGGCATTTAACACAGTGACTCATAGATAATTAATTAAATTTTTAAATGTAATTTTACTAGTTTTGAAGAAACTCAGTTTCTGGGACTGTGAGGAATGCTTTGACAAGGTTCAAATTCAGTCAAAGTAAAATGGAAAAACTGTCGTACCCAGGATGCTAGGGGTAGGGCTAGGAAACTACCTTTGTTGCTGCAAAGCACCTGCCGTGATGTGCATGTGGCGCATGAGGGCTTCCAGGGTTTTCCAGCCATCCCCTTGGTGCTGAATTTCTCGTGGTTCAGTGTGTTTGGCAGAAGTCTGACTGAGCCCTAAAACTCTTCTTCCTGTGTGAAGTCTCCTTGAGTGTGGGTAGAAGCTGCAGGCATGTTACCACCCAGGACTATATTACCTAGTTTGGCAAATGGGAGATTTTCCTAGGGGGGTTAAGGTAAAAAAAAAAAATGCACAGTTCATTGTAGTCCCCCCAACCCCCAGTTTACTTTGCTTTTATGACATGGTCCGGAGCCAGAGACCGTCTTTGAACTTGCAGCAGTAGAATTGCATGCATAGAATGCAGCTCAAGAAAGGGGTGCTGTCTGATGATGGAGCCGGAGTAGCTTCTAAACTGCACGTGGCCTGCAGCTTACAGCCAGTGAGGAAGTGAAGTCCCCAGTCCTGCAGCTGCTAGGAACTGAAACCACCACCAACCTAAATGAACCCCAAAGTGTGCATTCTTCCTAGGAGCATCCAGTTAACAGAATAGCCTGACACTCACCTTGACTGTGGCTGACACATCCGGCAGTCAGAAGAAGCTGCCTGGATTTCTGACTCGTGGAACTGCAAGCCGATGAGTAGGGGTTTTGTTCTGTTTTATTTTTTTAACTTCTTATTTTATGTGTACAAGTGTGTTGCTTGCATGTATGTGTGCGTATCAAATGCTTCCTACTTGCACTGCTTATAGGGGTCTGAAGACGGAATCTGAATCCCTGGCACTGGAGTTACAGAAGATTGATAGGCACCATGTGGGTGCTGGGGATTGAACCCGGGGCCTCTCGAACAGCCCTAGTGTTCTTAACAGCCAACCATCTCCCCAGCCCCAAGTAGATTCTTTGTTGTTGTTTTGTTGTTTGTTTTACCCACTGCCAGTGTCAGTAGAAAAGCAAAACAGCATAAGGACTGGCTAATTCTTAACTTTGTCCAATTTCAGTCTAATTTTGTCTGGATGTGTTCTTGTCAAGTCACAGGCTCATGCTAGCCTAGCTAGAGGATCTGGCATTTGGGTCAGGAGTTACGTGCACTTTGGTTTTAATACTGGGTAAGTTTTTGTTCCAGGTACTGGGATACTCAGTTTGGATGGTTAACATAATACCCAGACATGGCAGAACTTGGGGAAGTCAGGCCTATTAGTGATGCTGGCATCCAAAGAGAGTGAGAACAGCTTTTAATCTTACACTGTGTACTTGTCTTAGGGTTTCCATTGCTGTAAAGACACACCACGACCAAGACAATTGCTATAAAGGACATTTAATTGGGCTGGCGTTCAGTTACAGAGGTTTAGTCCATTATCGCCATGGTGGGAAGTATGACAGCGTGTAGACAGACTAGGTGCTGAGGAGCAGAGTCCTATATCTCACCTACAGCAGCAGAAGGAGACTCTTCCGCAGGAGCCAGAAGAGACTCACTTCCACGCTGGCTGCAGCTTGAGCCCTAGGAGCCCTCAGAGCTGCTACAGTGACACACTTCCTCCAGCAAAGCCACACCTATTCCAAAAGGCCACACCTCCTAATAACTCCACTAATGATGGGCCAAGCGGATTCAATCCACCACAGTACTAGAGTGTGAAAGCCGCCCACTGCCAGCTCACCTAGAGTTCACAATGTTAGCTTTCAGTTGGTGCATAGGAAATAACTACAATGCAAACTGCATTTCTCTGAGTCCAAGCCCTGGCTTACTGGGTTCCTTTTGCTCAAGAGTATGTTTCTGTTGAACTCAGAATATAAGCAAGACCTGTATTCTCATTGGAAGTTCAAGGTAAAAAACTCATTGACAATTGGCACGACTCAGTGGTGTGTTACTGTAGAACTGTGGGTCTTTGTTCCTAGGGGTCCTCTTCACAACTGGGCATTTTGCTTCCTTAAAACTGTAACTTTCAAGAACTTATAACCTTTATGAGTTGTAATAAATGAGTCAATTTCTTTTTTTTCTATTCTATATTCTTTGTTTACATTCCAAATGATTTCCCTTTTCCCAGATGCCCCCTCCCCATATGTCCCATAAACCTTCTTCTCTCCATCCATTCTCCAATCACCTCCCTTCTTTTTCTCTGTCCTTTTATATTCCCCTCCAATGCTAGATCAGTCCTTTCCAGGATCAGGACCCTCTCCATACTTCTTCAAGGGAGTCATTTGTTATGCGATTTGTGCCTTGGGTATTCAGAGCTTCTGGGCTAATTAATGTCCACTTATCAGAGAATGCATTCCATGTGTATTCTTTTGTGATTGGGTTACTTCACTTAGGATGATATTTTCCAGATCAAACCATTTGCCTAAAAATTTTGTGAATTCATTGTTTAATGAGTCAATTTCTAACCATCCTCCCCTTAAATTTTTTTTGAAATTACATTTCATTATTTTGTATGTGAAAATTCATAGGTCAGAGAACAAGTTGTCAAAGTTCTCTCACCCTCTCTTTAAAGACAGAGTCTTACGATGTAGCTAAGGCTGGCCTGGTACTCACAGAGATCCAACCTGCCTTTGTCTCCCTCCCATGCACTACGGTTTAAGCCTTACACCACCACACCTGCCTAGGTTCTCTCTGTCTTCTGGTGGGTTCCTGAGGTCGTCAGGTTTGTTGGTAGATGCCTTTACTCACTGAGCCACAGGCGTCTGACTCTGAAAGCCTGACCCTGCTTATGCTGTAGGGGACAGGGATTGTCCAGGGTCAGCATACCAGGGTCAAGACTTCTGGCTTCCCAGCCTCACTCTGGAGACCCCTTGCTGACTGCCTGCCTGCCTTGCTGTCTGACTCTTCAGTTTCACCAGCACATCTGCCAGGATGTCCAGTCTTGGAAAGCTCCAAGGGAGCAGAGCTGTCCTTCCCGGTGTGCTTACTTCGGATGGTGACTTTGTGGAATTAATCTTTCTGTTAATCTTTTCTCTTTTCAGAGATGGGGATTTGATAAAAGGAAATGACTTTGCTCTAGTCCCCAAGTACCTCAGAGCCAGGCTTCTGTTTAGACTTTTGTAGTCTGAGAATTGTATATTATTAGAGGAATTCTGTCCAGAGTTTGAAGGTTGTGACTTAAAAATTTTTACTTAGGTGGAGACACTGGGGAGAGGAAATAAGATTTACACAGTTCTAAAATATTAGCAAATGAAGGAATATATTCTTTCTCAGTTATGTTCCGAATTTTCTCAGTATGGTGGCTTCCAGTAAAAAGCAAAACTAGCCCAAAACTAAAGCAATTAAGAAAAATAAATGTTCCATCATGGGAATTTTGACAGTACATAAAGACAAAGATGTCCTTGCCCATTGAAATGAACACCCAGGACTCCAAGCTGTCTCCTGAGCTCCGTTTTCACAGTTCCTGTCCGCTGTGAGAGATGATTGCCTCAGGCCACAGTGACTGTCTGTGTGACAGAGTTAACCTGCCTGCACTCTAGGGAAACTGTCAAGAAATAGGCCTTAAATTAGTAATGTAAAAGAATGTTCTCAGAGCTATAGTCAGTCAGGTGTTGATTGACTGATGGCGAAGGTAAGAAAGTAGGCTAATGGAAGATGACATCCCAGCTCAGCGTCCCAGGGCGGCTCCTGCCTTCTGCTGACTTTCCTTGAGAGGGTGTGACTTGAGGGATAAACATACAGACTTGGGAGTCAGGTACCCAGAATAGACCCCCATTTCTCAGTTCAACTCAATCTCCCCAAGCCTCTGCCTCCTGTTGTACTGAGTGTTAAAAGTATTTAATATGGCAGCTGAGCGATAGTGGCGCCTCCGCACCCCCCCCCCCCATATTCAGCCCCTGTAAGCAGGAGTCATAATTGTTTAGAACTGCAGGTGTAGGATAATAATAAAAAACAGATGCTTCGTTGTCACTATTTTAAAATCCTCTCCAGTCACTCCTCCTGCACCGCCTGCACCCTGGGCGGGTCACTCCTCCGCACCCCTTGACATGCCACACTCCCACCTCAGCTCTTTTTACACACACCCTGTGTTGCCCTGCACACCTAGGGGCAGAGGGGGTTTTCTTTATCGAGAACGCCATGCTGATGTTATCTGATAGTGTCATGGTAGAGGGCTGTGGTGAAAGTGTAGTTTTAATGAAACTGACGAGATATTTTTTAGTGTGGGTTATAATCCATTAGGAGAGAAATTGTAACAAAACCTGGCCTAAGAAGTAGAAAAGAAGAAGTAACAACAAATTAAACTCAGAATATATGTATATGTTTTTGAGGGGGTCTGGGTATAATATTTCAGACATGTTTCCAATGTTCCCATTTAGTCTAAGCCAAATGGTCCTTGTGGTTGGTACCACCTCTAGTGGAGACATGGAGAGGGGAGAAGACAGGAGTGGAGTGAGGTAGCAGGAAGGAAGAGAGGAGAAATGGAGAGTGGGGAAACTGACAGCCCTGCCCTCCTGCTGCCCCTCACTTACTCTACCATTCCCAGTGTCCTTCCACCTTTCCCTATCCCGTAGCTCTCCTGTGAACAATCCCAGGCGAGCCGAGCTCAGTGGTCACGGTGCTTCGGTCTTCACAGCTTCACTCACTGTGGCCCAGCCTCTGGACTTCCATGCACTGCTGCCCCAAACTGCCTACCCATGGCTGTCTGTGCAGCCTGCGGCCGCGGCTTCTCACCGAAGGCTTCCCAGCAGCTTGTCAGTGGTGCGGTAAAGGCTTCCGCCGCGCCCCCGCAGTGTGTGGGGCACCCGGCAGTTGCTTGCAGGGCTCCTTGCTCCTGCGCACATCTTTGTTGGCTTCGGCTATGACCGAGGCACATCTGGGTGCCAGGGGGTGGGCTGGAGATATTTCTTTGCCTTCCTGCATTTGTCTTTCTTGTCCTCTTTCAGAACAGACTCCTTCACAGCTACCCTGTCTTCTCTGTTGTGACAGACAAAACCCAACTCACCAGAATGTGCTTCAGTTCAGTGGGCAAGAACTTAAGAACATTTTGGAGGGGAATCTCTTTGGAGAGGTGTCTGCACATCTCTGCTTCCTGCTGGGACTGACCTGTTTGGCACAGTATATCCTTGCGCTGATTCTGAACCTTGTTTCTTCTGCTACCTTCCAGTGCGGTCGCAGAGTCTCATCTGCTTCAGGATGGCTTTCTTCATATGAAATATGCTACCTTAGTTACTCATTTGCACTTTGTAAACTTACGATATTTGACTAATTTGGGCCATAAAAATGGCAGCTTTGGGCTGGAGAGATGGCTCAGCGGTTAAGAGAATTGACTGCGCTTCTAGAGGTCCTGAGTTCAATTCCCAGCAATCACATGGTGGCTCACAACCATCTGATGCCTTCTTCTGGTATGTGTGAAGAAAGCTACAATGTACACATATGAATAAATTTTTTTTAAAAAAAAAATGGCGCTTTTTTTAAAGGCAGAGGCAGGCGGATTTCTGAGTTCCAGGACAGCCTGGTATACAGAGTGAGTTCCAGGACAGCCAGGATTATACAGAGAAACCCTGTCTCAAAAAACCAAATCAAAAAAAAAAAAAAAAAAAAAAAGGCAGCTTCATGCAGACCTCATATCTTTCCTGATCCTCTCCTTTTCTAGCCTAGATACTCTTGTGGTTTATCACTTATATCTAATGTAAGTTCTGAGTTTTCTTTGTCCTATACATAAATAAATATATATGTATATATATATTTATATATATATATAAACATACATTGTGAATCATCCTCAACTCCAAAGTGTTCCCTCTTCCCATCCTCTCAAGCAAGACATAGTCCTGTCTTGTCTCTATAGTCCTGGATGTGATGGAACTTATTATGTAGACCAGACTAGCCTTGAACTCAAAGATCCACCTGCCTCTGCCTCCCAAGTGCTGGGATTAAATGTGTGCACCACAACTGCCAGGCTCAAAGTTTCTTAATCACAATGTATATGTCTTTATGGAAAGAGTCTGGGAGGAGAATAAGCAATGGGCACAGAGGACATCTGGGAAGCAGAGGCAGGAGATGGTACCCTGGCCTTTTAACATGCACATATGACCAGGCCCATTTGCTGCAGCCTTTCCTGGGTCTACGTAAAAACTGCAGCTTTCATCTCAAAGGAAAGAAGAGATAGATTTTTCTGGAACAATTTCGAGTGACATAGCCTGGGAAACGGGGGTTAGGTGCCCTAGATTCCATATTTCAGTATGGAAGCAGTTTCATGGAATTCCATAGTCTTACAGAACAAAGAAGTCATAAATCAAGACAAGTTTAAAATAAATCGGTGGGTACATCAGAGAGGCAGTTATAGCAGGATAAGGGAAGCTTTTCTATAGGCCCAAGAGGCTATCTGATGGCATTCTTAGCTTTTGCGTTGGTGGAAGCTATTAAGTCAATAGATTCTTAAAGGCTTTTATGTATTAGTCACAAGATGTTAGTTCAGACACAGGGGTGGGCGAGGAATGGCTGGCTGTTCTGAAGACCTACAACTAGCATTAGTCTCTGGACCTCTCCACAGTCCTGCTGCTCTTGTCAGTCAGTCTTTGTAGATGCAGCCTTTCCAGGAGTTCTCATCCACACTCCTCAGTCACACAGAACTGCTCTCTACGCAGCTTCTCATGGATGGACAGTAGGTGGGTAGCGCTGTAATAGCTAGACTTAAGCATCTTCCTGACTAGTCGCCCGTTGGTGTCCCTGCCCATCTCCTCCACCCACCCCATCTGCGGAGGCCTTCCCTTCACTCTTGCTTCTGCCTGGATATTGGCTTCTGGATTAGAATCAGGTGCCTTGGTGACTAGTACTTTCTACAGCAAGCCTAGTTTCCTGCCCTAGGCTTCTTGTGAATAAATGGCACACTCTGATTTTTTTTAAATATTATTTATTTTTATTTATATGAGCACATTGCCGCTGTCTTCAGACACACATCAGAAGAGTGTGCATTGGATCCCATTACAGATGGTTGTGACCCACCGTGTGGTTGCTGGGGATTGAACTCAGGACCTCAGGAAGAGCAGTTAGTCCTCTTAACCGCTGACCCATCTCTCCAGTCCCACATTCTGATTTTTAACCTTTGTCTCACAGGACATTTCATGGAGTTGTAGTATTCCTAGCTTCTGAGCTCCCTCCCCTCCTTTAGCTCCTAGAGCTCCTGAGAGGCTCTCTCCAAGCATTTGCAGTCTCTTCTGCTGCATTGAGGCCAATCATGCACTGAATAGGATGTGGCACAGGAAGGACCTTGCTGTCCATGCTGTTACTAGTCTGCTCTGATAGGCCGTACCCAGCTGTCTTTAAACTAAGTTGTTTATGTAATTATAGCATGAAAAGAGGTAGGCAATCAATCAGTCAGTCAGTCAGTCAATCAACCCTGTCTGTCCATTTTCCATCAGAGCATCCGCTTGTCCCTACATCACTCATCATTGGTGCTTTCAGACATGTTCTCCCTGTGTAGGCCTGACTGGCCTTTGACCCGTGGCCCTGTTCTGTGCCTGCTGAGCGGCGAGATGACAAGTGTATGGACTATGTGGGGCTTGAGTCTCTGCCCCCTCCCGCCTGTCCATGCGGATGATTTTATCTGAAGAAACAAGCTTAGTTTTGGAGGTTTAATAACAACAGTGTGCTTTTTGATGCTTGCTTACCACTTCTGAGTACTCATGTAATAGGAGCTACTCAAAGTTCTGCTGAAAACAGTGTTTTTTTTTTTAAATGTTAATTTTTAAGACTTTTTTTGTATTGCTTTTTCCCGTTGTTTAACCCACTAAGCCATTTAGCTAGCCTTTTGCCTCCTCTTTTGTTTTGTTTTGTTTTGTTTTATTTTGTTTTATTTTGTTTTGTTTTGTTTTAATGGAGGGTTTTGCCTATATTCACTCCCCTGGCCTCTCTCCCTTTCTCACTAGCCTCCCTGAGTCAGCTTGGGTTTAAGAGGAGGTCTGTCTAGGCTTGAGCATCCACAGAACTGGACTCGCAGCTCCTGTGACATGACGTGGCTTGACGTGGCATGACGTGACGTGATGTGACATGTTGTGACGTGGGGTTCTCATGCAGGAGCTGTGTGCCCTGGAGCTTCCTTCTTGATCCCGAGCTGGACGTGTCTGTCTGGTTTAGGGCACCATTGCCATTTTCATGATCCCTTCCATTGACTCCTGAGGATATCACATGGGCTTTTCCTCCTGGAAACTGTGTGTGTATTTATTTACTGCTGCTATGCTGGGGATCAAACCCCAGGTCTCATGTGTGTAAGGTAACCATGCCACCACTAAGCTGACACCTCCAACAAACATTCTTGTTTGTTGTGTATTGAGACAGGTTCTCACTCTATAGCCCAAGCCGACCGAGAACTTGGGGCTCTCCTGCCTCAGCCTCCTGCGTGCTGAGAGTGGAGGCCCGCACTGCCAAGCCCGACTTTTAAATTAACTGACTTATTCATTTATCGTTTCTTGTGACTGTAGACATCAAACCCAGGGCTTTGGTGGGCTTCATTTATCATTGAATCATGCCGCCAACAGAGTTCTAGCTGCCTGCCCTGGCTCTTGCGTTATCACAGGAACTGATTTTCCACCTCCTTGGTTCTCCTATACCGTCACTGCCTTTCTTCTCACCATGATTCTGAATCATTGAATCATGTTGTAAGATTTCAACTTGTTTCTCCATTTCAACTTACCTCCTTTTAAAGTATTTTGGTGCATTTTTTTCTTTTCTTTTCTTTTCTTTTCTTTTCTTTTCTTTTCTTTTCTTTTCTTTTGAAAAGCATGTTCTTTTATTGAAAAAATAAGCAAAATATTTTATGATAAAATTGAAGATTCACATGGAAAATATTTCTCATAAAATAGAAGAGATATATAGAAAAACACATTAAAATCGACACTTTTGATGGAAAATTAGAGTAAAAGTGGTACATTTTTCTAGAATGACTGAGCATTGCTCAGATTCCAGATCAGAGAGAATGCAGTGACTGTGGTTGTACTATAAAGCAGACTCTGTAGTTTAATGCTGTTTTTTTAGTTTGTGTTGCAAGAGTTACTTATTTTGTGAGAATTTTGCTTCTTGTCTCCCGCTTTCCTTTACCATGGTCTAGAACAGCTGAGAACGAAGTCAGTAACAGAGGTGCCTCATCTGTATTGAGATGGCACATGGACCTGTGCTCTGTACACGTATAGGACAATTTCCTCCATTTCTTATCCTTTGGAATTATTACATTACCGTCAAGTTCAGTTAATGGCCCTGTGATGGAACGGCCGAATGACACTGGCCTGGTAAGCACTCTCTGACCCAACATCAGCCCCAGGGAAGCCAGGAGCTTAGAGCATTTGTTATCCGAAAGTAGAGTGTCCTTGCTATAGATTAGATTGTTCAGTCAGTTGTGGGCAAAAGCACATCTAACTTTAAGTGGTAGTTATGAAGATCTTAGAGACAAACAAGTATCAAGTATTGAATTTGGGGATTGAAAAGTAGGAGAGGTTTAGTGTAACCAGCTATTCAGTATAGCTAATGTGTAGTTAGGTAGCTGTACATGTATTTCCATAGAGAGAGTTGAAGTTGCACATTTCCCCGGTAAACTTTAGAATGAGTTTAAAATTCATCCTGTGTTAATTGCTTTTGATAAGAATTGAGTTAGGCTTGGATCCTGTGGTAGAAGCACCAATCCGACTCTCCAGCAACCACTGTTGCTGCCTCCTGCAGAGTGCACATGACTTGAAGGAAGCTTGATGCCCAAGACCCAGGTATCAGCGTGTTTTCTGTTGAATAATGAAATGCTGTAACTTAGAAACTCGTAAAGAAAAGTTAGCTAGCTCACAGTTTGGATCAAGCAGTGATGTATTGAGTAAGAGCCTCTAATAGTGGATGATATCACAACCAGAGTTTGTTCAAGAGGGAGCTGCCACAGTGTGAGACAGAGAGACAGAGAGAAACTAGTGTACGGTGGACCAACACAAGTCTGTTCCAAAGTCAGGACCTCCAGGATGGCCTACCTCTTAAAGTCTGTGACCTTGTGACATCACCAAGCTGGGGAGCAATCTTCCAACACAGGAGTCTCTGAAGGACATTTTTAAAAACCACATCCAAATCACACTGGACTTCAAGAAATAGGAAGCAAGCTGACCTAGGAACCTAGTGCCCAGTGCTAGATAGCTGTCTGCAGAGTGTCAGATCAACTGTGTACCCCATTCGCAACAGGGCCGTGCGTTTGTCTGTGTGTGCTCAAGCCTAGAAACAGGGTTATTTGTCCACACAGTGTGATAGTGTTTTATTGCTGTTTCAAAATGTAATTAGTTAATCCAGAAATTAAAAGTCCTGTGACAGAAGCAGATGCTATTCTCATGGAATGAAAAATAAAGTTTAACCTTATTTATTATTTAAATGAATTATTTCTAAATTGAAAAATTATGTGGGTAGCTTTCAACATAATTTTTCAATATGAGATGCTTAGAACTAATTTAGGTTTAGTTAGCTCAGTATTTATCACATTAAATTATTTATTGTAGAGGTTAAAAGCAATTTATTTCTCTTGGAAAATTTTAGGGTCTTATGGATTGGGGACTTCAGCCAAAATTGGTGACTTTCTGAAGCAGCTAGTTGAAGGATTTAGGGGCTTTTGTATTAGTGAGCATCTTCACGCCCCTCCTCATCAACAGTTTAGAAAGCCTGTGTAGGTAGGAGCTGATGCTGTACAGACGGATACAGACGGGTTTGGTTTGGTTTGGTTTGGTTTGGTTTGGTTTGGTTTGGTTTGGTTTGGCACGCTTGGCTTTGTTTTCAAAGATGACTCTTACATTGTTTCTCTATGTAGCCCTGGCTGTCCTGGAACTTGCTCTGTAGACCAGGCTGGCCCGGAACTCCTAGAGATCCACCTACCTCTGCCTCCTGAGCATTGGGATTAAAGGCATGCGCCACCACTGCTTGGCTCAGAGACAACTTTTATGTTTTTGTAAAAGCAAAAAAACAAAAACAAAAAACCCAACTTTTTAGGAACTTGGGTTCTTATTAACACATGCTCTTTGGTGACCATGTAAGTTTACTTATGTAGAAATCCTAATGACAAGGTATCAATGTATGGAGCTCAAGAGAACTAGTGGTTCCCAGCATCCAAGCTCCCCACCACGCTGGAGTCCGTCCGAGAGTGCTGGGAGGCCTTGTGCTTCCTCCCGCATAGCACAGCACTGCACCGCATGCTCTGGCGCTCTGGCGCTGGGTTTTCTTTCCTGTCTTGCATGTGTCCTATCCCAGGTTCTTGAAGGCCTTGCAGTGTGAAGACTCCTCCCCCACCACACCCAGCAAAGCCACTCTTGCATTCATGTGAGTGCAGCTCAGACCAGCTTCAGTTTCTTGGCTCCTCCATGGTCCTGTTCCATTGTAATCCCCAGCAGGACAGGAATACGTGTAGATTAAAGCTTATGACCTTCCTTCAAAATTAGTATTCAGATACGTAAATAGAAACAGTTTCAAAAGGTCACCTATACTGGTGGATCGATTTGGATTATTAATCTAATATTGCTGCTCACTGCCACTGGTCAGGTTTCCTGAAAGTGCTATAACATTCACCCTGCCTGTGGCATAATTAAAACCTATATATTTTTTCATGAATGTTACCACTGATGTGACCCTGAGATACTATGGTGCTTTACTGATAACATCACGCACACAGCCTTGGTGCTTTTGGTTATATACATAGTCCTACAGGTTTGGAGTGATGTCTTGTGGTGATTCACATCTTGCTTTTACTTTGTGTGTGCGTGTTTTGCCTGTAAGTACATATGTATATAATTAACACCAGCAGAGGCCAGCTGGCTTTGAATCCCCTTGCCTGGATTACAGACAGTTGTGATCCGACTTGTGAGTGCTGGGAATGGCACCCAGGTCCTGAGCAAGGGCAGAAATGCTCTTAACTGCAGAATCATCTTTCCTGACACAGTATTCACATTTGAAGCCGACTCCTCACGTGTGTTTTTCTTGGTCTGTGGTATTCTGCAGTACTTTGTAGAGTTTGGTTTCACTGAGTCTGCATTACCTAGAGAATACTTACAGTGCTGGCTGGAAGTCAGCTGCTTTTGCCCTTGTCTGAAGAGTCTACCTAAAGCTAAGGTAAAGATATTTATATTAATTGCACTAACAAAGGAAGTCTTAAAATGCCCAGCAGAGACTTTGTTCTCTTGTTAAGTCTCATGAAGAGTGTTTTAAAAAAGCGTAGCAAGCTTATAAAGGAAAAATATAAAATATGGCTTAAATATTAAAGGGGCACCAGGAGGTAGAGTAGAGCTGAATTCTGTGTTCTAGGAGATACCAGATTAAGGGAGCGGGACATTGGCAGGATCCTACCCAGCTAAGTTTAGGAGACAGAGCCATCCATGCAAATCTCTGAGTTTAAGGTCAGTGTACAGAGCAAGTTCCAGGGCAGCTAAGCTTAGGCAGTGAGGGAGCTGGAAAACAGAAAGCTAGTGACAATGTAATAGAATAAGGGGGGGGAGGGGCATGTTCCAGCTCCAGCAAGCAGTAGAACACTGCAGCTTCAGCCATGTGGTTCTGGCTTTAGAGTCAAGAATAGAGGGACAATTATACTGGTTAGCTGTAGCTAAGAAATTAATGGTGATTGAGACCAGCATCACTGAGAGGAAATATACTGGAAGTATTTTTTGAGAGCACAAAGAAGCTGTGTTCCAGAGATATCCAAAGCTGTACCTTGTGCTGCAGCTGTACTTGATAATGTGTAAGAGTCACCCAGGTCATACTGGTTTTGAAGGCACGAAGGGGTCATGGAGAGCACTGTGAGAGGCCATGAAAGGCCATTGGTGAAGGTACAGCCTCAGTTGCAGTTGATGGCCCAGGACTGAAGGGGTCATGCAAGGGATTTGAAGCTTGGCAGATGAAGGGAGCCTATGAGAGGCTATTGGTGAAGCCTAGTTGCAGCAGAAGACCCCAATGTATTGGAGATGCCAGCACCATGGAATGATCACCAAGAACAGCAGCAGGACTGGAGTGGATCAACTTGAGCTTAGAGTTGACAGAGTTGGAGAAGTGGACACCAGCCCTTTGGAGGAGCCCCAGAAGATCATATGTGGATCCCAGACATTGAAGTTTCCCTGGAGACCCCAAGATGGTTGAGCTGTCAGAGAGAGCCTTGGGCTATCTGTAGAGGAAAGCTGCTATAACAGAGAGTGGAACCAGCCCAGAATAAAGAAGTTTGTTACAATCAACACAGATGAACAAGGAGTTGAAGATCTGAAGCTTTGGCATCAGACATGGAGGTGCAGAGTTTGCCCAGCTGGTTTCCTATATTGCTTTGGGGATTACAGTTAAATGATTGGGTGAATGTCAGAAGAGACTTTGAACTTTGGACTTTTAACACTGTTGAGACTACTTTAGACTATGGGGATTTTGGAAGTTGGACTAAATGTATTTTGCATTGTGCTATGTTTAGGTATGGCCCCTATAGACTCACGTTTCAACAAGCCTATAGGGGGCCAGGGAATGGACACTATTAGAAGGTGTGGCTTTGTTGGAATAGGTGTGTCACTGGGCATGGCTTTAATACCCTAGTTATAGCTGCCTGGAAGTGAGTATTCTGCAAGCAGCCTTCAGATGAAGATGTAGAAAGAACTCTCACTTCCTCCTGCACCATACTTGCCTGGTTGCTGCCATGCTCCCACCTAGATGATAATGGACTGGACCTCTGAACCTGTGAGCCTGCCCCAATTAAATGCTGTTCTTAATAGGAGTTGCCTTGGTCATGGTGTCTGTTCACAGCAGTAAAAACCTAACTAAGACAGTAAGTTAATAACTTACCTCTTCTTGTCCTTGATTGTATGCAGGGTGCTGTGTTTTAAGTGCTGGTGGAATTAGTCTAAATTGTGTTTCTGTGTTCTGCTTAAATCTGGCCTCTGAAAGCCAGCCCAGTGACTAAGGTACACGTTGAGCTCTAGATCCTCGTGTAGCAGAACAGTCGCTTTTTATCTCACTTCTTCCCCGGGTATAGTCCAACTTTCTTAAGGATGGGCTTAAAAAGGGACTCCCCGTTTCTTGGACCCCAGAGCGCCAGTGAAATTTTACTGAACTTTTTCCTCCTGGTTCCAAATAACTTTCAGTCAAAGCGCCTGAGTGTTGGGCTCATTATTCTTGACATCCCGCCTTTGACTGGGGATTCAGCCTGTCTCATTGGCCCTTTCGTACATTCATGGACATATGCTCTTCTGAGATGGGTAGCAGGAGGAGGAAATGGTCTAGTGTTTCTTCCACAACCTGGAGGGGTAGCTACCATGGTTGGCTAGGTTGATTTTTGTTGTTGTTGTTGTTGTTGTTGTTGTTATTGTTGTTATTGGTGATGATTATTATTATGATGATGATGATTATTGACATAGGTCTTGCTATGTTTTCCACAGTGGCTTGAAATTAATTCACTGTGTGTCCCAAGCTGTTGTCAAACTTGATATCCCCCTGCTTCTACAGAGATGCCCTACCAAGCCCCTAATTAAACATTGGCTGATTGTATATTTTAAATGCTTAAAGCATTGCATGTTAGATCTTATAGTTCCTTTTTTTTTCTTTCTTTTCTTTTGGTTTTTCGAGACAGGGTTTCTCTGTATATCCCTGGCTGTCCTGGAACTTACTTTGTAGACCGGGCTGGACTCGAACTCAGAAATCCACCTGCCTCTGCCTCCCAAGTGCTGGGATTAAAGGTGTGCACCACCACTGCCCGGGCCATCATATAGTCCTTATCCATAGGAAAATGTATTTTCTACAGCTGTTTGTCAGCTGATCACATTGTGATTCCTCCTCTCTGGAGGCAGGCTGCTTTTGTCCCTTAAAGATTTGATGTCACTTGAAACATGCCCTGGCAGTTCTCCTTTTTCCTTTTCTGTTCCACACCAGGCCTGGTCAATCCCAATTAACTTATCAATTCCTGGGCACAAAAGGATATTTAGGGTGCTCGAGAGATGGTCAGCACTGGCTTCTCCTCAGGACCCAAATTTGGTTCCTAGCACCCACATGACTGGTTGCAATAATCTGCCCCAGCTCCAGGGGATCTCACGGCCCCTTCCGGCCTTCCTGGGCACCAGGCATGTGCATGGTCCACAGACATACATCCAGACAAAACTCCCCTATACATTTTAGGTTTTAAAAAGGAATATTTAGGGGGCTTTGCTCATTGTTGTGTATTCCAAAATGAAAGATTATTTGGATTGTTTGAGATCTAAAATTCTGGTAATGAAGCTCTATTGGTCAGATATGGGTATATATGCCTCTAATTCCAACACTTAGACAGGAGAACCAAAAGGACTGATCTGGAGTCCAAGGCCATCCTTAGTCACATGGTGACACCAAGGTTATCGTGATGTACATGAAATGTTTAAAAGAAAGATTGATATAAAAAATTTTAGGCTTAATTTACCTTAGATTTTAATTCCCTTCATTATTATGCCTTGGTACCAAATGTATTCCTAATATCTAACAACATGGATTGCTACAATAAATATTTTTGGAGTATAGGGTTTCTAGCCTTGCAATTTTAAGAAAAATTGTCCCTTCCTCCTTTTTATGCATTTTTGGAGGTAATTCTAACCCTGGAGTAACAGTGTTATCACTCGAGTGGCTGGCTGTGTGCCCCTTTAGCATTGTTTTTGCCTTCAGTGAACATGCGTTAAATACCTGATGTGCTAGAGGTGGGTGTGCCGCCTGCATTCTCATCTCTTAACTGAGCTCTGCTTTGTTTGAGTGGACACCCCAGAAACCCGTCCAGCCAGATCCCCAAACTCTTGCTCACTAGTGGCTCTTGGGTGCTTTGGTAATTCTCCAGGAGTGCTTTGAACAGTTGGTTGTCCAACTGACCGCATTTGTTTCCCTTATAAACACAATGCTTAAGCCAGTGTTGATTTTTGTGGCAGCTCTGTTGCTTAGAGTGAGGTGCTAATGAGGTGTGGGTCATAGGTCAGACCTCCGCTTAAGCTTTCCTCTGGCCCATGGCCGCAGAGCCTGATTCCCTTGCCAGCTGTCTGCACATGTGTGCCGTGGCTCATTATGGGGACTGAGCGGGAGGGTGAAGATAAGAGCAGCAAACACTCCTCCTACTGATAGGTCAGCAACCTCTTCACTGGACAGACCGCACATTAGTGTCTGTAGCTGCGTTGGACTGAGTCTTCCTTAACTCATGATTGCGTGGGTTGTCTGAGGGAAGTTTAGAATGCAGCTCATGTCTTAAGCATATTTCAATGTAAAGATGGCTTTTCTTTGTAACTAAAACTTTGTTTCATAGCAATCCATATTTTTATATTAATTTGTTTCTATTGATTAATTGATTGATTGATTGATTGATTATATGTATGCCAGACATCAGATCTCTTGGAGCTGTACTGACAGGTATGTGCTTCCCTATATGGGTGCTGGGAACCAAACTCATGTCCCCTGGAAGAGAAGTACCGATCAGATCTTAACCACTCATGGAGCCATCTCCAGGCTCTTAGAAGTTGAAATTGAGACAGCCTAGGTGGAGGGTGGGGCACCTGCAGAGTGCCTACTGCGAAGAAGCAGCCAAGGTTAGGAAATACCTTCCAGCCCCCCTTTCCCAACCAGTCCCAGCCAACTCCTTTTAAGAAGGGTGTGTGTGTGATTTTCTAGAAAACCACACAAGCATTTTATTTATGAAAGCATTATTTGTAATAATTTACAAATGACCCAACAGATTTGATCAAATGTATTTCCCCATTTTATCACCTAAATATGACCAGCAATTGAGACATCTCTTCATGATGTTTTTCAAGCTAGTAAATATTCTGATTCTATTGTGACTTAGAGGGATTTTATGGGGTTATGGGGGAAGACGGTATGATGAGTCTTGGTCTTTACCCAGACATTCTAGATAGGACTCATAGCAGTCCTCCTGCCTCTCAGATGCTCAGATCACAGCTATGAGCGATCATATCTAATGTGACTTGCATTGTTAATTTACATGGCTAAAAAGGAGGGGAGGAATTGAGGGAGGGAGGGGGGAGGGAGGGAGAGAGAGAGAGGGAGGGAGAGAGAGAGAGAGAGAGAGAGAGAGAGAGAGAGAGAGAGAGAGAGAGAGAGAGAGAGAGAGAGATGTGCTGGGTTGGGCCTTTCTTTACATAGTTCTGCTTTCATGTCGGTATATGCTAGGAGAGAAATATTACCGTCTTAAGCTTTTGATTTCAACCATAATAGTTTTTTTTAAAACTTACTTTTAAAGAAAGATTTATTTCATTTTATATGTATGAGTGTTTTCTCTGTGTGCATTTTTGTGCACTACATGTGTGAAGTGCCCATGGAGGCCAGAAAAGGGTGTGGTCCCCTGGGGACAGGACTTACAGGAACAGGTTCTTGTGAGCTGCCAGATGGGATATAGGAATCCAACCCAGGTCCTCAGGAAGAAGTGTTCTTTTTGGGGGGGGATGGGGTGGTGTTTGGAGACAGGGTCTCTCTCTCCAATGTCAGGCAATCTCAGACATTGGGGGATTGATCAAAGAGCAGAACACACAAATCTGTGCCCTCATGAAATTCATTTACATTCAAATGAGAGGAGACAGATAATAACAAGAAATTATATCATATATCAGCTGGCAATAGCTGCCGTGGAGACAAAGCAGTGGGAGAGAGGTATGGCGTGGCAGGGGCAGGAAGACAGCACCTCTATTTTAAGTAGTTTGATTAAATGCCATTTACTCCAACTTGTACAGGACATGAGTATGTCATTCTAGATGCTGGGAATAGCACATGAAAGGCCCTGCCGTCCTGTGCTGTGGGTCTTTCAAAATATAGGAGGCTGGCCATCTGGTTTGGAGCGAGAGCAGGGGGACAAGCATTCTGGTCTTGAGCTGTCCTAAGGCCCTTGCTGACACTGGGTGGGGAACCTTCTGAGTGGAGGGAAACATGATTTGGCTGATTCTTACATCCCCCATCCCTGTTCTGGGGATTGAGTGCCTCATTTATCTTAGGGAGAAACACTTAGACATTAATAACGTTTCAGCTGCTGTGCTGCAGGCTCCAAGGTGGCAGCTAGGGAGCGGCCAGGGGAGTATTGCCGCAAACCAAGCAGGCTACACAGGGTTCTGGGGTGCTGAGTAAAGACCGCCCGTTAGCTCGTTATCTCTGTGGAAATTCAGATGAGCAGTGTTTGGACAGACGTGGTGAAAGTGTTAGGAAACCTAAAGATTGTTGGCTTGAATAACTACGAGAGTGCAGTTATTTACTGAAATGGACAAAAATTAGTATGTTAATAAAGAGGGTAGAACATAGGAAAGATACATGACTTTCTAAAACTGCAAACTTATTAGTAGGAATAAATTCCACTCCAAGCACCCAAGACCTGGTACTTGACTTTACTTTGAATTTTTACTGTAGATACATTTTTTAAAAAATGGTCATAATATTGCTTATTTTGTTCAGGTTTTTGTTTGTTGGTTGTGCTTTGTTTTTAACTTCTTTCATGAGCCCTTGGCCTCCAGGTAGCAGTCTGGGTTGCCAGTGTGACTGGCTGGGTTATGAGTAAGGCAAACTTATAAAACCCATGGGAGTGGTGCACCCAGAGCTGTATTGGGCAAAGATTCAAGGAATGAAATGGCTAAAAGCCATGATATTACAAGCCATGTGAACATTAAAGAGCTTGACATGGGAAGAGGGGTTGTCATCACCCTTGCAAAGAACTATCTTGGTTGGATGCTTCTTTAATATTCATTGTTGGGTTTTAAAATGTAAACTTTGTCACCAAAGCATGTTGTTGTTTTGCCATTTTAAGGATGTGGTATAGGGCTTGGATGTGCTAGGCGAATGCTCCACCAATGAGCTATCATTTTAATTTTTTACTTTCAAACAGGACCTACTAAACTGCCTGGGCTGGCCTTACTCTGCAGTCTAGCCTCAGCCTCATAAATGTTGGGCCTTTAGGCCTTCACCATTAGGCACAGCTCAAAACATTATTCATTTGAAAAAATTAGTTTATTTCTTTTCATAGTAAATTACTTACCAAGTATTTTTATTCTTTGAGAATTATTTTATTATTCCTGTTTTTGTGCTTATATGTGGGGGGTAGAATGTGGGAGCATTTGCATGTGGATGTTGTAGACACTACTGAAAGTTGGTTCTCTGCTGTAGAGTGGGTTCTGGAGATAAACTCGGCTTGTCATTGGTAAAGGCCAAATGCCTTTGCCTAGCGAACCAGCTTCTAACCCTATGTATGGTTTTGGGGACAGTTTTAGGTAGCCCAGACTGGCCTCAGGTGTGCTGTATATCCAGAGATAACTTTAACTTCAGACTCTCTTGTACATTCTGACTGACTGACAGTGCAGTGTGGGGTGCCCTGCGTGTGCTAGGCTAGCCCTCTGCCAAATGAGACCGATCTCAGCAGCTGAAACACTGTTTCTTAAGCTGACACTTTTAAGACTTGAACTTTATGTGATTTGCTTCCTGATCTGTTGACAGCATTCTTCTATTCAGCAAAAGGAAAGCTTGCTTTGCTGCTAGCCAAGAGAAGCCCCTTTCTCTCCCCGTGGGCAGGTTAAAGGCTGCTTGGGGCTCTGCAATGACCTCAGACCGTGGAACCAGCCAGTTTGCTCTACTGGATTTTTTCTTTTTTCCAACTTCATTCTAATTGTCCTTTAGAGAAGAAACTATTTCCTAACATCTGAAGGCTCAAAGGTCTACTACTGGAATTTATGGAATGGTTGAAGAGATTCCGTAGCCAAACTAAAATGAAGACCGCTTTTTACTGTAGGAGTAGCTCCCAGATCCCCTCCCTCTGCTGTTCCTCCCCATTCTACCCAGCGTGACTAAAGAAGCTTGGCCTTCTAACCTTTCTTTAAAGTAACATTTCTTTCCATAGTCCCAAAAGGACACATGGCAGACGGATAATAACGCATTTTGTAAAACGTACTTGGGAATGGAGTCACTTCTGTTTAGGTTTTCCTCACAAACAGAGGTTCTGTGAGAGGAATGTTTGTTTTAAAAGCTAGTTAATAAGTGGTAGAAACTGCCAGCCACAGGCTGCTGAGTTAGAAGATATGTGGACAAGATTATTTCCTTTTCCTGCATTTTCTAAGCTTTTTACAGAAATCAATACAATACTTATTACGAGGTACGAGCGTTAACTTTAGGATCATTCTGCTGGGCACAGTGCCCCGAAGAATGAATCAGAGTCTCTCTATCTGGCATACAGAGTGGGCAGGAGCCGGAGCAGGAGCTGAACAGGTTCCGTTTGCGTGGCTGCACTTGTCGTCCCTACTGGTGGAGGGTAAGCGAACCAGGAAGCAAATGTAAGCGAATGGTCACGTCCCCACTTAGACAGGTGGAGGGCATTGTGAGGGCATCCTGTGTAGACACAAATAAGGATCAACATTGTATTAATATGCATGCTACTGTAGTCAACGAGTAATTGTTGCATTGACCTCTGAAACCAGGTAGACTTTAGGTTTAGACTAGTAAAAACCAGCTGTTGTACCTACATTGCCTACAGCAGAAAATGCAAGATGCTATTTTAATTATCCTATTCTGTCAGTGTAGGGAAGCAGACTTGCAGCCTTACACGTGCCAGGAAGCAATCCTTCCTCTGCCTCTCAAGTGCCGGAATTACTGGCATGTGTGAACATGCCTGATGAGCTGACTGACTGTTAAAGATTTATTTCTTTTCATTTTATTTGTACCACTGTTTTGACTGCATTGTGTACATGCATATGTGCATGCAGTGTCTGTGGAGGCCAGAGGAGCTCGTCAGATTCCCTGGAACTAGAGTTTCAGATTGTCATTATCCATTGTGTTGGTAATGGGAACCAAACCCAGGTCCTCTCCAAGAGCAACAAATATTTTTAACTGCTGAGCTATCTCTCCATCCCATGACTGATATTTAGAAACTTAACCTAGACTCCTTAGTTCTGTTTCACTGCTCATGTGCCTTTTGAGTAATGCATGTCCACCTTTTAAGACCAGCCCAGGGTGCCATTGTATTATTACCACTATGATCTCAGTGGGGCACAGAACATACTTATAATACATAGAGCTTGGGGAGTGGGATGGTGTGTTTCTTTACTGAATGAATGCATCATTTACTTTCTTGCTCAGTGGACACCAGAAGCATTCCCAGGAACCAGTGACTTTTAGTCAAGTTAGTTCAATATCCAGTTTCTTCATTTTGCAATTCTTATCTCGGGATCAGCTGGGGTAAGACTGGAGTATATTCAGTAAGTGCAAGGCGGTGGAGTCAGGACCGTCAGCTCTGTGCCTCTGCTGCTGAGAACTACTATTGAGAACACCTGCCCCAAATGGAAGTTCTCTGGTAACTAACACGCTGACCGACCCAAGAACAGGTGCTTGACAAACTTTCTCTCCCCACTGCAGAGTAAAGGCTGCTAATCAATTAGGACTCTTAGCTGTCAACTGGTGGGGGACCAGCTCAAGCAGGTCCCTGTGGAGTAAGACTTGCCTTTTGTGTGGCTGTAGGAAACCTCTCTTGTGAAGAAGGATTGATGTCCCCAACTAGGGACAGCCACAGCTCGTCTGGAGGCCTCTCTAATACCACCCACTCCTCACAGACTGGGAAAATTAGAAATCTCTGAAGAAAGGAGAGAGGGGGGAGGGGGAGGAGGAGAAGGAGGAGGAAGGGGGAGAGGGAGGAAGAAGAGAGGAGAAAACCCCAAATAATTTATAAAATCTTTTCTGACTCAGTCTCAGCCAGTAGCGAAACAGGAGTGGGCAGGCTGCTGATGGGCAGGGAGAGAAGGTTCACCCTGTTGGTGAAGCACTTTATCCCGGCCTCTCACCCTTTCTAGCATTTCTTTCTTGTGTTGATGTTGGTTCGGTGCTGGGGTTTTTTGTGTGATTGTTTGTTTGTTGTGTTTATCTTTATCTGTGTCCCTTGCCTCTAACACCATGAAGCATGGCTGAAGTGTGGTCAGAAGGCTGGCAGACTCCACAGCCGTGTTTGCACTGGACATGGCCTCTGCATCCTCTGTGCTGGGAACACAGCTCTTCCGAGCTTTGCCTGCTGGTAAAGACTAGGAGCTGCTGACCTGGGTCTTGGAGTCAGCCACCGAGTTACCAGCCAAAAGAAGCCTCTCTCTTGGCATGGGGAATGGGGCAGGGGTTCTTTCACTCTTCATTTCATAAGTTCCTCTGAACTGGCAGTCCTCTGCTTCATCAAGAGCAACTGCAATTTATTTTTTAAATATAAATATAAAATATGGTGTTTTGTATAGATGAGTTTTCAGGGTTTTTTTTTTTTTTAACCTTACTCTTAATGTTCTAGATTGATAATGAACCTATAAATATCTCAGGAAGATAGCGTAAGACAAATAGAAGAAGAGTCTGTAGTTTCTTTACCCAGGTAAATGGTCACTTACAGAACAATTAATTTAAAAAACAGTTGTTCTAACTAGATGCACATTAGACCATGAAGAGACTAAAATGTGAATGTATCTTAGTCAGGGTTTCTTCTATTCCTGTACAAACACCATGACCAAGAAGCAAGTTGGGGAGGAAAGGGTTTATTGAGCTTACACTTCCACACAGCTGTTCATCACTAAAGGAAGTCAGGACTGGAACTCAAGCAGGTCAGGAAGCAGGAGCTGATGCAGAGGCCATGGAGGGATGTGTCTTACTGGCTTGCTTCCCCTGGCTTGCTCAGCCTGCTCTCTTATAG